>NC_092825.1:165500596-166100596 GCF_039878825.1 Excalfactoria chinensis
AAATAATGGAAGAGCATGGTAGCAGAGGGAAGAGGAGGAAGCTGGTAACCTTAAATGTCCTGTTAATTGATAGGAACAAAAGAAATCAGATTACCTGGAAGAGCAAGTCTAAAGAGGGCAACATGAGGCCGCAACAAGCAGCACGGCCATGGTTGTCCACAGGAGGTCTGAACTGTTGAAGAAAGATGTGTATGCTCCTATAAATTGTACTAGTGTTATGTTGGAAAAAATGGAGCGAGCCTGCTCCTTTCCTTTTTTTAGTATGACTGTGCAGAAGGAGGGAACTGCGAGTTTCTGCTGCTGGGGTTCTATTCTGTCACAAGGTGAGCTGCAGTTGGTGTATATTTTTTTAACCCTGTGGTATGAACACAGCTCGGATGCAGCTGATAGTCAAACCACAGGGGTGTTTTTATTTTGCTTTCCCAGGAGGCATTTTCCCACTGATGTGTTTGGTGCCCCATCCCAGGAGACTTTCCAGACAAGGCTGGATAAGGCCCTGGGCAACCTGATCTACTTGTGGTGTCCCTGTTCATTGCAGGAGATCTGAACTAGATGGCCTTCAGGGATCCCTTCTAACTCTAAGGACACTATGATTCTGTGATTCTCCAAGCCTTCCTAACATTGGTTTATCAAGAACTTCCTCCTGTGAGATGTAGTGTCTGCTGTCAACCAAAAGTTCTCTGTAGGAAACCCAGGATTTAGAGTGGCAGGTAGAAGGATTCCCACTGCATTGCTGGTAGACTGCGCATCTCCACTAGAGTCTGTTGGTTACTCCCATTTGCACCGATGGTTTGCACTAAGTTTGGCACCACGTACTCATAAAAATCTGATGTGTGAGCATTATGTTCTGTCTTTGTCGGCCTCTGAAGGTCATAGAACAGAATAGTCTGAACTGAAAAGAACCTCAAAGATCATCTAGTTTCATTCCTCCTGCTGTGTGCAGGATCACCAGCCACCAGCCTGGGCTGCCCAGAGCCACATCCAGCCTGGCCTTAAATGCCTACAGGGAGAATCTGATATTGAGTGTGCTAACAAGAAACTTTTATTATTTCTTTTTTGAAGTTCCTTGCCTGGCAGCAGGCACGTTGCACATAACCATCCTGCTGAAACTCTTGCCTCATTCTGTTGCTAGTGCAAGTCAAATCAGTACTTCAGTTGTGCCCACTGAAGAGATGATGGGCTTTATGTCTCTGTGAGCCCGTTCAGACAGGGTAGGTAAGGCACACTGAGCATATGCAGACATTAGAGAGTAGACAACTGCAGACAACCTAATCAAAATTAGTATATGAACTAGCATTCCGTAATGAAATATTAATACTTTAAAGAGAAGGCCCAACAGCTACTAATTGGAGAAGGGCAACAGTGCGGTGGCTTTAGTCTTCACAGAGATTTAGAAGGGGATTTAGAGGGGAGCTATTTCCCCTCAGTTCCAGGTGTTCTGTCATTTGTGTCCATGGAGCAAAGGAATTATTTTACCTACTTCATACAGTCGATATAATGACAGCATTTGTGTGGTGCTGGGGGAGCAGAATATGGTGTAAGAAAAGGTTTCTTTAGACAGATATGCATGTAGATGAGTTTCTTCATAGTTGCTGTCTGGCACTGGTGATTCAGACCGCATGCAAACATATCCAGGTGAGTGTTCTGGAGAAGAAAAACAGATTGTGACTTTTCATTTTAAAGGTTTATTCATGGATTTATTTTATATATTTTAAATACTTGTATGTAGTTATTATATAAAACAAGGGTGTTTCATAAATATATTTCTGTGGGTTATTTTTGTTCAATTTCTTATTGCTGGAATCACACAGTAACAACAATTCTGTAAGGAAGTTGCTACATCAGTTCCTATAGACTGAAATTTGAGAAAAGCGATTAGCAACTGAAGGAAGGGGGAAGGGAAGTCCTACATTAAGAAGATTGGCAGTGCTTCAGCTACAGGGCTATGCTGTGACTGAGGCTAGAGCCAGAAATAGAATTGGATTAAGGAAAGAAAAGCAAGTAGCTAAATGTAAGGTCAAAGCAAAAAAATACAGAAATGCTTTAAAATGCTCCCATATGCCAAAAAGTTAGGAGATATTTAAGGAGCTTTCCTATGATGTACATCTGTGAAAAGCAAAATCAGTTCATACTGTAAGAACAGTGAAAGAAGACTTAAATAATAGAAAGCCAATTAAGAGATCAAGGCTTAAGCTTTAAAATATGAGAGAAAATCACAGTAACCTTTTCTGATTGCATGTGCAGATGTTAATACACGTGTTATGACAAGTAAGCGAAAAAAAACAGGGGGGGCTTAACAAAAATAATGCCAGCACTACAAAATTAAAGGAACAGTAAAAGCAGGTTATGTGAAAATGCTCATTCAGACAGGACAACACAGTAACCTATAAAACTGAATAGGTTCTTCCTGAACACCTGAGCAGAAAGTAGGCTTAACCTGATAACCCAATCCTAATTGGTACAGCTCTCTTTATACTCATGTATTCAGTTATGTTCGTAGCTTTTGTCTTTAGTTAGAGTAAATATTGTCTGTCTTTATTTCTTCTTTCATTTTCTATGTAGATAAGATGATATATATATATTTTTTCCAAACGGGAAGGTGGCACAACTTAAAATCATAGGAGGGGTCTGGCAGTAGGGAAAACAAATGCAACATCTGCATTTTGGTATAAGAACTGCATTCTTTGTCTGCAGTGGGATAGAGATCAGCAGAAGTGTAGCTAAAACTTAAATCTGGAAAGTAACCAAACATGATTTTATACTAAAACAACTCTTTCCTGTGGTTAAGTTGGTATTTTTATTGCTGTTGCCATACACACATAAACTGCAACACGAGCGCTGCAGATGGGGCTCTCAGCAGCTGTGCAGTAAGAGCCATTTTAAAGATTAAAAGATACACTCAGTGCAAGAGACCCCTTCCTCCTTGTCAGGGTGTAGGGCTGCTCAGTGGTAAGAAAGTACTATTTTAACAGTGAGCTCAATATGAAGATAATAGCTGAATGGAAGGTATTGCTCCCTGGTGAGTAGCTGTGCTCTTGGCAGCAAGGTAGAACAGCCATGTGGAAACGAAATGGTAATGTCTATGAGTGTCTCTAAATGTGACATAGTGAGGGAACAGCATGGAGCTGCGTTGTAGGATGGGCAGCTGGGGGTGAAGGAAGGGATCTGCACCAGAGGGCGGCGGGCATGGAACAGCCTGCACAGGGCTGTGGGCACGGACTTGAAGTGCTGGAGCTCAGGGAGCGTTTGGAAAATGCTCAGATGCTGGGATTGGGTTTGGGTTGGTCCGCTGTGGTGCCAGGGGTTGGACTCCGTGATTCTTGTGTGTTCCTTCCAACTGGAGACATTCTGTTGTTGTATGACGCTTAGCAGATGGGGGCCTCCGCTCATTTATGAGCAAGTTGCTTCTGTGATGTTCTGCGGAGGGAAAAGAAAGAAAGCTTTCAAGTTTACCCCCAGAAAGCATAAATTAAGCTTGATCCCAGTAGTTATTCAAGAGAACTATGTGCTTATTTTATCTTTCAGTCTTAGAAAGAAACAAAGAAAGAAAAGATATAAAAAAACAAAGCAAGGGCAACTAGTTGACTTTCAAAGTTGTCATTTCCTTCATGAGAGATGGTGAAACTTCAGAAACCTGCATGTAATGCAATCATGGCTGCAGCTCAGCACTGACTGAAGGCTGCTTTAAATTCTGTCTGAAGCAGTTTATGACCACTTTTGGGTTCCGTCTTGAACCCACGTTCTGTACTTAGGGAAAGCTCCGGTCAGTCAGGTTTGTCTTAAGAGCAGTGCTGCAGTGCTCTCTGTGCCTTAATGAGTAAGTATGCTGCCAGTGAAAATGGAGTCACTGTGCACCTGGTGATGCACAGTTTGAGGTGGAGGTTTGTTTGTCTGGGCTGTTTTCCCTTTCCTCCCTAGGGCTACTTTGCCATGAAAAGCTCCTCCAGTACTAGCATATGAGTCATAAGCATAATTTCCTCTAAATCCACAGTAGGCTGTGCAATACTAGATAATTAAATATTGAGAAGGTCTGTGATTGTTGTCTGCTCATTCTGGTAGCAGTTCCAATAAAACAGTGTGTGCCACTTGCAGGCAGGTACCAGAATGTCTCAGAGCTGTTGGGTGGATGCATTACAAATGCACTTAATCCTCAGCAGAACAGGTCAAGCTGAAGCCTGGTCTGATAGAAAACAAATGTTTGGGAAAATACACTGTGTATCCTAGCAGATCTGTGGGCACATCAGCTGGTCCAGTCAGCAAAACTTTGCTGAAATCACACTCACCTCCTCCAGTCTGAGCAGTTCAGGCTGGATCTGGTCTACACGCTTCCTATTAAAATGTGTAGAAGCGCCATAAGGTGTTTTTCAGAGATCAAGACACTGAGGCTGTTCAGAATCTCAGTCAGAGAAACGCAGGGTTTGGAAGGGACCTCTGAAGATCATCTAGTCCACCCTCCTGCTAAAGCAGGCTCCCTGCAGTAGGTTGCACAGGAAAGCATCGGGGTGGGTTTTGAACATCTCCAGAGAAGGAGACTCCGTGATCACTCTGGACATCTTGTTTCAGTGGTCTGTAACTCTTAAAGAACTTTTTCCTCTTCTAAAATTCATGCAGTGCAGATGCTACAGGCAAGACAGCTGTTCTGGAAGCAGAAGCGAGAGTAAGAAAACTTTTTAGGCTGGGCTTTTTGTAATAGCAGTGCTTTATTGGGGAAAACTTTTCCAGCTATATTTAAGTACAGGAGTTCAGCATAATGGTAGCAGGTGGGTGATGCCACTCTAAAATTGCAGTATTAAAGTAACTGATATCTATTTTTTTTTTTTTACATAACTTGCATCAAAGGGAAGAATCCATATGAGTACCTAGCTTGATAAGCTTGCTTTCATCCCTGATCTGATCTTCTGGCTGGGGCTGTAGAGCAGAGATGAAACTGGCTGATAATATGTAAGCCTCTCCCATCTGACAGGAGGGCCCTTTCCTGCAGGGGGCAGTGATGGCAGCTTTTCTCCTGTCCTTATTTAAACATAGAACCGCTGCTAAATTTTCTGGTTTGGATGTGTGTCTTATACATCCATTAAGCTTATAAATAGACTTGCCCTACTGAAGGGTTTTATTAAGGTAATGTTCACAAGTCTGTCTTGAGCTTTGTACAGATCTCTTCCTTAAACTATCTTTAACATCATTACTGTGTTCTGTTTTTGTTAGCCCTTAGTGATGCAGATTGGCTGAGAGCCACAAAAGATGCTCTGTACGGGATTCTTCATCTGATGCTTAAGACTGAGAGCATTTTGCTAAGTTCCCAGAGCCCTGCACCCCAGCTGTAGCATTTCCCATGGCGTGGAGTTGCTTTCCCACAAGTCTCCAAGTCTTTTGGAAGTTACAAAGCTAGTGAAGATGGCCGTAAGTTCTCATATTGGCATAGACACTCCTATTTCAAGGTGCCTTAGAAGGAGAAAAATGTGTGTTAGTGTTTGAGAAGGAATCTCAGAAACGTGCTGCCTCTTTTCATGCCCTGTCCATGTTGTGATGGTGATATAGAATGGCAGTCACTTGGAAATGCTCAGTGCTACTGAAACAGCCTGAAGTTCCTTTCTGCTTCTTGCTGTTCGGATTCATATCCATGTAGTCCACTCCTCACTGAGGGTAGAATTTCTGTTTCTCTCGCTGTATTAGAGTGATGGGTTGCATGGATTATGCTCATAGCTCTGAGGTTCAGTGCAGAGCTCTGCAGACAGTAAATGATTCCTCCACTGAGCAGTCCTTGGTCTGAAGTTGAGTGGCTAAAATATTATTAACAGGACAGTATTAAACCTGTTCCTGTATCACGCCAGGCATCACAACTGGTAGGTATTGCATTTGAAAATATATGTACATGAGTTAAGTATTTTTAAGAATATAGTATCCTAATTTTATTGGCTTCTACACTTAGATGCTTGCAAATATACTCTTTTCTGCAGGGCATTTGGTAGCTGAGTGTAGACTGCAATTAGTGACAGTGAATTAGTTTCCAGTTTGCTCTCCTGAAGGTTTCCATTAGCAGTCCCACTAACAGTTGTAGTGAACCTTTAATGAATACAATAAGCCACATAACCCACACAAGCCTACATGGCTGGGATGTGGTATATTCCATAATGGCACTGTGCAGTCAGGTTTTCCATGTGATTTAATAAGTATTTCATCAAGAACTTTTTATGCTTGTTCTTGTAAAAATATTCCCTCAGTCAGGGGAATAGTGTAACTTCATTGTTGCCCCTCTTCTTTTGTGCTGACTTTGTTCTGTGTTAAGCACACTTGAAGAAAGGCACAGGTAGCAGATGAGTAAAGGTGCAGTGGATTAATAAGGTGTTGTTAAACTAAAACCAATACACTACTACTCTTCCTGCTTGCCCCCCTGCCAGTAAGGTTGTGCATGGAGCAGGCTCTCTTTTGGCCTGGTGGAAGACTGTGAGGCAGTGGGCTTGGGTGTAGACCAAGGTGAGGTCTACACCTTGGGGTGAGGAATACATTTCTTCCCTTTAGCTGGTTGACTCTCAAGCTTTCCCTTGTATGACAATCTAGAGTTGACACTGGGTTAATATAATATATGAATAAATGTGAGGAGCTGTAATAGCTTCAGGCTGCTTGTAACAGGCAAACTAGAAATCTTTTAACGTGATAACACGTTTCATTGGTGTTTACTCAGTAGGTTATTAAGAACAATAAAAATGAGTTCATTTTGTTGATAATGTCTCATTGTTTGCAGGTGCTTCATCATCTTTATCTACATCAATGTTTTAGCTTTCTAAAGTGGAAAGCCTATTTATATGGAAGTAATGCTTTTGAGACAAAAGCACTGACAGCTGAATTGCAAGGAATATGTGTTGAATCATACTCCTTTAGCTTATATTTTGGTTGGCTCCCCACTTAGCAGCAGAGCACAAGCTGCATGTTGGGATGATGGTTCAGTGTAATTGTTCACTAATGGCTTTAAATAATAGATGTACCAAGACCTTACTCCTGTTTACTTAAAAGCTCAGTTTCTGTGATAGGTTTTATCACTGTGTTTAAGTAGGTGGGGAGGAGCGGTCCCTGTACCTGGAGGGCAGTTCCAGTTGGTGAAAGGGAGTGGGATGTTGGTTGGCTAATGACATCTCAGAGCTGATTTGTTCATGCTGCAAGCTTTTCCTTTATCCTAGAGTGGTTATAAATCAGTACTTGAACTGTACTCTGATAGTTCTGGGGTGTCTTGACGGAACTAATCATCACAGATAACTAGCATAGTCCTATCAGACTACATAGAGCCCTATCATGTAACAAGCAGTATCACTAGAGGGAATGGCTTCAACTTGCACCAGGGGAAGTTCAGCTTGGGTAATAGGAAAAATTTATTCTCTGAAAGAGTGGTCAGGTGTTGGGCTGGGCTGCCCATGGAGGTGGTTGAGTCACTGTCCCTGGTGGTGGTGAAGAAGCAGGGAGGCTTAAATGTGACTGAAAGTATAGCTGGCTTTGCCCAGTGAAGCAAAGCTTGTAACAAAGGAACAGGTTTCCATTGTGCTTATTTTTCTGAATATCTGTTTTCAGAAGTTGTGATACAATGCTTTACGTCTTTATGAGCTTAAAATACAAGATCCGTTTGTAAGAATCTTTTTTCTGTCAAATGCAGCTGAAACAGCTACAGAGGAACAGAAAAAGCTAAGGAGAGGCCAGGTTTGCTGTAAGGCTGATTTGCAAAACACAGTGAGCAGGTGGGACCGGGTACGTTTGTCTCTAGTAGATGGAGTGCTCATGAAACCAGGGGTGGCACAACCTGGCTGCTTTTTAAGGCTCCCATTTTGCACTGGGAAGCCACCAGCCACTGGGCTTCTTCACTTCACACCTTCTGAAAAGAGAGCAGTATTTCAAATAACTTGTACAGATCAAGGGTTTTGCGGACCAGGGGAATATAAGCCCATCATTTATAGATTTTATTTATATATTATTTATTGTATAGTAAGCTGAGTCCTGTGTAGATGATATGGCAATATGGTGCATGGTTTTGGAATTAACATCAAGTGTGTGTTTAAATATCTCAGTGTTACTCCATGATCTCCCTGGCTGCTGAGCTGCTCTGAAAATTGTTTCCTTTCCAGGATATGGTACAGAATATGAATCTTTGCGCAAGCAACGTAGAGAGAACTTACATTGTGTTGCTTGATTATTAACAAGGGCCTGTTAGAAGGCTTGTCTTCCTGGCAGTTCTGTGTGTGTCTGTCAGCACTGAACATGATAATATAAAACTGGTGCCAGGTGCAAGTGTTATGTTGTGACTCTTCTGAAAAGGTACTTCATCTAAGTCCATCTTGAAGGGACTTAGAGCAGGACAAACAAGAGCAGGTTTCTGAACTTGAACAACATCCAGCTAAGAGCAAATGAGCAGAAGTCGGTTATACCTGAACTTCTTACCTGGCGTAAGTTTAGGCTCTTGAATGCAAGTGGCTGAAGCACTTAATACACTGCTGCCCTGGTTTCGGCTGGGATAGAGTTAATTCTCTTCCTAGCAGCTGGGATGGATGTGTGATTTAGAGTGAGAACAATGTTGATAACACACTGCTGTATTAGGTGCCGCAGACCGGTGCTTACACTAAGCCAAGGACATTTCAGCTCCTCATGCTCCCCAGCCAGTAAGGAGCTGGGAGGGGACAGAAGCAGAACAGCTGACCCCAACTGGCCAAAGAGATGTCCCAAGTCGTGTGGTGTCATGCTGGGCAGTGGCACTGGGGGCTGGCTGGGGGGGATGCTGTTGCTCAAGGATGGAGTGGGTGTTGGTCAGCCAGTGGTGAGCAAATGTGCTTCTCTTTTTGTATTCTTTTACATCTTTCCTTATCAAAATATTCTTATCTCGATCCACAATCTCTTGTACTTTTACCTTTTTAGATTCTCTGTTCCATCCCACTGAGGGTGAAAGAGAGCAAAAGGCTGTATGGTGCTGAGCTGCTGGCTGGGCTGAACCACAGCATTGGTTCATTTGGGAATGCTCGTACAGTGCATTTGGGAAGCTGGTATAATGACTGAGAAAGCCCAACTGGTTTTAATCCACCAGTAAACTGATCTTAAATCTCTTCAATGTATGGTGTGACAAACACCTTCTGTGCAGGAGCTGGATTTGAAATGTTCAAAGTGTTCTGTTCAGCTCGTACAAGAGAAGACTCCAAGGAGACCTCATTGCAGCCTTTCAGTATTTAGAGGGAACTTAAAAAAAAGATGGAGAGTGATGTTTTATGTAGTCTGATAGTGACAGGACAAAAGGGAATGGCTTTAAAGTAGAAGATGGGATGTTTAGGTTAGGTATTAGAAGGAGATTTTTTACACAGGAGGTGCTGAGGCACTGCCAGAGTCTTCAGAGAAGCTATTGACCATCCCTGAAGTGCTCAAGGCCAGGTTGGATGGGGCCCTGGGCAGCCTGATGTGTTGGGTGTCAACCCTGCCTATGTCAAGGGGTTGGGGCTAGATGGACTTTAAAGTCCCTTCCAACCCTGGTGGTTCTATGGTGATTCTGTCATTCTCAGCCTCTAGGAAAAGGATTAAATATCTTAATTGGGTGCTACCCTCACCTATTCAGTCTGTTTTGAGTCAGCACACTAGAGCTTTCTAACCCACCTGAATTAACTAGCTGGTAAGCTAATATTGGCTGGGGCTGCAACTTGTTACCTGTGGAGGATTGGTCCATTCACCCCTGCAAAACTCCTGTGGGTATCAGTAACACTAAGGCTGTCATGATGGTAGTGAAACACAGGCTCTCTGATAGTGGTTAAACAAAATGCCATTTATATTTCTGTTGTAAGATACTTGGAATCCAAACTGTTACATAACAAACACAGATTATTTAAATATAGCTGTAAAGAATAACATTCAAGACTTAAGTCTTGTAGCAGATAATGATTTCTACCATAATTGCTAATTGGGATGGTTTATGGCCAATAATCATGAAGTCACCAGAGCAGGAATAAATGCACCTAAGCCAATTATGGTATTTTGCTCCAGCCTCATAGTTTTTCTCACTGGCTTGCCAGAAACGTGGCTTGTGTGTTTACTCCTTTTCCCCAGTGTAGTACCGGAGATGGAGGGGCATTTCCTTCATTCCTCAGTGTTCCTTTGGTGGGAGCAGCCACAGGCCCTCTGTGGTTTCCTTGTGCTGTGCTTCTCTCTGCTGGTTCAGCTGATGGGGCAGAGTGTATGCACAGCTCATCTGCAGCACGTGGGATGCATTTGCATCATCTGTCTGTGTGGAATGAAGGCGCTGAGGCTCAGCAGGTGCTTGAGGTGTAGGCACCGGTATAGTTTGATCTGAATTTGAATAGAGTTAAGCAGCTGAAATCCCATAAAGTCCTTCTCCTTAAGGAGCACAAATATTTTAGTTCCTGGAGGAAGAAAAGCTCCATTTATTAGGACACCCAGTGTGATGTGGAACTGTTACAGCAATATGCTCCTGGCTTCCAGAAGTAATTGCCTTTTACATATCCAGGAACAAAGGTGCAGAAGAACACCTTGTTGCTTTAAAAGCTCTAAAAATAAGAGAGTAGTTGATGAATGTTAACTTGTTCAAACAGTAATTAACTTGATATTGTTTTAAATAAGGACAGCAGTGAGGCTTTGAAGATCAGTCCTTGTACTACATTTGGCAGGACTGATCAGAGGTAGTTCCTCAGCTCTGAGCAGTATGAGGCTATGCTGGAAATGTTATAACTGTGCTGAGAAAGTGGAGGATGGAAACTGCCTGTTCTGTCCCACAGCTTGTTGGGGACTCAGCAGCCAGGAGAGGTGGATGAGTGCCACAGGATTAGCCCCTGCCATTTTGCTGTTTAGGAGACAGTGGCAGCAGCCACTGCAGACACTGGGTGCAGCCACGTGTGCTCCAGCATATTTATCCCACAAGAGAAGGTGTAGGCTCTTCTGGGTGGTTCAGGCTTAGTGAGTAAAACGTGGGAAATGGTGAGTGGGAGTAGAAGAGGTGTGTGTTCTGCCTGTGTAAGGACCACCCTTTACAAGCTTCTATGTTCGGATTCCTTAGTTGATGGTAAATAATAGAAAGCTGTGTACCAAAAAAGAAAAGCCTCGCTCCTGCAGCTGTATTTCAGTAAGGACCCAGTAAACTCTCAGAGATACCAATGTCATGCCTGTTTCTACTGCAGCCTCCCACATGAAATGAACCAGCTGATATCTGCTGGGCTCCTGAAAGCCCTTGGCCTGAAGTGGGAGGGGTGGGTTAAACAAACAAGCTGTTACAGCAGAGAAAACACAACATCTCCTTTAGCATAAAGTGCCAGGGGTAAGAAGGTAGGTTGTGTGTTTTTTCTTCTTCTTAAAGAACCCACGAGCAAACCCCCACACCTCAAAATGCAGGACTGAAAATGTAACTACATTTGCTTAATGAGAAATACCGTGCAGTTTGGATGGAGGAAAGTGTTCTTGATACAGTTTTAGGCAGCTGTTACCAACATAATGCATTTCAACTGCAGCTGAGCCTTTGAAATAAGGTGTTGGGATTGGGGATGGCCATGGTGGCTCTGTGGTTGCACAGACTGAGCGGAGCTCAGGGCAGCCAGCAGCCAGCATCCTGCTGGGACCCTTCTGAGCTGGGCAGCCCAGTGCTCTGAGCTTTCCTACCTCTGGGTGTGCTGACACAACAGTCTGCTTTCAGATCTTGCCAGCCTGGGTCAGATTTGGGTAGAGATAAGTCAGCCATGTGCTCTACAGTAGGGCACCAAGAACGCAGGCTGCCCTGGTTGCTTGGCAAGCTCTTGACATTTTTAATAGAAAAAAATGGCTATACCAAAGTACTCAGCAAGGTACAAACAGATACGATATGTTTTGCTCACAGATTCATCTGTGTAGGGAGCAGATAATGTTCTCAAACATTGTTCTCAGATGTTTTCCTCATGTATTATGCAACATTTCCCTAATGAAAGCTTGATAAGAGCAACTAAAATGGTGAGTGTCTTCCTCTCCTGAGGAAAAAACACTTATTGTAGCTAGCAGTGCCCTCCGTGATTTGCTGTCGTTGTCTTACTCATGAATATTTGACGCCCTTTACCTGATGATCCCTTACCAGCCATAGCTGTGCCCTTTGCCAGGTGAAGTTCTGGCTTTCTGCTCCACCAACCTGCAGCCCAACAGACCCCTCACATCTGAATCTGGCTTTGCATTGGAGTAAACAAAACTCTGCTCTGCAGTGGGTCGTGTTATGTTGGTGTGCTGGGCGACTTCTGAGAGACAAAACTAACAGAGCAGCGATCCGCTGAGGTGGCCTCTGTGAGCAGAGCCCAGCAGTGCTCTGTGGAGAACCAGAGCCAGCTTCAGCTGCCCCAAAAGGGACTGGCTGCTGGTCAGAGCTGAGGCATGAACAGCTAAGAGAGGAGGGTGAGAAGTAGGAGAGAAGCAACCAGCAGCCCCAAAAGTCAGTGCAGAAGGAAGACAGAAGGTGCTCCAGGTGCAGAGTAGCACTTCCCTGCAGTCCAGGAGAGGCCTGCCATGGGGCAGGTTGTCCCCTTGCAGCTCACAGGCACCACACTGAGCAGATCTCCACGTGCATCAGCTTGAGGTCCTCCAGAAAGAAATGTCCCAGAAGGCATATGCAATATTGCAAAGGTAGCTTAAGATATCATGTAGTAAGCCAAATCCTAGCTGTCTCACAGAGCTGTCCTTTAAGGCTTTAAGCATGCTGCTGATGCTTTGTTTTCTTGTCACCATCCAAAACGCAAGTGAATGGTCTGGAGGGGGGCAATGGAGAGGATAGGGGAGGACCCTGGAAAGCTGTTATAAGGACCATGTAAGTATATGTGACCCAAAAGAAAGGCATGAAGGCATGTACAGTACTAATGGGTTACTACGAATGAAAGAAGGGAAAACTACTTTCCTTCTTTTAAGGCAAAGAACTTTTATTACCTGAAGTAGTATCAGAACTAGCCTTCTCATTTGAAATCTAGAATACATTGGCATCCTGTTCAGAGGCAAGGAAAAGTAAGTTTAACAAAAACTAATTCCTATTTTGTAACTGCAGAGATGAATCAATCTATCCCATAACCTCCAACACTGCAGATAGCAGCTCCAAAGGGAAGAGAAGTTGAGTTCTATTGTATCTTTTTGTAAGGATTTCACTTGAAAAAATCTGTGCTTTGAAACCTGGTATGGAAGGGTCAGAGCCCAGGAGCAGGTGGGTGGTTATTTTGAGTGCAGGAATTTAGGGCAATGTCAAATTCCCCTTTTTGCTGAACCATATTAGAATGTTCCAGGGAAAGGCACAGTAGTCTCCTTGTGTGGGTATACACAGACACAGACTGCACACTCTCCTCCTGTGAATCCATTGCAGAGCAATTTAAAAGTGCAAAACATATATTTCACAGATTACCAGGAGGATCACTTTAATCAGCTTTGAGACCTGCTAATGCTGTAGAGATCTTTGAAGGACTACTGCTGTTTTCATCTTCATGCAGCTGATGCAAGACAGAATGAACATCATGCCCTTGTGTCGTCGCTGGAGGAGATGCATCTCCATAGGTAACTGTACAATGGGCAGCTGCTTTTGTGCATTATATGGAACTGTGGGTGGACAGAATGAACAACAGCAGCTTTGGGAATGCTTTAGAGCAAAAGGTCAGTATGTATTCAGTAAATCTCTCTAATCTTGCATTGGCTAGAAGCCAGTGTCACAGGCCTTGCAGCTTCTAGCAGAAGCATCAGAATACAGATAGCTTTAAATCAGCAGTGTATAAAGGGGAAAATATTTCTCTGTCCTCTTTAAATTGTTCTCTTAGAAATCAAGATCAGCTGTGCTTGCAGCTGATATGCTTAAAGCTGTGAGTAAATTGTTACAGGAACAGATGAATTACAGAAATGAAAAAAGCACTTGTGTGCTAGAATAATGATTGAATTACGATGTGCCAAAGGTGGTTTTAGCTTCAACCGGTATTAATACAAAGAAACATGCCTCAAAGCGGGGAGCAGAGGAGACTGCAACTGTTGTCTTGTAAGATTAGTTGTGACTGTCTGTTGTGCTCAGATTTCTGGTGTCCGTTTCTGAAATATCCTTATAATCACTTAACGGATGCACTGCGTTTGGTAGCATGGCACACAAACAGGATTACTGGTTATGGCTATCCAACGTGGCATTGTAACACTCTTGTTGGGTATAGAATCTTCCTTGGGTTGCGAGATTTTTCAGAGGAGCGATGCTTATTCTTTTGCCATCTCTTGGAATCCATTTTTGATTTAACCTTTGCTACTTCATCTTCACTCTTTCATTTGCCATAGCAATCACATTTCTGATAAAAAAAATACACTCCAGGAACTGCAAAGGATAATACTGAATGAAAGGTGTAGAATTATTACTGAGCATTTCAAAGTGCAGTGACTTCAGCGTTACGACTTTTCCATTGGATAGTTTGAGCTTAAAATTCAAAAGAAACTTGGTAAGGTTCATCTAAGAGGCTGAAAGTCCATGCAAAATGGATGCAGGATGTGTCTTCATGTGTATGCACAGTGGAATCTGCATTTGGATTGTTACCTTGTATATAAAATGCTTCTAAGTTATGTTGAAGGAGCTCTAAATCCAGTGTTCTCCAAACTGTCTCAAATGCAGGCAGTTTGTATTCAGTGCATTCTAATACGTGCATATGTCTTTTGAGCTTGACTGACAGCAGACCGTACAAATTCAGAGGTATTTTAAAGAAGAAAAAATGGAGCTGAGCAGTATTGGATGAGGTGTGATGTCATCAGTAGATGAGCAGAAGCATAGTTTTCCAGAGTCTCAAAACCGTGTAACCCCCAAACAAGAAGCATCAGTGTTTGGTATTTCAGGTTTTGTCAGACTCTTGGGTAAGCTGAAAATAGGAAATAACTTAAAAAATGTTTCTTCGTTACTGTTGGGAAACACGCACCTTATAACCAGTCCTCCTTCAAGGCCAACTTTTGGGTGCTTTTTATGGGGGTTGTTTAAGTTGTCATCACGTTCTTCAAGCTATCAGCACAAACTTCTTGCAGAATGTTTAACCCAGTCTTAGTGCCTTTCCATTACATTACAACTAAGTTGTTGGAAACCTGGAGCGTATGGGCTCTGGATTCAACTCTTAAAATTACCTACAGGTTTGAGAGAAGCCAGTTTTTAGAGCCAGCTCTTAGAGGACTGATTGCACTTGAAGATGTTTTGGGTTTGGGACTGAGGAGTTTCATTGCCGGGTTGGGATATTCTTGTGTCTTACTGGAGTTCCAGAGCTTATTATGTGTTTAAATTCCTGGTGATGAAGGGTAGCTGCAGACACAAGTATTCAGCTCTTTGTCATGGTATTAAATCTCAATTATCTGTTGCCCGAGACCCATAGACCATTAACAGACACAGTATTGTCTACTAGAAAAACTATTGAAGCCCAGGGTATGATGACAAGCTGCTAGCAACTATGTGAATGCGCTTGGAGAACAGCTGAAGTGTCTAGAAAAGCCATTGTTGTCCAATGCAGTCCAGGATCTTAATACTGATTTTAACTGGTATCAATTACTAGTGCTCCACTGATCTGCTCCTGCTCTGTGTTCATTCTGAAACTGGTCATAAGAAGTGCACAAAGTTTTAATGTCTGTAATCTTTCCTGTCTTCCACTGAAAGACGTGAGCTTATGTGGTGTCTGTAGTTTGTTCTTCTGGAGACTAACTTTTCTTAACTTACCAGTGATACAGGTGCAGCTGTAGAATTTAGCTGGCAGTTGTGGCTATGAAGCAGGAGGCAGAATAAGAATAGATTGCATTTGTCCCTTCTGCAGCTTTATGAGCTCAGCATTATCAGCAGGAGCTGCCTGGTTTTGACATTAAGTGAGCAGGTACAAAATGACTTGGGAGATGGAGAACAGCTATTTTAGGCAAAGTGTTATTCCTCTTGTGGTCTAATCAAGGTTGCTTACAAGGATTGTTGCAAGGAGCAAACATCAGGCCTTTATTTTGCCATCCAAAGCAGCAGAAGAGGCCTTAACACTGACTTCAGGCAGCCCTTTCCCTTACCTGATTATTCTACCTTTTTTTCCCCTTCTTTTGATTTATGTCTTATTCACATAGAGGAATTTTATTGGGTAGGCTTTCTTCTTATCCTTTACCTCAGTAAGAGCTCTGTTTTGTCTATTGGCATATCTGTTACCTGTAGGTGATCATGCACCTGAGTTTTCTCCATGTAGTTGTTGCTAAACTGTATTGCTGCAGTAGTTTGATTCTAGCTGCTGCTGCTTAATTGTAGTTTTCTGCTAGGAATTTGTTCTGTCATTAGTGACAACACTTGGCTTCATTGTTCAACTGGATTTGGTCACATATATCAAAATCCAGGCTCCAGCTCTCTCTGCTTGCAGCATGTAATTCCATTCACTATCTGACTGATCCTGCTGTTCAAGACAAGCTGTGTTTCTTGCATCTGACTCTTCAGGAGTTAAGAACTGGCAAATTTGTCATATTGGATTGACTAGTATATGCAGGCTTTTCTTTCAGCTTTGCCGAGCTCCATTTATAGCACGAATCTTTGCACTGTTTCTTGAATGGCAGTGTTAAGCATTGGTACTCTATTATTTATGTTCGTGATGACTGGATTAATGTGTGTTTAAGACTGACATGTGCTGTAAGCTGCACATAGCTCTCTAGTTCCAATGTAAGCAAGCCCAAACTATTGGCCACTCACCCGGCTTCTGGCTTTGAGTGATTACATGGAATTGTTCAAAAGATTGGTCTCACAGAAGGTTGACAGGTGACCTCTTTCCAACACAGCAGCTTCTCTTGCAGAGCAGTTCACTGTCTACTGTTTTAGGCAGCTCTTTAGTTTTAAGTAACTACTGAAATACTGACCATTGTCAAATCGGTTAACTTCTCTGCCCAACAGTGCCTTTCTTTGTTAATTTTATTAGTCTACATGCGTTGTATAGCCATGCGGAGAACAGAGATGTTACAGAGCTGCTGGCTATTTAATTTCCTTTGCAATGCCTGGCTTAACTTGATTGATGACAACTCTTTTCCTGCATCTTGGGTTTCAGAAAATAAGCTTCCTTTGCTCAATCATATTCTGTCATGCATCAGAAACTTTATTTACTCTTAATATCCTTCTGGGAACCACAGTGTTCATCTGATTCTGTTTCCTTGTTGCTCTGCATCTAGCACAGAAGAAAACTCTTGTCTTAAAGTCTGATTTTTCTGCTGTGTTTAAAATGTTTTTCATCCTTTCTGTGCTTCTTTGAAACATCTTCAAAGGTATGGATGTGTTTTTGTCCTCTGATTTGAACAGATAGGTTATCTGAAATGTGGAAACCCCAGCGTTCCAACTTTAGCTTGTAATAGAACCATTCCATATAATCACAACTTTTATGACTCGAATACAAGATTTTGACCACTATAACACTTGCTGTTGACAGACAGGCATTTGGGTTAACTAAAGAATAAATGTCTAACCTGCTGTTTTGCTCATTCAGTATGCTCAATGACTATCTATTGGAACATGAAAGTACTGAAAACAAAACAGCATAAGAGGAATTTGGAGAATATACCTACCAGTTTTAGTGTCAGAAGTGAGTTTGCTTCCAGCTCGTCTGTTCCGTATTGTCACCAGCTGGTAGGAGAAATAAATACCTTCCCCAGAACTGTTTCACTGTATGTAGTGCTGCTTCTGTTTTACTGCATAAACTGCTAATCTGAGTGGGAGTAATCGCCCAATCACTGCAGTGTAATACAGACAATACAAATAGTCTATTTTGTTAGGGTTGCATGATGGGAGCCTCTTATCCTATTAGTGTAAGGGTTGTGTGGTTTCTAATGCTTGCAATGATGGAGATGGAGGGAAAATGTTCCGTTCCCTTAAATGCTTAAACAAGCATTTCCTGATTGTGCTGTGAAGTTTGTGTACTTATGTCCCTTCACTCACCGTGCATGTTGTAGCTAGCAAACAGCAGTTTCTAGAACTTGTCATGGCCTTCTTGTTGCTCTAAGCATCACTGGAGCAGAAGTGTAGCATTAGTGAAGTTCTAGGCTAAAATACACAAAGATTTTCTGCTTTCTCCTACTCGCCATTTGCATTCTTGCAGGGATTTTGTCCTTGTTATATTACATACAAAGGATTGCGTTCTACTAAATGGCCTCGACAGGAGTTCTGTAGGACCCTCAGGCAGCACCCCTGGGAGAACTGTGGAAATGTATTCTATCCCACTTTGCTTTATAACTGCCTATTAAAACTTAAGCAAGTCCAAGTCATTGTGCCTGCAGTAACTTCAGATAGAGCAACTCTTGCATAATTCTTGGGAGAACTGAGTGGTGATTTGCAATCGTATTATTAACTTCAAGGCTGTTTTTATGAACCCTGATGCTTGCCTGCAAACGTGTGACCCCACTTTATTTTACAGAACGCTTCTCTAATAACAAAGAAGGGAAACATTTAAAATGACTTCTGATGAGAGGATAACTAGGAAATAAAGGACTCCATTGTAAGTTACTCCAGAACTTCCTTTCTCAGACTCTTGTATATGGTATTACATTACTGAATGCTGTAGAAGCTTTCTGATTTTCAGAAAACGAGGCCTTAATGTTTATCATCAAGTTGTCACGTGAACTGATTATAACTCATGTTTAAGAGATCCCAGTCCTGGTGGAAGCCAAGCTTTCACGGAAGACTGGGCAGCTGAAGTGCCCTACATCTCCTCTTAGAGCATGCTGTGCTCTGCATGTTTGAACTCTTTAAGCATTTTCAGATTCCCTGTTAAGTGCATTGCTGTGGAACAGTGAGTGGAGTTTATGAAACAGTGCAAGAAGGGAGTGCTTTTTGGGTAAAAGCATCTTGCTTCGACAAGGAGTTTGAAGCCTGGCTATGTGAGAAGTTGTGGGTAATTCTCAATGGCAGAACTTCTCATTTGGTGTCATCTTTGGCACGCAGTGAATAGTTTTTGAAACTAACCAAGTGAAAGAGAAGTTCATTAGGAAAGTGATGGTGACTCAGAGCCTGGGATGGCTTGTGGAGAACCAATTTCATTTCACTGCAAGCAAAAACCCAACTTGTCTGGCACCTCTTGCAATATGTCTTACAGTTTCAGATATTCACTTTGCAGCTCCTTTCTCTGAGGCTTAGCCTGTAACTGTACCACTTCATGTTCTGTGAATAACAAAACTTGGAGGCTCTCGGTAAGATTGCTTGCTTTTATTTATTTTATTTATTTTTCTTGGACAGAAAGTGTCTTTCAGTTGTATCTTAATTGAAAACCACTATGTAATATATTTGAGGTGACACAAGCAGCTGTGTCTGGTTGTTTGCGCACTCACAAGGTGAGAACAATGTAGGTGGTGATACTGGGAGTGGATTTCCATGATTTTTGGATGGGGAAGAACTGGCAGGATGGCTGGGAGGACTGACAGAGGAACTCAAAATTAACTAGTTTAGCTGAACTGCTCGAGCAGTGAAGAGAGTAGCAGTGTTTGAATGCTGAAGTAACGCTGGATTATTCTTGCAGAATCTGCTTCTTTCTGTCAAGTTCATAGAATCATAGAATGGCCTGGGTTGAAAAGGACCACAATGATCATCTAGTTTCAACCCCCCTGTCACAGGCAGCATCATCAACCACCACACCAGGCTGCCAAGAGCCACATCCAGCCTGGCCTTGAATGCCTGCAGCGATGGGGCATCCACAGCCTCCTTGGGCAACCTGTTCCAGTGCATCACCACCCTCTGGGTGAAAAACTTCTTCCTCATATCTAACTTAAACCTCCCCTGTCTCAGTTTATAACCATTTCCCCTTGTCCTTTCACTTTACACCCTCATCAACAGCCGTTCCTGTTATTGTGACTTGACAGGTTAAACACGGGCAACTGTAAACTGTGTTGTTTATGGAATGCAAATACAAAATGATACACATTTGAGATCAACGTAACAAGAGTATCAAAACCTTCTGTAGTTAACCATACCAAATGAACAGGCCAATGTTCTACCATTAATCTGTTCTGTTCTAGTTTTCCCCCAAAGAAATTGGGTTGCAGTGTTGCAACATCTTGAAGAAATAAAAGAAAATTTATAACCTATGGGACAAAAACCTTCCCTGAGTGCTAAACTGGTGAGCCCTGATGCGAAACTAATGAACACGATTACTTTGGATTCAAAGAAGTAAACATGCTGAAAAAGAGCTGCACAAACTTCAGACTGAAGTTCCACCCCTGTAGAAGGTGATTAAATCTGCATGGTCTGTATCCACACCTTTTCTCAACCAATGAACAGAAGCGGATTTGTTTTCACGTTTTTGAAGTGAGTCTGTGCATGGTCTGGTCCCCTTGAGGAAGATGCCGTCTGAAGGTGGTGTTGCTTCTGGCACTGCTGTTCACCAGGAACCCTTCAGAAGCTTGAGGTTGCTTAATCTTTCTGAATGTGAGGCATGAGAGCTTCTACAGCCAGTAGTGCACAGGTCGCTATCTGCAGGCTTCTCGCTATGATCTGCTTAGAAACAAGGAAGGGAGGGAGGTGGAAGGCATTCCTGCTGGGCAGGATTAGTGGGTAATCTTCCAAAACGAGGCTTATTCCACTAAGAATGAAGCAGCTGATTTGAACCACTTTCAAAAATGCAAACCCTCTTAGTACAGCTGCTTATACAAGCTCACAAGCTGGCTTTGAAGTCTTCTGCTATACCTGAAGAATGAGGTATATGGTTTCGTCTTTGGAGCATCTCCCTTGGCAGCGGAGTGGTCAGGAAAATAGTATGTGAAGTAAACCTAAGTTATTCCTAAGTTCATCTGACAGTTATTCCTAAAAGTTACAGCACAGCTCTGTGATAGTTGATAGCGAAGAAGACTGGTGAACAAGAGGGTTTCAAGAGTCAGAGGGAGTGATATGGAAATAAATAAGACAAGTAGTGTCTTAGGGAGGAGGGTGTGTGTGTGGAGGGAATGCTTTTAATTGTGTGCTTGCACAATTGTAATTGTACTTTCTGTTCAGGATCTTGACAAGGAAAACAGATGAAAGCTGCTTCCTTGCACTTAATGCTCTTAAGGGTACTGCCCTTTGATCTCCACTCGGTTACACAACATGGAATCAATGGGAAAGAACAGCAAGTCTCCAGTAGTGCTCTTAGCTCTGTTCTTCTGAAGAGTAAAATGCTCGGGAAGATTGAGTGCTCCTTTTGTGTTGTGGCAAGTTTCATCAGATGGAGTAACCTAATATAGTATTTTAATGGCATAATCTTGCATAATGTATAGTTCTACCTGTTTTGTTTCAGACGTTTGTTCATGAGGTGCGTACTGACAGCTTGGCTTATTTTTGCTGTCTGAGTTAGTGTCAGACGTAAGCAAAGGAGATCAATTTTTAGCCTCACGCAGGTTCAGTTTAACTGAACTTGGTATCGAAAGTATGAATTCACAATGTGCAACACTTGTGTTGGGCAGGAGCTGGTATTGTTGAAAGCATATTAGTTTAATTACAGTGGCTTCTTTGACCAGGTATGAGCTCTGTGAAGTTTTGTTTTGGTACTGAAGTGTGTTGTACAAACAAGTGGGTAATGTTGCCCTCTAGTGCTTAAAGTTTAGAGGTCGTAGAGCCACTTTGCTATGACAGTAAAATTATCAATAATATTGGAAAGGCTGGGGGGGAGGAATAGAATGTCAGCTTAGCCGGCTTGTTTCATACACACACACACACGAAGACAAGGCATATACCAGTAATACGTGAGAACTTCAGTGCTGAATCTATTAGGGCTATGGTAGGGCTGCTGTTTTTCCCTCAAGCTGCAGTAAAGAAGGACACAATTCAATTTCAGGGCACTCTCTGTACCGAGTCCTTCTTGGGCACTGTTGGATTCGATCAGTTTGTTGCAGGTTGACAGCAGCATAAATCAAAAGTGGCTGCTGGATTTGGCTTTAACACTGGCTTACACTGAGAAAGAGCTGCTGTAACTTAAGGTTCTTAGAAAAATCGTAAAATAACATTTTTAATGGATTATTGTGATCTAAGATCTCATCTTTGGAACCGTGAGCATCGAGCTTTCGGTCTTTTCAGTCCAGGCTGGAGCGTGGTGTTGGGGAAGGAGCTCTCTGGCCATGGGTCTGTCTGTGGGTGAACTTCTCCCATCTCTGTGGGCCTCGGTGAGGTCCGAGTGCGCGGTTCTTTGCCTCGGGCGGCAACGGGCCAGAGCGTGCGGCTCGAGGCGAGCAGGTAGGTAGCACCAAGGCCCGGAGCGGGCTCCCGGCCCCGCAGCGGTGGTATTCCCGTGCCTCCCGCCTGTAGGTTGGCCCTGCACCGGTGCCTGGGGGTCTCTGGCAGCCGTCGGGCCCCGGGGGGGGGGTTGCGGAGCCGGATCCCGGGGCGAAGGGTGGCGGAGGGGCCGCGGGGCGGAGCCCCTTCCGCGGTCTGAGGCCGGCGGGCCGCGCCGCTGCCAGCTGGCTCCTGCGGGCCCGTTGCCCCCTCCCCGGCCCTGCATTATTTATCAGCCGCCGCCGTGGTAACCGGCGGGGAGGTGCTCCCGTGGGCGAAGCGGCGGTCCGGCCCGGCCCTTCTCCTCCCTCAGGCGCGGCCTCGGCGGGAGCTGCCGGTCCGGGGCGTTCAGGCTGCGGTGGGTGCGGCGAGAACGGGCGGGCAGGAGGGAAGGATGGGGGCTCCGCGCTGACCGCCCCGCTCTCCCGCAGGACCGGTGTGTTCCCCCACGGGCTACAAGAAGGCGGATGATGAGATGTCCGGAGCCACGTCCTCGGCGGATCTGGACGAGGCGCCAGCCCGCACCATTTACGTGAACCAGCCCCAGCAGAGCAAGTTCCGCGACAACTGGGTCAGGTACGGAGCTCCCCGCTTCTCCCCGCGCAGGCGGCGAGCCGTGGGCACGGAGGGATCCACCGCCCCTCGCCCCTCCCTGCCCGCACCGCGCGGTCTGGCCGCAGCGCACAGCCCGCAGAGCCGCTCGGGTCACGGCATGGGGAGGACCTGCCTCGCGGCTCTCCTAGGGCCGATGGTTCTGGAGCGGCAGGATCTGGCTCTTAGGGACAGGAGTTGACCTGTAAAAAGGTAGTGTGAGGTTTGGGTAGAGCTGGCTGTACAAACTCCATGCAGCGTGCTCTTCAAAACGAGTGATGCTCAGATGTAAGAATAACTCCAAGTGTAACAAAGTGTAGAATAGGAAGGAAGGAAAAAGCGAGTCTAACGGGACAGGAATAGCTGAAAAGTTTACAAATCATATCTCTGCGCATTTGAGGCTGTGGTCCAGTTGTGTCTGTAACAAAGAGCAGTGAGAATTGTCACTGGCAGTCAGAGCCCTTTCAGTGCAGGTGTGTGCTGAAGTGTTGGTGTGTTGAACGCCATGCTCTTGTGGTTCAGGAAGGTGAGTAAGGAGCGCTGCCACAGGGCTGTGAGGGTGTGTAAGATGCACAAAAGCAGTGCTGTTCGGTTAGTGAGTGAGCAGATGGCTGCTGTCATGACCAAGGAGTGTTATTTAGCAGGCGTCCGTTAGTGCAGATGTTTGGGTTGTTGTTCAGGGAGCGGTTTACACAATGAGTGCCTTTGTGAAAATACAAAAGGATTTTATATCCTGTTGAGATGAAGATTTTCATTGGCTGTTTTATTGCATGTGTATCATCAAAGGCGATTTGAAGAATATTATCTCAGATTGCCGGTCTGTGTAGTGCAGTGGCTAACACACGATTTTCTACACAACTTGTGCGTATGATATGCTAACCTATGGAAGTCTATGGCTTAGGAGGAGTTAAGGTTATAGATGTTCACTGTGTCTTGTTTTTTCCATGTGGACAGCACCATCAAGTGTTTTTTTTTCACTTTTTTTCTTTCTTAAATATCGCGTGAATTTGATACATTTTAGGGATAGAATATTTGCATTTTTCTTACTTCAAAGAAAAAAATGAGGGGATGGAGACTGGCTTAACATGTAGTTTAGGTTTTTCTGAAGGCATTCAGTTTGGATCTGGTGAAATTGTATGGGAATATAGGGTGTAACTACTTTACTAGGAGTTAGTTCTTGCTGGCCTTTTTGCCATCGCCTGAGCAAGCTGTGTCCAGCTCACAGTCCAGAAGCTGCCTCTGGCTACCTAAGGGACGTTTCAGTGGCTGTTGGAACTGACTTGGCACTGGTTTGCCTCCAAACTTGGGTGTCTTGATCCAGGAGGAGTACTGGCCTAACTAAGGATAGGATGACAAGAGGTAGCATGATTGGGAAAGCAGTTTGCGTTGCCTAATTAGCAATCATCTTAGCTCCTCTGCATCGCTTAGAAACTGAGTCCTCTTTGTAATAGCTTGCTTCTGGTTATGAAGGAAGCTTTGACCTCTTCTGACAAGTTTAAAAAGGGTGACAGGCTTTGACTGTGCTTTCTGCATCCTCCGGAGTTAGATTTCTTCCTCAGCTCAATGGAAACAAAGGAAAGGGTGATGTGTCCTTGCACCTCTTGTGGTTCAAAGGGTGTCTTCTGTGTGACTTGTTACTTGCTCGTGTATATTGATTCTTCAGTACAAGTCCTGTGTCTGTTGCCCATGGACACTTTCACTGACTGTGTACAACTTCTGGGTTTCTCGGTGCCTCTAGAATTGAAGATATATGAAATATCAGTGTGCCACAATTTGGAGTGTTGTGTGAGCAGATAAGCACCTGCATATGAGGGCTTACAGCATTAAACCCAAGGAGATGGGGAAACTGTTTCTTTTGACACTGTGTGACTTCTGACTGTCAGTTTTCGGTAGTTGTCAAGAATTCACAGTGTGAACTTGTGAATGCTCATAGGAAGCTTTCCAAACCTTGAGGCATTATATGGAGTAGTTTGCTCGAAGCCGAGCAAAACAGAGCAGGAAACAGAGCTGCGGATGGTGGGATTTCTTCCAGTTGAAAGTGTTTTAATTTATCACGAATATGCTTTTTTGTCTTGTTCTCTCTTCCAGGAGAGAGGCAATGTTAAAAGTGAACTCCTATGGCGTGTTTTTTTGTGGGAGGAAAAGGAAGATGATGTACATATCTATGTATCAATGTCTGTCCCTATCTCTGATTTTGGGCAAGTTTTGTAACACTGGAAATTCCTGAGTACAGCTTAGAAATTGTATACAGTACTAATGCAGTAACGAAGTGGATGGCAAAGCAGGAGGATGCTGTAATGTATTAAAGTGTAAGGATGTGGAAGCAGGAATTTTTCTCTGTCCTTTTTTTCTCTCCCTCAACTTAATGGTGTGAGTGAGCGTGTGAAAATGTGAGGAGCGATGGTTGAGTATTTCATTGCGCATTTCAGACTTCATCAGAAAGTATTTTAAAACTCAGTGCCACAACTTTTTGTGTCTCGTATGCCAGACTTAGTTTGTTTCCTTATGTCTATCAACATTCTTCATTGCACTGTAGAAGCAATAATTCCTTCTATAGGAACATCCCGTGTGTTTTCTCTGATTGCTGTGTTCCATTTGAAAAAGTCTGTCCATGTGTAACTTCGTTAACCTTCTAATAAAAGGTAAATAGTGTTCTGTCTTTCAGCAGGAAGATTTTAGAAGCTCTGAAGTATGCAGAAGTGGAACAAAACGAGTTACTCTCCAACATACCCTTAGCTCCAGTGTTGAGCTAGTGTTGTTGTCTTCTCAGCCTGGAGAAGAGAAGGTTGCGGGGTGACCTCATTGCAGCCTTTCAATACCTGAAGGGAACTTACTCCCAGGAGGGGAGCAAACTCTTCGAAAGGGCTGATAATAGCAGGACTAGGGGAAATGGTTTTAAGTTAAAAGAGGGAAGATTTAGGTTGGATGTTAGGGGGAAGTTCTTTACTAGGAGAGTGGTTAGGTCCTGGAACAGGCTGCCCAGGGAGGTTGTGGATGCCCTGTCCTTGGAGGTGTTCAAGACCAGGTTGGACGGGGCTCTGGGCAACCTGATCTAGTAAAGACGTATGTTTGGTGGCCCTGCTAGGCAGGGGGGTTGGAACTACATGATCCTTGAGGTCCCTTCCAACCCGGGTCATTCTGTGATTCTGTGAATTCTTGCTTTTATGAAAGCCAGCTAGTAGCTGTTTGGACTTGTTCAATATACACGACTTACAGATGTATCTGTTTGTTTAATATGGCCATTTCTGTGTATAAATTTGAAGTTCCATATGAGGTGAAACAAGTCCACATTCTGAAAACCTGCAGCCTTTCTGTGCGGAGCTCGATGCTCCTAAAGGCAGCGGTTGTAATCTGTAGTCTCAGGCACTGAACACTGATGGGTGGAATTGTACCAGCAGTCATCACAAGCCTAAGACATCTTTGGCTGCAGAAGCCTGGTGACCTGTCCCACACTGCGTACAGAGACACCAGCCTGCTTTTCTCTCCATTCTCAACCGGCTATGGGAAAAGGCTTTTTTTGTGCTTATTTAAAGTTCTTCCTCTTCTCTGTAATTCAGGTGTGAAGCACAAAGTAATAGTGAATCATTATTTCCAACCTGTACCTGGAGTGACCTAGCAGTGACTGATTAGGGTGGTTTCTCCCCAATTACAGCAGATCAGTGTGGTGTGAAAAGAGCTATAACAGGTGTGGCAGCTGGGCTGTCAGTTCTGACTTGAAACATTTTTTGCTGAGTTTGGTGGCCTAGTGGAGTGGTCTGAGTCACTCCTTTGTTGCAAATATGTTGATGCTGGTATTAAAAACAGCTAGAATTTCTCCTGCCTTCTTTATCCAAGAAACAAAGCAGTGCTGAAATTACTTAAAAGACGCTTAAAATTGTCTCTAAATTAAAACAAAACAATCAACTCAAACATTGCAGGTGTCATAACTATTTTCTGCAGTGTTCCTGCATTCCACACTTGGTAGTGCCTTCTGGTGCAAGTCTGAGGACATCTGCAGCAGGACTCAAGATTCAGCCTTGGTGTGTGACTAGTAGAAGAGGTCAGGGGCAGGCACAGACACCACTAAGAGCAAAATTCTATTCCATGCCTTAAGTGGATCCAGAAGTCTTGTTGAAAAGCTTTTCATCAGAAAAGTATTAGATGGCTTAATCTGTTCAGAAGGCCCCTCAAAATGCACTAATACCCAGACAGTCCATTGTTTGGAGAGCTGTGCTACTGTGGCTCGAATCTTGCTAGAAAAGTGAGCAAGAAGTAATTGGTTCCCGCTTCTGAGCTGTGCAGCGTCTTAAAACTCGAGCAAATCTTTGAGAAGGAATTACTTAATTCCTAAGGCAGAAGCATTGCTGCACAGAATTTAGTGCTAAGGCTGTAACAAGTCTGCTAGTAGTAACACAGCAAGAACAGTGTTTAACAGGCCACTTAGCTGAGTCCCAGGCTGTCCTGTCAGTTTACTTGTTGTGACCACAGTCGTTATTCCTCTTGAATTTTAGTTGTATTCTGCATTAAAAGGAACCAAATGTTAGGTTATATGGAAGCGCTATAGAAGCTACTTGTGTTACTGATACAGAGCAGTTTGTGCTATTTTGGAATGTGTGGGAAGGTTTCCACTGGTGCTACTGAAATACAAGTTGCTGGTAGCAGAAGCCTATTAGTATTGACCAACTAATGCAGATATTCCAGTTAGTGTTATTTATCTGCACTTAGGCTCTAGATTGGCTTTCCTTTTGCTCTAAAAAGTGCTTTAGGTAAATGCTCTTTGGATGAATCTACCTGTATTCAGCTCATGAGGTTCAGATAGCCATTTGTAGTGGTGTTTGTATTACATTTGGAGATCTTTTACCGTATGAGCACATTGCATGCTGGACTGCTCCATACTTGCCTGATGTTGGTGATGTGTTGCTAGTTTGTGCCAATGGAATGTCAACGTCTTCATTCTCTACTGGGGTGCTTCTAGCTCCAGATCTGTAGATCAGTTAAACAGGTGTATATAGCCTGGGCAGGATGTCCAGATAGGCAGAGCAGCTGTGAGGTGGCTGTGGTGCCCCTCCACCTGCTGCATGCTCAGCTCTTTGGCATCCTGAAGGAGTTTCTTCAGTTCGTTTGTTTTTCTCCCAGCATTGTGGTGGATTTCATGTGTCAGCAGTAGCAACACAGTGTGGAAATGAAACTGGCTCTCTTTCTCCCTTTGCATAAATTCACTATTTAAACAACATCCATACACAGGAGCTAGTTAAAAAGCAGTCCAAATTCACCCAAACACAGCTGCTTTCCCACATTTGTTGAATAAATATTGGCCCATCTTCAGCAATATATACTCACTTTTGACTCTGCATTTCTACTTTGCTCTGTCCAGTGAAATGTGAACAGGAGGAAGCTAAGTTTTTTTGTAGTCTTATGTAATTCAGGTGAGGGTGGAGTTGATTCAGATGCAGGTTTGAAGGAACAGTTACTGTTCATTTCTTCCACCACCTCCTCTACTTGTCAATGAAGAAGTAACAGCTCTGGTATTTTCAACAACACTTAGAAATAATGGCTTTAGAACTGGGGGTAGCACTACAGATTTCAGATCACCATCACTTGTAGCAGGCTGGCTTGTGACTTGAGTTCGGTCATCTTCATATCAGTGCAGTGTGTTTAGTATGAAGCCTGTTGTGGGTTTGCACAGTAACTGGATATGTTGTTAAACTCCCTTTATTGGACAGTAGTATTTCTAGGTTAATTGTTTGTCAGCTCTATTTTATTGAGCTGTACTTGCCAGTGGGGTTGCTGAAAAACACAGGCATATTTCTTTAGTGATGACCTGATATTGCTGAAGCCTGCTAACACAATATCATGCCTGCAGAGCTTTTAGTGCTGTTTTCAAAACGTGCTTTGTTCAGTGCATTTGTTACTGACAAAGAGCTGTGAGTCTTTTTTCTTCTCTATAGGGATTGCATGAATGGAGAACAAATGGAAAGGTCCTCTTTGTTTGTGTGCTTTAGGAGAATCCTCCAGCGTACAGGATTTAGAAGTAAAAATGCTACCACTTCTATTAAGTGTGACCACAGGGCTTGGGTGTTTCAGTTCAACTAAGCATAAGCAGTCATGCTACTGCTGCTGTGTATTAAGGCTGCCATGAGCATTGCCGTGGGAGACCTTTCTACTGGAAAAATGCTTATTTTGGCAATGTTAATTAGCTTTTGTGGCTTCCCACTTGCTACATGAGGCAGAAATCCTGCCACAAGGGGCTGTGGGTTATGGAAAGCAGCCAGACTGTTACCTGGTTGTCAGTTGATCTTACTGAACTAGAGAGGAGCCGGATTGTCAGGCTCCAGTGGACAGCAGTTCGCAATGCGTGTTCCAGCACTTCTAGCTTAACACCTCTGTGTACAAGGCTAACTACAGAAATGAAGTGATTGAGGACAAGCTTGATGCTGATGCAGCCTCTGAGGATGTGCAGATAGCTCAGCCAAGCAGGGTTTGTAAAGCTCTACATCAGTCCTGATATGTTGCTTATGCACTAGGATAAGTAGCACTGTCGGCTGGAAGAAACAAAGATAATTAATACTGTGAATATCCATCAAAATGGTTGTTCACAAATCTGCGTACAAAACAATGGCACGAACAAAGCATGACTGTGTAGCGAACAGGTATTTTTCTCTGGTAAGAGAGGGTTTTGTTAAGTATGGTTAAGAAACGTGATCAGGTTTTTGAATATCACAGCTGTAGCGCAGTTTGCCATTGCTTCAGTCAGCGCTGCTCTGTGCCCTCCCAGCGCCCTGCTTGTAACCCAGACAGTGCCCATGGTGCACCACGTTCGGTTGGTGCTGGGCTGTGTGTCCATGGGATAAGAACTGTCCCCTGGGTTGAAAGTTTTCTCAAGTTACTGTGCACTGCAGTTTGAAGCTAATAGAAACCTTTTTTGGGTACTTCTGAAGTTCAAATGGTTTAATTTTAATAGATGTGAATATTCCTCATCACTTCTCATAGTGCGTGGGTAACTCAAGACAACAGATTCATCCCTCTTATATGGCCTTGCAGTGGTTTTGTTGGAAGATGTTTCAGAGCTTGATGTTTAGATGGCTAGATAAAACAGTGTTAGAACAAAGTTATGACCTGTTTTATTTTGGGGTAGTTGTATGTAAGCTGTATGTAAGTTGTATGTAAGTTGTATATGTAAGCTGCTTGTGTGTAAGGTGTCAGTGTAACCACAGAGAAACGGGAGGGGAGAATAGAAAGCTGGAAACAAAGCAGCCATGTGGAGTATGGGCAGCAGCGGCTCCACATCTGAGTGACGGACATGGTAGCTTTTGGTTCTTTGCCATGCTCTGGTCGGGCATCTCAGCATGGAGCAATCACAGCCCATAGGATCCAAACCCTGCACTTCAGGACTGCTATTATTTCCCCTCTTTTCTTCCTGAACCTGTCTCGGACTTCCTTCAGAGTCTGTCTCAAACTGTCTCAAGTATCAAAGCGCTGCATGCCCTTTTCTCAGCTGGTGGAGGTATACAGGCCGCAGTAAAACTTACTGATGGAAGTTCTGTTCTCAGGGATTCTCTTGACAGAGTGAAGGGAGCTCTGTGAGGCTGGAGGCTTCATCTGTTCAAACTAAAACTGCTGTCTGCCAAAACAAGCCAGCATGGCTTGCTGAGGACCTCATTGCCACTTAAGCAATAATCACTGCAGAGACTTGTAGGTAATTGCTCCTTATAAACCTTTAATCTCCCTTTCTGGGAAATTGTAAACATCTGACTTTTATGTCTCCTGAGTCAGTTTCATCATTAAAATAAACTTCCACACAAGGAACCAACCTAGCTAATAGTCTTCATGGCAGCACTGTTTGTTGGTGAGGTTCTGTGTGAATGAGCTTTCTCTGCACCTGCTATAATAATAGCGTGTTGTTCATCTAGTTAAATGTCATCTGAATTATGTAGTGCTTGCTACTGTGCTTCCTGCAGCAACAACAGCTCTGGAGTTAGCTTGTTTTAATGCTGCTTCTGTACTCAAGAGCTAATGCAGAACTTTTGCAGCCAATGTCAGTCTTAGTGTTAAGAGATGTCATGTGCCTCCAAGACCTTAACATGCACACTGAAGGCAGTGTCTGAACCCTTAATTCAAGTAGATCTTCTTGATTGATTTTTTCCTTCCTCTGTTCCAGAGAACCTGACCTTTTGAACGTGTTAGTGGAAACCAAACCTGCTTGGTGAGAGGAGTTCAAGTCCTTAACGCTCAATTACCCAGCCCCCCCATGGTTCAGATGTCTGTGACTGGCTCTCTTTCTGCTTGCTCTTGCAAAGCGCTGACATGAAGCAGTGCTCGTGCTTCAGCTCTCACATGTAGAATATTGCAAGTATATATTTTTTAATTTTTATGTTTAACTGGAAGGGACAGTTGTAGGTGAGTGTTGGTGAGGAAGAAGATCCCGTTCTGTATGACATGGGGAGTTTGAAGGTGAAGTTAATCTCTAAGCTGTCAATCTTTGAACAAACAAAACAAAACCCCACCTCAGTGAAGGAGTAGAAATGGATGATTTGGAAATGGTAAGGCTGTACTCAGCTGCCTCTTGTCAGTATGCACTTGCTTCTCACCGAGGTAATGCCTTTATTACTGGTAGTCTTTGTATATTCAGGGATGATTCAATAGAGAAAAACACGGCTTTAGAAAACATATTGGGGATGGATATAGAGATAAGGGTAGCTTATGGTGTTATTACAGAAAAATTACCTGTTAACAAGTAAATATATCAGAACAGCTACTGAGTTTCTCAGCTTGCTGCTTGCTATTTGTCATGCAGGTGTTATAAGAAATAACTCATCTCTGGTATTTTTTTAGTAGCACAAGAATGAGCTGAGGTATGTGAATGGCATTCATTTTTTCCAAATTGTACAATGGTTGCCTTTAAAAGAAATCTCTGCATTTCTGCCAGGGAGCAGGGCTGGACTTTCAGCTCTACTGATGTGTATCCAAACTCATTCAACAGCGTCAGTCCCAGTTTGCTCTGCAATGTATCTTGAAACATAACTTACATGAATTAAGTTGCAGATATCAAGGAGACAGATCTCCTGTAATGTTTGTACACCTGTTTAAACATGAAACCCTGTAGGTAGGCAAGATGTGCACAGTTCACAGCTGTTGCTTTAGAAAATGCCAGTTTGCTGTTTAGTTGCCTGCACATGCTCCACTCCTCTCCCTGCCACAGCCTGCCCTGAGCTGCAGACCTGGAGTGCTTGGTACCCAGCTCCCACAGCTGCTTTGAAGATGAGAAGGCAGTGCTGGGGCTGGTCAGGGGGCTAATCTCTGCAGATACTTGTCTTTAGTGACCAGAAATGTGCTCCAAATTGATCTGGTAACAGCTGAATGTGTACCTCTAATTAGTCATACCTGTTTTATTTTAAGCATCTGCCATGTTACTTGAGTAACAAAGTCCATGGGCATAAGGACTTACTGCATATTAAGTTCCTTCAGAAATGCCTCACTGTATTGATGTTAGCATAGTCATATGAATAAGAGCATGGTTTGGAGCAGTCAGCTGCAGTAGTTGATAAATGGTAGAGTGCTATAAAGGGTTTGATTTGATTGCAACTGCATGAGTTCTGTCTCTAATTCAATCATAAATTCTATGAGCACGCAATCTAGAAATAAAAATGGGTTCCAGCATTACATTATTCTGTTGCACTGGCATGGTAGGCTGTAGAGCATTATATGTAGCTGTAATGTATCTTTGAAATCTGCAAACCCTTATGGTTTACTTATTCTTTATTCCTGCTTGGGGGATTCACTTCTGGGACAGATCTGAACTATTCACCTGATTAAAAAATGAGTTAAAGATGCAAGGCACTATTGAAATTTGTTCAGTTATATTCTGTATTACAGGAAAGTTATTACACTTGAGATTATGTGCATGTGACTTCAAATGAAGAAAGAAACAACTTGGAAGTAACGAATAGCATTCAAGGAAATAAATCCTCTTCATTTATACAACAGATATTCTACTTAATCTTTTAAATGCGGATGTGTGTTTTTATTCAGTAGATTTTGGTGGTGTAATCTATGTGGCAGCCTGATCCCCTGAGATTTCTGTAAAATATCACTTTGGGTATTGAGTATTGGATTCTTCAGAGCTGTAGTAGCAAAAGGAATCCATACCCTGTTGTGTTAGAAATGCCGTTACAGTTTTTTCATTTCTTTTTCGTAATGCAGTTTAAGTAATAGCTACTTTGCATCAGACTTAGCAGGCATCTCTGATTGCTTAACGAGGGGACTGTATGAAATGGAAATACAACTCCCACAGTCAAATGAGATGGGGCCTTGGTTGGTTGTATTTCATCACTCTTCCACTAATTCTACTCTGGTTTCCAAAATGGAGCTTCATGTGACAAATTGTGCTATCTTATCTATTATAACTGTTTTGTTCTGGAAGGTGCAGCAGTCATTAAATGGCTTAGAGCTGCAGATGAGGAAAGAAAAGAGAGACAAGGAAGTGATTAAAGCATGGAGAATGCAGTTATCTGACCTTGTATGTATGAAGATAACTAAGACAACTCTACTAAACTTAATTGACTGATGAAGGTTGTAGTAAGAATTTTGTTCACAGCAATGAGTTGTGAAAGACAGAACAGGTAGGCAGTGCGTTTCATTTTGTTATTTAATGATTTGTGATAGGTAGTGCTATGGATTGCAATTAGTCTGGAAGGCGTAAAGGTGGAAGAGAACTGGAAAAACATTTCCCAGAGAGGAGCGGCCTTAATAGAAAGGTGCTGTAGACTTGGGGGACTTCAATAGTCATAGAATCACCAAGGTTGGAAAAGACCTCTAAGGTCATCCAGCCCAACGATCCACCTGTCACCAGTATTTCCCACTAAGCCACCTCCCTCAGTACAATGTCTAAGCATTTCTTGAATACCTTCAGGGATGGTGACTCTGCCACTTCCCTAGGCAGCCCATTCCAGCAGACCAACAAGTTTCCTTTCCTTGAAAAGAGAAGAACTGGTGAGTTGTCTGTTCCCTGGGAACATAAACTGCCTTTATTAAAATAGTAAAATAAAAATGTGAAGAACATTTATTTTAGTTTGTCTGATTCTTGCAGGGCTTATACTCAGTATCTTGGAGGAAGAGAGCTGTACCATATCTGCAAGCACTTGGTTTTTAGGGTTCTGTCTCATTTTAATGCCCAGAGCATAGATGAGGGAAGTAATACAGTGCAAAATAAATCAGAGCTGCTTTTGTAACTGTAAAAATTATTATTCTCTTTTAAGGGAATGTTGTGTGCTGCTTGGATAGACTTGCTTCTCATACTGCTCAGATAGCACAAGAGAACTCATGCATTAGAACCTATATCCAGAATGCACAGAGATCCCTGATGTAAATAGTATGTTCAGAGTAAAGGCTTGCATGCAGTAGTCTTATTCTTCCTTCAGCTGGTTTTGGTTACTTGACAACTTGGAGGTGGCTTGTAGAACTCATTGACAATTGTGTGATTGAATCTTCTTGTCAGCTTGGACACTTTTCCCGAAAATGCATCCATGTTTTTCATAATAGCCATTGTTGGATTTGATGTGAAGACAAGAAATGATGTATCTTAGAGACCACTTAGTGTTTGTAGAAAATATTATTGTCAAACTGTGGCTGGTTATTATGGAAGATTGTTCATAATTGAACCTGTGTTCTGAGCTAGGAGAGGAGGCAGCTCAAAAATGTCACTGTAGAACTTTTGATTCTAACTATGTTTAAGCCCACCGCAGCATTTGAGATTCATGCTCTGATGAGGGGTAGACACTTACATGCTTTACCCTGAGCTTATGGTGCTACTGCTCAGGGTACTGGAGTTTGGACACACGTCAAATTATGTGGAGGTTCTTTCAGTTGTTGAGGTTGTAGTGATGTAGTGCTGTCAGCCTTCTGGATCTGTGTGTTACCTTTTGTTCTGTACAGCTTTTCATTGTAATACATATAGCTGAGTTCCTTCTTATTGTACGTCTTTACTGTATGATCTTCAAATCATTTTCTAACAGTGGCTTTAGAAGCCTTCTTCAGATTTGCCATAACGTTCAGATGAAGGATTAAAATCAAAATCTTCTCATCTGCAGCACAGCCAAGTACAGTGTGGTGACTTTTCTACCTCGATTCCTGTATGAGCAGATAAGAAAAGCTGCAAATGCATTCTTCCTCTTCATTGCCTTACTGCAGGTAGAGTTCAATTGTTTTGCTTTCATTTATTAAATAACATAATGTAGTTAAAGTTACTTGAATGTTCATGGTCAACAGCAAAGAAGTTCTTGAATGTATGTTAAGTAGTAACATGGATGAGATATGTACTTAATAATTGAAATAGAGGGCATTTGAGTTGTTTCTTTCCTATATAATTCCTAAAATTAAGCTAGTTATGTTCTTTATATGGTAGTATCACAAAATATGGAACCATTGACCATAATGGGAGAAACATGCATAGATTCATGTGAATGTGTTGATTGTTTAAATAGTACAGAAATTTACACTGAATCAGTGATATTCCTCAATCGAATGCTTTTCTTATTAAAGAACTAGTAAAATAAAAGGCCTGTACGGCGACTAATCATGTACATTCATAGCAGTAGCTTCTTCAAGTTGTTCGAGAGCTTCGGCTGGTGTGTCTGCTGAACGTAAATGGCAATCAAGTACAGATCAGAATTTAAGCTCTATCTCTTTTTCTGCTGGTAACTTTGCATAAAATGCTAAATTTGCTAGAAACTTATTTTAAATACGAGTATCTCTTTTCCTTTCTGTTCACAGCAAATTCCAGATGTCTCTCCAACAGGAAGATATACCACCTTGGTGCCATTGCTATTTATTTTGACAGTCGCTGGCATCAAAGAAATCATAGAAGACTATGTGAGTATGGATTATTATGTGGGAAATCTACACTAAAAGCAAATGGTGCATCAAAAAGCCATGAGATGCCATAAAGCTTTGCATCTCTGAAGTCTTTTTAGCCATTACTGAGCGGTGGCTAAATACTGTTTAGCTTTCAAAGCTGCTGAGTCCACAGGAATTTCTGTAGCTCACAGAGATAAGTAAATAATTTAATGGTACAGCTTAAATGGTGAACAAGGAAGTTGCATAGAAACAAGTTGGTGTAAAACAGAACACTTCTTCAAGTTTGTCTGCTGGTGCTTTCATTAGAAAATCCTGGCTAGAAAAGGGACTGGAGGGTCCTGACAGATACATGGCCTGTTTAGTAGACCTTGAAAAATGGAGATCAAAATCATTAAAAATGAAGAATTATCTTCAGGGCAGAACAAAAGAAAATCTGGATACTGTTTATAATGAGAACATGTTTATACTTTACAAGATTCTGAAGAATAATTTAACTTAGAAAACAGTTTAAACACACAGTACGTATAACATGTATACTCCGACTGTCATCTAAATATACCGTTGCTTTCTGTTCCCTTTGTTTTTTTTTTTCTTTCAAAATCCCATTTTGGAGACATCAGCTTTCTTCTGTTGGTTCATGTTTGTGTTTGATTGCCAACATGGAGATCGTTGCCTTGAAATTGCATTATTTTGTTTGTAAACCATTCAGATTTAGGTAATCAATGTGGCTTTTTTCAAAACATACAGGCAAGACGGACCCAGTGTATCTTCTCGTAGCATGTCATGTTTCTAGCTCTATTGTTTTTGGAAACCTTCATGAAATGAACTGTAATGAAATATTTCTCTTGCAGAAAAGACATAAGGCAGACAGTGCAGTGAACAAAAAGAAAACAGTAGGTAAGAATAAAGAATCTTAAATATTTGACGTGCAAATAGTGAATAATATAGTACTTTTTTTTTTTTTTTAAATAAAGACTTCTGTTGCTGAAGCTGTCACTATAGTGTCAAGTTTGTGTCTTTTTGGAGTAGGTGGTTGCTGGTGTGTGAGGACTGCACTGTACAAAATGTTTGATGCTGACTGTGAGGCACTTGGGGGTGAGAGGTTAGGAGTGAGCTTTTACAGTTCAAAAGCTGATTGAATTTCAGGGTTGTCTGAAGTTGTGAAGTTCTCAGCTTCTCCATGAAAACAGAACAGTTTTCTCCTCTTCCAGAATATTTCCTTGACTATATTATATATATTATGTGTGTGTGCTGCCCTTAAAATATAGGAAGAATTCTGGGTATTCTGTGGATGTGCCTTCTTTGAGGTGTCAGCAAAAGAGAAGAATAACAGACTTCCCATAAATGCCTATGTTTATCCCTAACATATTGAAACTGCTTGACACAGATTACCTCAAGACATCATTTTGATTTTCTTTTTCCTTAGCTGAAAACTTGTGCAGAAAATAGCAAGGATTTATTGATTGCTACCCCACAGCCACTCTGCAGTCACAGGATCTTGGTGTTCTCAGACGTTCCACAGTGGAGCTCTATAGGCAAAACTGAACAAAGCGACTTGAACTTTCAGTAGAGCATCTTTCTTCCCAAGTTGTTGGACTTGGTGATCTTATGAGGCTTTTCCAGCCTAAATGATTCTGTTTCTGTGATTCTGTATGTAGTTTAAGTGTCAGAAAGCTAAAGAAGCACTTAATGGAATGTGAGGATCAAAATAGCATGCTAAATCCACGCTTCAGTTCAACTGGCCAAATATATGCAGGAATATTTTCAGTGTGCTTGAGAGGTTATATTAGTCACTGAGATTGTATATTAATGAACATCATTAACAACAATGAAAGCGTTGCTTTATCAGTTCTTTAAGGTATTTTTTTCCTACAAGTTTGAGAAGATGTTGCAGGTGCAATTATCAATCCTGTTAAATCTGCAGTTAACTGGCTGTAGTACAACAGAACTTGCTATAGATAACATTAGAGGCTGCTTTTTCCAAGGTCATGTAGGCAGTTCAGTCTAAGCCATTTATGGATAGAGAACATGCACTGACAAACACTTAAGAGGAAGCTCGTAGTAATTCTGGAGAGATGGTCTAAAGAACACAAGATATTCTTATGGGTCTAACTGGAACTTAGCAATTGAAAAGCAATTGTTTTGGTGTAGTTCAATTTGTATTTTTTTGCATTTATATTCTAAATATAGTTTAAAGAATATACTACCAGAAACTGTCATCATTTTTGTAAGAGGAGGTTTAGAAAGGCACATTTGTGAGAGTTGTAAGAGTGAAAAAATGTATTATAAGTATGAAAAGCTTATTTATGTTCAGAGTGGAATTACAGTGTTTTTAAATTCAGCTTCTGTATGTGCTTTTAGATACTTAGACTCCTCAGCTGAGTGAAGTCTAGGCCATGTCATCAGTGTAGAGAGTAGTTATGTTTAACCTCAAACAGACATCCATTGTCTGCTTAGCTATGTTCTGAATTCCACCTTCAGTGACCAGATGCTTGCTTCCTTAACATGCATATAGACTTTGCATTTATCTCTGTTTAGTTTTTGATCTTTATTGTGTAGCTTCAAAGCATGTTTCCTGTTTTCAGTTTCCCATGGAATGCGTTGACTTGGTTTACAGTGGGTTTGGTATATATGAATTAAATTGCCTTTGGAAGAAACCCAACTGGAAGTTGTTCTTCAAGTGAGCATGTGCAACTATGCTAGGAGCTGAAGTGTGTTAGGCTTGGAGCCAGTGTTTTGTGTCTTGGGCAACTTCATGTGGTGTATATGGAGATTATATTCAATGTAGGCAACATTGACCCTGGTCGGTGCTGATAATTGTTTCAAAATTTGTCTGAATCTTGGGTATTTATTCTGATTTAAGTTTACATTCTCTTTTCAGTTCTAAGAAATGGGATGTGGCAAGACATCGTGTGGAAAGAGGTAAATAAAATTAGGGATAGGGTAGAGAGTGGGAGAAATTGTTCAAGAGTTTTTCTTGCTGGAACAAAGGGGGAGGCCTGGAGTTAATATGTCCTATGGGTGCCCTGTGACTTAAGGTGGGAAGGGTCCTTTCTTCTGTAATAGTGAAAATTGCCCTGAGCAAAGCCTCTATATACTGATCTTTATATCTTAGTACAAACAAATGTTGCAAAACTGTTGTATTCTTTCTTGACAGTTTATATGTTCTAGTGTATAAATAGTATTTTGTTTTCAGTCCATGAGTCCATGAAGAGTAACTTTCACTGCAATGCTCTACTTCTCTTGGAAATCTGACAGGGTTTTTTGTTCCTGTGCTAAAAAGCTCTTATGTTTGGATGCTAATTGTTTACTGAAGTAAGGAACACAAGCCCTGCTGCCACCTTCACCTTGAATACAGTTTGTATTGAAACCTGGTTCTGGAACAAGCTGAGATTTATCTGTAGAACTTTCTGAAGTCTCTCAGTGTGCACTGATGTAATTGTGGCCGTTAACTCCTTTTAAAGACAAAAGGAGTTTTGTTAACTAATAGATGAAGCTGAAGTACAGTCTTCTATAACGTCAGAGAAATGAGACTTACCTCAGGAGACCTAAACGCAATCCTGCTGAAGTGTTAGACTATAGCAGAAACTAAAGATCTCTGGGGATTCTGAGGCCTCATGGTTATGGTTATTTATGCTGTTCCATGTCCTGTTTGATATGAAGGCAGTGAACTCAAAGGTAATATTTGAAGCTGAGCTTGGAATCTATTTTTTTCTTTCCTTATACCCTTTGTCTTCTCAAATACTTCTTGCATTGGTCTGTATCTTGCATTTGCATATTGTTTATGCTTGCATATGTTGTTAGGGAATAACTGTTCTGTGTTATCAACATGTTTACTTTAAGACAGGTTTCTGGTACTTCTTGAGCTTACGAAGCAAGGGAATTTGTTTTCAGTGGGATCCAAATAAGACTAATGAATCTTCCTGTTCAATCATGCCATCTGTTTCATTTTTAATAAGTTTGTATGTTCAAGTATTTGAAGCACGTTTTGGGCTGTAAGCAGTACGTGGGTTGCTCAAAACTGATATACATTAGGCAGTTCTGGCTTACTGTCATGAAAGAGTTGCATGGGTTTTGTAGAAGGACAGAGTTCCTGTGACAGGTGCTGTGGAAACTCCTAGGTCTTCAGTACTCCAAAAGTTACAACTTTGCAGATCTCAAGTGACTGTAGGTCAGAAAAGACCTGGTTGATGCTATCTGTCTGTAGAGACAAAGCTTCTTGTTAGTGATTGTTATAAGCAGTGCATCTAAATAGTGTTAAGGGAAGGTAACAGTGACTGGGTAAGTAATATGGAGAAAAAACAGAAGAAACTCTTCTTGAATTTCATCTTCTTCAAGTACCAAAGGTACATTTTAACCAGGGAAAATCTTTCTGTAGGTTAGATAAGACTGTGCTTAAATGAAAAAAAAAAATAGTTCAGGCATGGATAATAGCTGAATTATAGAAGAAAACGATCACTTCTACTAAAATTTGCTGCAACAAATTCATACTTCCCTATTGTGTATTCTCTACAGACAAATAGCTATATATATACATATATATATTATTTTGCCTTCAAGAAACAGGAAGCTTTGATACTAGATCTATAATCTTGCAGTGAAAAGTACTCTGACTTTCAGTAGCACTGTCTGTAGTTGTTTTGTGCATGTTTATGTTCTGTTGGGTGAAGGACAATAACAAACTAACATTGCAGACAAGCAAACTGTTTGTTTTTCTCTTCCATGCTGTTGCACCCCTGCCCCTGATTCAACAGGTAGCAGTAGGCGATATTGTGAAGGTCACCAATGGGCAACATCTTCCAGCAGACATGATCATTATATCTTCCAGGTATCCTGTTTGGGTGTGGAAGTATCTGATGAACTGAGGTGCAGAGGACACTAAACTCTGTATTTAGTATTAATAAAAACAGACATCAGATAACATTACATCTTCTCCACATCTTAAAATTAAATTTCAGCAATGTTAAAGCATGCTTTACTAGGCAATGATTTTGTTTTTAGCATTGCTGATAGGTTCATAAGAAAGAAGGCTTGGTAGTATGATGTGCTTGTAGTATACAAAGTCTGACACTGGGTTTTGAAGGTGGAAGATGTGTTGTACAAGCTTGATGCAATCATTTGGCTTTTTGAGGACCCCCTTCATTTAATCAAGGAAGCTTAAGTTGTCTTCCAATTAATTCCACTGAATTTCCAGCATATTTTCCTGCTGCTCAAAGATGTCTTCTAAAGCTTTTCAAGCAGTAATTTCAAAGGCTAGCCCAGATGGCTTTTAAGTAGCTAACCTGTAGCACAGGTTTTGGGCTTCATTTGTGTGCTTTTTGTCTTTGGGTTGTTGAACACAAACCCGTGTTGAATTATCTCTAATATGGCAGCAGTAGTAAACTGAGTACCATTCCTTTTGCCTTGCAGAAAGTAGCACAACTTTTATGATACAGCAGAAAATGAAGGCTGGTTGTTAGTTCATAGAAACATTTCACTGGTACTCAGAAATGGGAAGCTCGATCTCTTCAAACTATGTTATGTGATCAAGGATAGAACCTTCATTCCATGGTTTGGTTCAAACCAAAACCATTTTTTATAATAAGCAGTTTTCAACCTTCACACAGAGATAGTGAGGCTACTCTCGGTAACTTTCTGTTTCAGTGTTGAGAAATACTTTTTCTGCTTGATCTTCTTATCATACCATACTAAAAAACAACCAAAAACCTTTCTGATTTATGCCTTAACTTGGATGGGTCAGCTTTTCGATCTATTATTATTCTACTAACCTGCTGTCACTGCTAATCATGTAACTGAAGAATTAGAGCCAAAGTATTTGAGTTCTAGGAGCTTTGCTTGAAATAAATAGCAGAACTGCCTTAGCGAATGCTATACAATTGGTGTGATTTCCATAATTCTCCTGAATGACAATGCTAAGTGTCCTCAGTTCACCAGAAGGCTTTGTGTGCTCTGAATGGGTGGGATTGTTTGCTTTGTGTTAACGTGTTAATTTTTTTGTCTGAACCGTCAGAGTTGAAATAAACAATTGTTTATCTTCTTCTTTCTTTGCCTTATAGAAGAAAGGTGATGTAAAATGAAGTTTGCATACAGAATAAGTTTTCATGGAGGAAAATTGAGAAGTAGTTTGAATCCAAACACAGCTTTGCATGGAAACATTTTTACGTTTCTGTGGGAATGTACATTTACAAGAAACTGCATTTTAAGAGTTTTAAGAGTTTCCCCTGAGTTGACAACCTCAGCTGTAGAGGACGAAGTGTTTCTAACAAGTAAAATTGGAGTTGAATTGAAAATAGATGGTAACATCATTGAGTTTGGGCTCGGTTTGCCCACACAGGAGGAGAGAAAGAACAAACGCTGCACCTTTCTTCTTGAAGAAACAGTTAATGGAGAGAAAAATCTATCAGTTAAAAATCTTCTTACTGTGAAATATGTGCCTGTTTTGTAACAAAGCTTTTCCTAAACAGCATTTGTTACTGACTCCTGCTGATTAAGGATATTTGCTGTTTAAGTAATGGTTTATTTTGGAAAGCAAAAAGCAACTTCTCAAGAGTAAGAAAAGTGATAGACTGGAGACATGGGATTGAGGTCCAGAGGGGAAACAGGTGTTCCCTAACAACCTGAGAAGCCAGCGATGAAAACAGTCTTGGTGGTGCCATGTAGAGCTTTTCAATCTTAAGCACGATGTCAGGAAGTAATATCTCCAATAGAACTTTGTTTCCTTATTACAGATGCTTATGCGCTACTGTTCAATTTAGAAATAGGAAGGGCCATGACTAATTGAAAATTAGTCTAATTGAAGTATAAGTATCTATGAAGAAGAATTTTTGCCCTTTTAGATAAAGACAAAAGCATCTCTAGTAGATGCAAATCACAGCCCTCAATTTCAATCTCATCAAACTATGCCCTGACTCTTTACAAAGTGTGGAGGAGCTGTTTAGCAGTGTCTTCAGATACAGCTGAGCAACTTCTGGGCATAGAAGTTGGTCCTGTGAATCACAGCTTCAGTATGCATGGTTCACAAAGTCAATAGTAGGGAGCACTGCTCTCTTCTAAGTGCATCCTCTCCTTACACTGTTTGCTACTTCATCAATGCACAGCTCTTGCAACCTCAGGTGGTTTTTGTGGAATTCAATGTAAAATATCAACTTCAGAAATCTAAATTAATCATGGTTTATTAAATTCTTATTAACCTGATTTAGTCCTGTATTTTTGTATAGTTAAATGCATGAGAGCATTCAGATTCAAGGGCACTTGTATTTTCAACGTGTTTTTCGTAGTTGTGTACCACCTATGTGATTTTTCTCTTCAGTTTATTGATGACATGTATTGTGGACAACTTAATGCAAATGTACTGTATAAAAAGTAATACGTTTTCAGTATCTAAATCCTTGTTATATTCCTTACAGCGAACCTCAAGCCATGTGTTATATTGAAACAGCTAATCTTGATGGGGAGACGAATCTTAAAATACGACAGGTAAAATAAACTGAATTTTGCCATTTATTTCTCCTCTAGGTGTCAGGTGCTATCTACTAAGCGGACTGTAGGCTGTTTGACAACAGTATTAGTGCTGTTGTCATGACACTAACAAGACAAACAAACAAAATTTACATCTCTTTCCAGGTTGCAGTGAACATTTTTATTCAACAGAAAAAAAACCCAAGCGATAATGGTTTGTGTACAAGTCTAAGGAGCCAATCTAGAGGAAACAGAGAGGGTATAAGGTTATAAAGGTAAATCAAGCAGACCTTGGTAGTATTTTGCTTGAGGTCCAGGGAGAGCTTCGACCAATTTTCCTGCCAGTTATGAGAGCATTAACTTTAACCTGACTCGCGAAACACTTCAAATAGATTTTCACTCTGCCTCACTGAATTGATCATAGCACTAATACTGAGAAGGTGTTGAGGTGTCACTCTTAAATTAATGTGACATTGTGGTTGGGTCAAGTCTGGCATGGATTTTCTGGCATATAGTTTGTACTGAGAAATAACTGTAGGTCTTGCATTCATATTTGCAAGATACAGAACTAAAATTAAAAACTAAAAAATGATGAATGGGATCTGTTGGAATAGCTTTTGGAATAATAGACTTTCAGGCAGTAGTGAAGCCTTTTTCATCTATTTGTGCTTCTTGTTTTCCCTAAACTGTGAAAATTTTTGCCTGGAGGTGGAGTTTTTATGTAAAAACACTTGGAAACAGCAATTTATTATTATTATTATTATTATTATTATTATTACTATCTTTGGATGAAAATTTTTTCTTTTAACTTTTCTATATTTTTGGGGAGGTAGCTAAAATCCTCTATACTAAAAGTGTATTAACACCATTAGTCCTCAAACTGTGGAGGTGAAATTCTAGGCAATCTGTGCCCATTGATGGATGAATTTTTTATCAAGCAACTTTTCACTAATACTAATTTTACTGGGAAACCCAAGCACTTCTAGTAATTCAGTGAAAAGAACTTTATCAAGGAGCTGTGTTGATACACGGTGCTTCCAAAGAACAAGCAGGTTTCAAGTGCTGGTTTTATTACTAAAAACATGAAGAATGCCTCTACTTGTGGTCAGAGCTGCAGTTTCTGCTGTCACATACACCACTGCTCCTTCTCCCTCTGGAGTGCTCAAAGGAGCTTTTCATTATGCTTCAGTTAATTTGTTCCCTGTTTGTGGTACGTAATGGAGTTTGGTCATTTATTTCTAGTTTTGCTGACAAAATCCTATTCATTGTGGTGCTTAGAAACAGTTGAGAATCTTTGCTCTCTTTCCGAGAGAGTTACAAAAAATGAGTTTGATTGTATCAGTATTTCAAAATCACGTGTATATGTATAACATATTTAAAAACATATAACATCTATATGCATTATAGAATATATACACTTGCTGTTTGCTTGCTACACTTGCGAAAACATGGCTTCCTGTTCTGAGTCAGCCCAGTAGATCAGATCATGCATTCCTGTCAGATTTTATTTGCTTCTGGACACAGGCTTAAAATTCAGTTTAAAAAACGACCCCCAAAAAACAGAACAAAATTGATGGGGGGCGACTTCTCTTAAAAACTTGCTGTGGCTTACGGTACTGTGGTCAGACTGCTAAAAGAAACTCAGAGGGGATCACTCTTAGCCAAGCAGGGGCATTCGGTGTTGAAAAGCAATGAAATTTCATGTGTGCAGTGCCTGAGACGGAGTGGCAATATGTTGGATTATAGCTGCATATTGGATTGAAAATTAACCTTGAGTTCAATCAGAACATAATGCATGTAGTGACCTATAAGAGTCTACACTTAAGAATGACTACATTTAGCAGCAGTAACACATCAGCAGAGCTGTACATTGAGAGAAAAGCCAGGCCTGTTTTGGCTTGTTGTCTCCTGCTTCATCCTGCACATGTGCGACTTCATGTTTGATGGATATGAATTTTCTGTGATTCTCTTGTCACAGAGATTGTGCATTGACATTCTGGATAGAGGGATTTAAGGCGATCTCTGTAATCAAGCTCACATGTGCCTGAAATAGTTAAATATTTCAGGAAAGTTAGGGACTACTTGTCTGAAAATAAAAACACAAAATGAGGAAACAAACCAACAAAACACTTGAGCGAATCTGTAATTATAAACTATTAGAAAAAAGTACCTCTTCCTACCTTCTTGCCTTCTAACAGCAGTTTTTGATGAGGATCTCCTTTGGTTTGATCTCTGCAGGGACTGTCTCAAACTGCTAATCTCCAGTCAAGAGAGGAATTGATGAAAGTGTCTGGAAGGATAGAATGCGAAGGACCAAACCGTCATCTGTATGACTTCACTGGAACCTTACGCTTAGATGGTCAAAGGTATCAGCTTGATAACAGTCATAAACTCCTTTGGTTATGACTGATACTTCCTGCATGCTTCTCCTGTGCAACACTAACCGTATATCTGTTTTTAGGTGGTGTAGTGGAAAAGGATAACAACCAACAGCTGTGAATCAGCATTTGTTAGTATAGGATGATGTAGTTCTGCCTTTCTGTGGAGTCTTCTGTTTGCTGGGGGAGATGTGGCTTCTTTGAAATCATCATTGTTCTTTAGCTAAAGTGGCACTTTGGAAGCAGCAAAGGAAATGGTTTTATTTTTAGGATTGTCTTGCAACAGGAGATGAGCAGAGGAAACTGGAAAGCTTTATCTTCCAGTGGGAGCTAAAGTAAGCTCAGTTCCACATTGGAAAATGATTCCAGAATCTGGAGTTTCTGTCAGTATGACTTGGATCTGTTGCAACTCTTGAAAGGAAAGAACTTTTGAGAAAATAGATTTTAGGACTATAAATAATAGAACTTGAAACATCAGCAGGAATGTACAGGTTTCATCTTACTGTACTTGCTTCCTTGCACCAAAACTGTCTATTTGAGTGACTAAGCAGAATAGTGACAGATGCAAGAAGAGTAAAAGATCACTTGCATATTACTTGAAAAATCACATAGGTAATGCAACCCTTCCAAAATGCTTCTTTAATGGCATGTGTACGGTTATAGCTTGCTTTGAGTGGATGGTCTCTTTGCAAGTGTGATGCTTCTCTGTCTTGAATATGAAAGAGAGAATTTATTAACCAAAGTGAAGCAGAGATCTGCCACAGGTTCTCACGTTCTGGGAAACTAGAGGAGCTCCCTTGCGTCAACTTCTTCCTGCTGTGCTTAGCATAGATTAGTCTTTCAACAGAGGAATGAAACCTGTGTATTGTGTGTATAATTGCAAGACAGTGGACAGTATAAGGTGATTAAAATATTTCCTTTTTTTTTTCTTGAGCTGAGAGGAAGCTAAAGCTGAAAGGAGAACTATTTTCCTAAATTGTTACTGAGAACTGAGAGATGCTTGTTTGCTTCGTGCTTTGCAGCCCAGTTCCAGTTGGTCCAGACCAGATCTTGCTAAGAGGCGCACAACTGAGAAACACTCAGTGGGTGTTGGGTATTGTTGTGTATACAGGGTTTGATACAAAACTCATGCAGGTAAGTCTTCAAAGATTTGGGGTGTGTGTTCTTTTCTGTATTCTACTTGTTTTTCATACTTGAATTCATGAAATGGTTTCACTCATTATAGCTGTTTAAGTAGAAGCATGAGGAGTGCAAGTATACTAATGTACTTGAAGTTGTATATGTTCAAAAACTAATGGAGGTGTATGTCTTAATACTTCATATGCAACCAAAATTAATTGTATTCTATTTTTTAAATTGTCTATTGGCTATACAGCATTTAAAACTGAGCTCTAGCAGCTGAAGAAATGATAATAGCTGCCTACTGTTAATACTTGAAGATAGACAGATTAAGACTTCATTTTTTTCTTTGTCTTAGTGGCAGGGAGTGCTTGAAGTGCTTTTTCTGCTCACTTTTGCTGATGGTCAACAGTTAATGATCAGCTAGGAGAATCTTGAGCTCTTTTGTACTGCATGTTTCTCTTCCTCCAGTCTTTTGTGCGCTTAGCTGTTGTATGGAGCCCTGGCTACTATTCTGACCTTTCTGGTCTTTGTACACAGTTGATCTACGTAGAGCTGAAGTATTAAGTTCTATAACTGACATTAAAAATAAAGAGTGAATTTGCCTCTGCAACTATTTGTATAAACGCTTACCTGATTCTTGCTATTTCTGTTCAGAATTCAACCAAAGCACCTCTGAAGAGATCAAATGTGGAGAAAGTAACCAACATGCAGATCCTGGTTTTGTTCTGTATTCTCCTGGTGATGGCCCTTGTGAGTTCTGTAGGTGCCTTATTGTGGAACAGAACACATGGTGAAGTTGTGTGGTACCTTGGATCTAACGGTGAGTATGCTGGCTGTTTTGGGATGTGTCTATCCAGGGTTCTGAGTCTGCCAAATGCATTGATAAAATAAGAAACAGAGAAAAACATAAGAAACAATGCCTATTACTAACTTTTGATGGTGTGTGTTTGTTTGTTTGGCGTATAGGCTGACTTAAGTTAGCTGGCCAGTGAGGCTGCTGTTAGTAAAATGTTTTAAAGGTTAGGCAAATATCACAGAGGCAAAAGTGGTGGTTGATGTTCACATTTGATATTCACCCCTGTGGAGATCCTATGCATCTAGACTTCCACAGAATTCTTTTCAGAGTAGAATATGTATTGTTGCCATATGTATCATAAATAGATTGTATCTGACTATAAGATGGAAAGTGTCCATCTTAATGGGACCGACTTCAGTTTTTTGCTTCTATTTGGAAGAAAAGGATTTGTCTTGATACAATTTTTTTTTTTTTTCCAATTTTTCTACATGCAGGTCTTTTGTAGATAACTTGAGTGCATGCTAAATCTCATGATTTATCTGCTTGTGATTTTGGTGGTGTTTGAGTTGCTTTGGTTTGTTGTCTGTCACTTGTAATGAGAAAACTGATAGGTTAGTATGCTTAAAGGGGTTTTGTGGTTTCTTGTGTAGTCCTTGAATTTATTAGCTCAGATATAAAAACTGGACCGCACGCAAACACTTAGGAATGAAATGCATCGCAGCCTGTTAGATCTATGTTTTGGGGGTTATATTATCTGGTTTATTAAGTGTATTGTTAAAATCATCTTGAGATGCAGTTCATAAAATGATTCTCACTGCAAATTGTCTTCCTGTTCATGATGGTACAAGCAGATGGCAAAAAGTATCTTCAGCACTTTCACAACAAAACGCAATTATGATAGTAATTGATGGGGGGGAAAAAGCTTTTATGGGAGGAGCGTGGAAGTGCCTCAGGCTTAACTCCAATTTGTGTTAGTTGCAGTGTCTTCTAGTAGCAATACTGACAATTCTTAAATTACATTTTGTGCCCTCCACCTTGCTGCTTAATGAGGAAGTTTAAATTCATGCCTTCAGATGAAGAAGGCAGGAAGAAAAGATGAGTGAAACAAACTCATAAACTTGAGCTAATGTGGAACAGGTGTGACCTGAAATAAACAAGGACTAGATAGTAGTCTCTATAGATGTGTTCCTGGAAATGAACACACAGTTTCCATCACTTCTGCAATCATTACACGTGGGAAATACTTTTGTCAGGCTAGATTTGGAATTTTCATTAAATGTCTAATTTGTATAAAGATTGTATTCACATTTGGAGTCCAAACTGCAACTCTTTGGCTTCTATCTCCTCCTAGTTTGCTCCTCTGCCATCATTTCAAGTTGCTTAGTTATGGGATATAACCCTGTTGTACTGGGCTCTGCTGTTCAGTGTGCCTCCTAAGCTTCAATAACAGTGCAAAATGCAAACATGGAGACTATGTCTACTGCAAAAAAGCTGTGGTCAGCACCATGGAGAGGAGCTGTTATCCTATGTCTATCCTGAACCACTTCTGTCTGCTGTTTGTAAATGCTTTTCCTTCCCTTTAGGAGCAGTTGTGCTATTTGGGCAACTTGCCCAACATTGTCTCTGTTACTAACTTCTGCCTAAGCAGGATTCAATTAGTTTGTTCTCTGGATGTCTGTGTCATTTTGCTTGCTCATATTTCTTTAGAATGAAGGACTTCTCAAGTCTGCCAATGCTGGCAGCTTTTAGAACAAATTTTATTCTTTGTTTTTAATTCCACTGAGATATACAGGATAGTTTCTGAAGAGTCAAGCTTCGTTATGAGTGTTATTGCTGGCTCTTAATTGGATTAGTTGACACATTGAATAAATCTCTAATTTTGGGTTAGTGTGGAACATCATACATCTCACCATCTGCTCAGCAAAATATTCTCAGAATGTGTTCTTATCTTTAATACACAGCCTCAACAATTTTATTCTTCACATGGCATAGTGTGTTCTATCTCCAGGCATGTGTTTTGTGGGTGTCTTTATATATGTAATATTCAAATCAATATTAGAAAGATTCTTATACTAAGCTAACACACTATTTACTTTAGTGCTATTAAATATGATCAGACCAACTACAGAAAGATGGTTGTCACTATTCTGTGCCACTGAGATTCCCGCCTTCTGTATGATTGTCTTATGTTTTTCCATCCACAGAAATGCTGTCTGTCAACTTTGGGTACAATCTGCTGACATTTATTATCTTGTACAACAACCTTATTCCAATCAGTCTTTTGGTGACGTTAGAAGTTGTCAAATTCACCCAAGCTCTTTTTATAAATTGGGTAAGTAACAAGAATTGGTGTATTGCAGTCACTTTTGCAAAATCATATACAGAGCCTGAAATCTTTACCAGAATTTCTGGTTTTGAGGGCAGGACAAAATTCAGGGGATTTATTTTGTATTAGTACCATGTTCCACAAAAAATGAAAAGATTTTGTTGTAGGGAGCTCTGCTGTATAAATAATTGCTTTCATGTACTGTAGGTTTTGAGGATAAGGGAAGTCTTTAAGCTGAATTAGTCATGGAACCCTATAGCTTCTCTCAGCCACAGTAGACAGAAAGACTAGACTTGTTTGGGTGAGGTGTTTGGGTTTTTTGGGGGGGGAGGTTGGTTGGTTTTTTTGTGTGTGTGTGTTTTTGTTTGTTTTTTTTTCATTTAAATCTTGAGGTTGGTATTCAGATCCACTCTGGTATGAGTCATGCTATTTATGACATTTCTCTAAAGACATGAGTTGGTGGTGCCTTATGCTACAAAATGGTTATACCTTTATTCAGGCAAGCTTTGACTTCAGAATGTGTATTTCTTCAGTTATGTACTGGAAAAACTCACACCTCTTGAGCTGTACATGAACAAGTAGAAGAGAGATATTCCTTGTCTTTATATACATTAACCCTTGAACTTCCAGTAAAGATTTAGCAATTCTTCTGAAATACAAGAAGACTGGAGACTTTAGTGTTCATTTTGCATCTAATTTTGCTTTCATTTCAGGACATGGACATGTATTATCCTGAAACAGACACACCTGCAATGGCCAGAACCTCAAATCTTAATGAGGAGCTTGGGCAGGTAAGCAAAAGCTTTCTGAAGTGTAATGTTTGTTGTATAGTTGGGGAGATGGACGGTGTGAAAGAATGCTGTACAAACATGCTTTGTTCTTTTGCATTGTGGCTTGCTTAATGCAACTTCTTCACTTTCATTAGTTTAAGTCTTGCCAGTATGAGGCATGATAGGGTTAGGTTTAAGGTCATAAAAGCAGTTTTAAACCTGAGAATTGAGTTTGTATTTCCTGCCATCTCTTGGAACTGACTTTGTCCTTGAGGTATCTGTGCTTGTGATGGTCTGTACCAGAACAGGACATACAGTACTATGTTTGGCTAAAGAGCAGCCCCAAACAGCCTTGGTCTTCCTTAGTCATTCGTGTTTCTTACTGCCACACAAGAAATGGAAGTAAAAAAAGATGCAGTGTCATTCCTAGCTTAGATTGTGTTCCTTGACAAGCTTTTCCATTTTCCTTTAATAATAACTGTATACAAACTTGTGGTTATAAGATATTTGTTACAAACACCATGCATTTGTTGTGGCTTATGGAAGGCGGGGACCTTGAGTCTGTTTATGCTTCAGATTCTTCAGGAACCTTTACTTCAATTTCCTGTCTTGCTATATGATGTTAATACAACTGAAATATTCAGTCAACATTGAGCTTGCATAAGCCAGTATAACTGGAGCTGTGGCAATTAATACCTACTACTTGATCCTTGCTGCATTTACAGATAAATAAGAGAGAATACCATTAAGGAGCTTTCTTGATTGTTTTCCCTTAGTTTTGGTAAGACAAATGAAGCTGTAATAAATCTGCATTGTGATATTTCTGGGTCCTAGGTCTCTTCCTGAATTTTCCTTAAACTTTTATCTGTTTTCCATTTATTTCAGTCTTGTTACTTTGCAAGTTAAATTTAAACTTTTTTCTTCCAGGTAAAATACCTGTTTTCAGATAAAACAGGCACTCTAACTTGTAACATCATGAACTTCAAGAAATGCAGTATTGCTGGAGTGACATATGGGTAGGTATGACTCCTTAGAAACTCTGTAGCTAAACGCGTGCATGGTAATGGTAGATACTTTTAGATCAGAGTACCATTAGAACGTTTTGTTCCCTGTATATTGCAATGTATTTTACGATCACAGTCAATAGCTTTCATTTTCATGTCCTGTGACACAAATTACAAGGCACAAACCTGGGGAATACTTTACATGAGAAGAGAAGAAATCTTACTTGCTTCCTAACTGTCTGCTTTTGACTGAAATTAAAACAAAAGTGCTGAATACTGTCTGGCCCTTTGCAGAGGGAAGATGACGTGGCAGAAATCTATTTTGCTTCCAGGACTCCCTCTAATAATGAGAATTTCACTACAGTCAAATAATTGTAATTGTTGTCAGAGGACAAGAGTTGAATCTTCCTTGTACAGGAGAGATGCCCACTTGGCTATTTTTGTTCTGTTTTTATCAAAAGGAACTCTTGGAATCACTGCAGTATTTCATAGCACTTGGCTTTTTGGCTTTCAGATGCTGTATTTTTGGTCTCTGCTAATTTTTAAAGGCTACTCTTAAGGTCTGCATGTAAAATAGTCTTTGAGTTTCATGGTAGCTAATTTAGATACTTCAAAACACAGATAATATTATTTGAACCTGCGATTTCAGTGTGTACTTGTACGTATGTGTGATGGCACATCGATCTCTGCCTTCTACCTGTTTTCTAGTTTGCAAAGTGGAATTAATGCTTCACGGGTTTGTTATTTTTCTTCCCCATCTTATCCCTCAGTCATTTTCCGGAGTTGGAAAGAGAACGTTCATCAGAAGACTTCAGGTAAATATATTCCAGGGTGTTTGTATTCTATGTAGCGGAGTGGGAACAAACTGTATAAACAGACTGCTTTCAACTTTGAAACTGAAAGAGGCCCAAGGGAACTATGTGTTTGAATGTAGGCTCCTGTTTGAAAAGCATTTTGGGCTGGTGGGTGGTGCTGCAGCTTTTTCCACAGGGGGAAGATGGTGGAGACAGGAGGGTGAAGGATAAGGAGTGGCTGTATTGGCATGGATGCCTGCTAATGCAGTGATTGTTTATAACTGTCAACAACAAAGTGACAGGCTAAGAGTAACTTTTACGTTCAGTCTCCAGAGATAAGTGTACAGCTATTCCTTTGCTTCGTGAAGCTCAAAGTTGACAAGAAGCAAAGGAGTTTCTTAGTTGAAATGTTATGATTTACTTGGTAAGTTGGGAAGGTGCTAGATGTGTCAGTATTATAGAATGGAGTGAAAACCTAGAAGTTGTCCACAGGAGGTACCAATGCAGCATATTCAGGTTAACAGGAAATGGGAATGAACCGAGAGGGCCAATGTGGCTTTGAATGTCAGATACGGGTAAGAAGTGAAAGAAGTGAGTTACCACTAAAGAAACAGGTAGGCACCAAGTGCTATTAGGAAACTGCTTCTTTTAAGTTAAGCTTTTCTGGTGCTTCTAATTTTTGTGATTACTTTTAGGAAGAAGCTGGTATGAGAGGCTCCTACTTCTGCTGAGATGGAATTTCTGTAGATGCTTCTCTCCCTTTGTGTTGTTGCTTCCTTTGTTAACTTCTCCTACCCTCCCCCTGCCCCCCGATATGCTTCCTTTAGTGAGCTCTGTGGAAGAATTTCTTCCAGATACTAATTTGGACTATGTAGGCTCACAGTCCTCCAGGAGTCAACTTAAAGCAGAATTCACTGACTTGAGAGGAAACTTGAAATCAGTGTATTTTAAGAACACTTAAAAGCTGTTTCTGCTACACCGGTCCTGGGAGGTGTACTGACACTTGAATGCTGAAAAACACTTCCAGACATACCCCTCTAGGCTTCTTACTGGTGCGATGAAGAGAGTGTTAATTATTTTCAGCATTCTGTGTGTTAGTCGTATGATCTTTTCACTATACTTGCTACGGCAGTAGGATTTTAATTCTTTCTCTCCAACAAAATGGATGAAGTAATAAAAAGAGATGAAGTGATAAGGATGGCAACATTGTGACTGGTACATTTGTCTTGTCTTGCTCTGCAGCCAGCTGCCTCCTCCTACCAGTGAATCGTGTGAGTTTGATGACCCAAGACTGCTGCAAAACATCGAAAATGACCATGTAAGTCTACTTCATGAATGTCACGTGTCTCTTAAATGCCCTGTTTTCTAGATGAGTCTGAAAATGAATGCTAAACAAATCTGCTTTTGTGATTAAGTTTGCTCTATAGATTTGTCATAAAAAAGATGAAAGCATGGAGAGAAATAGGAAACAAATTGGCTTCCTCCTACCTCTTCCTGTTAAAATACCTTTTGTTTTTAGCAATAATTCAGGGCATTACAGGGTGGTTGTGTTGAGTCCTGCCTAAAATGCTGTAAATGATGGAGATTCTGTAAAGGATGTAGAAGATTAGGACTTAATTGCAAGCCTAATCTTACAGTGCCTGAGACCTAAAGCGATGGGCACTTTTTGTGTAATTGGTCATGTCCCAAGGGGACCTACTCCTTAGAACTATCAGTTCCCTTCTTATTTAGAAACTATGTAGCTATTAAAAGAAGAAATCACTTGCAAAAAAGGAGAACAAAAATAAGAAATCATGACCCTTCTATTCTGCAGAAGCCATCCCACAGTATGGGATTTGGATACTGGCAAGCACAAACTGTAACAACAACCTTGGTTAGCAGACTGTTCTTACAGTATAAATTCTGTAACTTATCTGGATAAGTTTAATATGAGTGTCTAAAATAAACCTACTGCATGCTGTTTTTCTGCTGCAAAGCTTTGCTTTCTGCTTTGCTTTATGGTATTAATAACTTGAAATGCATCACAGTGCAGATATCTGAAGGATTATTTAATTACATTGCATTAAGTTCTTCAAGGTGATGGGGCTCCACACACACAGTTTGGTCTCCATTGTCATGGTTTTGCAACTTTGTAATTTTGCTATCAGTATTCCACATCATAACATCATGTTAAGCATAGATAATTTTGACGAATCTGCTGCTCACAAAAGAAGACTACATGTCCCAGGGAGCACCACGATCAGTCATATGACCAGGACTATATAATCTCACTTCAGTGCTGGACTCACTCTCTTGGATCCTGCCAGCCAGGGGGAGAGCCGTGTGGGAGCGTTCCAGCCGTTTCGCCTAGAGTTACAGTAGGCCTCTTGGTTTCGGGACTCACCCTCTCTTATTTTACTTGATTTGTTAGCCTTAATTCCAATTATATTGTATTATATTGTGTTATTCTGTATTCCGATATAGTCTTTAGTAAATAAGTGTGCCTCCTTAGATCGCTGCCGCGGTATTTATTTCCTTTTCCCTGTTTTTTCTTTTCCTTCTGGGCCGGCGGCCTGCGGGCCGACTGCCCCCCTGTCTTGGGTGCAGGTAGATTTTAGGCTAACCCACGACATCCATAAATGTTCAGCAAGTGTTGATGAGTGCCAATGGGTGCAATATTTTCCACATGGAGAAATGTATTGATTCATATGCACTTCTATGTCACTTCTTAGTCAGTTGACAAGAAATACTTCTTACTCTTGATTTTTCATGTGCTGCATATGGAATTTGGACATTTTTCTTTTACTCAAGTACAGTCATTCAATCAGTGGTTATTTTTCAATGGTTTTGACAAGATAAACTTGTATTTAATTCACTTGGTATTCCAGTACCTCTTTATGTGCTCCTGACTAAGTTCCTACACCCACTTCCAGCCTTACCAGCTTCCCTGTTCTAGAGGTGATCAGCATGTCTGGATCCCCAGCAGTTCTCCACATAGTTTAATGAGCAAAACAGTAGGAATTTTTATATATTTTTGAGGTACTGAGTTATAATTTTCTCTGGTAATGAAATGGATAAGTATTTTACTAGCTGTCACTGGTAGAATGGGCAGCATTGATTCACGGTCACGTTATTAAATTGTGCTTTAGTGTTCTGTTGATCACTTTTAGACCGGTTGTGTAGAAATCTATCAGTCTAGCTTATCTGGAAACATAATAGAGGCACTGATCTGATGCTGCTGGAAGTGAGTGAAGAAATTACATTTAACTCTACATGTACCCTCCTTGTAACTTCAGGCTATGAGTATCTAGCTAAAATAATGCAGTTTCTTCAGAGTGAGTGACTCCTAACGGCACGTGCGTCATGCAGATATGTAGTTCTGCAGATAGTTTGTTCTCCAAAAGACCAAGTTTCATCTTAGTGTTTATTCCCCCTGGGTAACAGAGAACATGTATACAAAGGGATGAGAAGTTCTAATAACAGATTTCTGACCAGTGCTCTGTGTTTTGCTTGATAACGGTTAATGTTGTGCCTTCTAGATAAGGGGAAAAAAAAAAAAAAAAGGCATATCTGTTTTTATTGTAGATAATGCTTTGTAGATAACAATTCAGAGACTGCTTCCAGGAATGAGACTGTCTCAACATGTCTACATGTCTGTAGCTTGTACTTTAGAGATGCAGTGTGAATTAAGTTTAGCCAGTGGGATATATCACTGATGGAGTGGTTTCACGGCCAGCATTCCACAGTGACCTTATTGTGAGAGTTACGTTGTGTTTTTGCAGTAGAAACTAACAGTGCCAAGGTATAGACCCTTAGTGAACTTACTTCTTTCTTATGAAACGGCTGCTTCAAGAAAGATGCTGAGCAACAGAATAGAGCAGAAGCTAGGACAACCTGACCAGGGTAAGAAACTAATCCAGAGGGCTTGAGCAATACCCACATGAACAATGTGAGCTTATGCGAAGGAATTCACAAGGGAAAGACTGCTAAATACATGTAAATATATAATTGAATTTATGCTTGCTAGCACAGTATAATAGGTGTCATAAATCAGGAATTGGGGCTTAGTAACCTTTAGATATTTTCTGATGTGGGTTTGTTCTTAAATATAGCTTTCGTAAGTAGTAAGGGAAGGAAAAATACAGAGCAGGGTAAGGAATGCCTGGCATAGGATGAAACAGCTATAGCAGCTTCAAGAAATATTGCCTTCTGTATCCATGGAAACGTACAAAATGATCCTAAAAACAATAGGTTGGTGATAGGCCTCATATGGAAAATTGGATTGACAAATACATTGCATAGATTGTAAGCCTGGAGTACCTAGTCAATAGAAACAGGCAAGTAAAAACATGTGGTGTGAGGAAAAAGGTATAATGAGAAGAGTTTAACTGATCAAGTGCTCAATTTCTCCCTTGCCATAAAGGGGCGTGCACCCACCATTGCAATAACTAATAAAAGCTTTGCTGCTTCACTGAGATCTTTGTCTCATCGGAAATTATTGAAGCTGGGCGATTCTCATATTATCCAGAGAGATGCAATAGCTTTGACCCAGAGCTGTTTGTACAAGAAGAAGGAACCTGGAATGAGCTTTGTTCCTGCTGCAGATTTAGGAGGGAGGAAAAGGTGGAATTGGGAGAATATAGAGATGAGTGTTAAAGAAAACTTAGGAGGAATGACTCACAGAGACCATCAGTAAGAATCTGAGTAACAAAGTGTCTCAGATTTGCTTTAAATAGAGGAAAACAAGTAATTAAGCAGGATCATTTAACCTGTGATACTTCCATCTTAAGCTGGGATTAAACGTTAGGTGATGCAGAGGATACAGTACCACAGAAGCCATTAGTGAGAATGAGCTGTTCATAGCTCTGAAGTAGACATTCAAACATTCTGTACTGATTCATTCCAGTGCAATAAAAGTTATATCATTGTTGGAGCAATATAGAAAGGAAACAAATGACAGCTGTGTGGAAGAGCTGGCCTGATAAGCTAAACTGGGGTTCTGTCTGGTGATCAGCTGCTGTAGATTTGGGAGATTGCCATGGTGTCCATTGTGAGATATGAAAATACCAAGGCAGCAGCGAATTACCCTGCTGGATTGTAAGCAGAAATATATGTAGGAATGATTAAAATCAGTGATGTTACCTGAGACAGATTTTTCTAGTTGATAGAACAGATACTATTAAAGCATGCAAAGAGGCTGGGTGATAAAGTTGTGAGAAGGACATTGAAGGTCTGCAGCAGTGGGTGCTGAGTTGACAGTCTGGCAGGCTGTGCATTTTTGAGAGGTAGAGGTGTCTTCCATGGCTTTCACTGGAATAATGGAGCAGCGGTGCTTTGAACTGTGCTTTGCTGTGAGCTTATAATTTCTCACACTGCTCCTTGGTTTTGTGTAGTCTGTTCATTTTCTTGAACACAGCTTCTGTTCTCTGCATGTCAGATGCAACAGTGGTTATTTTGGTGGCATGTGACCATGCAGCTCAGTTTCTATGCAAAGATAAAGGTCTGTGTAAAACACTGATGTAGCATTTGGTAGGTGGAGAAGTATGAAGATGTCTGAGAGCCAGCTGTGAATGCTGCTGCTTTAACTAAGAGAAGGTCCATTTTTAATTTCCCTTTCTGATGGAGCTGTATTTAATGTCTCCGTTCAGTGGTTAAAGGATGTTGTTTAATAAGTGTGGTGTATTTCACATTCTAGTACTGTATTTCTGAGAAGAATTCACACATCAGAGTATATTCAGTGGCATGTGCTGATAGCTCAGGTAATACTACTGAAAATATATAGTGTCACTGAAAGTATAAAATAAGCTGTCCAAATGAGAATTTTGGAAACAATATGGTTTTTGGTTTTTTTTCATATACCAAAACTCAAGAAAGTTTGCAAGCTGATGGATGACTTCAGTGAATTTCTGCTAAAACGACTCCGTTGCTGTACAAATGGATGCTGTGTTCTAAGGTGTCAGTGCAACTGTGGGTACCATGATCAGAGCACTGTGAAGTGAGATGGTTTCAGCCAAGTGTCCTAGTAAAGGAGTGAACAGCATATGATTTTAATATGCCTGGGCAGTTGAGTAACATTCCTGACTGCTATGAGACTGAAAACATTGGGCGGAGAAGGGGTAGGGAGGGGGTAAAAGGAGGAAAGAAAAGGACAGGGAGCTCTTCTTCAAATCACTATGTCAATAATTGCCAGAATTTGCTGATGAGTGGTGTGTCAATGTTATGACATCTTCAGTGTTTTGGATGTACCTGGTGGCTAAGCAGTCTGAATGATTCATTGTATTTTGTGTTGTCATGATGCTGAAGTTGTAGAGACTGTTGGTGAAATTTCTGCTTGGCTGGATGATGTGTTCCCGTGTATCAGCACACGATGGTTACTTTTGCTTATTAATTAGCTGCTATCCATCCTGCACGTTCTTTACTCGGAGTGCAGTGGCAAGGAGTGGAATTTTGGTGTGGTTACTTTGAATCTATTGAAAGCTGTTTTGGAAGCTACCGAAGTAGTAGAGCTTGTTGCTTAATTATCTTTTGGCAAACACCTTTTGCCTGTGTGAAGCTTGGGGTGCTACATATCATATCATAGAATGGCCTAGGTTGAAAAGGACCACAGCGATCATTTAGTTTCAACCCCCCAGCAGAGTCACCACCCACCAGACCAGGCTGCCCAGAGCCACATCCAGCCTGGCCTTGAATGCCTCCAGGGATGGGGCATCCACAACCTCCTTGGGCAACCTGTTCCAGTGCATCACCACCCTCTGGGTGAAAAACTTCCTCCTCATATCTAACCTAAACCTCCCCTGCCTCAGTTTAAAACCATTCCCCCTTGTGCTATCACTATCCACCCTCATGAACAGCCATTCCCCCACCTTTTTATATGTTCTTTTCATGTACTAGAAGGCCGCAATGAGGTTTCCTCGGAGCATTCCCTTCTCCAAGCTAAACAAGCCCAGTTCATGCAACCTTTCCTCATAGGAGAGGTTCTCCAGCCCTCTGATCATCTTAGTGGCCCTCCTCTGGTTCTTCTCAAAGAGCTCTACATCTTTCTCATGTTGGGGGCCCCAGGCCTGGACACAGCACTGCAGATGGGGCCTCACAAGAACTGAGTAGAAGAGGACAATCATCTCCCTCTCCCTGCTGGCCACTCTTCTATTAATGCAGCCCAGGACCCAATTGGCTTTTTGGGCTGCAAGCACACACTTCTGGCTCATGTCCAGCTTCTCATCCACCAGGACCCCCAAGTCCTTCTCCACAGGGCTGCTCTCAAGGAGATCTTCCTCCTGTTTGTATAAATGCCTGGGACTGTCTTGGCCCAAGTGCAGCACCCTACTCTTGACCATGTTGAACATCATTCTGTTTTCATGGGCCCACTTCTCCAGCCTGTCCAGGTCCCTCTGGATGGCTTCCCTTCCCTCCAGTGTATCGACTGTACCATTCAGCTTGGTGTCATCCACAAACTTGCTGAGGGTGAATTAGTTTGTAATTACAGAATTGGTACTTCTGTTAGGGGGTTTGTGTTAGGGGTTTGGAAGATGTCCTTGCTCTCTGCAACTTAAGTGGAACATTTATCTTTGGCAATATAGTTGATTAACGCTGGCTTTTGACTCTGTTGTATTGATGTTCTGGAGCCAAGTAACAAAACGACTACAATCAGGGAATTGATTTATTTATTTTTTAATTTAATTTTATTTTTTCAAGGTTTTTTTGTTTGTGATCTAAGAGATCATCCGCTCAGGTTGGGGGACAGCTACCACTGTTTGTGTGTAACACTAAAATTGACTCTCCTGTTGTTCTGTCTAGCCCACAGCTGTACACATACAGGAGTTCCTCACTCTGCTGGCTGTATGTCACACTGTAGTTCCTGAAAGACAAGGAAATAAAATAATCTACCAGGCCTCCTCTCCAGGTTGGTTTCTGCTTTCTTTTTATCATCATCATCATCATTATTATTATTATTATTATTTGATGGGGAGATGTAAGGAGTGGATGGATGGCAATGAAAGGAAGGTCCAGAAACTTCTGAAAAGATCATTAATTTTTAAAAGCAAGATGATTCTATATGATACTAGCAGTAGATCTGATATCCTCTGTCATCAGTGCACACTGCTTTTAATACCTTCTGCAAAACTTATGTTAAGTCCCATTATGCTTTTGACAGGCTGAGCTTATCATCCCTTCTGCTCTTAAGTGGCCTCTTACTCCTGTATCCCTACAGAGTTGAAAAGCAAAGCTAAAATTTCCAGTGACTTCACTATGTAGAGGAAAGTGGAAGTACTGATTTGTTTCTGCATGCGCAGTTGCTTGATGTGTTTGGCACGAGTGCAATTTGTTTTTCTTTATTGAGTAGATGCTGAAACAGGACCCAGTTCAATACAGAGCAGAGTCCTGGCTGTATCTGGATATGCTCTTCACCCATTTTGTCCTCTCAGGAAACACAAGTAGTACTGGCAGAGCTATGTAGGGTCAACGTTCAGAATAGCATGACCCTGTTCCCCATCACAGAATTGCAGAATGGCTTGAGTTGGAAGAAACCCTAAAGCACATCCTGTTCAAACCCTTTAGATGCATGTTGTCAGAGTATAGAGTAACTCAGCTTCCATCTTATTTTCTGAACAGGTATCTCCCCTTTTTCATGTAGAAGAAAACTATGACTCCTCCACAACAGTAGAGCTTAATGCTTCAGTAATTGCAGAGTGTTTTATACAGATGGATTATGAATTCTGTCTATCTGATCTCACATGGCCTCTCAAGGAGTAAAATGTGAATATTCTGCTGAATGTGCAGAGCTATTCTAGCAGTTGTACAGACACGGAAACTTGAATAGATGGGAAGGGGGGTTTCTGTTTTTGCACCATGTCTTGCTTAGATGTGAGCTTTGTACTTTCCTTTCTCTGTATATCATGTCAAATTTAATCTTTTATTTTATTGGCAGATGAAGGGGCTTTAGTGAAAGGAGCAAAAAAGCTTGGTTATGTCTTCACAGGAAGGACTCCACATTCAGTTATCATTGATGCGGTAGGTAGACGTGCATGGCACAGTGTGCCAAACTCATGTAGAGCATGTATGTTTCCTGTTTGGTTCTTACTTACAAGGCCTTTAGTAAGCTAGGTACAAAAGGCTTTTGTTGATTGTGAAGAGTTGTCTTAGTCTATTGTATATGCAAAGCCCTCTGTTCTTCTCTGTGGAATGGACAGTAGGGAGTTGGAAGCTCATGTGAAGTTATGGCAGTTGTGCTTGAAGAACATTTCATTTAACCTGGGAAGCACAAAGTAGCACACATGCAAAAGGGTGTCATAGAATCAAGGTCAAGAAAGACCACTAAAATCACCGCCATGCCCATTAAACCATGTCCCTCACTGCTACATCCCCTCGTTTCTTGAAAGGCATGTCTAGCACATTTCTGACTGTTGTATTTAGTAGTTTCTCTACTTCTAAATGTTAAATTCCTTATGTTTTTCTTCCAAGTTAGATAATCTTCTGAATAAATTTTATCTGCTTTGCAATCTCCGCATGTGTGCTGGGGTGTGTAACTAACAGACAACATTTAACGTGGGCAGTCTCAAACTCATGAAGCCACATTCTGACTCTAAGTTGCAAGTTTATGCTGAAATGGCTCCAGATGTGTACAGGTGTAGCTGAGATAAGAACTTTCTCTGGAATACCTAGTAGGTGCTTACTAAGAATCATGACTATGCTTTTTTCTTCCCTGTGCATTCACTTTCATGTTTTTGGTACAACTCCAAACTTAAAACATCTGACAGTCTGGAACTTATTTCAAACTTTTTACTTTGTAGGAAACTAATGCTTAGATTAAGGGGAAGAGTTTAGGATGAGGCATGTATTCTAGAGCTGTCTGTGCTCTTATCCCCTCTGCAGAAAGCAGAGGATGCTTATATCTCTAGCAGCAAGATTATTTTCTTTTTGAAGTAGTATCCAAATAGTAAAAGAAGTGCCATGTCAAATGATCTTCGTTAAACAAAGCTTTACATACCAGGAGAGGGAGCTATTATCTCAACATATTTACAATGGGATGTATAAGCAAAAATGCTTCAACTAACTTGTATGTTAACACATGGGAATATTGTGCAATTTGTACTTAAAATAGTAAATATCTTTGTTTTTGTAGCTGGGAAAAGAAAAAACCTTTGAAATTCTTAATGTTCTGGAATTTTCCAGGTAAGTTTTCTATAAAATATTTAATGTGGGGTAGTGAAAAACATTTTTTATTAATATATAACTTGGATAGGTAGATCTATAGCTGATGCAGTAAAAAAAGCTGAACCTCCTTAGTTGTTTTTTTTTCCTGCCCCTCCATCCCCATTTTTCCAATAGTGATCTAAAATATTTACTTTAAACATGGTGTCTGGCAGCAGCTTTTAAAATGTGAGCTTGGAGACCTCCCTGCTACCCAAGCTCTTTTTTTACTGTGAAGTTGCTGCTCTGAGTGTCGCTCCATGTCTCACTTATATCCTGGTGTATCCTTTGTCTACTTCAAGAACATGACTTCAGATTGAGTGTTTACAGAAGTTTTGCAAACTGCTTGTGTTTTACTTGCGTAGGTAGAGTTGCTCACTGGAGGACTTTTTGTGCTGATTGTAAGAAGCATCCCAGCTATGAACAACTAGCTGTGATTGCCTTTGATTTCTTTTCACCTTTTCCTATTCTGAATGTAGCTGCTTAGGTTATGTATGGAAATATCTAAAAGATGCTAGAAGAGTCCTCCGGAGTTTCTGACTAGTTGACTGCTCTCCACAGAGAGAAGTATCTGTAGCCCTCATGCAGTGCTTTTAGAAAATGCTGTCATAGCCCTTCCCTGTGTTTATCAACTTTCCTACTTGACCAAGTGAGGAAGTCCCTATAATTACATCTCAAAAGCACATGGAAGTTCCCCAGGGAACTAGTTTGTGGCAGAAATTCTTGGCATAGTTTGCAGTTGTCCTTCCAGACTTGCTTCAGAAGGTGCAAAAAGGCGTTTTTGTCTGATAAGACATAGTAAGAGCTTGCTATTCTGTAAATGTTTCCCAAGCCTACAAAAAGGGGTTAGATCTGCCAAAGTAACTTTTAAAGAGAAGGGTTTGAGACTTCACATTGTACATACTTGTAAGAAGGGAAGGAGGAAACCTCTGCTCCTGGTTTCCCTCTGCTTCTGAGTCCTTTTTTGGCTAAGAATTACATGAAGTCATAGACAGCTTTGGGTTTGAAAGACTAGTGAAGATCATCTAGTTCATGTTCCCTGCCCTGGGCAGAGATATCTTTAAGTAGATCAGGTTACTTAAAGAGCCATCCAACCTGGCTTTCAAGGATGCATCCAAGTGTGCTTTCAGATAACTTTTGAATATGAAACTACAGTTTCTTCAGGGTTCTCTTGAGAGGAGTTTATTTGTTTGCCTCTCACCCTTACAAACTGAATTTTTATTTCCAGCGTTAGAAAGGAGAGATGGATAAGTGAAATGTCAAAATGTATGTATTTAAAATAACTAAGTTTTAAAAAATCCCTTACCTCACACTCTTAAACCTTAGACTCTTAAACTGTTTAGCTTTACTTTGAAAATATAAGCGTACCAGACTTGGCTCTCTTGATGCGCAGCTCTCAGGGAGTAAGGAGGCTAAAATCTGGTCTGGAGTGTGACTGCTTTCTGTGATATTTTTGCATGTTATGCATTCTTTTGAGTTAAAAATTTAAATAACTGCCCCTATGTCAGTAGGTTTCAATGTGTTAGGAGTAATACACTTTTGGCTTTAATATTTCCATTTTTAGCCAGAATCCCCAAAACAATTATCTTCAAGACATAATAAAAAAGATGAGAGTAAATGACTCCTCTTTGTTCAAGAGAATTGTTATGCCATCTTGCTTTTTTCTGAGCTCTTGCTCACATTTGGCTGCAAGTATAGGTATTTTGATCAAGTGCCTGTCCACGGGAATCACGGGGCTGAAGCTGGGAATGTGCAATTTAATATTTCTCCTTGCTTTCTAGGACTGTGAGGTCTTAAGTTACTACTCTTCCATCTCACCTGATCCTTGATGCTCTAAGCACAACTGAGAATTCACTGTCTAGAACAGGGCTTCCGCTTCATCAATATAAATAATGAAAACAAATGTTTTTCTTTCAATAGTAACAGGAAGAGAATGTCTGTGATAGTTCGAACTCCAGCAGGACAACTACGTCTCTACTGCAAAGGAGCTGTGAGTAATTATAACACTTCAGTGGAGAGCTAACACTACCAGTTATTGTTTCAACAGCTGTGACCGATGCTGGCACTTCAGGTTTCCTACGTAATACCAGTTGGTTTTTTGTTTAGGACCAAGTGATTTAAGAGGTCTGTAATTCCTTCTTTGACTTCTTTTGCAGACAAGTTGTTAGGCTATTTACTATCCAAGTGGAATCCTGAAACTAATAGGAACAGTGCCCTCAATTTAAGCAAGGGCTGGATTTCACCCAGCCGTGCACCAGGAATTCAGGAGCTAGATAAAATGCTGCTGTCTAAAGCTGTAATACTAACTTTTGCTTTCAAGTGGTTGGCTCTTGATCTGGCTCTCTCACATCTCTGCACCTGCTGTTATTTGTCATCAAGACTTGCTCCAAGTTAAGTTTCTGTCTCCATTGATGGACAATAACAAAATACAAAGGATGTAAAAACAGTGCTGTCCACTGCCATAGTGTTCTGGTTTCAGTAGAAAATCATTGAAGTGACTTTTTGCAACAGGGAAGATTGTCTCGAACTTCCAGTAAGGTTTACTTCACACATAGACTTGGGTGTATGGCCTGCTTCAATTTAACTCTTATGATATGGCAAAGATGGTGCTAGCTTCAAGTTAATGTGGAGGGAATGAATTAACCCTACTTTTGCTACTTGGTACTTGAAAGTAGTGTGCATAGTAATTTCTCACTGATTTGCACCTGTCTGTGTTCAGTCACTGCTGTTACTGTGCCTCTGCCTCTGTTAACAGTTTCTGGTAGATTGGCAGTGAAAAGGATGGAAAACAGGAGTAAAGAACTTCTTGCTGTCTTTGATTTGAGCAGGATCAAATGTCTGATATACTAATTGCTACAACCCTTTTGCTCCAATGTGGTGTTTCATTTTCTATGTTCTGCTGCATCCACTGCTCATCTAATCCTTTCTATTCTGGTAATCACATGATAAAACCCAACGATGAGACAGATAGATGATACTGCTGCATTTTGACTACTTCTTTTATTCATGTACATAAGTATTTCAATTGCCATTTGCTTTAATGTTAAAGAAGGAGTTGTGGGAGGAAGGCTTTTCTACCTTCTGTTCTTAAACATCAATGGGAGTCTTTCTAGAAAGGATTACAAGAAGGCTACAATGAGTACTAAATAAGACAACATACTTGCAATACTCTGAACAATAGTACATTTGCTTAATTCAGGAAGGCGTGTTCTGTAATGTTTGAGGGGGGATTACGTGATGGAGAATTCCCTGTTATTTAAAGTTAGTAGAGGCAGAGTGTACTTCTGTGCCCGTTATGTGAAGTGGGTGCACTACGACCACTGCCACTGGGCACAGCTCAGATTATTCAAACCAGTGTCTCTAAAACCTGAATGCATTATGTTAAATCTATAAGTCTTGGGTTCTGATGTAAGCGAGTTCAGTCAGGTAAGTTCACTTGAGCTAGTAAATACACACATACAAACTTTGTATGTAAACTTACATTACTGTAATGAATTTGCTTTTAATAGGATAATGTAATTTTTGAGAGGCTTTCGAAAGATTCCCAGTATATGGAGCAGACACTGTGCCATCTTGAGTACTTCGCCACAGAAGGTAAGAGAAGCAGCATGTCAAAAGAATTCAACTTATTAGATTATTTCCTGTATTATCTGAGCTTTCTGCTACCAAATAAGATGGTTGTATATTCAAAATTGGTATGTAGCAGCAAATTAGCAACTTCTAAGATAACTACATAAGGAAATATGCCCTACTTCTGCTTCTGTGCAATTTTGGCATAGAAATGGAATTTGGAAGGAGTTGGAGCTCAGTATTTGTGATTAAATGAAGGGACATTAATTTAGTTGGAGTAACAGGTATTTTTACCACTACAAAAAGTCAGATGACTAAGTCTCTGGCTTCATGAAGCAGACTGATAACATGAACATACTGAGATGTCTGGAAGACACAAGATGGTCTGAGATGGTCTGAAGGCCTTTGACTGATGCAGCATCTCTGTTCACAGGGAAGTGCTTTGTTCCCTTTTCTGCAATAGGATAAAATATTGGCGTTTGCTCTAGATTACAATACTGAGAATTAGAGAGAAGCTTGTACCCATTAGGATCTCTTGATTTACACCAGCATTAGTAACCTATAAGAGCCAGACACTTGTTTAGTATTTGTGGAAACAAGTGCATTAAAAATGTACAGGAAACCATAGTTCACCAATTTGCAGTAAGAGCTCCTGTTGACTCTGGTGAGAAGGTTAGAATTCAGTGTTCATTAGGCCATTTTGTAGTTACTTAGTCACTGCATATACTAAAATTGCACTGTGCTCTGTTTTGTAGGTCTGAGGACTTTGTGCATTGCTTATGCTGATCTGTCAGAAAACTCTTACAGAGAGTGGCTGAATGTCTATAATGAAGCCAGTATACTTTTGAAAGACAGAACTCAGAAGTTGGAAGAATGCTATGAGATCATTGAGAAGGTAAGGCTTTTTTTGAGGGCTGATTGCTTTTGCATGCATTTTGGGCTTGATACAGTATAACAAGGAGTTCTTTTCAGTTTCAGAAGAATGGAATTGTATTCTTAACTGAGAACCTGTGTAAAGTTCATCTAACTTGATAGCAGAACTGATATAGTCAGCATGTTGCATCGAGTTCCCCCTTGCTAATATGTGAGGAGAAGCTGCTTCTTTTTTATAGGGCAGTCACAGCTGAAGTTTTCTGAAGGATGTCGGACAGTACAGGCATTACTATGTGCTCAGTGTGTCCTGGAGCTCAAAAGCTGCTCCTTTCATGTGAATTGTTGAACGGATAATTCTGAAAGTTTAAAGCAGGTTTGAGAGGAAGTTTGAGCTGAAATGTTAAGATGTCAACACTAGGGGCCAGTGTTTGATATTTACTGCTCTTTTATCTGCTTTCTCTGTCTATTTCACTGATTTTTGTTTAGTGGTTTATTTTAAACACTTGTTGAACTTAAATTGCTTTTGTTAATATTAACAGTGCAATTCAAATTCCAGAAGCTTCTTCATTGGTTATTCGAGTTATTTGGGACAGAACAGGGGAGAAGACTGAGACTAGGATGAGAGCCAGCTTTAATGGAGTAAGAGAAATGCTCCAGCGGCTCATGAAGCTGAAGATTAGCTGAAGATTAGGTCTTGTTTTTCACACTGTCTAATGTGTCATCTTCTGTTGGCTGCTCAGTAGCAGTGTTGTTATCTGAGCATCGATTCTGAAGATTTATGGAGCTTTTTGCCTTCTGGCACTTTGCTTTCATATTTTTACTGATTTCACAGGTGAAAAATTATCTTTGTTGATCAATCCATTGATCAATGTTGATCAAACATGGGTTTGATTCTTTAACTGGAAGATGTTTCAATCCTTAAAACATTTTTGCCATTGACCTTCTGCCCCCTTTCATAATTTAACATCTCAAAAAATGGGCAGCCACAAGTAGGTTTTTGATTTGGAGTTCTGAACTTTGTAGCACCATGTTGGAAGGAAAAAAAATTGACTATATTCCTTTCATGTTAGTTTACTTTCTGGTCAGGGAGCGAGCAAGGAATTGCACTGGAAACTTAGATTTTCTCAGAGTTTGTGTTTCTCTGGTTAATTCTCTAGTATAAGGAATTTTTAATATATTTTTTTCTAGATAATAAACTGATATTTAGTATAAAATAGCTGTTTTAACATGCCATCTTTACATTTAAGGGATTTAAATAAGAGTGGGAGTGGTACTTTAAGTCTGACTGAGGTCACTGGATCACAGTATAGGTGTGTGTGTGGAGACAAACTTCATCTGTCCTTTGGGTATCTATAAATTGACTGAGAGGGCTTCAACAGGTGCTATAGTAACTCCTTGCTTAGGCAGCTTGGCCATTCCCAGAACTGTCGTTTAATGTGTAATCATTTAACGGATAAGTGTGGGAACACGAGACAAGATGTTGCAGTTACATACTTGCTCTGTGTTTGTTATGTTCAAATGTTGCTTGTATTAATAGGGCTGATGTTTTACCAAAACTCAAAAGGGCTTTTAAAGGAAATGGCTTTTGGGAGTTCATACTACTGCCTTTACGTATGGAACATCTCTTAGCAAAACTTTTTTGTTGCTGAGGCTTACATTAATTAATGTCTAGTTACATGTCTGTATGGATAACAGCTTCCCCTTCAGTTATTTATACATGCATAGATAATACAAGCAAGAACTGCTGTAATGTTCTCTTCATCTGTTTTTGCTAATTTATAAAAAAATTAGTCCTTGCTAACATGAAAAGTTACACTCTGCTCAGTTCCTGAAATGGGGCATATGGATAAACTCAATTTATATCCATTTCTTTTAAACTGAACATTATTGCATGTCCAAGCAATCATTAAAAATGCTTCTAATGTTAAAACTGGGTAACTGGGTTATGCCTTTTGACAAGGTGTATTTCTTTGGTATTTTTGTCAGCCTGACTTTTTTCCCTGTAATGTTGCCAAATCTCTTCAAGCAATCACTCTACAATTGCATATGAATATGGCTTATTCTGTAGTATTAAGTGGTTGTGTGAGACCTTCTTTTCTGGCACGCATCTGTATTAGACTACGGATACTTGGATTGATTAATGTCCATACCACTTCTATTACATAGATGTAGTGATCGTATCCATAAATAGTTGGAATAATTTTTGCTTTGATTGTATCTAGTTTATGTGCACATTTTGCAGGAGGGAAGTTAGTTTCAGTGATGTGATGCCAGGTGACTTTTGTTTTGTGGGCTTAAGAAACATAATCTGCGGCCACTCATCATGTTGCTACAGTGATTACTGAATATTCTAGTGTGTATGTTCATCCACAGGATAGCTTTGGAGTTGTGTAACTTCAATTAATTGCTTTTGAAACTCAGCCAACTTTCTGATCATAAACACTGGGTTCCATTCTATACATCCTGAAATGTGATTTGTGTGCTGGGGAAGTAGAAAAGGCACGCCAAAAACCTGCTGCAGTGTGTATTGCTTGTCAAAAAGCTGTACTGGCAATGAGGCACAACATGTTTTTAATTCCCTGTTTTTAGAGTATTCTAAACAGAGATTTATCCTAAGAAACCAATCCCTCAAATTCTTTCTTTCAGGACTTACTGCTTCTTGGAGCTACAGCCATTGAAGACCGCCTGCAAGCAGGTGTTCCTGAAACAATAGCCACACTAATGAAGGCAGAAATTAAGATATGGATTCTGACAGGGGACAAACAGGAAACAGCTCTCAACATAGGTATTCTTTTGGGTTGCATAACATTTGTCTGAGGTGTAGCAGTTATACAGTAGATGTGATGTTTGGGGTTTTTAAAACAAAAACAGGCTCGATCTGTACTCATAGACTGGCTCCTTGGTAGCTGACAGGCTTGTGGAAGCCTTTAATTTGGAGAACTGGGAATTTTGGAATGAAAGTTTTGCACTGAATGTCAGGCTACGTGGAACCGCTGGAGAGGGTTTAGAGGAGGGCCATGAAGATGATCAGAGGGATGGAGCACCTCTCCTATGAAAACGGGACAAGGGAGCTGGGCTTGTTCAGCCTAGAGAAGAGAAGGCTGTGAGAAGACCTCTTTGCAGCTTTCCAGTATTTAAAAGGGAATTACAAAGAGGAGAGGAATCAACTTTTTACTTGGGTAGATAGTGATAGGAGAAGGGGGAATGGTTTTAAGCTCAAGGGGGGAGTGTTTAGATTGCACAACAGGGGAAGCTCTTTACAGAGAGGGTGGTGAGGTGCTGGAACTTACTGCCCAGAGAGGCTGTGGGTGCTCTGTCCATGGTGGTGTTCAAGACAAGGTTGGATGGATTGTTTGTCAAGGCACAAGGTGGGTATTCTTATGTCTCAAACTTACTGATGTATTCCAACCTTTCTGATTCTATGATCTTAGCTTACAGAATACTGTTTGTAATTTAAGACCCGATCCACACATACAGTTACATTTCAGGTACTGTATGCGCTCTTGGGAGTAGAAGAATCTTCAGTTCCTCACAGTGTGTGGCAGTGATGCTTACAGTCTCCTGCTTGCTTTATGGATATGCTTATGTAATTAGGTCATCTGCAACTCTTGGCAGCCACCTCAAGGAGATGAAATACTTTGTTCTTCCAGTTTGCTCTTGATTCTTTGGTCTTCAGAGTTTGTGTGTTCAACTGTTGTCCTTTAATTGCATTATTGACTTCTTTAAAGAGTAATGCTGTAGGGTGGTTGCATGCCTTCCACTCAGTTGTGTGCCAGTTTTGCAGACTGAGTGTGTTCATGATGGCTTTTAATACTGATCAGACATTACAACTTAGTATAGGACGTAGGAGTTCTGTTTTCAGAAATGTCTTCAAGCATGACATACATTCTGCTTTCTGTTTTTAGCTGCTGAAGCTGTCGTTAGCCTGTCCCTGCCAAAAGCCATAGAAGGCTTTGCAGTGGTCTTCTGGCATCGTAATTCTCCTGAAACAGTTTGCAGAATCTGAATCTCCTTTGCCTTTCAGTGACTCTATTACTCTGCAATCTGTGACAGACATGTGCTTAGCACCATCCGGGTAGGCTCCCAGGAAATCTGAACTGATGCACTCTAGCCAATAACTTGTGCAAAACTAGTTGCATGTACAAAAGGCCCCAAAATCTTTTTCAGTAGCCATCAGCTGGGACTCACCCACAGTGTCTCTAAATGCCTCCATTTCACGTACCTTGACTCTGTATCTTCACATTATAGTGAGTGTGTAACCTGAAAGTCACGAAGCCACAGATCCATGTGTACAACTGCTTTCTGTTTTCCTTACCTTACTCAAGCCTCTCCTGGAATACTTCTGTCATTTTTCAGTTGCAGAAATTGAAGCAATGCCAGTGAGCTTCTCTGTGTCCCACAGCGAAGCTGGAGCAGGGCATACGTACCCTCTGTAAACACGGAGGATAAGTGTTCTTGCCTCAGATGTATTCTGTATGCCTGCAGTGTGAGAGTGCCTGTGGGCTATGATCTTGAACTCTGGTTCAGGCAGTCTTTCTCCCAGGATACTTGAAGGGAAACAAGTCCCAGAAGCACTTGATTCATCTGCTCCGTGGGCTTTTAGTCAGACTTTTAAGTTTAAGACCCAGACAGCAATTCACAAGTGTCGATTGACATTTTATATCTGGCTTTGAGCCAGCAGTTGATCAAGTCAAAAGCATTGACAAAAATATGCCCTGATCTCAGAGCCTGTTTTTGTTTGTCTTGTTAGTTCTGCCAGAAATAGCTATTATAAAACTTCCTATATAAAACAGGACTACAAAATTCTCATGTAACTTTATGATTTCCAGATTTTGTTTTATATTAATGCTAGACTTTAACATCTTCATAGTCCAAAACTTGTGCATTATGCATAGATCTCCTACTCTAAGCTTGATCTCACTCCTGTTTAATGTGATGACAATGCACAAAATGATCTCTTCTGACTCTGTGACTCCCAAGTCAGACTAAGTTAGCATTTTCCAGAGTTTTTTCTCTAGCTCCAGTTGTCAAGTGCCATCTTGCTAGATTTGAAAAATTTAAAATGAAGCATTGAGCAGCAGTTTAGAAACTGCAGCTCGGTGTTGCAGCTGCTATTCCAATCAAAAGCTCCTAGAAAATGCATTTGAATTGCTTATGCTGAATTTGTAACAGCCTACTGCGTGAGGCTATTGCTTTTCTCTGGGGAAAGAATAACCCTGGCATGGAGGGAAATGATTAAGTTTGTAATATCCTCCTTTTCTTCCCAGTAAAAATAAGGAAATAGTTCTTCAGCCTGGGACTAACTCTCAAAAATGGCAAACTCGGAACTGACTTCTCTTCCCAAGTCAGTGTTTTGTCTCTACGTGTTGTGGCTTCCTTTCTCAGTTCTGTGCTATTCCCTAAAAGGCGTCTTCACTGGCGTAGGCTGTCTGCAAAGCTTTCGTGTTGCAGGTTGCATTTCACTAGCATATATTTCATCTCTTTCCCAATGAGATGAAATTCTCTATCTTTCTGTAAAGCAGAAAGTACACCTTATTATCTTAAGCTGATGTTTCTGTAAGGCTGCATCTGATACTTGTATTAAACACAGCTGTGAAAATGGAATAGAAACAAAACTTCTGCAGGTAATCATGTGTAGTGTCTGAAGGAGGCCGTATGATGCAATTATGCCTTCCGCAAAGAAAGGTGAGAGATTTTCTTGGCAGAAGTCATTGATGCAGGCTTGTCAGCCCTGGATTATACCTAGAAAACTAGCCCAATTATAAAAAATACTGTAGCCTGGATAAATGATTTGCATTGCAGCTCATGAGCCTGTATGGCCTTCCTTAGGAACCAAAAATCTCATAGAGAACAAATCCGTGCCTCAAGTTTCTCTTGCTGATGGGAGATACAAAGAGAGACTGAATCTTTTTATACTGACAGTGGTTCTACTTGCAGAGGTTCCCCTTAGGAGCATTACTCTTATGAAGTAGCATACTACTGCAACATAGAAAAAATGTAAATAGACAAGAAAAAAAACCCACAACCCTATTGTAGGCCTCATTTCACAACCATTATTTCTTGAACTTTCTGTGATTCATTTTGACACAAAGGTATGGCAGAACTGCAAAATAGTTTGATTGTATTTTCTTTTCTTGCGTGACTTAGCTCAGCAATGAGGCATATGGTTAATGTTTCAATAGACGAATAAACCTGTGCTTTATGAAGCCACATCACAGTGCCATTTGGAAGAGAACTTGCATGTGCTTTGAGAATGCAGTAGAGCCAGTCTGCAACTTTTGATTTGCTTCTTCTCATTAATAGTGATGGAATTACACTGTTTATTCTGTTAGCTCCATGCACGTATATCTTGGATGGTTCATCATCTCATGTCAGTGACAGTCACATGAAGGAAGAACTGCTGGGTCAATGTTATGAAGTAGTCTTACAATCTTTAGCTCTTACTATTACAAAAATAAGGAATTTTTCTAGTTTCAGTATTTTTTCTTATTTGAATCATGGTGTCCTGCTGGATGTGTTGAGCTGCCTTCTGAGTGCTGCTCTGCACTGTGATGATGCGCTGTTTGCTGTTCCCACATGAAGATCAGTCTGGTGCAATCTCTTGATGCCCGTAGGAGCTGCCAGGCGCTCTCTGAGTACCACCTGAACTGTGTTTTTTGATGAAACTCAGGATCACCTTCCACACTAAACCCCCACAGCACATGCTGAGGCTAAGTGGAGTGTGATGCAGTGATGTGTGCTGATGCAGAGTGTGCGCTTCCAGCTGTATGATGTAGCTGCAACTGACTTCAGATCCATTCCTTTAATGTGCTGAGGGTCATTCAGCTTTCATAAGGATAAATGAAGTTTATGTACAGGAATGATTACTTTCACTGTAGAGATATAGCATATCTCTAAAGAATGTTGTATTTTCTTTGGTTAAGCGGTGTATTTGGAATTGCAGATAAAATGGAGTCTCCATTGCTAATCAGCTTGTCAAGTGGGAGCGTGGCCTTAACCTTCCAGTAGCCTGCCTGGTGGGAGTCACTGCTCAGATGTAAATACCAATCTGACATATATATACATATATACATATAATATATATATATTATCTGACTTCCTTTTAAGACTGAGTTCAACTGTAATACTTCTCCAAAAATCTAATTCTTCTTTCCTTTCTCTTGCAGGGTACTCTTGCAGACTCATTTCACAGAGCATGTCTCTCATCCTGGTCAATGAAGATTCCCTAGATGTAAGTAACTAAGTAAATTCCAGTGTAATTCTTGACCGAATGAGGTATTACTCAGAAAATGGAAAGTTGATGGGCTTTCTCACTTTGATTCCTTTCACTTGGCTTTAGGGGTAGCAAGATTAAACAACTCATTTTAGGAGACCACTAATGATCACATAACAAGCATGCTAAAAACGATGTGTTGTACAAAATGAACTTCTGTAGTCTCTGATCACAAGCCGTACAAATCAAACTAAAGTCTCAGAACAAGGAACTAATTAAATCCATGGGTTTGATTTTACTGTAAACTGGTGAAACCTGCAGTATGCCTTCAGGAATGTGGTTGGGCTCTGCTACGTGTATAGGAGTAAGATGTTTGAAGAAGGGAAAAAGAAGTTGGAAAAAACCAAGCAATTTCAGCATAAGAAGCTATCTTCAGTATTGCTTGGAATGGCTGCAACCACACCTATGTCTTAGTAAACTATCTTTTGAGCTCACCTGAGTGCAGCTTCTGAGACCTGAAAATTAGATTAACAAGTGATAGCTGTATTCCTCAGGTCTGTTTAATAAATAAATAAAAAGAGTTCCGAAAATAAAAATAATACACTTTATCTTCTGGATGAAGGTTCATATACATTTTTCAGTGTCAGTGTCAGCACTTGATATCACTTGAATATCTGGTTTCTATTAAAGGTATTTGTAGGACAGGATGAAAGATCTGTATTAAACAGAATCTGATACTTGCATTTAGAATTTGTAGTTCATGCTGCCTGACATGATGGGTGATGCAAAGCTTGTATCCCCACATACCAAAGGAGTTAATGGATGCCTGGAAGTCTGGTGGCACGGAAAAAAACAGCTGAGAAGTGGTATTTTTCTAGCTGCATCTACGTGATTTAGTTAACAGAAGCCTTAGCAGTGATTTCAGCTCAGACTCAAGTTTTCTAAATGCATCTGTAGCCTCTCATGCTCTAGTGCTCCAACTCACCAGATCTCAAGAGTTCCAGGGGGAGTCCATGGGGAGAAGGACTGCCTCTGGGGGAAGAAAGGCTGCATTACTCATTTCTGTGCAGCATGTTGCACCATGGTGGAAGCTGTCTCTTGCTGAATTTGAGCAATGAAGGCTGTTACTTCTGCAGCAGAAATTAACTGTCTTCTGTGTTTCTGCGTAGTTAAAGTTGTTTAAATTATCATACTTGGACGAGGAAACTGCTTTTCTTTTCTAAATTATTATTGCATTAGATGTGCTGTGATGGGAGTTATGTACATTTGGTTTCAATCAGATATCTTGCTGAAGACTCCCATCTGCTCAGACAAACTTATCCCACTTTTCCACTTCTGTATGGCCCCTCTTTGCGGGAGCTATTCCCTTCCTGTGGGATCAGAATACTCCGCTTCTGATGAGTATTCTGCTGTACGTAGTTGACTGGGCCTTTTAACCCAAAGAATGATGCAGAACCTCAATAGAAAATGAGCAGCTCTCTCTCTATTTGTTTCATTAGACAGTCATATTAGGGCTACGATCATAGGAACAAGGAAACTTGGATTCTTTTTTCTAAATGTATTGGGAACTCACTCCAGAAGAAGGAAAATGGTTGTATTTCAATCTAAATTCAAACTAGTCCCTTGAAAATTTCTAGAAGGAGCCACTGTGACTCCTGTGGTACCTGTTTAGAAGTAGAGCTGCATAAAGATTTGTGATTCCTAAGGAAAGGTGTGCAGTATGAAGACAGAGGTTCTTATTGGGTAAGAGAAGGAAAATGGAGCAATGTTGCTTATTATTTAGAAGTATGTGGAACTTGGACAAGATGATCTTCAAGCCACATTAAATTTTTCACTTCTTTTTGTATATTGTGATAGAATTGCAGGCAGATTTCTATTTGTGAATATACTGCAGAAGGTGCTGAGTGGTACCTGATAGCTTCAGCGCTTACTTCTAAATGACTTCAGATAATTGGCTAAAAGGACCACGAGAGTGCAGTCTGAATAACGAAAGTGGCTTATTGTGTATGCTATAATAGAGAAAGCTTCCATCCCGGGGGGGCTCCATTAAACAGTAGTGTAAATAAATGGATCCAAGGGTATTCAACACTGGCAAAAATGAATTTGCCTTTTTAGAGAGAAAGCCTGGAATTAGGCAGTAAGAAATCCATGCTTCAGTTTCCCTTTTCTTTTTTTTTTAGTATTTCCCATCTATAACATCAGGAGCAGCTTGGCCCTGACATTTGTGGAACAAGCTCTGGTTAATTGGTGTGATTGCACTCTTGTCTTGTTCACAACAGAGGTGTAAACTCTATGTATTGCTTCTAAAATTTGGTATGTTTTCTGTAGCTTTAGGAAAGTAGGAGTTATGGTTAATTTTATTAATGCACTTTATATCTGTGACATCCTATTAGATCTTTCTGCTGTTTAGGCAAGCCTTTAATTCTTGTCTGCAAACGTGAAAATGGAGGCCTCTGAGAGCTGTTTGATTCTGTAGATCAGTTTTAAATGATAATCTGTCTTATCGAAGTTGCTACAAATGCCTATGTCAGAGTGTTACCAGATGCTTAATAACTCAGATATGAATCCACACCAAGCAAAGTTATATTGACAGACAGACTGCAGAACTGTAGGCGAGTTCTTCACACGTGTGAAAAATGGTGTGAAAATATGACTGAGGCTTCCTACCCTCTCATTGTAGGAAAGCACTTTGTATAGATGGAGATGTAAATGTTTTGAACTGTTTGCTTGCTCAAAGTGTGAGAGGTCAAAGATGGCAGTGTCAGTAACGTGGACTCTTTTGTACACATCTTACCATTGGCTCACTCTAAGGATATGCTAGAGTGAGAAGCCCTAATCAAGCATGGATTGAGACAAAATGAAAACCCTTCTTCCTTTCTTTTTTCCTGACCTCTGTCTACGCAGAAAAAAATGCAATCAGCTTTCTATCTAACGTGATTTAAAACACCCAGGCTAAACAGGAAAACCACTTGGATCGTCTTTTCCTGCTACCTCCAATTGTGAGAACATCTCGAAATGAGGCGTTCTCTGCTTGCTGAAAGGCTTCCTTTTGTTGTGCACTTGAAGATACTTTGCAGAAGTGAGTGCTAGAAACTTGGCAAGCTAATGTTCTGTGGGGCCTTGTGCACATCATGTGGTGGTGGGAGAATGGGAAGAAACAATAGAAGGGTTCCATCTGTGCATAGCATTCTGTTTTCCACAACTTTTAATCCTAGCTGGTATCTTCTGGCTTCCACTATGCGAGCCAAAAAAGAGATCTAAGACATCTAAACAGTTCTAAAAAGAAAAGCTGGGTATCTTTTTTATTATTATTATTTATTTTTTTATGCTTTTCATTACTGTTGTCGTACTACTTTGTAGTCATCACCTCAAGTTTGTGATTATAAAAATGAAAATCTCTCTTCTGGTCCTGTAACTTTAGATAAGTTAGAACTGGAGATGACAAACTTAATCTCAGCTGAGCATGTCTTTGGCAGAGGTTCTAAGGAAGGGGTCACGACTGCTGTCTGAGTGATTTGAGGTTGAAAGTGATAGTTGTTAAACAGCATCTCCTGTGCTAAGTTGAATTTACTTCAGATGCACCATGCATCGGTATTCTTGGACCATGGCAGCATTAAGTACAGATTTTAACTTGAAATAGTCTGTAAAAACAAAACAGAAAAAAACAACACAGTTGATGTGCTGGTGAATAATGCAGAATCCTTTACAAGCTGCTAATAAGTGGATAGGTTTGTGCAAAAGCAGCAGGTAGAAAACGAGCGTTGCTTGTTCTGTCTTCTCTTGGCCTCCCATCTGGTACATACTTACATTTAAGACAGCAGTATTAGAAATGTTTCGGTAAACACCAAAACTAATGGAAGTTAGTTTATCAAAACTAATGGAATTTTTTATGCTCAGAGCATAAAAGAAAAATGAGAAACAGAAATACATGATGTGTCAGATGAGCAAAAACCTTATTGATAGATAGCTGCTGTTCTTTTAAGTGAAGAAAATTGGTGATTACATGGTGTATCACGAGCACATATCTACTATTAATGGTACTTCAGCTAAGATAACCTTTTTCTTTCTGGAAAAGGAGTACAAGCTAGTGAACCTTCTGAAGCGGTGCTTCCAAAATGCTTTTTATGGCATCAGCCTTAATGTTAAACCAGATTGGCCCTATATTTTTCTTATGGTCAAGCACCTTTACAGCTGTTTTTAATGTAGAACAGAACTTTGTGAAAGCAAGCCAAATGTAAAACCCTTATGTGCTTTGTTAATAATTACCACCGGTTCTTTTAATTATAAGGTAGTTTTACTCAGTTAATTACTGCCTATTTTTCAACACTGGATCTCTGCAGTTAATAATGGCTTGTTGAACCTGTAACAAATTATTACTGTTGTTCAACTTAGCCTAAAATGTATCAGTAGAAGTTTCTCACACTGAAATCCTACAGCATTATATTTAATATATTCTGCCTCTGAAATCCATTAAGGCTAAAAATGAATTTTTACAGGATCCAAGTTGAGCTTAGAGCCTTTAAATATTGATGCCCTTTCCCCTTGTGTGACTTCAGCCCCCTCCTTCTGCTCCTTGGCATGCAGCAGCAGGTGAGATGTGATCGAACAACTGTCTTGGGCTGTTTTTGAGAGCTAAAATTTTTTCTAAATCTTGCAGTTGAGGGAAAAATCAATAATTTCTGTTCTCTTTAGAGAACTACTGGGAATAGAAAAGACTAATCCCTCGCTTGGTTCAACTGAATTCTAGAAACTTAGCATAATGATCTGCAAATGTTTATCCCTTGTAGACCTAACTACATGCATACATATGTTCACTTGATTTTTCTTTCCTTTTCATAATAAAGCTTCAATTGAAAATGTTTTGGGTGCTGGATTTACATTGAGTGCAATTCTTGAGTTCAGTTTCTTCTTAAATTGGAAATGCCATTAAGTCATCTTTTGCAGCTCTTAACCTGGACAGAAGTTTTTTGTTGGCATGTCACTGATGTTGAATTGCGAGAGCTGTGGGAGGAAAAGCCAAAACAGGGACATCAGGCGATCCAACAGGCCCTGAAAAGCTTGAGATGAATCCTAGACATTACAGCTGGTAAATCGTGGTGGTGGTGTTTTTTACTTTCCATGCAGTAGGAAGAAGCACTGCAAACTGTATCAGTTGGATCTCTCACTGAGTTGTGTATAACAGTAGTGGAAGGGAAAAGCTAGAGGGAATGATTCTGAACCTATGTGTAGTATTCTGCTGTACAGTAATTCTGTTAATAGAAACTGAGCTGCATGGTAGTATGTGTCCTGCAGATTTAGTGTGCCTGGTCTCAGAATTAATGCCCAGTTACTATATAGATGTGTATGTAACCATGAACTGATGCTCCTGTGCAAGAAGGTGCTCAGTGCCAGTGTCTGTGATAGTCATCTGCCTAAAGAAGGAATAAGAATAGAAGCAGATGCTGGACTCCTTCATTCAGTGCTTGCTCAGCTGTATTTTTTGTGTACTACATTGTTTGGATGAGCTATTAAACATGAATAGAAAACAATCTGTTCCTGCTACCATGGTACTGTATAGCATAGTTTAAGACAACACCACCAAAAAAAAACCCACAAAAAACAATTACAAAAACAATAAACAATCAAGTAACTCCACAGTATAATTTGGTGTTCCCTGTGAGTGTAGATACTTTAAAGATTATCTTTTGTTTCATAAGGGAGGAAATTAAGGTACTTTTTTTCCATCTTCTGCTATCATCTTCCCGAATACTTTCAGATAAGTCAGTACTCCAGAAAACGGAGTCAGTGTCTGCAAGATCGGTTATAGCCAACTGTCAGCTCTTCAAGTAGATACTTGGGGTGCCCCTGTGCAGTCTGTAAGTTCTCCTGTTACTAGTCAGGTTGGAACTGTAACCACCCATACTGCGTAACACTGCGAATTTGCAAAGGAGGCTAGTTAGGAAAGCTAGGGAAAGAATTCATTTCTCTGTTGTACCAAGTTGTTTTTTATAGCTCATTTATTAATGCACAAATTAGAGCTCGTGCTAATAAGTAGTTATACATGGGATAGTGCCCAGTAACCAGACAGATCTTCAGAAATATTGGATAGAAAAGATTGTTCTGGTTTGCTTTTGCAAAATAAATAGAAATGTTCATAACTCCAGATATTTGATAATCTGTGCCAGAAGTGGATACGGAGAATATACAACTTCTCACATTAAAACCTGCTTTAGTTTGAATTTACTGTGTAGAACTACAAATTAGGGCATCTAAGTGTCACTTGGCCTTGCAGGCCTGAGCACACACGGGGCTGTGTAACCGAAGTGTTAGATTGCTATTTTCTCAGGAAGTAATATCATTAAGCTGTGAGCACTGAATGAGTTGGGCTGTTATTTTTATTTCATTATGCTTTCCTGTTTTAGCATTCATTAATGACTGTTTTCTCTTTTTTTTTTCTTCTTTTTTTCTTTTTTTTTTTTTTTTCTTTTTTCCTGTTAGTATTTTCTTGCACTGTAATAGCTGGTTTGCATGAAATGGGAATGCTCGTATCGTAAAGATTGCAAGGCTGTACCTTTAGGAATTTAGAGTCCAGGCTTCTAAATAACTGTTCTACAGCTGGAATTTTGGGGGATGATGAGGAGGGCAGGGTGTCTGATATTGTCTGTCGTTCTCTCTGTCTTTGAAAAAAGCTTTTGTAAATTACTTTCCCCTTCTTGTCTTTATCTCTAACAGTGTTCGTATTTAACAAGACTCAGAAAAGACCTTCCAACTTTGGCTTTAGGCTGCAGGTACTTTAGCAGCTGGGGAGTCACCCTTGTAATGCGTTGTCCATGCTGTAGGACACAGTAGGTCATATTACAGAGAAGTAGAAAGGAAGAGTGTTGCCTCAATTCCATTTAAAATATGTCTCTTTTGTAAGATTTCTCATATGTTTGAGGAAAATGACTTAGGATGCTTTTCCTCTTAAAACTATAAATGATATTCACATGTGTGAAGGGTTATCTCTTAGTCTTTGAGTGTCACCCATAACTGTTCTCAGTTGTCTAGCAAATACAATAATGGCTTTAGTTGGACAGTGAAGCAAGTACCCGTTGGCTTCAAAGACAGGATTTTCTGCACCATACTAACATCTTCCTAACAAGCACAGAGAAATCATGGAAACTTAAGAATGCATAATGAGGTGAAAACAGGATTTTGTTTAATGAGAAACTACCCATGAAATGCCTTTTCTGCTTACAATAAAGAGTGATGATGGTTTTAGGTGAACAAGGCGAACTGAATGCCTGATTTGTAGGTAAATGTGTTATGAATACTGATCCTCTTGATTGACATGGTTAATATTACACATCTGTATAAACAATTCAGGTTGGCCTTTTGTATTGAAGGGTAAGAACTCAATAGCCCTTTCTTTTCTCAGGATACTTATTTTCATATCTGATCTTTTGCTTTCATTGAAGGGGGGAGAGGCCTTATTTATGTAAATTTATGGTGTGTTGTGTTTTATGGAGGCTGGTGTTTTGGTTTCTGGCATTTGTCTATTTGTTATTTTTCTCTATTTTTTACGTAAGCAGTTTTCCCTTTTTGGGCTAGTTTAAAGCAATGAGATTGATTTGCCTGCACTGTTAATTTAATGAGGGTAGCAGACATCTTGCTTTGGGATAAGAATTAGGGTATGACTAGATTGCATTTTCAGGAAGCAAATTTAGTTATATAGGCATCTGTGCTCTTATTTTTATGGTTCACGTAATACTGATTTATTACTTTGTTAAACCGTTTCCCGAAGATTAGTTTCACTTTTTAAAGAATTAGAGCATCCTTCTTGTAGCTGAATCTTGGTTACTTCTTATGGCTTGTTCATCCATCATAGGAAGGAATAAATTTTCCTCTCGTGATAATTAAGGAAAGACTTTTAACATTTGGGTCATACCAGAGAAATGTCCCACTGAATTCTGCTAGCTTATTGGTCTGTGTCAGAAACTAGAGTTAAAGAATTCTCCAACTATATGGAGTTAATATTTGTGCACCTTCTGCCTTCCAAACTTATACACTGAATAGAACTGATCAGAAAAATCTTTTTGAAACTTGTAGATTTTTCACCTGCTTTGGCCATCAAGTACATTTGATGCTTAGCTGAAGTAGTGATGGTAGAGTCATTTTTTTTCCATTTTATGTCTTGAAAGGGATTTGTTAGAGAAGCTAACTGGCTAGAAGTTAGGTGCTAAGATAGTTCTGAGACAAAACTGGATTTAGATATCTTGCATCTGCTTTCCTTGAGTAGGTTTATGTTTTTATTCTATGTCACTTGAGTCATGCTCGTTATTTAGCTAAACATAATACAATGCTGTCATAGCAAGTTATCTGGAAACCACTAGTTTTTCTATTTTCTACCCTATCTGAAACCTCTACTTTATTGTTAGCAGTATTACACTGCTCTGTGAGACAGCGTTTTGTAAGGAGGATGCCTCAGTCTGTCCTCACGGAGTAGCACGGTTTCAGCGGTTCTGTTATCCAGTGGCATGTGATTTTACAAGTAATGCTAGAAAGCGCCAGGTCATACATGTAATTGCCAAATCTTATAATTATCTTAAGCAGTGTCCTAAGCAGGCCTAGAATTTTCATTCTGAAATGTCAGAAATTAATGATGGGAAATTTTTGCTGTTTTTGTTGTTGCCTCCTTTATAAAGTTCTGGGACCAGGAGCATTCAGAGCAGGAGTGCTAGGTTGCAGCAGTGTGCATGCCTGTTGTGTGCTCTGGTCCTTCATGCTAGTAGGACAAGATAAACACGAAAGCATGGGTGGGGAGTAAGGGCTGAGGCAGATTACTTCACAAGCTTGGAGTGCTTGTGCTTTCACTGGATCATCCTTAGTTCTTTTTTCTTCTACTTTGAAATAGGCTAATTTAGGAGGAGGATCAGAATCAATGAGAAGCAATTCTACCAATTCTACTCAATTCTACTCAATTCTACCATGCTTTCCCTTGTACCCCACCGTGATAAAAGCAGATGGTGAATTTCTGAGTTTCTGATGGTGATGTGTTCTGTTTGTTGGTAGAGTGGCTGTATTTCGTGCCAGGCCTCACCTGAATAAAACACAGGGTTGTAAAATAAATTCTTCAGCTTCGTCACATAAGTTCCCTCCTCAGGCTCCACAAAGCTTTCTCTTCAGCTTTGTCTTGTTCTGCCGTGAGATGTGCTTATCCTGGAAATACTTTTTTCCTTCTTTTTTTTCCCCTCTAATTGTTTCCCTCTTGGATATCATGAACTTCTTGTTAACATTCACGTAGCATTACAGACATCTTGTGACAGATGATTTGTGTGGCAAAACTAGCTGTTAAGAACATGATTTCTGAATTAGTAGTTTTCCAACCTTTTAACTTTTCTGACTCCTCCATAAATCTCAAATTTGTGCATATACATGAACTGTCATGAAGTTTAAACTTTGCAGTTTACTTTTGATTTGGTTGACTGAACAGTATGGTCTTGAGAAAGCAGAGTGTTTCCGTATGTCAAGACAGTTCTCCATCCTTGCTATTAGCTCAGATAAACAATGTAGGATACTCTGTGGAACTGACCCAGTCAGTCTTACGCAGTTAGATAATAGGGATCACGGTTAAATCTTAGCACTTTTACATCAGTTGGTAATGGTCAAGAAAAGAAAAAAGGGGGAAAAAAAAAGTATAGTATGTTGTGATTATGTCTTTTTATGGAAAGACAGACTGCCTGCATGTTCTCTGTTGAGGAATGTAGTAGTAGCCTGCCATGAACGTGCTGTCTAGATGGGAGAAATTATTTTAATTTCGAGTAAACTCCCCTGAAAGAATACAAAGCATTCCTCCTATTTATTTACAAATATGACATATTGCAGAGGTTTTTTCTACAGCTTGCAGATTTGCTCCAAGAGAATTCTGTGAATGTGTAATCGGGTCTATAAACTAGATGACAAATGAGCTTTTGGCAAGTAGGGCTGCTGTAAGCTGTGTCTGCACTTAGGAATGGTTGGGTGCGTGCTGTGATGTTGAGCCCCTGGGAATTCTGAAGAAATATGTGGAGTTTAATGATAAGTGTGTTGTCTTCCAGCATTATATGCCAAAGTTGCGATGACTCACAAGCAACTCGTTCGGTGGTGAGTTGGGTCAGCTTGTTACTGTCTCCTCGTTGAGAAAAAAATTGCCAATTTTAAGCTCAGTTCTCATACTGATACTCATGGACAGCAACTCCACATTACTACCTGCACCATTCCTTACTGCCTTTACTCCAGGATAATGCGTAGATGGGGGAATTCTTCAGAGAGCCTGGAATTATTTGAAACAAGCAAAGCAATCCTTCACTCAAAGGATTTCTTGAGTCAGCTACAGGCTTGTGAAATCCTCTGAAGCTCTTTTTGGTCACTGTGAATGTTGATCATTGATGGTTTCTGTTGGCTGAGATGGAGAATGTAGAATGCTTCCAATGTGTGCAGTTATTTCACCCTATGCACTACCATTACACTGGGGCTTGATGTAATGCAGCTCTCTTATCATTCTGAAACTGATGTTGGAAAGCAGCTTTGTGAAATGACTCTGAAGCTTTTAGTTTTGCCTGCTTTATAAACCTGATTTATTCTTTTCCTGGTCTCCTGGTTATGTTCCCAATTTATAGTGATACCCCAGATCCAAATGCTGTTTGTAAATGAGATTTTGCAAATGGAATGAGCTGAGTAGTTTTGGGTCTCACTGTGTACACTCTTGGGTTGAGTTTTATGTTAAAGAGATAATGTTATAGCTGAAAGAGGGTGAATGAATACATGCTCTGGAATATTCACCTGAGTGTCTGCCTGGCTGTACCCAGAGGTTCTGAAATAACTAATCTGAATTCCCTACTGGGTGCTGCAGATTTCATGTCTTTATCAAGAAGGCTGCCTGTCTGGTGATACAGACCTTTGGAGTAAGCCCTCTTGCTGTTTTTTTCTTACCTTGAGTTTTGCAACCTTTAGTTTTCATATAATTAATGATAACTTAATAGTGGTATTCTTAATGATCTCTGATACAGGGAAGTAGTTGGTGATGTGGTATGAAGTGACATTCTGATGAAAGGCTCTATGGGAAATATCTCAGGTGATACTATATGGCATTTAATGTGACACAGAAAAATCTCAGGTGGAAGCCTAGTTGTTTAGTTTATCCAATCTGCACATTTGTGCAGTGCATGTGCCTTTGGATCCCTTACAGTCATATGAAGAGAACTGCTCAGTACAGAGTTGTTTTACCTTGTGTTTCAGTTAACGGTAAAGAAATCAGCAACTCCAGCTTAGGAAGCAACCTAGATGTTAGCTCAGTCTACTTTCATGTTCCTCTTGTTTGAAGTAAAGCCACATGGCACTGAAAGACCTTAACTAAGACTCCTTCCCTAAGGATTCATCTCTGAGGGAAGAATTGGAGCATTCCTCTGTGGGGCTGGCTCAGGTAACAGTGACGTTAGGTAGGAAGTTCATGCTCATGTAGGCCTAGATCCAAGCACTTGCATGCTTCTTAGAATAATACATGTAGCTTGTATTCAGTATTCAGCATTCAGCTGTGATCTGTTCTGATACTCCAGGAATGACAAGGTAATCCCTAGGCCACATAGATCTTGAAATGCTATTTAGTATAGGATCAAAGACGTAATTGAATTGCATTATTATCAGATATCCTAATTAGAGCAAAAGATTGAAAAATGATGGTATTTAGTAGAAAGCTGGCCTTAAAATCTTCGTCTATTTTCTGAGTCGAGCAAAGCTCATCACTAGGAAGCTTTCTTTCAAAAGATGGAGGGATTTGGTGCCTGTTGTTAATTCCAGCTCTTGTAGTTAAAGTATAGAATTCACCGAAATAAGAAGATATGGTCATTTGTAGAAAGACAAGGTATCAAATTCTGCAGTGAAACTGGGGACCATTTATGCAGCTAATTGTGACCAAAGATGTCTGGCTTGAAGAATTCTGCCCTCTCAGTGGGGAAAAAAGGGTCAGCAGAGCATGTCCTTTCTGATGTGAAGTTTAGTAATCTGTAGAAGTCTGGGAAAATGTGGATGAATAAAACCAATTAATTGTTTAAGGGATTTGTAAGATCTCGTTTGGTATGGTAGCGTCTATGATGTCGTTGTAGCAGTAATGTGTCCTAACTTATCTATAAATAATGTGAGGAAGGAGGGGCGAGTTCAAAAATTAAGAAAAATAACTGCTTGTTAAATTTTTGAACTTATACTTTCTTTTCAAGTTATTAAAATGTAATTGCTACATCCTTATTAGGTTTAATATTACCAAGATCCCAAGGGGTTTATAGCTCTATCCAGAGCTTGACAGACAAACTCAGTAGACAGAGTTAATAGGTTTAGTAAATATTAATAAAATAAATCTATTGTACAACTATATCTTTAGGGAAATTACTCTGGTGGTTTAATGATAAAAAGGAACATGATCTTGATGTTTTTATGGAGTTTTCTTATTAAAATTATTTTTAGTAATTGAAGAGAGTATCATATTAATTAGATAAACTTTAATAAAACGTGAGATCCGTACATGGGGTAAACTGATAGGGAACTAAATGGTGTGTTTTTAAAACTAGGGGAGAAAAAAAGGCTTTCTGAAAGTTAGTGATCAGCTCTAGGGAATGGTATTTATTTGACTAGAAAAGAGAAGTTTGCCTGGGGCTTTCTGACATAGTACCTTTATATTCTTGGCTAGAAAATAAAAAATACAGGAAATCATCAGCATGAAAGCAATTGGGTGTTGTGTCCAGCTTCACTTGAGTCTCTGCTGGGCAACAGTTAGACAGAGTTCAGTTTTATTTCCAGCTGTTTGTACGGCTGGACAGAAGCAGTCAGATGATGAGCATGCAGTAACCCAGAGAGGCAGCAGAGCGAGACCTGCCTCCTGGGCTGCCTGCGTGTGCTGGATAAATGGCATTTTGCACAGGCTGCTTGTGAAACCAGAGCAGATGTTTGTGGTAAAATCAGCAGCATTCCAACTTCACGCGTTTTGGAAGCAAAGATGCTTCCAAGGTTGTCTGAAATCCCCATGTAAAACACCAGTTTATAATCAGTTAGAAAGTGGTTGAATAATACCAGGGTCTACCTTATGGGCTGCCTTGGGACTCCTGTATTCATTCTGCATTGTAATCATAGAGACAGTTGCCAACACATATGTTAATTTTTCATGGTTTTTTGTGTGTGTCTTTGGAACCGTAAGGAATGAATAAATGAGTCTGCAATGGAGGAAGGTGTTAGAATGAGTTACTTGTGAGAGTCCCTGGAAGATGCTCCTTCCTGCGTGATTCAGTACCTGCCACCAGCATATAACATGTTCCTAAGACATGTACTGCTGGTCACCAGAATGTGCAGGGGAAACCAGCTTAGGGCAGTGGAGAAATCACTGTGGTATTTTTGGACAGAGAAAAGTCTTCGGGTGGTGGTAGTGGGGGTTTGGGGTTTTGGTTTTTTTCTTTTCTGGGGGGAGGGGTTGAAGTATGTGAAGGTAAGACATTGAAGCAGTTTAGCTGCTGGGGGTTGAAAGCAAAGAAACCCTTGTGAGAGATTATTTGAGTAGTAGTTTGTCCAGCATTTAGGAGTCATGCGAGTCTTCAATAAAGAAATCTGTAAATCAGGGGGGTTATTCTGGCAACAGTGTTAGGAAGTATCTTTGCCAAGAATGAGTCATTCCTATTTGTCAATATTGTCAGAGAGTGCTGTATTCAATGAAATAAAAAGTTATTGCTATGACCACTGTACAGAAGTGTAGTTGAGTTACCTGTTATTAATCTCCCATGAGCAATATAGATTTTCAGTATAACTTTTTGTGGTAGTCATTTACGGAAAATGCTCAAACTAAATATTACTCAAAATGCACCTTAACAGTAAAGAGTCATATAGGACCAAGCATGCTTCTATCACATTTCATACCCTTACAAGAGAGCTGAAGCACTTGTACTGATGCTGTCGTAACTTCTGCCCTAAGAACTTAAACCACTGGACAGACAGGGTATATTAATTGGGTAGGCTGCTGAACGAGTCTTCAAGTGCCTCAACTTCTGTCAGTGCAGCATCTGTTAAATGGCTGAGTTTCTTATTGGCTATTTGGATTTTTGGCTATTAATATCTATACAGTTTAATCATTATTGCTGTCAGTGCTGTTGTGGTATTTAAAAAAAATTGGAGAGAATCTTGTTACATATGTGTGCTCAACAGAAGCCTGGTGTTAACGGGGACTAAAATAGGCTGAATATTTCAAAGACTAAATATTGCAGATGAAAATAGGAAAAAAATAAATCACCTTTTATATCCCAATAAGACACTGAATTGAAATACATTCTGCTGCAAAAATTGGCAGTGTGTTGTTTAAGACCATTTCTGCTGCCTTATAAATGCAGTTTCAATAATCCTCAGCTTAGGTTCCCATGTATAAAGTACTGGCTACAAAATCCTTTCCCATTAAGCATTTCTGGAACACATGATGCTTTATGAGCAAAGGTTAACTAGGGCCTGAAGGAAGCTCAGAGCAGGAACGTATGGATGAATTTGTAGCAATGAAGACCAGTAGCCAAGCCAAGTGTAATTACTGCTGTGTTATTATTTAAAGGTAGGATCTCTGTTGCTCAGATCTGCCAGTGTCTTATGAAGGATGAAGTTCTGCCCTAACTCATTTCAGTGTCCAATGATGACTAAATCCCTAGTTCCCACATGATAGGATTTCAATTCATGTAGTCCGATAGGCAGTCTGTGTGATTTAAGGATCACTATTTGCCTCTTGAAACTACAAGTATTACCTTGACTGTATGTGACTTTACTCTCGAAGTAGAGCACTGCAAGTCTTCATGGTGCTGCCTACTGAAATAAAGCATTCCTACTGAACTGTTTTTAGCTGCTGAACATATCTTGTGTGGATAGTGGAAAAAGTTGCCGGAAGAATGTGAAATACCCAGAACCGTGTGGGACTGGGAAAAATGAGGTCTCAGCATCCCTGTGAGTTTCAGGGGTATTGTATACAGTCACAAAAATGGCATGATAAACTTGTGTATTTTGGGCCCTTCTGATTCTTACAAGGGCCTGTTTCTGCAGGTAAAGCATTTATTGACTTCAGCTGTGAGAAAGCATTTTGTGGATATTGTTCTATATTAATAATAGCACATTGCTGAATTTGAGTGATACTTGTAACATCTCGTAGTATTAAATTGGGCTGTTCTTAGCAAAGGTCAGTTTTCTATTGCGTTGTAGCTTGCTGGTGCTTGGAATGGTGAAGACTTCACAGTTTACTTTTTGTCCCTCCAAACAATTCTGGTTAGCAAACAAACAAGCAATACTGTCCAGGGAGCAGCTGCGTGAAGGGCCCTCAGCATTTCATCTTCAGGGAAGCCAGTGGCTGAGCAACACTCATTCCTGCTTGCATCCTTTTCTCATGGCTATGTGGGGAAGTTGCAAGGCCTGACCACCTGCAGGCAGTGCCTCTGAAGCTGCTGGCAGGAGGATGCTGAGAGCGCAGCGCATCAGCCTTCCCCAGCCATACAGTCTGTGCCTATGAAGGAACGCTGCTGGATGGAGTCAAAAAAATCTCAAGCAACTGACTGATTCTGGAACAGTCTTGGAACTGTCCTTTTTTATCTGTTCATGCAATTTTTATTTATTTTTCTTGTTTTAAATCCCTCTAGTCAAGGCTTCAGGCTGTTGAGGAGCCTCCAGCATATCACTTCCATAACTAAACCTAGCCTCCTCTGAACAGTGAAGGCTGCACTGTAGATGGCAGCTTTCAGCAAGTGGCTGCAGCCCACTCTGTGCCATGCAGCTATGGATAGGCTGGATGCCTCCTCTCTGGTTTCAGCAGTGTGAGTCTGGGAGCAGAACCCCTGCTGTATCATGTTTACGTGCATGCATGTGCTGTCAGCTAAAGCAAAATCAACTGGTCCAAGTAAAACTTGCTTGTAATGTGTTTTTTCAGCTTTCTACTTATGTCCCCTCATTGCTCATTCATTTGCTGTTGTTGAATTGCAAGACAAAAGGTTTGCACTTTTTTGGTCTTATAAATGACAGTGTTGATTGTGAATTGATCTCTGTAGGGTGGCATCTTCCCCAAATCATATTTGAGCAAAATAAATAATTAGGTTCATCAGGCTGGATTGCATGGAACCAGCTAGATAATTCTGCTGTGCTTTTTTCATTCTGTGATGTAATGCAATGCAGATTGTTCAGATAGTTGATGGGATCCCTAGCTATACTAGTACACAGTTATATGGATTTCAGAATATTTCAATGTGCATAAAACTGATTTTCTCAGGTGTTGCAGGTTTGTTTTTTTTTACATGCTCCACAGATGTTATTGTTCTGGGTAGCTCTGCTGACAAATGTCTAAAATTGAATGAATTATTTTATCCCATAGATCTGTCAAGTATTCTGTTTTTTAGTCCTGATATTGCCATTGTTTTGAATGCTGAGCTGCAGAGTTTGTACTTTTAGTTTGGGATACAGGGAAGAATCCATCTTCACACATCTTTGTTTCATCCTTTCCATCTGCACATCAACTTTGGCTGTATTTTAGTTTGCTTCTCAGCTGCAGGAGTGTCCGGATACAAAGCATGCCTTGAAGAACAAGCATTTTCTTTGCTTAGGATGCTCTTGAGCCTTCACCCACCCTCTTGGCAGCATTTGAATGTTTTAAAGAACTTTGCCATTGTTCTGACTCAAATGCAAGTCATACCACTTGTGTCATTTTCCCACTTGCTTGCCCAAGGCTTAGGCAGGGGAGTGCTGCCTTTCCGTGCTCAGTATTATTACAAGTCCTGGGAGGGCACAGATGGGACTGAGGCCAGGTATGAAGAGGCCAGTCTGTTGCATCCTGCATATTCCCCTGGGTAACTACTGAAGGGCAGGTTGCCTGAATTAATTCATTAATGAATCAGTGATGTTCAGGGACTTTAAATGAGCTTAGAAGTCCTTACATAAGTCCCAATTGGATGGGAATAGTTAGTAAACGTGCATGTTTCTTCTTTCCAAGAGACGAGGTCTTGGAAGTGCAGCTTGTATCAAATCCTTCTGAAAACACCTCTGTGTTGTTGTTTTATTGCCTAGTCAGCCATGGGTAAAGAGAAAAAAGTATGTAGTCCAAGGAGCACAAGTAACCTCTGATGTTTGTCATGCTTTTAAGGTGGAAGTGAAATCTCAAAGGATATTTCAAGAACTGCAATTTCTCTCATATTTCTCTTCAATACCTGTATTGTGTCTAAATCAAAACCAGGGCTTTAAGAAAACAAGCTGTGTTAAAAGCAATCTGCTGCTTGAAAGCCAGTTTTATTACAGAGCTCGCCTGTGCTGATCGGCTGCTCTGGAACTTTCTCTGCTCCACTCGGAGAAACAGATTCAATAGTATGTGAGCACTTGAAAGGAAGACTAATATGACAGGCTGGCCTGTTGCATGCATGGGACTGTCTTGAGTAGCTCTGAGTTTATGGTTTGCTGTTTGGCTTAATACTCAAAGTAGTTTGCTTTTACTTAAGCACTAGAATAACTTTGGCTATGAACTCTGATAGTGGCATGGCTTCTGTTACTTAACACTAGCATGCAACTGAGCCATTAACTGCACAGATGCTAATGGTCGCTTTTTTAAGGGAGGTTTTGGAGAGAGAAGTGGGAGTAAAAGACTAAAAAAATTGGAACTGGCTTTTCCCTAGTCCTTTTTATTAGTATGTAGGGAGGAAAATTCTGTCTTACCAACCTTGTTTTCATGTCTTACGGGTTGACTTTACCATACATGAAAAGGCACAAACACTTTTTCTTTCAAACACGAGAGATGGAATATAACTTGGAAATGAGAAATAATTTTTCACAGTGAAAGTGATTTTTTGCTTGTCTGTACCGCTGAGATGCTTGAGTATGAGGAGATTAGGCTGAGGCAGTCTGGTCAGGTACAACCCAATTGACTCAATACTCTTTCCTATACATGGCACTCTTTTCGAGAAAAGATGGATTCTTTAGTATATATTCCATGATGTTTGTTTATTTTTAATGTGTTAATAAACATGGATTTTGTACGTGCTAGCAATAATAAAACTCCTTCAGTATACTCATAGTTGTATTATTGGGTGCTATTGGTCTCACGTTCAGATAAGTTGTCCTTTTGACACTGATTCAGAGTGATAATATTTTATATCAACTAGGGTATTGTAGTGGGGATAGTGTACCAATGCAGTGTTTTATGTATAATTTTATATGTGCACATTTAGAGATTAACATTACTGTTTTTTTCATGGTAGTAAATTATAAGGTAAATCAGATGTCCTCGCTCCAGTGTCACTTTCTTGGCTGATTTCTCCCCAAGTAGTTTGTGGGCATCTGAACGTACTGAGTTTATTTACAGAAACAGGAGGTTAAGATGCTGGAGGACGGATTCCCATATCTTCAAGATCTAAGGCAGAAGGCTGTAGTATCTTCTTGTTCTGAAGATGACTTGTGAGCTGAGAAGTTAGCTGTTCTTTGGGAAAGGGTTTAGCAGGAGCCTAATTTTCTTGAAGAGCTTCCTCCTTCCATGATAAAGCTGGACTAGTCTACTGGAAAAAGAAAAAAGCAGTTGAGAAGGAATTGAAAGAGCTTATTCCATTGAATGCATTTAATAAAACTAAAATACTAAAACACAAAGACACCAAGGCATTCTAGCTTGTTAGCAAAACTAACAGGCTGCTTCCTCTTGGCAGAGTACAGTTGCTTTTAATAATTACACAGATGTGTTATTGTGCAGAACAAGCATTTCTTTCTTATGCTTTCTGTCGTACGAGTCATAAACTATCTTGTTGTAATATAAATTGTTCTCTGTGGTCAAATGACTAATATGTATTGAAAGCAATGGATAGTCCCATGTAGAGCATTTCTGGAGTAAATGAAAATTGTATAATCATCTTAATCTTGTTCTTGGTTTAAGGAGAACAAGATTTTAGTACGCTCTTTGAAATCCTCCCTCTTCCTGAGATGTGTTTCTTACATGACTGCCAAATGCACCATTCTGAAAGCCAGGAGCCTTTTGCAACTACACTGCCTGGATACTGCATCTGTGAGGCAGTGAGATGGTTGGTGAAATGGTAGATTGTTCTGTTCTTTATGAAGAGGTGAAAGCTTCTTATCCTTTCCTACTTCTCTCCTACTCTGAGCCTTCATCTCGTGGACTAGGGGAATAAGTTCCTTAAAGACACCACATGGCAGCATGCTAAGTTTAGTGCTCTCAGTGAAGCTATCTGTCACTCTGCATCAGATTGGACTCCAGCACTTAACCATGCAGCTCTCAAGTGGTGAGCTGTTCAGTGCTTACAGCTACCTTAGAGTACCAGACTTTAAGGTTGTCTGACAATGGGATTTGTGTTTGAAATGGTGTACCCAACTGGCATATTTGGAAATGACTTTTCTGTCATCAAACACTAGTAAAATACTGTTTTCATTTTTCTTTGTAAACGACGTGCTGCATGTTTGGAGATGAATACTCTGCTGACAGGACAGAGGTGCCTTCAGGGTCTATTTTCTTCCTTATTTACAAAGTTCCTTGGCTCCCGCATAATCAGTTTGTTACAGAACTGAAAACATCCTTGAATAATTATCTACACCTCTTGATGGTCCAGTTCATTTGGACTTTCAGCTGCCACTGGAGACGTCACAGTACTGATATGATCTGTTTATCTAATTTTTAAAAGCAAGATTTGGTCTGTATGTGATAACCTGAGACTTGCTGTGAAGATTAAGGTCTCTATATAGGCGTTTCAGATTACTTGGCTTACTGTGAAGGAATTCCAGGTTGAAGTTGAATTCAAAGCTATGAAAATAATCTCAGTGCAGCCATCTAATATCTCTGGGTCCTTCATATGGATGTTTTTCTTGGCACGGTAGGAGATCATATTCATCAAGCAGAATCACAACGCAATTAAATAGGCAAGTGTTTCTGGGTAGAGGCAGTGATGTCATTTGATGTGCTTGAAGAATGGGTTCTTGTTGCCTTGCCTCACATTCTTAGTGACATTTGCAAGTTGCCGATGTATAATTGTGTAGTATTTTGATGCTGCAGTTCTTGAAGTAGATATGGTGAGATTTCTCTCAAATGGATTTGTATAAACAGATCCCAGTACTGTGTGGATTGTATATGTCATATTGTGCAATTTGAGGTTATCAAATGTATGTATCAGTTATATATGGGTGATGAACTGGCTGAATGACAATGCTCAAAGGGTCACAATGAATGGGGCTATGTCTGTCTGGCATCTGGTCACCAGCAGTGTTCCTCAGGGCTCAATTCTAGGGCCAGTACTGTACAGCATCTTTGCCAGTGATGTGGATGCAGGAGTGGTATGCATCCTTAGCAAGTTCACCAATGGTACTGAACTGTGAGGTGCTGATGACTCTCTGGAGGAATGAGAGGCCTTGCAGAGGATCTGGATACAGTGGAGCATTGGGTAGTCATGAACAGCGTGATCAACACGGGTACAGACTGGAGCTGAGTGGCTGAGAGCAGCTGAGCAGAAGGAACCTGCAGGTGCTGTAACAGCAGCTCAGCAGCACGCCCTGGCAGCCAAAGGGCAAACCACAGTTAGGAGGCTGTTAAGCACAGCCAGCTGGTCAGAGGAGGAGATACTCCTGCTATGTACAGTGCTGGTGTATCCTCACCATGAGTACTGCATGTGGTTCTGGGCTTCACAACAGAAAAAGGATGTTAAGGTGCTTGAATGCATCCAGAGCAGGGCTTGGTCAACATCTCTAGATTTTGTGGAAAGGATAATGCTCATAGTAATCTTTCAAAAGATACTGCTACTTATACTACTCAATTAAGTTGAAGCTTCTTTGGGCTTGGTGGAGAATATTTCCGAGAATAATTCTGAACAAGCAGTTTTTTTTTATGTGGCACTTAGGGAAATGGTTTAGGAAACAGCACTACCCAGCCATTATACATTGCTACTCCTGTTCCCACCGGGCTGAGAGAATGTTAAATTTTGGCACTGCTGCCAGAGAAACCTGGGATCAAAAGTCTTAAAATGTTCAGGCAAAAATTCACTCAAATTCATGCTGTTTTTTTATTAGAGAAGGAATATTGGACAATGGTATATATAGAACAATGGTGTATTTCAGTCTTTCTTTGTTCATTTTGATTTTTTTTATATATTTCTTTCAAAGGGTCAAAGTCAAACAGTATTGGAACTTGTAAGATCAAATTGATGTTTATTAGTGTGAGGTGTTATCGGGGTGCTCATCCAAATGAACTTGCACATGATACCATGATGCGAGGCTACTTGTCTGTTGGGATTTTCAAGTTTGTTTTTCAAGTGATTTTTTTCAGTGAGTGACAAAAGGTTCCATCTAGAAGGCGAGACTTGAGATCCTGTTGTTGGCAGGAGCGCTGAGTTGCATGAATACAAGACAGGAGCAGAAAATGCATCAGTAGCTTTGAAATGCATGCGAGTGAGGTGTTACACTGTGATGAAGAAGCCAAAAGGCCAGCTGGAACGGTGCAGGGGCATAGCCTACTCTCTTCAACACAATCTCTGCCTCATTGCTGGCACTGTTTAGCCAGGTAGTCAAAGCTTATTGGCCATACCAATGTGAAGTTTGTATTTTTGGGTTTGTAACTCAGAGAAGGCCAAAGTAGTTTTGTAGATGCTCTTAAAAACATCAGCTTTGAAAAAGTATGAAAATGCTTGTTTGAATTTTGGTGAGTAGAACATGGAAGTTTATGTTGTTTTTGAGTAGACTGTAATAGGATATGCATATTCTCATATTAGTTACCAGGTAATTCCCATTCTGTTCTTTTGAGTTTCCATTTAGGTAGCCATAAAACACAGCCACAGTGGCAAACACTGCCATATTTGGATTTTTTTTAATCCCTGCAATTTAAGTCTAAAATAAAAGCATTTAGAATTATGTAACACTAAATGGAATCAGCTGTACAGAGGAAGCTCTCTTGTAGGAACTTGCAAAAGAAAGGAAGCAGAGGAACCTGGCCTACAAATCCTGCAAGTGGGTTCTTCTACTTTAGACATCTTCTTTCCTAAGCTTTCTGGTTATGTACTTTGCTCTCCCACTTATAGCTTGGCCTCTGGAAGTTGCCTGTCGGCTTTTAGAGACTTGTTTGCTCACCTATTGGAGTTCAGTGTAAAACTTGGAAAGCTGGCAAAGTGAGTATCTGTTTTAGAACTGAAGTAGTATTTCTTCCTTGATTTGAGGAGACATTTCAAGGTTAGCACTTGCACATGTGCTATTTATTGTGTAAAGTACTTCCAGAGACTCCTCTGCCCGACAGGTGTTGCTCTAAATACTTGTATCGTGTTTCACCAACTTTGATTTAGACATTAGTTTGTCTTGCCTTTATAATCGTTATCCCAACTCTCCTGTAAACTTGAGTCTGCCAGATGTCCTTACAGATCCCTCAGGCATGGCAAAGAGTTTGAAGCGAAAGACTCCTCACCACTCAAATATGGTGTGAAGTGTCTGAGTTGCAATTAGGATATGGTGGACAGCTTCACGTGAAGTTGAGCTGGCAAGTGTTACCTTGAGTGTAGTTAGGCTGCAGGTCAGCCGTGGAAAACTTCTCATTTAAAACTGCAGCAGGGACATGGCAGGCATTCCCACTTAAAAGTTACATTTCGCTACAGCAAAATAATTGTTAGATGTGATTTCTCACAGTGTCTACTCATAGGAAGTGGGAGTCATAAAAGAAGAAATTATGGTACAAGAAGTTGGTCTGGCATTTCAGTGTTTTCCAGAGCAGTGAACAGGTTGGCAGGATGGTGGAAGAAGTCAGAGAATACTTGCATGGCACAGCTAGCAATACTTAACTAGATTTCTGATAAGTACAGCATGTTAACAAGTAGCTGACTGACTGTTAGCCTAACTCAGTGGTTAGCTTAACATCTTAGCGTGGCAGCTTGTTCTGTGAGGATCACCTGAAATCCTTTGAGATGGAGGAGGAGATTCAGAAAGTGTGTGTAAATTGTAGAGACCAGAGAAGGCCAGAATATACAGCTGATTTAGTGGATATTTGACTAGCAAGGTCTCAGACCTAGGAGCAAATCCTCTGCTTCAGGTGAAGAGGCTTTGATGTCTGTCTAAATCGTGCTACTTGCCGTTCAGCTTTCTTTTCAAGTCCTGAATTATAGATGTAGATGCAGCTTCATTTCTGTCCCAAGCTGTCGTCTCAGTGACACTGTGAGTCTTCCCAGTAAAGAGACAGGAAGTAAGGAAGAAGGGAATTGTAGCTCATCTTACGTCAGTTTCCATTTTCTCTCTGGATATCGACTTGTTTTGTTAGATAAGTTTAGGAAAGAGTTGTTAGACCACAAGATTATTTTGCTAGTCCTACTGATTTATTTATTAGCCTCAACCACTAACATTTCTTGCTGTAGCATGTAAACTTCCCAAGCTCCAGAGAGAGCACGTGGACTGTATGGTGTGCTGCTGTTAAGCAAAACAAAAACCTCAAAATAAAAATCTTACAAGATTGTTATATAGTCTGTGCAGGCTTTAGTCTTTGTTTTAAGGACCTGTTGTTTTCTCTTGTTTTCAGCGGTGTCAACTGAACTCCATTAAGTTAACTCCGTTTTCATTGGCTTACAAATTCAGTCTAAGTATCATGCTAAAATCTTTAGTATTTGTTACATTAAATTAAAAACTAATAGAATGGGAAACCATAGGATTTGGTTATGTCACTTTAATTACTTAAATACAAAGCTTGGCATAGCAGATGTTTTTTTCTGAGGCCTTAGAAAGTGAGAATATACAAACATGCCATTAAAATGTTGGTTACAGATCCTGAGAGTGCAGTCTAAAGAAAAGACCACACAAACTCTGCTTCAGGATGTTTGCATTTTCTGCCTGTCAACAAATTACACTCTGCTGTGGAGATTTATAGTAGTGTGCTAATCATGTTACTCTGTCTTCTGGATTGAAGCTGTGCGCACACAAAGCAATAAAATGTGAAAGTTTGTTTTTAAGACAGTAATGCAAGTCGATGGTCTACTCAAGGATGTGGTTGTGGTTGTGACTTGTTAAAGTGGAAATGGGAAAATAAACAGGAAAAGCATATGGAGTAGGTTTGTTATGGAATATACCACCATGCCTTGAATTTAACTCGAGCATGAAAACTACAACATTAACCCTTAAACACATTTCTGTGAGTCAGAATTCTTGATACATCATTAATCAAAATCCTCACTGCCCATCTCCCTGACAGTGACTGATCAAAAGGAGAGGAAAAATAAGAGACCCTGATTTACTTTTCTTGCTTGAGTTCCAGTCTTCATTTAATGTGCTACAGAGCTCTCATTTACTTGGTAATTGTGTATGAATGGATTCTTAAGGCCTTGTGAAGCTCTAATTAGACTGATAATGTTGCTCTGGTTAAGCAGAATGCTTAGGCACATGCTCATGTCCTCTCTTGACTAATGAAATATCTGTATTTGAATTGCCCCCTGAATCAAGGATGCTGACTGACTTCTATAGCCTTCAGACCCTTAAATCAAATGGTATCTGTATTTTTAATTTTGGGGACAAAAATCCATCTGCCATTACAATAAGGTCTGGTGGGCAGGCGTCTCTCCAGGGTTCTCCAGAGCAGCTGCATGCTGTGTGTAGAAAGGAGGTCTTAAGGGAAGAAAAAGGAAGTTCGTTGTGGATGTGTGAAGTGCTTTGTAATATTCCAGTTGGTTGTTGTTGTTGTCTTGTTTTGTTTTTCCAGAACTCCTGACAAACTTTCCATTCACTTTTGATGGGTACTTACCAGAAAGGGTAGTGATATTCCACTGGTCTGAGTTTATTCAGACTTTTATTAGGACAAGTATTGATTTCTTCTCCATCATGCTTCTTCCAGTAAAGGATTGATTTATTCTTGCCTGATGTGACTAAAAGAAGAAACTTCATCCCTTGATATCAAACAAGAGTAAAAGCTAGCTATCAAAGCAGAGCTTTCTGTTCTAGTTGTCAGTAATGAGTTGCCCGTGGAGGAATATAGTTCCCCTTGGTTTCCAAATGTTTGTTATCTGCTTAACGAGGAAGTCTTTGTTATATACCCAGTGAGATCTGAGGTGGGTCTCCTTTGCTTAATTGCTCTGGCCTACAGGAGCAACGAAATAGGCTCAGTTGTTGTGTTTGTTTGCTTTGAAAAAACAAACAAAAAACCCCACAACGTTTTAAGTAGTTGGAAGAAGCAAATGTAGGAATTAATACTTGACTGTGTAAGCTGTTAGCTTGTAAGTGAGGAGGAGTATATTGAGAGCTTTACAAAATGCATTTTAAATGGCATTCCTGACATGTAACTGTTGGTTTGTAAATTATTGTGGTATGTAAAACCTACTATTAATTCTACAAGACCTTGTATATGAAATACATAAGTTCAGTGACCACAGCATGAATTAGAGAAGGCATGTGTGTAGTCACTACAGTAAGCTATGGAGAGGCTATCGTCTTCTCACCTGATGAGAAACATCACCTTAGGAAGTCTTCCTGTTGCTGTGTGGCTTTATTTTGGTTCCTGCTTTCTCTGGACAACAGATGCTGGTTGCTGAATAACATTCCTGCTCTCCTGCCCTCAGATTCTTCTCCAATCTGTGGTAGGGGGTGGTTGGGCCGTGGCCCTTCTTTGCCCTTCCCCAAGATACAGACTTAGTATTTTTTTCTGGACCAATTTCTTATGCTTTCAGCAGTCATTTGCTTTGTGTTTAGTTTTCAGGGACAGTGTATATAAAGCACACCATGAAGTCATAAATCTAAGCCCTCACAGCTTAATGAGGAAGGAGGGAGTGAGACATCCATTATTGTAATGAAGAAGGTGCAAAATGTAATCTGTCTGAAATAGCTGCTGTGTGCTGACAGTGCCCCGTGCAGGCTGTTGTCATACTTGTTAACTTAATCTGTAAACTTGTCTCTTTGGGACTAGTTTCTGAGTTGGAATTGGAGTTTGTTTGGAATACCACACCCATGAGTGGGGCTAGAGAAAATAAATGAAAAAGCAGCTTCTGCTCCCTTTTTCTTCCTTTCCTGTGTGAAAGTGGCCCAGTTCTCTTCCCACTTAGGCTTTCTCTGAAAAGCACAGTCATATAATGGTTACTTTATCTGACAGTTCCTTCCTTCTCTTCCTCAAGTCAGAAATGCTGTTATATTCAAGACTTCTTCACCACTCAAAGTTCATTTCATCTCCAATTTTAAAAAAAATTATTATTATTATTACTTCCCCGTGGTCCTGAATGGTAATCCAGGATTAAGGAGTGCTTTGGAACAGACATTGCTTGTGGCTCAGGAGGTGCCTGAGCTGCCAGCTGCTGGGGACCAAGAGGCTGTTTTGGAGAGTTCCATACTCTTGTTTTTTCTTCACTTTGACCACTGACGTGATGGTGAGCCTCGGGTCTGATTGACTGTTGCTATTTTTGTGTGTATTATTTTGCTGTCTTTATTTGTTTAAAACTGATCTAGTCAAACTTTAGCTTTATGTGATATTTGAATTTGGCATTGGCTTGGAAGTGCAAAATCATCACCGAGTTTATGATATAGTTCAGACTTTTTCTTTACATATTTACATAGTTTTTCACGGAAAACACTATTCAAGACAAGTGAAAAATATGTAACCTGTAAGCACCACAGTGCGCTCAGTCTTTCTGCTCGCTGCACGGCAGCCGTTGTGCCATGGAAGAAGTCAGACCAAGTTCACCCAGTGTTATGCATGAAAAACACTTCTAAAATTAAGTGATTGAATAATTCCACTTGGATCTCTGGTGTATTTTCCCGTCAAAAAGATACTCATTCTTATTTGAGCTGGGAGTAGAAAGACAAAGGGAAAAATTCCTTTACCGTGACCTTATGAACACAGACATTTCAAGATCACTGACATAATCCTGTAGCATAAATCACAGAATCACAGAATGGCCTGGAATGGTTGGAAGGGACCTCAAGGATCACGAATCTCCAACCTCCCTGTTTAATACCAGACCAGGCTGCCCAGAACCCCATCCAACCTGGCCTTGAACACCTCCAGTTATGGGAGAGATCCTGAACAACTCAAGATATATACCTGTTAATTGTCTTTTTCAGCTAGGGACTATAAAATGTGCAGATCCTTCAGAAAATCTTGGTAGAAGCCAGGCATGCATCTGCTATGTTGACATTCTTACACTTAGCACCCCTCATATAGAATAGCCATCTAGCTTTCTACAGTGGGAGGAACAGGATGGTACACATCATTTCCCATTACTATATTCGCAGAAACTGTATGATGTTTTGGCAATATATATTCCCCACTTCATGTGTAGATACTGAAGAAATCACTGAATGCTGGCCTTACTTGAGATAATCTGTGCTCCTCGGGACCAGCAGATGCATAATCCAGAGGGTCTAGTTTAAATACATAAGAGTTGTTTTGGTTTTTGTTTTTTATATCTGCCTATTAAACTGGAGATACAACACTTGGGAATTGTTTGTGGCTTCACCGTCCTTTGCAGAAATCTGGATTTATAAAGCTATGTGCATATTGCAATTATCCATAAATATTTTCATTTCTGACACATATAACTCTATTCTAGTGGCTTTTCTTCTTATGTGGAGAAAAACAAAAGATACTCTCTTTAGGCTAACGCAGAAAGACCTCGAATGGGGTACTTTTAAATATCAATGAGCAGAAGAATGTGTAAGACTTGGTTTAGCAGTCATTTAAAGCTGCATAATTTTAAGATGAGCAGGCGTACATTTTCTTTCTGGTTGGTTTGAGTGGAAAATACATAAGAAATGAAGTGAGGACTTGCTAAAACAAAGCTCTGATTTTTGCGTATGCCAATGATGATGACTTTACTTTTTTCCAACAAGAGGAAAAACTGAAAAATTATAGTCCAGCAGTTTGTGAGCACTAATCGTCTAGAAAGCACTGTTGGGTTTGCTGGCTATTCAAGCCTTTGCTTTTCATGTTCTGCTATCCTGTGTACCACAAATCTAGACCTTCTCTTTCAAGAAGTGTACGCACACAGATGATGAGAAACTTCTAGAACTACTTAGCAGTGGTTAACTCAACTAGACCTGATAGTTAAGCTAACCTGCATAGTAAGAGAACTAGCTGCTTTCAGCATGAATTTCAGTGCAGTGAGAATGCTGAAGTATTTGGGGTGATAGCGAACACTTGATTTTTCCCAGCAGCGGCTGCTGATGAAAACCTGTTTGGGGTAGAGAAGAGTGAACAACTACTAATACTTCAGATGGTGTTGAAAGACATGAGAGGCATTAGCTTTTACCTGCCCTGAAGCTTAAGAGGATGTACCACAACTACTGTGGGTTCGTATATCACTCAGGCATGTGTAATGAAGATGTCAGAATCTGCACTGAAATGAGGCATGTATTTCTTGTCAGCCTGATGCAGCCTGATTGTCTTTAATGTCTCTACGTGAGGTCCTGTTAAAATGCTGTTGTCTTCAGTGCTAGTTTGGGTACAAACATACTGTCTACTATTGAAGAGTCCAGAGATGCCTTTTTACAGTTTGGATGCCTTTTCGTATAATCATGAAACATTTATTTCTTTTTTATACTTCAGGCAACAAGAGCTTCTTTGACTCAACATTGTAACAGTCTGGGGGACTCCTTGGGCAAGGAAAATGATATTGCTCTGATTATTGATGGCCATACACTGAAGTACGCCCTTTCATTTGAAGTGAGACAGAGCTTTCTGGACTTGGCACTCTCCTGTAAAGCCGTCATTTGTTGCAGGTAAGAAATACTGGAATTCATTTTAATGATAACAGAATGGGCATGAAGCTTTATGCAATTTCACCTTGTATGTTAGCTTTCCTTTCGTACATAAGAGTGTGCTGTTCCAGAAGTAAGCTGCAGTCATGAACCACTTGATAAAGTAATTGATTTCTCTTCTGTGGAATTGTTGAGAAGCTGGGGCTGTGCTGGGAGAAGCAGAGGAGAGCCATGGAGAAGTATTTCTTGTACACTGCAGCCAGGTCTGTGAAAGCATTCATAAGACTGACCAACAGGCCAACAGAGATGAAGATTTCAATCCTTCCCGGCCTCCTACAGGATCCTCTGTGGTGCAGCAACCTTGTACATCGCTGTGATGAGAATTCAACCAGCTGCACTACTTCTTCCAGTAGATCACAACCATTTGACTGTTTGCAGTTGAAGCCGTACTGCTGGTCTCATGTCACAACTGCTGCAGAAAAAGGGAAATAGGAGCCTGAAGCAAAAAGACTTTATACTTCTTGTGCAGCAGGGAGGTTGTGTTATTTTGAACTCTGAAAGGAGGTCATGTTCCAATAAATGTAGGTGACTGTCAGCCTAGAAAGTGGTTCTGTCAAGGATACTGGGATCCTGGTTGGGAGAAGCTGATTATTAGTGAACAATGCACTCCAGCAGAAGAAAAAGGCTAGCAGGATCCTGAGTGGTAGCAGAAAGCATTGCCAGCAGGTTGAGGAGGGGATGCTTCTGTTCTACTTAGCACTAATCAGGTTGAGGAGGGGATGCTTCTGTTCTGCTTAGCACTAATGAGGTCTCATCTGGAGTCCTGCATACAGTTCTGGAATCCCCAGTCCAAGTACAAAAGAGATTTATTGGAGACAGGCAGATGCAGGGCCTCAAAGATGACTGAGTGGATTGGATAACTGGAACATCTTTTATATGAGGAGAGGCCAGGAGGACTGGAACTGTGCAGGCCAGAGATGGGAAGTCTTAGGGGGCATCTTGTCAATTGGTATAAACATCTAGTGGGAGAGAAGGAAGATAAGGGAGACAGGCTCTTCTGTAACAGTGTCTAGTGACAAGAAAAAGAAAGAAACATGAAATTTTCACTGAATACAGGAATACAGTGTTTTACTGTACGAGTGATAAACAGAGGAATGAGTTTCCTGGAGAGGTTATGGAGTCTCTGATGTTGGACATGGAAAACTCACCAAAATGCATTCCTGAACCTGCTTAAGAAGGGCACTTGAACAAGGTGATTTCAAGGGGTACCTTCCAAGCGGTGCTTCTCCTATGATTCTGTGACTGCATGAAAATGTTGTTGTATGGAATCTTTTTTTTGTTTGTTTTCTCCAATCAATGTTCTTAGCCTTTCTCCAAAGCTCTTTTCTGAATGGTTGTTAACCACAATGAGTTCTAATTCCAGCTCAGTCGTTTCTAACACTTCTTTAGCTGTTGCTGTTTGATTACTTTTTGAAGTTGGTGTGGCAGGGGGTATCGATGAGTCTCATTTTTGCGGCTGTTTCATAGGACTGAATAACATTGTGTTTTACCAGGTGGAGCTCATATAATTGCAGTAATTGTCTCTTGAATACAACAGGTCCATTTGTTTTTGGAATCCAAGATAACAGTGCAAGTACTAAATCCACCATACACTTCTTATGCCACTTTTACTCTCCGTGGATGTATATGCTTATGTATAGAGCTATTCTGTGTAGGTCTGTGTTATTACCTTTGTGCTCAGTTACCTCGGGCTTATAAAGCATCTGCTGCTCAGAAAGTAAATGGATGCCATGTTGTCCACTAATGGTGTTGTCTACAGAGGGAAGTTGACAACCAAAGTCCTTACTTTCATCATCCACCTGTACGCTTTGGTACAGATCGTTCTGAAGCAGATTGTTAATTTATTCCTCAGAGATTTGGTGAGCTCTAACAAGGATCTATCTGGTTGAAGAAAATAATAGACTGCAATGTTTTAAATTTGTAGTTCATTTTATATATATACATGCATATGTGTATGTATGTATGTAGTTGCCTGTTCTACAAACAGAAATGTAATGTTAGGTGTAACATTTTTTCTTTTTCTTTTTTATAACCAAGCCAACAGCAGTTTTAATTATTAATGAATTAGAAAACTGAGGAACAATGCAGGAAAACCGTACTGTAAAGTATAAATCAAAGGGAAAAGATGATGTAATTTCTTAGGCTTAAAAAAAGGAATAAAAATAACAGGGTTTTGAATCCCCAGGGGAAAAGAGGAATGCCTTTAATAGCCTTTAAGTCTTTGCAGGAAACTTTTTCATTTACTTGCCAGGTGCTTGATACTGAAAGAGGAAAACATTTTTTTCTACTCTGGGCTGTTTTAATAGTACTTGGTGTGTAAAATAAGACAGTGCACTTAAACTTCAACAGGAAAAAGTTTTAAAATGTAATTGGCACAGCAAGAGGAAATTTCAAATTAAACAGAGTTAGTCTTCAAACAAAAATGTTAATTGAGAGGGGGATCTGGGTCTTTAAACTTGGTACGATGTTCAGGCACTTTAGGAGGAGTGGTGTTGCTATTCTCAACAAAGCATAAATTTGTGGGACTTAATATTTCATAAATTTACTATAAGATTTTTCATTCCCTCAGGGTCTTTCAGCTGCATTTGCCATTCAAGGATTTTTTCTTTAATATACTTAATATATACTGTATGTTCATTTGCTGGGCTTTAGGCATAAACTGTAGTTGAACTTGATTCTCAGGAGTAATCTCTTAAAATGAAACTGTAGTAAGCCTGGCTCCATTTTGCATTTAGAGGGAGAGATGGTATCTTCTGCTGGGGTTAAGTCACTGTTGCATAGCCTCTAAACAGGCCACTGGCAGAGGAGGAAAATATACCCCTTGGGAGAGTGGCGAAGCTTGAAAAATCAAACCAAACAATTCTTTAAGAAAAAGCCTTGTTTGTTGAAAGTTTTTCCAGAGACGGACAGATCTTATCTTCCTTTACATGACTGGGATATTGGTATGCAACTAGTCCAGAGTAAGCAAAAGTTACTGTTCAGTGGAAATAAATGTTGCTTGGAAAGCAGTTCAAATCCAGACTTCATTTGTGAGACCTGGGCTGTTGCTCATCTGTCTATGGAATGCACATGTATTTTTAATTGTTTTATGCAAGTAGCAAAATGAGTGAAATGGTTCGATGAGGGTGTTTCTTTTTGGTAACAAAAGGGTATTGTTTACTTAGTGCTTATGCCTGTTGGAGAAGGTTAGTTTGTACAGCAGATTACTCTTTGTGTTTGAATAAGAATGCAAAGAAAGGAAGATGTAGCTTTCATGTGACTACAGCATAATTAACTCCTTACTGAAGAGCCTGCCCTGATTTTAAACTCATCAGTGTTTCTTGAATGAATCAAGGATCTCCAGAAAGATGGGCGGCACAAGACTAGGACCACATCTCTCATTGGGCTCCCTTAGGTTGTTTCTTGTGTTGGTTGTATTGCTGGCCACCTCTGCAAGACATCTTGAAGTAGTGGCACTGGACAGCAGTGTATTAATTTGATCATAGAATTATTTGAGTTGGAAGGGACCTTTAAAGGTCATCTGCTCCAACTCCCCTGCACTGAACAGGGACACCTACAGCTCAGTCAGGTGCTCAGGGCCCTGTCCAGCCTGACCTTGTCTCCAGGGAAGGGACATCCATCATCTTTTTGGGCAACCTGTGCCAGTGCTTTTCAACATATATTTCTACAAATTGAGAATGTTGGACTGAGCTTTTGTACCTAGACCCTGCAGCCTTTTTCAGCAGTGAGCAATGGCCTCGTTTAAAGAAGGTTTGGATAGGTGCTGGCAAAAGAAACCAACAGCTCTACCTCATGTCTGACTTAAAATCGACTGTTCTGAACTTTATTCACAAATGATGAACATCATCTGGCATGCAGTAGAAGTGTTGGGATGGTAATCACTCACCTCACAAATCTGTTCCAAATGATACAACAGCAGAAGCCAGTCAAAATTTATTAAGCTGTTTCATTGCAGGTTTTGAGAACTTGCCTTTACAGGACAATTCTGTTGTGCTCTCATATACTTTCACTGAGATATAGTGAAGTGCTTTCTTCTTACAGACAATAAAGTTAGTTTGACCATCCATTTCTTTTCTAGCAATTATTGCATAAGAGACATTTGTATTAGAACACCACCAACCCTTCCTGAAGTTTTTAAATCCAGTATTTATCTGTTTCTGCTTTTCATTTTGGGTTGATGGAAATCAGTGTAGCTGTGAGGAATTGTGAAGCTATCGTGACTTCATCACACTGATATATACATCGCAATATCTCATTTTTGGGTTTTGGCTTCTGATAAGTAGTTAACCTCAAGGGGGACAGAAATAAATGTTTCAGTAGCTGTATAATCTGTCAACGTTTCTGCCTTGCAATTAAGTGATGTGCTCTTCTGCAGAGACCCATGAACTGGCATTGCAGTATAAAGAGAGATTGAGGAAATAGAGCAACAGTGATTTCTGTGCATTATCTGCTGTTTCCACAGCATCATCTGCCCTTTTGTGGTTACCACACCATGATTTTGCTGGCTTATGTTTGATAGTTGTTGACCAGTATCTGAGTGTTAACTGCAGAACTCTCGCCTAGCCTCACCAACCAACCTTGTCAAGATATGTGGCACAAACTCTTGTTTTCTGTACCTTGAGAAATAGTGGAGCTGTAGTGATGGTAGTTAAAAGCTGAGGGAAAAAGTAAAGTGAGAAAATTGCATGTGAGACCAAGTGAGAAAATGCATGTTCTTTGATGAAAATAACCCTCTCTAACAACGAACAGAAAATTTGATGGTTCTCACTTTTTTTGCTGTTTCAAGCAGAAGTACAGATATGGGTGTTTGGGGTGGGGAGAAGACATGAGCCCAATAACACCACTCTGAGAAAAGATGGTAAATATCCCTAAATGAGCATGTCCTTTGGTTAAAGCACGTCTATTAGTGTTGAAAGGGAGGAGGTTTTAATGAACAGAAAGCAGATGACAGGGGAAGAAGTAAAGCAGCCTGTGAAGAGTACCTGTTGCTAATTGTTAGTGTCACTTTGTCAGCTAGGTAATGAGAAGACTGATGAGGAGACAAGAGAAGTTGTCTCAGCATGTGTGTTGTAAGGCCAGAGGTTGCATGCTTCTAGTCTTCCATCCTCGTTCTGAGGAGGCATCAATAATATAGCTCACAAAATGAACATCTGGAATACCTCTTAAATATTTATGTCCATAAGTCTCATTGTTGCTGGGGTAAGTACCTGACAAAGTGATTATTCTGTGCTGTAATTCAGAATGTATGTATTTATTAAATCAAAAAACTGTCTTGTTGACTTGCATTAGAAAAGAGCCCTACTTTTGTGACAGAAAATTATAACACGGTTCTGATAAGAAATATGCAAACCAATTCTAACATTAATTGGTCCCAAAGAAAATTATGGATGTGTTGCATTTTCCTGTATATACATCTGATGTTTTCCCTCATCTCTCACCTACTGAATTATCAATGCTTGTTCTCTTGTGCTATTTCTGACAACTCGTGACAGCGTGGTATTCATCTCATGGCTTTGAAAACCATGAGGGAAAAACCATTCTGGCAGCTTTAGTTTTTACAGGTAATGGAAGTAGGAAGAAGGCGTGAGGTTGCACCATGATGTTATGCTCTCTGCACCCTGGAATAAACACCCACAGATAATTAGGAAAGATTGCCTGAAATGCCTGGTATATATCTATGCACTTGCAATGAAATCTCGGGACTTAATTATTACTTTTCTTTAAAACTTCCTCTAAAACTTACTTGGCTGCTTTGCAAGAGCTTTGTGAACTTGCAAAATGCCACCATTTCTGTGTTGGAAAGGCAGTATGGCCAAGCTTCAGGACAAGGCTGGTCTTGGTCATGAGTTTTGGGAATTATCTTGTGTACAGTGATGTATAGTGAGTGACAATAATGCAAAGATGGTACGAGAGAGGTGGTGATAAGTATCCAAAAGGTTATTTAAAAGAAAGACTCACCCAATAGAGGCCTTCAGCCTGCTGGAAAAAACTAAAGCAATCACCACCAAAGAGCAATCTCAAAGAGATGCTGCTTCAGTGGTGGTCAAGCCTTAAATAAGGTCTACAGTGGGTCAGGCTCCACCCCTTCTGGGAGCACAGCTGAATTACCCTCACCTGTGTTCCCACAGCTGACCTGAAACTTGCCTCAGCTGATTAATCAGAGGTTCAGGCTGTGATTACCAATTTCCCATACATCTTGTCCTCTGAGAGACACTGTGAGCTTCTGCTGAATGTTTTGGCTTCTGTTCCTTCTTGTTCATCAAATTCCTGAGCTGCGATGGTTGCGGTGCCTCCATCTCATAGCTTAGCTCATTCATATACATACCTAATGTTTAAAGAAAGAAAAAAAAGTTACTTTTATCTTCAGTCATCTCTGTAGTCAACCAAGAACATGGAGTAAAGACTTGAATCCTGAGAGTATTTATGTTGCTCCAAAATACTGATGTATCTTTTGGCTGTAGTAACCACTGCTGATCCATCCCGATTCACGGTGGTTCTCTGGCAAGGAAATATGTACTTAGCAAGTCAGAAATCTTTCTGAATCCTATTAACTTTCTTAAGATTTGTTTTTGTTTACATTTATAACACAGTAATGCTGTCGCAAACTGTATTGCTAGGTTTTTAAATGACTCAGGTGAAGCAGGTTTTGCTCTTCCCTTGCATAACTGTTCAATTGCATGATGGCTTGAACTTAAGTGGTTCCTGCTATATGGTAAAGCATTTCCTTTGCTTAATTCAATCCCATTGTTACAACCATGACTATATTAAAATATTTTTTAATTTTTATTTATTTATTTATTTATTTATTTATTTTGTGTTTGTGATGAGGAAATAGTTCAGGCAAAGTAATCTGTAAGTTGTGCTGCTCTTTATTTTCCAGTGGTAGCCATGGTTTGCCAAAATGCTCGCTTTCTTGTGTTATTCATGAAAAATAGTGTTAGTGTATATTTGTATTGGTTTTGGAACCTCTTTGTTTTGATTCATGTCATGTACTTCTTTAAGAGTTTGGTTTGTTTTCATACAGGCTGACCAGTTGACTGACTTCTCTGGTCATAACTATGGTTATGAATGGATCATTTGTTCCTGAAACAATCTACTACATTTATCTGAACTTCCTATGCGTGTAACCGTTCTTGCTAGCCAGTTCACTACCAGCATGATTTTGAAAGAGCTGGAGGAAAGCTAAATACAGCTAAATGCAGCTGACTTTCTTGTTGTTTGAAACAGGTATTTTAGTGTTGTTGTTTTTTGTTTTGTTTTTTTTTTCTTCTTTCCTTGAGGAAAAAAAGTGTGCCTTGATTTTAAAACAAAAACAAACAAATAAAAAATCTATTTTTTTTTTTCTCTTTGAGTGCTGTTTACCGTAGCTATTTTCTTTTAAGTTAATTGCTTGCCATTTTGCATTGTGAGTCTGCAATGTAGGTGAACAGAATCTTAGTAATTTACTTGGCATATTTCATAAAATGCAAGTGAAAAGTCTGTCTTGACCGGTGCTTTGATAACTCCCACAAACAAATCCAAATGGTATCAGTTTCTTTGTACAATGGGGCTGTGACCAAAATTCTACTGCTCTTGTCACGTTCTGAATAGGAGAAGCTAGCAATGCTCTGTTTAGTGCTACATTTCCCAACCTGAAAAATAAACATTCCTTAGATACTGCACATGAGAAAACACTATACTGCTGGAACGTGTGCTGTTTTAGAGGAAAGATAAATCTGTGGTTTGGAAGACCTTCTGTTTTATGACAAGTTCATAGTACTGGTATATTTTTGTTTCCACAAGTGTTACTGTGTTAACCCCTATATTCTGGCCAAATTCCAACCTGAACAATTACTTCTCAGTGGGTTTCCTACTGTTGAATGTGATATTCTTCTTTGCTTCCTATTCGAAACTGTTCTAAGGTTGCCAGTGTGTGTGCTAAAGATTGCTAAAGACGTGTTGTTATTTTTACTTTTTACAGTTGCAAGATGCCTCATAGCAACCCTGGCTTACCAAAGTCCTTCCACCTTGCTGGTGCAGTTGTAGATTAACTTTGATATTAACTTCCATCAGCAAAATGTCCAAGTTCTTCAAGATGGCTTATATTGCATATATATTAAGTAATCTCTGACTGGATGTACAGAAACAGCCTTTGGTGTATGTATTTTCTGTATCTGCTAATAGCAGTTTATTAATTTGATGATGTAGCTTAATAGCAGCTAGTTGTCCCATCTCAACTGAAGTTTTACCCCAAACCTAAATTTCCATCAGGCACTGCTTTATTAGATCATAGTAAAGCATAAGTTTTCTTGTTCAGTCACTCTGGTATCGTTAGACTTTTTACATAGTCTTGTTTCTCCCCTCCTTCTCGCTTGTTGCACAAAATGCCCCATCCTCAAGTTCCTGGAACAGTAATATCCTGCCAGAGAGTGACTGAATGTTTCCTCTTGTGGAGTTCCCTGCTGGCCCATCAGGCTGGATGGGGGCCAAGGTTCTGGTGACTTTCTGATACCTTGTAACTCCTTTGTAAAGGCATCTTGCCTTTTCAACTACATCTAGATAGGAGAACATAGAAAGTAACATCTAATGCTTGAAGAACCTCATGAGTCATTAAGTAACTCTTCCTATCCTAATCATTGCTCACCATTCTGAGTTTTCTTGTCTGAATACTAAGTCATTACACAAGTTCTCAAAACTTAACAACTACGTTTAGACAATATAAGGATACTCATTGCTTTTATTTAAATATTTCTTTTATTTCCAAATTTAACATTTGACTTTTACTAATACCCAGATACATGAACGTGCAGAAGAAATGAATCTCTGAGGACCTGGTGGTGCTGCACTTCATTAAAAAACAAGACGCTGGAAACAAAAGAAATCACTTTTGTCATAGGATCCAGTCTTATGCTCCGTCCCTCACAACCAGTTTAAATATTCAATATTTTTCATATTTAAAAGTACCAGATATAAAACTTCGTCAAGAGGACAAGCACTCTGTTTTGCAAGTTTCTTAGCAGTGCGGGCAATTAATTTGATGGGAACTCTGGATTTTAGTGCAGTACAGTTATGTGGAACAATGAACTGGAGGAAGTGTCTCTGGTTGAAGTTTCTGAAATACTTGGTGTTGGTGGGAGTTGAATATTCATAAGGAGCAGAGTTGAAACTATCCTAGATAACTTGGCAGAATCTGACCTTGAACTTGGCAGAATAGGCAGGCTTAAACTTGTTTCCTTGCTCTTCATAGCTTTGAAGTCATGATAATAAGAACAAAAGAATATTTGAGGCAAATATACAAAATCTGATTGGATTTGGTGGGCTAAAACAGAAGGTAGACTCTTTGTATTTGCGCATGTGAGCAGGAAGGTGTAGAAGCACTGGCCACAGCAGATTATGATGCTTTTGGCAGGCTTGTTTTGTGCCTGAGATGTAGTAAGATCGGAAGACTTAGCTTTTCTTTAGCTATGTGAGTAAATCCCACCATTCTGACAGGCTGTAGAGGCTGCCCAGATGGTTATCTTGCTAGACCCTTAACTGATGGTGTTCATAGAATCATAGAATCCCAAAGACAGTAGAAATAATCCTTTGCAGGCAAGAGTTTTGTTTGCATTGTGCGATTACTTCTAATGTCCCTCTGGAAGTGATGTTCCACTGCTCATGCACAGCAAAACTTAAGTCATCCTTCCACAAGGAAAAATCTTTTTTTCTTGTCAGTAATTCTCCAGAGTACTTCCAAGAAAAGAGAAGCTAAAAAATGTGAAAGGACTTCATGGACTTTGAAAGATACGCTGCAAAATTTTAGAAGTACTTTTCTGCTATACTGAAGCTACTGTGCAGCTTAAAAGAAGTCACTACTCTGAGCAACACCAACAGCATTAAACTGTTAGAAATCTGGTGGTGGGCTGTTGGAGTCTTTGTTCGCCTGCAGGTGTTCCTTGTGCTTTCACTGAAAGCTCAGGTTTAGCCAGCTCTATTCTATTCTCAGAAGGCTGCTTGTATTTCTGTGCTATTAGTTTTGCTATTAGTTTTCTTTTTTGCTATTAGTTTTCTTCTGCTTTTCTAAACGCTTGCCATAATGTCTGCAGTGGATGATAGCATTAGGCACTAGAAATGGTTGTATTGTTTCATCTTGCTCCTTCATATCTCCCTTCTCTTTAAATTGTTCCCTCTTGCAGGTCTTCTGTAAGTCTCTCGCTTAACAAAATAAGCTCTGTGCATTTCTGTTGTAGTTTTCTTGATGTTCTGCATATATCTTCATGTATACAACGTACAGGATCTCAACTTCCTACTGGTGGATCTTTCATTGGAGCTTCTAAACCTCCGTAGGGTGTTACTTCTGGTAAGAGCGCCTGCCTATGGTCTTGGAAAAACTGTTTCTTGTGGGCTCTAGTGAGGAGGAATGAAAAAGCATTAAACAAAAAAATCTGTGACAAGTAAGTGTTGGTCTTCATTTTTGAGGCCCTAATACTACTGACCAGATGCAGCTGGGATGAGGGCAACTGTTCGAAAACTCAACTGCCTGTCATTGTGCTGAAGAGCATTTTGTTTTTCAAGAAGCATGTGCTGAACATTTGTGGTCCTCATTTCCTGGAGTTGGCCGTCCTGTAAGGTTAAAGGACCTTATCTGCAGTTGAGGGTAAGATTGCTGTAGTTTACTTCTTTCCTGTAGTTTCTCACTTAGCCTTGGCCTCTTAATGAATGAAATGTCAAGCTCAAACTGGCTGTGCTGGAAGGTGGAGGCTCATTTTTGCATGCGGTGTGCTCAGTCTCAGAGTCATTGTAAAGTTTCTCCAAAACTTTCTACTCCAACACATCTAATCTTGCAAGTAAGGTACTTGTATGAGTATTGGTGCTTGATTATATGAATGGATCATGCAGATCTGGTGGAGTTGTGTGGTGGGTCTTGAAGGGCCATTTATTTCATCCAGGAGATGGAATGACCCTGCCTAAATGATATGAGGGTGTCCAAGGCTGATGTGTGCTCATGTTGAGATCACTGCCCATCAGATGAGTGCATGTCTTGGGCTGAGGAATATTTGTGGTGCTTTTGTGCATTGTCCTCTTCCTTGCCATCCCTCAACCGGTATCCCAAGTAATGACAAGAGTACTGATTTGTGCTGCTCAGTCCATGAAATCATTGGAGCGTGACTGATTTAAACCAATGAGGATAGAGAAAACCTCCACGGCAAAAAGCAAGTGTTCTTCTACTTCTGCCTGATGATTATTTTTTAAATTCTCTTCAAGATGTTCTGTTTGTTTGCTTGTAGTTGCATTTACTGTTGGCTAAGAAGTTATGTCTCAGAGGGCAAAAGATGAAGTGATGCTTGTAAGCAGGTTCCATGCAAACTGTCAGACTCCACTGCTGGTAACCCCTGGTGCCAGCAATTATGCTCATGGATGGATGTTGGATGGCTAATTTTGCTTTGTTTTATCAGTACAGCTGGTTTTAGAAATCTAAGGAAGAAATGCATGCAAGCTTTCTCCCCCTGTTTCTCATGTGTCTGTTTCTTTTGATAACCAACATGTGTGGGCTGGAAATATAATCTGCTCAGGGATATTTTTGTTAGGGTAGTCTTTTAAAGGCAAAATAGAACTGAGTTTTATTCTGCCCAAGTGTAAGAATCTAATGAATGTTTTTACTTTAATTGCTGTGCTGAGGAGTCCATAGCACATTCATGAGATCTGTTGGTTTTGTCTGGATAGCTGAATGGGTGGAGGAAATACCTTTCTAAGAAGAAAAAGTGGCTCTGTAGGCTCTGGCCTACATCTTGTGTGTTTGCAACAGTTGTTCTTGGAGACTATCCTATTGCCTTGTCCTCCATCGGCTGTTATTCCATTCAGCTGTGTCTGCTTCTACAGGCAGACTTGGAGTGCTATCTGGTGACTTGCTGTCCTTTGTCTCCTACTAAGATTTTTTTTGCATTGTGGTGGGTCAAAAGTATGGTACTGAACTGCTGAACAGCTCTAATGAAAACCATTGGCTGTTTTTGTGAGAAGCTGTTTGTCACTTTAAGGCACTTCTCAGAAACTTGGAATTTTTCTTCTTCCTTTAAAAGGTTGACTTATGTTTTGAACTTAGTTGTAGCCTGAAAATGTCAAGTACCTTCACGTGTAGAGAGGCTATTTTTGAAGCAGCTGACTAGATGTGATTATCTGGTTTATATGAACATGACGTATATATAGGTATATATAAGAGTATCTGCAAGGTGTGGTTGAGAAGCTACAGATCTATTTATCTCCCTTTGACTACTGCATTTAAATTTGTTTTTAAATGCTGTGATTAAAGTGTAGATCAGCAAGACACGGGGAGGTCCTGTTTGGGGTGGGACACTGGAACCAGGGCATATCCCAATGGGCCTGTGGATTCAGAAGCTGCTGCTGAGTATCCTGGGCTTGCTGGGTGGCCCCTCTGCGGAGAGAACCCCTATGCATTGAGAAACTGAGTAATCTCTCTGCCTTGCTCCGAGCAGTTGCTAATATTGAACCAGTTGTTGCTTGTGAATCTTTGGTGTTGTGGATTCTTGTTAGCTGTTCCAGAGACTGCTCAATTCCTTTCTCATGCAGGGGACAAACTGACCTTTGCTGTGTACGCAGGTTGTCAAGAGAGGTGGTGGTCTCCCCATCCCTAGAAACATTCAAGGTCAGATTGGACCAGGCTCTGAGCAGTTGATGGAGCTGTAGGTGTCTCTGTTCAGCACAGGGAGTTGGACAAGATGACCTTTAAACTGCCAGCTCCAATCTGTGATTCTATGCTCTGCAGGCCTCAGTGCTTGTTGTCACTTACCAGGTATGTCTCTGAACTTTTAAGAGACTTACTTAGCATGACTTCCCAAAACAGAGTGGGAAGTGTGAAGTACTCGTGTCAGAGCCTAAGTGTGACTGAAGTGGAGGGCAAGGGTGGATGGTATTTTGTAAAGAAGTCAATGGCTGGGGGGCCCTTAAGCATAACACAGTAGTTGTATCCCTCTTCAAAACAGCACTGCACCTCTTTTCAGTTTAAAATAGGAAAGGAGAGCCGCTGAAACAATGACTCACTCTTTAATAAATACAGTATGGATAATTCTTAGTATTTTTCATTTATTTGCTCAATCAAAAGGCAAATCTTTTACATGAAATAGACAAAACACGTTCGGTACATTGATCTGTGGTGTGGTTGGTGGAGTCTCTGCCTATCTCACATCAACTGGACAACTGAGGAGCAACGTAGGCAGAAACTAAGCACTCTTCCATTCATTTCCCCCCCTCACCGCCATCTCTGAATCTTCAGTTTAAGACAGAGATATGGCGTGTGCTTCAAATTACAAGTAACAAACAAATGAGGATGACGTCATGAAGTAACCATATATAGAAGAGATTTAGTCTGACTTGATAAAAGTAAGACAATTTGAGGTTAAGTTAAAACTCTGCCCACAACGTAACATCTTACTGTGCCATGTGCTGCAAAGAGGGTTGCAGAGGGTTGGGATCATACAGAAGCGTCAGCGTCCAGAAAACAGATGGCAGCAGCTTTTCTTTTTTACAAAATAGCTTTTGTGGTTTAATATATGAGTAAGCATTTAGGGAACGTTTAAAAACAAGTATCCTGGACCCAATACCATATTCTTTGTCCTGAGAGCTCGTTATTATTGTTTTGATACAGTTGGGATCTATTACAGTATGTAAAATGCTGTGCTGACTTGGAGCTCTGTTTTAGTGTCTGTTTGCACACTAACTGATGCTTATTATCAAAAACTAGCTCCTGTTACATGGCTCCTGAATGTGCTGGAAGGAGAAGCAATGTTCCAGGAGCTCTGGCTTGACAAGGCATCTCGTGGGTTGAAGCCAGTGCTTTGTCTTCATATGACCCATTCTCTAAAGGGAGCTGTAAGGAGTCTCGAATGCTATGTATTTTCTGTACCTTGCCACACAAATGAAGCTGGTGTGTGAAGATGTTTCAGCATGGAGGCAGATCTGTCACTTCAGCATGTGCTACGGAGCTGTACAGATTTTCATAGGCTTGCTTAATGTAGATGGAACTGCAGAGAGCCTGGAGAGCTTTGCTGAAAACTGTAATTTATTCTAGAGTCACAGCAGGGAGCTTTGAGAGTGGAGAATCCATGGAGGAAAAGGATATTCCTCCAGCCTCGTTGGGTTATTTATTTTGCTAAGTTTTTATACCATTTCAAATTGATTAGGTTAACGTGTGACACTGTTCCTCTCCTTGTCAAGCTTTGCGTGCGGTTTTGAACGTAAGGAACAAGAACACTTGTGGGGTGGGATGCATTGTGTAGCCATATCCCTGGTGCTTATACTGTGCAGCCTCTTTTTACAAACACTTGACTACTTTCCTATCTCATTTGTGGCTAATCATGCATTGCCTTATATGTATTTTTTTTCAGCATGTACTCCAAAATTTGCCTGGGCAGGTAAGTGTGATGGAATCATACAGAGTATTGTGGGCTATTCTGTAGAAATGCTGCTATGGAACATAGCTCGCTTTCTCAAGTGAGAAGTGACAGGACACAAAGAAACAGAGGAGGTTTAAATTGGACACAAGGAAGAATTCCTCCATGGTGAGTGTGGTGAAGCTTTGGAATGGGCTGCCCAGGATAGTGGAGGAGTCCCCATCCCTGGAGGTATTAAGAAGTGTTGAGCTGAGTGTCACATGATTACACTCAGTAGGTCACGTTAGGTTGAACTTGGTGTCAAAAGTCTTTTCCAACCTACATGATTCTATTTTACAATTTTAATGAGAATTTTAAAGATGCAAGAAAAGTGCATCTTTCACAATCATTGCCTTATCTTGTCTGACTTCTCTGACTCACCACGGTTTGTATTCCCTTCTTCTTCAGATACACACCCACTTTATTCGCTTTGCCTCTTCTTGCTTTTGGATGCTAGTCGTGCACACCAGGCTTACGGGCTTATCTCTTACATTGTTGCCAATCTGCTGTGTCTAAAGGAAAATAGATTATTTTTTTCCTTTCTGAGTATGTACTGCAGAAATCAATATTTTATGAGATGGTGGACAGCAGGAGCAGTGGCAGCAGCAGCAATATAGCTGTAGCTGCAGCCAACAAGACCAGCGTACGTGCTCAGTATTCAACCTGAGTCCAGAATGGGAGAATTGGAAAGAATTTTGTTTTTGGCTTGAGAACAAGAGAAGGATTAAAATACCAGTAAACTTGCTTTAAGTTTTGTTTTGGAGAGAAAGAAGGAACCGAGTGCAGAAAGCTGAACAGTATGGTGTTTTATGTAGTGATGACTGAAGATCATAAAAAGACTTCTTTCTATTGTCAGTTCTAATTGGCGGCTGGCACTGATTAGCAAGAGGAAGAAATCGAGGGGGGAAAAAAAGAAGACAAATGGGGAATTTTATTGAATGGAAAGCTGCTGAACAAAAGAGGACTTCTGTTCCTGCACATTTTAGTGGTTTTAGAGAAATAAGCCTTCTGACCTTCAATCTCTTTGAATTATAGCTTGGATAGCATCATATAGGGATCAATTTCTTAGCTGTGTTTAACTTGTTCACTTAAGCTCTTACATGCCTTGATCCGTTTTGATTCCCAAGTGTGAATCGGAGTTTTGCCTACAAACTGTTTATAATTCTTTGTCTCCTCTGTTTAAAAGAGAAGGGGGGCAGTGGGAAAGATATGAGGGCAAGTAGTTGTTGGAAATGTGGTGTGCTGTATGGTTTGCTAGGAATTCCTGTGCTGTGAGCTTTCTTTTGTAACCACCCATGCAGTAGTGCCAGTGACATGCATAAATTTTGTGTGGCAAACTCTAGTAGTGAAATCAGAAATCTCAGCCCATATCTGCTGGTGCTTATAAGGTCATGTTGGATTGAATGTGAAGTACTTGCAGCACGGAGGCTCTATTTCTCTAAGTGTAGCACCTTATGTAGGCCTCTGAACCATATATGTTTGGCTCATAGTCAATGCAAGTTGACATATACCTTCTGTTTCTAACGTGGATTTACAAATGTGGAGTCTGTCCATGGCTTAGAGTCGCTTCCACTGTAAGTGAAAAAATAACATCTCAAGTACGATGTGGAAGTAGAATTGCAGTGCTGAAGTTGGTGGTCTGGTGTAGCAGCACAAGAGGCATAAATGCCTTATCTAGAAGGAAGTTGGCCGTGGATTTTTCATGTTCTTGCCTTGCACATTCACAAGTCCAAGTAATTGAATGGCTTTGCATCTATCGTGCTTGTTTTAGAAGCCAGAATACCTGATGTGTGCTCCCAGTTTACTGTTGAGTTTTGGCTTTTTAAACTTTCTCTAGCTCAGCTGTCTGTAAAATCAGGATAATATGTGACAATGGCAGTTCCTGACAGCTTTGCACCATGAGGGGCCTTATTAACATGTTTGTTCCAAGATGGCTTCAAACAATGGAGTGGTTCTGCACATGTAGGTAGGACTCCATTGTTTTACAGTAATAATGAAAAGAAAGTAAATGCAGAGTAGATGTATTTGTAAACATCGACGGATTAGCTATTGAAATTGCAAAAGCAACAAGTGATTTTTGCAAGGCTGGTGATAATAACAAATATAGGAAAGAGAAATGCAGAACCACTGGCTCAAAGAACAAGAGCAAACTGCTGTTTGGCTGTGGAATTAGTTAAATACCTGCCTAGTTTATGTGCTGAAAGTACGTGAGCTGCAACAGCCATCTTCTCTCCAACAGGATAAACCGCATAGCGTGAAGCCTGACTACAGAAGCCCAGAGTGCTTGTATCTGCTCGCCAGAGTATCTGCTATGAGAAAATTGGCTCTGCACATGCATATTAACAATAAGAGTTCTTTAAGTTAACTCCACATTCATTCATATATAAAATCTCGCTGCTAAAACTGGAAAGTACCTCTCTAATAATCTTGAAGACAGTGGAGCTGTGACCTGTACTCTGCTTGTATGTGAAAATCAAAATGCATTTTCTTCCCTTTTAAAAATTAAGTTGAAGTATTTTGCACACGGAGCAGCACTGTGTGCAGTGAGCTCTTCAGCGAGCCATTTGGAAGAATTGCCACATAAAACTTGGAAAAAATCTTTTTTGGCTTAAATATTGCATGGGCTGGAAACTTGCTGAAGGACATAAGCAAAAATAGTAGATGTGGCAGTAATATGAGCCTCGAGACAGGGAACGGTGCTTTCAGGATAAGTATCAGATACAGATTTATTAATGATTTGGAGAAGGAGGCTAAACAGCTCATCAGTTAAATTCACAATTTAATACTAAGTAGGGAATTTTTGCAAGCTTGGAAAGAAAACACATACAAAGTATGGAGTGGTTGGATCTTAGGAGATAGTAAGAAAACAAAATGAAAAGATGTATGTTTTAGCAGAGAGAAAGAGAACTGGCATATTTCTTACATGGGGGAAGTTTGTTCAGCGTGTTTTACCTGGCTGTACATATGCTTCTGCTGTGCTAGTTCAGGGACGTGCTTTGGCAACTGTAATTAGTGTTGAATTCTTATTCATGTTGAAGACTGTGCATAAGAATTAAAATTGGGTCATAAATACTGTAGCAAATCAGGGGCTATTGTTCGTGAGACCATACTTCGCTAAAAAGCAGACTCATTCTGCAGAGATGCTGAGGGTCTGTACCCCTGAGGACTCATAAGAAATGAGAGCATTTAAAACTTCATGGATCAAACTCTTTTAAAAGGTTTTCCAACATCGAGTTAGTTTATGCCCTGAGCTAAGCTGCAATTCAGACTATTGTTACTTAGTGTTTATGTAAACTGTTCTTGTCCAAAATATGTGATAGCGTCTCAATAAAACAACTTTTCTCCTATTCTGTCTGTAGGGCACTGACTGGAGGATGGAGGGGGAGTCCAATTGTGTTTTCCTGCAGTCAGTGTAGTGGGTGTCTACATACAGTGCCTGTGGGGCTTCCAGAGCAGCACATGAGCAATCAATCTCTGGTGTCTTTTTATCTTCCAGCCCACTTAGCTGCGTAGGCAAGAAGCACATAACATCCTGCTCTGTGCTGTGTAGAGTTGCAAGCACTGATCCCCTTCCAATAGATATACTGCACAGAACTTGATTAGCTCACAGGGAGCAGAGCAGTTCTGGTTCTAATAGTGCTATACTTGTCTGTCTTGCCAAAAACATTTTACTAGATGCTGTTGTACCTGATGCTTGATATTATTGAAGCTTGGGGAGAATGTTGTTTTATAAATGACATTGGATTTCCTCAGCATTACATGTATTATTAATGTTAGCAATTTTTAAATTGGTCATGTTCATTATAAGGGAAAGTTTAAGCTCCCTAATGTAAAACACAGAACAGTTTTCTCCACATACTCCGCCAGTGTATTTCGCTTGATTTCATGTTGATAACCGAGACAGACAAACATGGTACAAAAGTCTTAACAATACTTTTTTTTTCTTTTTATTTTTCTTTTTTTTTTTAAAAAAAATTACCCTAAAGATAATTTTTTCAAAGGTTCCCACTCTTAGTATCAAATAATTCGAGTATGCTGAGGACTTGTTCCAATTAAACCTTTCTAATTCATTGTTTAAGCCCTAATACAATTAGTTTGTCTTTCTGTTGACCGCATTTATTAATATCTCCTTTGAAAAACTGCCTTAGCAGACTGCAGCAGGAAACTTAGAATCCTAAAAGCTTTCCTAGTTTGTTTTCCGACTTGCAAGTGTTAATGTGGCTCCTACCTGCCAGACCAGAGTTGACATACTGGAAAACATCACGCTACTCTTAAGTAACTGCTTCATGATGAACAGACAGACATTTTCTGAATAACTTTACACAGTTCTGTATGTAGCTTGCAGTGTGAGCGTTTTAAGCAAACGGGTGAGAGAAACTCATTCAGGGGTGCGGAGGGTAATAAGGCCTGCAGTGGTGGTGCAGTTTGTGCAGGTGGGGGCGTGGGGTAGTTGGCCATCAATCTCAGGAAGCAACAGGGGCAGCATGGAAGTGTAAGTTGTATGGTAGATCTGTGTATTTTTTTTCTGACAACATGTATGGGGAAGAGAAAATATAATTTTATTGACTCGTACAATGAAATTTTTTTCCCCCTTTGAAGCGTTTATGGTAATTTACAAGAAAAAACTGGGGACTGATGGTGGATTTATAGCCAAATGTTGTCTCTTGAATATTGTTGCATAAAGAGATTGGTCAAATGAGTATAGAATCAGGTCTGTACCTGTAACTGAATTGGAAAACCTCTTCAAGAAAATTTAGTTTGATTTAAAGACAAGACAGAAAAAAACAAAACAAAACAAAACAAAAAAAAAAAAAAAAACAACAAAAAAAAAAACAAAAAACAGAACTGTTAAAAGTTGTAATAGAATCATAGAATGGCCTGGGTTGAAAAGGACCACAATGATCGTCCAGTTTCAACCCCCCTGCTATGTGCAGGGTCACCAGCCACCAGACCAGGCTGCCCAGAGCCACATCCAGCCTGGCCTTGAATGCCTCCAGGGATGGGGCATCCACAGCCTCCTTGGGCAACCTGTTCCAGTGCGTGAAAAATAGATCCCCTTCTAATGGCTTATGTTCACTGTTCCTGGAAAGAAGAAATCTTACTTAGGTTTGCTGGTTAACCAGTGTCTCCCTTGTAAGCATTGCCTGACTAAACTTGGAAAAAAAAAAAAAGGGAGGGGCGGGGAATAGTAATTGAGTAGTAACAAAAGTGTGTCCTATGTTACAGAGACTAATTGAATGAACCTTGATAGATATAAATGGCTGAGCTCTTCTCCACTTTGATTTCTGCATTTTCTCCTTTACTATAGAGTACTTCTTGTAGCTCAGCGGTATGTCTTTGGAAACCTTGTTAACGAAGAAATACTTTGTCTTTGGGTGTTACCAGCTAGTGGGTCACCAGATTTAAGTTGGGGTCTGTTTACATTTTGGTAGTGATTGGGTTTTGGTTTGTGAGATAGTTGTGAACATCAATGTTTTTAAAACTTACTGCAACAGATAGTGGGAAAACCACTGATTTATATGAACCTTTCTCTTAGACTTGCAGTCTCAACGAAGTTACAAAAAAGTTTGATGCAGGACTATCTTCAGTTAATAGTTAATAGTGTTTGTACCTCTGTGGAGTGCCCAGCATGGAAAATAAACTAATGACTTGCGTGACAGTGAATGCAGGAATTGGGCATGAAGTTGTTTGCTGCTAAAAGATTAGAAGGACTGTTCACATCTGGTACCACAGTGCGTTTGGGATAAAGAGTTTTGTCTTGCAAGGAGCTGGATGAATGTGAAGTCTAGAGAGCTGATCCAAGACTGTGACAAGATAGTAAGAATGACTAGAACAGTCTGATTCCTTGTGTTCTATGTAGTGGTTAAACTGTGATAGGATAGGATTTTACTAGTACTGTTTGTGGTTGAAAGAGAAATAATTCCCAAGTATTCCCGAAAAAATTAGGAAGTTCCCATGTCTTCTTCCTTATGTTGTCAGTAGTAGTTTCACGCCATGCTGTCGGACAACATGCTGAAGAAACATGCTGGAGAACTTTGTTCTGTACAGCAGTAGGATTGGGAGGATTGAGTTCTTGTATATCTAGTTTTGGTCTAGTGTTTAAAAACAATCATGATTATGGAAGATAACATGCAAAGCAGTTTAAGGCATCCTAATATTTGGTTTCTTAGCCAGTTCTTGAGGAATGATGCCAGTCCAGTTGGAGGCCTGCGTTTAGTGGTGTTCCTCGTGGGTTGGTGCTGGGTCTAGTTTTGTTCAGCATCTTCATCAGTAACCCTGATGAGGGGATAGTATCCACCCTCTGCAAGTTTTCCGGTGGTAGGAAGCTGGGAGGCATGACTAACACACCAAAAGGCTATGCTGCCATGCAGCAAGACCTGGACAGGCTGGATGGTTGGGCAGAGATGAGTCAGATGAGGTTTAACAAGAGCAAGTGTAGAGTCTTGCACCTAGGGAGGAATAACTGCATGCACCAGTACGGGCTATGGGATGACCTGCTGGAGATGAGCCCTGTGGAGAGGCATCTGGAGGTCCTGGTGAATGACAGGTTGGCCATAAACCAGCAGTGTGCACTGGTGCCCAAGAATGCCAGTGGTATCCTGGGGTGCATTAAATGGAGTGTGGCCAAGAGAGGTGATTCTCCCTCTCCACTCTGCCCTGGTGAGGCCTCACCGGGAGTATTGTGTCCGGTTCTGGGCTCCCTGGTACAAAAAAGACAGGGATCTCCTGGAAAGAGTCCAGTGGAGGGCCACTAAGATGATAAAGGGCCTGGAACACCTCTCATATGAGAAAAGGCTGAGCAATCTGGGTCTGTTCAGCCTTGAGAAAAGGAGACTAAGATGGGATCTGATCAGTGTCTATAAATATCAAAAGTACAGGAGGCAAAGGGACAAGGTCAGACTCTTTAGTGGGGTGTAGTGATAGGACAAAGGGAAATGGCCACAATCTGAAGCATAGGAAATTCTGCACAAATGTGCGTAAGAACTTTTCCATAGTAAGGGTGACACAGCACTGGAACAGACTGCCCAGAGAGGTTGTGGAATCTTGTTCTGTGGAGACATTCAGGACCCACCTGTGTCTTGAACCTGTACAACCTGGTCTAGGGAGCCTGCTTTGGCAGGGGGTTTGGGCTACATGATCTCTAGGGATCCCTTCCAGCCTCTGAAATTCTGTGATTCTGTGTGAATTAATTTTTCCATGGAGGTCTGGTCACAAGGCATCTCTTTGGAAGCCAGCTGCAGTAGCTCTGTGATCCCCTGAGGATGGCAGCCTCAGCATGTATACTGAATTGCTACACGTACCACTCATCCAAGTGGTTTTACAGGTGAGAATTGATCTTTTTCCCTCCCACTGGCTCTGTGCTGGCATTTATTTCTTTACTCTGTGAGGATCTTTGACCAAACCAGATTCTTTCCAAACACTGTCTTTCAGAATGTTTCTGTACAAAATATTTTGGTTTTAGAAGAAAGCAATCTGTCTGAATTTGACTCTAATGAATGATGACTTTAAAGGCCAAATAGCTCATCAGTATTCTTGCCTAAACCTGACAATCTAACTGAGTCTTCCAATCATAACTGAGCGATAGCACTCTTCAGTTCTTGTAGTTTCATGAGGCTATTGTATGAGGCTGTATATTGTATGAGGCTTGACATGGCTGTAACAAAACTTTGCCTCATTAAGGTGTTTTTGTCATGAGGAGCTTTAAAATACCAGGGAAACAGCAGTTTTTCCATAAACTGAAGAGAACTAAGCTGTGCTTCAGTATCAGTGCAGCTATCTTTGCATAACCTCAGACATGGCTTTGTAGATGCCACCTGCAGCACAGTTGCCAGGCTTCAGAGGACCTTGAGCTCAGTGGTTCCCTAAAGGTAACTGGTACACGTGTGGATATGAGGAGCAAATACACAACCACTTTCTCCTTTGTTACTCCAGTGCTTCAAGTAGAAATAGCTGCATGGGGAAGAGTGCCTGTGTCCTATTAGAAAATGCTTCAGATTTCTGTGATCTTTGGAATGTGATAAAGGTGTTAAAAACATCTGAGGCTCTGCCCCTCACTTCCTTTCATTGGGTGACTTGGGGGTAGCACTGAGTGATAATGGACTGGGAAAAAGGCTCCCTTAGTTCTGTTCTGGCAGGAGACCTGGGCTATTACAGAGCAGTTAAACACTTTCCTATTTTAAAGCAGGCCAACAGAGCAGGGAAGGAAAAAGTAGAAATGGTTTGGTGAATATGTGTGGTGCCTTTGCTTCCTAAGTTCTCCACAGTAATTTGGAGTATTTTCCACTTCATTCTCCCTCTCTACCTGGTGCCAAATTGTCTTCTGGAGTATAAATCTGGCCACTGATGGGGGGATAAACACTAATAAAATCCTCCTTGAAGCCTGGTTCTGTGAGGTGCTAAATGCCTCCTATTAGTGCTTGACACATTGTGGAATTAGGATTTTAAATCAAGTTTATGCAGTGATAGCCCTATGATGCTGTTGTTAATAACAAATCATGGTAGAAAACTCTGTAAAATGTTTTAAGTGGTTAAAAGGGAGGGAAAAAAAGAACTTAAGGAACAGAGTACTAAAACTTGGGAGTCTTTTCAAGGGAGTTTACAGATTTGGAAATGAGATTTGACTCTGACTTCAAATCTATGGACATCATGTAGAAGGCTGTTTCTCTAAAGTAGTGTTTGGTTTAAAACAAATAACAAGCAAAAAAAATCAGAATGAGGGTAAGTATGAAACTGCCAAAGAGCAACCAAAATGGAAGAAAAATTCACACATTCGTTTAAAAGTAAGCATACAAGGCAGGAATGCTTTCAGATGATGATAGAACTTTAAGGTCTAATTCAGCATGGTACCGAGTGCCTTCAGGATTAACCCAAAGCCACTGAACAAAACCACCAGAAGCAGGAGAACTGATTTTGGGATGCTTGTAATTTGCAGGCTTGAAGTAATTTTTGCGTTAGAGATTGAGCATAACGTAGTATTTGTGATGGGCAGTTGGCTACATTAGTCATCAGAAATGGCTTTCCAGATGCCTCAATGCTTATCTATTTGAAAGATGTTATATAATTTGAAAACCAAATATAACTAATTGGTACTGCCTTCTTGACAGTATTAGCATGAGTTGTGTGACAGAGAGAGTAAGGCTAATGCAGGGATGTAAGCTACCACTCAACAGTAACAGCCAACTTCAAGTATTGTTTAACAGGTTTTTTTTCCTATTATTTAAATGTTTTCTGTAGAAATCCTTTGGTTTGTTTTCTGTTAAGGTAGAAACTCCCAGAAAATTCCACAGGGCACCTTTTCTTGTAAATTCATTTTGTAAATCTCATTGCTTCTTGTTGCAGAAAACTTCAGTGATGTTCTTTCTTTACTGTAGTGTAATATTAAGGTTAGTTGCATCTTATTTGTTCTCCATAGCAAAAACTTTGCTGTTATGAAAGTATCCAGTATTTGTCTTGCTTTAATGGTGAGGTCTCTTCAGCACCCTGTTGTAGCCAGCACTGTAGAAGCCCCAGGAGATTGTCTCCTTTGAGAATACTTATTATTTAGCTTACAATTAATTGCAAAATCACTTGCATTGTGTGTGTTCTGGGTCTCACCAAACTACCACTCCGTTATGTCTAGGAATTAATAAATAAATGGATCTATTATTGCTTTCTTTATAAACCAACCTTCAGGACTTCATATTTTTCTCTTCCCATGAGTGACTGTAAGTTGAAACATGTTCTGCTTTGGGACTGGCTGAGTTCCTGAAATTGTTTAAGTGATTTGAGAACCTTCAGCATGATTTTGCTTTGTGGATTCCAATAATGGAATCATTCTGTGGCCGCAACCTCATTCATAGCAAATTAATAACAATGTTATGAAAACCTGTGTAAACCAATAAGGTAGAATGTGACATGAAATTCCTACCTTCCTACTATTACTTGTTGTTAGAATTGGCTGTCATATTGTGTTGAGTTTCTGAGGCATAATAGAAAATTTTACTTAGTTATTCATATATTTCACTGTAAGCAATCATGCTTTTGCCTGCCCCTTGAGGATGGTGAAAATGTCTTTTTCTTTTAATGTAATGAAAAAGCTTACAGCTCTTCACATACCCATGAGGAGATAATGTCATTCGCAGTCTGTCCAGCTTCCCTGGGAAGGCAGATACTGAACCCCGTTTATATGCAGCAGGGGCAGCTGAATGCTGCAGATGAGCTGCAGAGCACGTCGTGGAACATAATTGCATCAGCGAGGTGGACTAGCAGAGTTTTTGTTTTGTGCTCTTTGATCTGGAAGCTGCAGTTCACAATGCGATTGGAAACACGAGGTACAATCCTGCAAGTCTCCCTTACACTGCCTTACCCCCAAATCCAACAAAACCAAAAGAAACCCCCCAAGCACTGCAATTTGAGTCGAACTGAAACAGCATGAGTTTAAGCAATGGCCAAGATGGACTTAAATTATTACTAGAAATTTAATGTTCTGTTACCTTTAGGGAAATAACCCTCAGCAGAAATATTTTGCTTACTAATTTGACCAATTTACAGAAAGCAATTTAAAGTCTCTTTTGCCCTTGCTCTGACACTTGTATTCTCAGACACCGGTGAGGGAAGAGAGCTGAGCCGGCAAGGGGAGGGATGCCTGGTGCCAGCTTCAGGTTTTGAGTAATGTGAGAACTGACATCTGCCTGAGATGATTCTTTTCAAGCACTGCGACTCACAGAGCAATGCTCCGTGGGATTTAGCGTGGGGAATGTGCTACGGTATAGTAACAGCTGGCTACAAATATGGATAGCAGCCCTGAAAACACAAACAAAAGGTATCCCAAGCTGAGGTCAAAACAGGGAAGAGCATGTAAAGTGGATTTTCTCTTTTCATGTAAATTTGTGATGATAGCTACTCTTCCCTTCTTAATATTGTCGTAATAAACTATGGGTAAAGGTAAGCCCTGTGGTTAGTTTGTTGATCCTTCTGGCGCTTGTGCTGCTGAATTTGTACTGCTGCGGGCCTTGCTTTAGGTTGATTAAAGTGTCTGTTACACTCCCAGACCAAGTGTTCAACAACTTCGGGAGCAGTTCTTCCTTATTTTTCTTTAGATTAAGGGAAAAAAAAAAAAAGAAAAAGCAATCTTGCTTTTTGTTATGGCAATAGGATTGCATCAGTTACAGGCATTTCCTTCTGGTCGCAGAGGTGACTTGGACAATACATGATGCTACGTGGTTATTTTGTGGAGGTTCCAGGTGGCAACACAAGCTTTCCCAGAGCTGAACTGTCAGGGCTGACAACGGAAAACAAACTCCGCAGCCTTGCTTTCCTAGGAAACAGCAATCTGTTATTCTCTGAGAGAACTTCCACATCTATTGTCACTGCCCTTTGGAAGCTGCATCTTCCTTATGCTAAAGTCTTCCAGTTTGTGCCACCCTTCTTGCCTTGCTCTGTCCTTGAACTGTTTTGAAGAATTCTAGCCTAGAGAGGTGTATCCCAACATCTTGGCTGCTCTGATTCACTTTGCTTCAGTGCACTTTGCTTGCAGATTGTCCCAAAAACATGTATGCAGACTCCCGTGGATATACAGTGGGAAGACAGGGATGCCGGAGTGAAGTAACATCTGGGCTTGATGGCAGCAGAAGAGTAAATTCTGTGAAAGAGGATTTGATTGCAGTAGCTCTTGCCCTGGCTCTGTCAGCCGGCTGCAGACAGAGCTTCCATTCCTAACACAACACTTCCGTGGTCTGCATTTTGGGCTGATAAGGCTTCGCCTCTGCTGTGTGTTGGTGCATTTTCTGACGTGGACTTTTAAATAGGATTGAGCCCTGCCTGTACGTGATAACATTGCCCATTAATGTGTTTGTAGAGTTGAGAACTTGAGCATTTTAGGTTGTCAGTATTTGTAGTTTTTCTGTTCTGAGAAAACTGTTATTAGTGAAGGGAGGTTCAAGTCTCACAGAACTTCTGCCATTCCCTCATTCCATTGAAACCTGCAAGTCCTTGGGGAAAAAAAGGCATTTTTCAGTGGTGCTATGTAGTTTGTGGTGTGTGGATCCATTGTGACCCTGTTAGGCGTGTTCACATGTGTCTTGACTCGTATCTGATAAACTTGCCAAGCTCAAGCTTTTATACCAAGTAGCCTTAGAGGCAGGCTAGAGGGAAATCCATAGGGGTAAGGAGCTGATGAGCAGATCAGGCACCCAGGAACTTGCTTCTATGACTAAATTTCCCCGGCATACCTCACTTCTGCTGCAAAGCTAAGACAAAGTGTTTATATGAGTGCAGTAGATGGGGAGAAGGCAATGCAAATGGATAGATGTGTCTCAGGGATTAAAGGTGAGAGCCCCAGAGCTGCGTGTTCCTTGTCAAACATGTTCATAAATGTCACTTTGCTTATCAGTGAAGGAGTGCCAGGGAAAAGCAGAGCTCCTTTAGGAAGTTGTCTGCGTTTCTGGGGCTTCAGGAGTTCATGGAGGCTGAGTTAAATCCCCATTAGCTGCAGCACAACCTGACAGCTCATGTTGGCTGGTAGCAGGTACCAGCTTATTACAGCACATGGTGGTGGAGCACTGAGAGACAAAAGGACTGAGCCTGTCCCAGCTGTGCTGCTGGCAGTGTTGTGTGTCAGGCTGTGAGCAGCAATGAGCAGAAGGTGCTGCAGTCAGCTGCAAGGGGTCTGCGAGCAGCAGAGGTTGTTTGCAGTGTAGAATACCGACCTTGGGGCAAATTGTTTATTTATTTTCCCTCTCTTGCAGCACTCGCTATTTTTAATTGCATATTTCTTTGGCTTTATGCCACCGGATCATGTAGCAAGACCTTGAGTTTCTTTGGAGATGTGATGATCAAAATCCAGAGTTAACGTGATTACATCCTTCCTGAACTGAAGGGGAGGAATTACTGTAGTCTTTGCTCAGGTGTGATGCCCTCAAATGCATGGGGCTGAAAGGATGCTGCTGTCAGTGTGTGGTGGTGACTCATAGTGATGGGGCAACCTTTCTATATAGTCCCAATGTGTGATTACCTGAGAGGAAGTGGTTTGTGCTGGAATAAATGGGGCCAGGTGTTGTTTTACGACTCTGTTTTAAAAACTCTGAGGCTTGGGACAAAGCATTCAGCCTTACGAACTTAGTGTTATGAACAAGTGTTCAGAAACTTCCAGTGCAAAGCTATTCAATTGTTTAATTATATAGATAGACAGATATGCCATATGTAAAAGGATCTAAATTAGAAAACATAAAAGGGATGAAATAAGACTGAACATAAAAAGAGTATTGCTTGCCAACAGGAGGCGTGGGGATTGGTTTTCTCATTTTTGTTTGTTGGGCTTCTTGATGGTTTTTTGGGGAGTGAGGTGGGGGGGCGGCTTTGGAGCTGGAGGGAGTTATTGGGGGATCAGTTTAGTAGAAACGCTTTTGTCTCAGTGGGATCCAAAAGTTTCTCTTCATTATTTTTGCTCCCAACATCCTTTCTTGGCTTTAAAGAAAAAGAAAAAAAGAAGCATCTCTTTATAGTTCTACGTTAAATTAAACGTGCAAACAAAGCTATTGCAGGGAAGAAAACAACCAACCAAACCTCACCCTTCTCTAAAAGCTGGAACATTCCTGGCATTTCAGCTCCTGAAAAGCTTGATTTACATTATCCTAAATCACTCCCCGTGATATTAATCAATACTTCTCTCAGTTTTAAAACAGGAAATAGCTTCAGTCTGTGTTTAAACCCTGCAACGTCTCATGTCGTGACCTTTTAGTAGTTGGTTCCTTTTCTCCCCCTTCCCGTTTTTTCACATAGGCCTCTGTGTCTGTCCTGATTTTTTGAGCTGTGGGCACTGTAGATGTTTCAGTTCCAGCTCCAAGTGCCCGCATTTTACAGGCCTCGACTTCCTCACTTCCTGTCTCCTTGGCTTTTCCCTTTGCTTTCCTTTCCCTTCCATGTCACGCTGTTTTCCTAGCTATGCAGTTTCTGCCTGCAGCCATTCAGTGCTGGGCTGTGGGCTTCTTTTAGCCTGAATACTCTGTTCCATCTGCTGAGATAATGAACTTCTTGACACCAGCTGTATAAATCATTACTGTGGACGGTAGCATGGAAGTAGGTAGGAGCATCTGGGAGGCTAATCCTGCTGTCCAGGCAGGCAGTGTAGGCATCCTGATCCTGTGCCTTAAAAAGGTGAAATCGTGTATTTCTTTGTGGCATTCTGCTCAGTAACTCAATCGCATTAAATCCCTTCCTGAAGGGGTACAGGGACACTTAGTATCTCTCCACTGGTTTCCGTTTGTTGTGTTTGGAGACCTGACAAACCAAAAGTATTGGAGGGCTTTTAGTCTTAGCTGAGCAGACATGTATTGAAAGAACACTGCATAATTTTAACAGACCTTGGCTTAATTAACAGGATCTTCCAGGAGGGGCCCCAGGTCTCCATGGCCAGGATACTGGGCTTCACTCACACAGGCGTTGGAGCGGGGCTCCTGCCAGGGCAGCTGTCTGCTGTGTGGTGAGGAATGCTGCTGCTCATTGATCCATTCGTGCACCAGGATAAACAGCGGGCAGCAATAAATTTCTGCATGTTTTCTTTCCTTTTGGTGCAGGTATTTACTGTGTCTACGAACAGAAAACTGTTGTGTTTCTTCCTTTTTGTTTTCTTTTTAAGAGTGCAGAAGAAGTGTAGTCTAGCTTGCTGGCTGCTTTATTTCTTTTTCCTTGTCTACCAGATATGTTGTTTTTTTTCTTTAAAGAGCCAAGTCTCCAGAGTGCTGTCCTCAAGTTCAGTTTCCTGGTTGAAAATCTGCATACGGTAATGCAATATTCTTCTCCGGGAAAGATTTTTATGGCATATGTAAATGAAATAAGACCAGCCCCTGGTGGTATTGACAGGATGCTGAGGAGGAAGCTGACCGTGTATTAACGTGCTCGCAGCGTAGGTCATTCTCACCGAACCCTGCAGCTCTGTGAGATTCAGTGCTTGCTGGAGATGACTTTGCATTCTTTCAGTGACCCTCTGTGAAATACTCTTTCATTAATGAGAAATATACACGTATTTTTTACAGGCATCTCTCCTTAAGCATAGAAGATGGGACGTGTAATAGTTATGTTTTTAGAGGCATAATTAGAGAAATACGAGTAGGTCTCTGCCCAAAAAACTGGTGTGAATGTATCACAATGGGAATAATCACTTTAATTTGTGATTATTCCATTCTATGAATCTAACCGGCCTCTCCAGATTTTAATCTGCTTGGAGCTGATCTTGTTTCCTCCCTTAAACTGTTAAAAGAAATTTGAATTTCTATCAGTTTTTGTTTTCTAAAGCAGAGAAGGCTTTAGAAGGGAGAGGACTGAGATTTCAGCAGACACGGCAAACACTGCTGCTGCACGGGTCTATCAGATCAGTTTACGGGTTTGCTGTGGAATTAGGTACATTGCCCTTTTAAGAAGCCTTCATCTGGGACAACAGATAGTATTTAAGGAATTTCTTAGGTGTCTTTCAGGAACAGTTGTAAAATATTCTGGACAAAACTGACCCTGAACGTCTTACTGCGTGTGTTCTAAAATCTGGTGTTGGTGCATTTTTTTGCAGAAATTTTCCAGTTGCCCTGTTTCACAGCTGGAAGTGTCCTTGCGGTTCTGGAGCATTAAGAGAGGTATTAATTTCCCATGTTCAGGAAGCAGTAAGCTTTTTGTCTGCTTTCTGTAGCGCTGTGTTGAAAGCAAACCTTCAGGCAGGTTCTTTTCCCTTTTAGCAAATTTGTGCAGCTGAAAGAAAAATATCTTTTAATGGAGTAATTGGCTGTTTCCACCAAGAATTCTGTGTCTAGGAGGTGCTGTTGATAGCAAAGCTGAGGAGTGTCTGTCAAGCAAAACACTACCAAAGGAGTCAAATAGCAGGAAATTTTCTGTAGCAGGAAAACAGAGTCTGCGTGATGCAAATCTTGGAGCACTACATGTGGTTTGAAGATGACCTAAACATTACTTCGAATAGAGTGATGAGTGGATCCTATTCTTCAAACCAAGGTAGTGAGGCTGGACTCCACTCAGTCTGAGAGTGGTGTCCAACGTTTGGTTGGAATAGGCAATACAATTTAAATTAAGGCACTTTTAGTCTCTGTTCTGAGCATTCTCTTGTCACAGGAAGAAATTCTGCCCTTCTTTTCTCCTCTTTAAGTGATGGCTCTTTCCTATCTGGCTGAGTGAATGCCTGAATGCGAGTCTTGGGTCTTGGAGTGCTTTTGTTTTCATGTTCACTTAAGTAAGAATAAAAGCATCATCTGAGGTAAACGTATTTTGGCAAAATATTGGTTAAAAAAAAAAAGTTTTTAACTTTGCCTTCTGTGTTAATTAATGACTCAGGATGGCTGGGGGGAAATTTTTGGTGCCTTGCATGGATGCTATGGTTGAGTCCTGGAGGTGGAAATATCTGTGCAATAAGACCTTCCACTTGGTCATCCTGCCCAGGCAAGAGCTCCTTGGCATTCTGCTCTGTATCCCTGAGCTTTTCATGTTTGGTTTGCCTTCTGGAAGTGCTTTAGCTGAATTAGGTACGTAAGAAAACTGTCATGAAAGAAATTAAGGAACAAAAATATCAGTAAGTGCCAAATTACGTGAGTGAAGAATTTGATTATCTTTGCTTTTGCTAGCTCTGTTACTTACTTTAGGAACAGCAGTAGCTGTGCTTTTTTATTTTTTTCCCTATGCTTCTCACTCTTTATAAGATTTCCTTAGTCCTAATGGATAAAGTCTGTTAAAGCCTGAATATTCTCCCAAAAACTTTCCACTGCTTTTCCATATTCTTTTTTTTTTTTTGTCAGTTAGTACAGAATTTAAGGAACTACATCCCATTTGCCATGAAAAGTAGCTAAATCCTTCAATTTACCCTTATTTTCAATTGGTTTTCTGTCAGAAAACATTAGCTTGGGTATTTTTCTAAAGATCCAGATTACCATGTCATAAAATAGGATTTGTAATATTCAATGTGACCTTTCGTATTTCATATTTAAGTAAGTAAATAAAGATTTGAAGAGTTACTTAGGTCTTGAGAAGAATAAAAGGGAAAGGGGCCTTCCATAAAACTGCCCTATGCTCAGCCAGTTATGAGAATGAGCAGATCAATGGCAAGTAGATGACAGCCAACCAAGCAGTCTGAGATGTTCATGAAGTGATTTGCTTTTCTTTCTGAACTCCTCTCTGCACGAGGAAGTAGGCAGTAAAGCTACAAAAAGAAACTTGAATCGTCGGTGTTCATAAATGCTGTAATTTTTCAAAGTCTTTTTTTATATTTAATCATTCTCATCAAGTTGGGGAAAAAAAAATATCATACATTATTAATTAGTGATAACTGATCTCTTTTTGCCTAGAAGAAAGAAATTGCAGAGAAGCAGGTGTACTGCTGTCAGGTTTTCAGTTCCAAGCAATAAAAGATCAGTTCCCCGGCATGACATCACATTATGTTTTACTACACAAATTGCTATCAAATTCACTGAAATTCTAGGATTAGAACATGAGCTGAATTCCAGCTTTTCTTATCCAAGGGCTTTTCAGTAGGATGTGTTCCAAGTGAGTTGATAGTACGGCAGCGTAGCTGTTGTTTAACTGGAGATAGGTCGGTGTAGAATCTTGTTTGCTGTAGTTGTCATCTTAAGATCAGTTTCACATATGAATGTTTGAACCAGATAAGACCCAGTGAACGCCGCTTGTCTTTCCAAGAGTGACAATTAGTGGCTGCCTTGGAAAATGTGTAGTGAATGTGGAGCCTCTGCCAGCAGCTGGATCTGCATCTTGTTTTCATAATCCTTGATTCATTATTTTCATAAGTTCTGATTATTTTTTTTCTAATCTTGATTACAGATCAGAGTTAATTGCACCCTGGACAGAGGGTGTTATGTACTGTGCAGATCAAGTATTTTTGCTTTTAAACTTGCCTGATTAATCTCACTGGATGCCATCAAGCTTCCATGTTTTCAGAAATGATGATAGTCATTCCCTCACTGCTTTCTTTCCCCCTACCACCTCATCAAATGAACCTCTGGTATATTGACTTTTTATTGCCTTTTTCAGATAAAGAGTCTTTACTCAAAAGCACTTGCATGTATTTCATCTTCCATAACTCCCTTTTTTTAAGCTCTTTTCTACTTCTTTTTATCAGCTTGAGAGATAAGAGAGACCCATTAAGAATGTGGGCACACCATGAATTTAAGCAGTAGCACAGTGGATTTTTTTTTGTCATTTATATTTTCCTGATTTATAAACTTATTTCCTCTTTGGACACAGCTGAGCAGTTTCCCTAGGGGGAGCTGATATTGTTACATCCAGAAATAAGATTGACTCCAAAGCTTTGCTTAAGAACGGATGTTCTGATCTGATGGCTTCTAGAAACATCTGGCTTCTAAAAGTGACTCAAAAGGCTGTTGGTAGAACTGGTAGGTAGCTGTAGTGCCCAAATTTGCCTGACATGCATAAAATAGGCCTCCATATATACAAATGCTTTTAGGGACTGGCTTTCATAGATGACCTTCCCGTCCTTGGCCTTTCCCATTGGATTGCAGGAGCAGTACTTGAGGAAGGCTTGTGGAGTGAGGGGGGCAGGACCATGTTCTCATGGCCAAACCCTATTCCTGCTTTTGTTTCTGCTGTTGTTCAGAGAGCAAATTGCAGCCATCTCATCTGGATTTATTCATGTCTCATGAAGAAAACTTCATTGCCTGTCTCTAAAGGAACAGTTTCGTTTTCCTTATTTCCTTATGTGTTTTGTGCATCTGGGATGTGGTCAGTTAAATGTAAACACAGGCATTTATTTTCATAGCAGTTAAATAACTTTCAATTATAGATTAAGCATCAGAAAAACAACAGACATCTTGCTGAACCCTGGAAGGGTAAAGTGCAGTATACCACAGCCTGAGTTTGTATTACTCATGACACGTTTGAAAGAGTCGTAGACCATTTGTTCAGATCTATTTTTTTGTCCTACTGTTCTTCTGTAAACACTGTAGCAGCCCTGTAGAAAAACAGGGTGTTGGGAAGAGCTGGAAATCTGAATGCCTTTACTAAAGTGAAGCCAGAGAAGTTTGTCACTGGATTCTCTCCAGTGCAAGGAAAGGTGTTGAAAGAAAGGTGAGCCAGTGAAATGGAAGACGGTAAAAGGAATTTGAAGCAGAATGGAAAAGAAGGAGGGAGGTCATGTTTGGTTTTTCTAATTATGATTTCAGGAGAGTAACAGGCTGCAAAATTACTTGATTATCTTATGTTTGTGTAAACTCCTATGCTTTTTCTGAAGACACCAGAAGTGCTTTTTTTCTTCATAAACCATGTTCTATCAAAGCACTTTCATAGTATTACAGAGCTCTATAAATTGCTGTCACAACTAAAGAAAAACACTTTTATCTGCAAGCACTTAAGAACATTACCACTTTCAGAGCCATGTAAGACGTTAGTAGCTGGCTTGTTCAACTCCTTTCAGCTTTCATGCTGACATGTACCATATTGAAGACATTGGTTGTTTGTATAATACTTGGTTTGATCTTTTTTTTCCTTTTTTTGCTTTCAGTACTGTTGAATCAATCAAAGCAAGTTATTGCTCTGTTGGGCATTAGCATACATTTAGATGTTTCTGCATTAAGAACTGTTCACAGAGGAAAAGGCTTTTATGTCAAGAAGGAGAGTAAACAGTATGACCGCAGCTGCTTTGAGGTGTGCTGTTATTTCTGACCCACGTATATTTGAATATGAGCCTGCTTGTACTTGCAATTACTCCAGTTCAGATTACATGGTTGTGAAAGGTTTCCCCCTCCCTCTTCTTTTTTTTCCTTTCCTTTTAATTTTAATTCCTTTATTCTCTGTAGCAACCAAACAAATGCTGCAGATGGAGAGAGGACGCTCAGTGGCTCTTGAAATGGTTTGCTCTGTTCATTGATTAGCATGTACAGCTGAGTTGATTTCTTTATCTACTGCTACAGGATGTGCTGGGAATAGTAATGTACTTAGTTGCTAATGCTAAATATTCAGAATTGTTGTGTGTCACATAGATCCTACTTACCTTGGAAGCTTTTCTTAAGGTGGGCTTATTTGGAGAACTCAGCTCCACAGAGGTTTTTCTGATCATCAGGACCTTATTCAAGCCTGACTGAAGTCAAGGGAAGGACTTCCGTTGATTTCAGTAACCCTTAGATTGGGATTGTAGGCTTTTAAACAGAGTAAAAAGACCCTTAAAATGCATCTGTGGCTCAAGTCGTCTTATTTATTATGTTTTGTAGATGCCATAAATATGCTATGTTTAAATAGGAAGAGAGAGACAGGAATCAAGATGTGGCCCGGATGTAAAAGACTGGGAAGTCTTAATGTAGAAGTTAGCATTATCCATGATGTTCATTGCACAGTGCAACACAGTGCAAGAGGGTTTGCTTCTCAACCTCCATTCAGTTTCGTTGGTCAAATCTCTTCTTTTCCATCCTGAGTCACAAATAGGTACTACATAGAGCTGGAATCATCCTAAATGCTAATACGTACACACAAGCTTCACAGCAGCTGTTATAGAAACATGTTTCTTGAAATTGCTCTACTGTTTATTGCTGATATGTCCTCTTTAATTAGGAGAATTAGATCTAGTTCTCAGTTTTCACATCTCTAGTGAAGGTGAGGGGAAAAAAATGGAAATACCTGTTTCTGCAGGGTCCGGCTTTCTCTGAGAACAGGGTTATCATAGTATCATAGTATTGTGCGAGTTGGAAGGGACCTTAGAGATCATCGAGTCCAACTCCCGGGATTCCAGCCCTCTGTGTAGCAGAGCAGCACTTCTACCACTTGCGCCACAAGGGGGATTCGAACCCGGGCCCTCTGGTGTTGCAAGCGGCAATTCTACCGCTGCGCCACCGGGGCACACTATCAGACATTATGTACTAGTGAGAAAAATGTTCAGTTTTGCTTGATTTGGAAACAGCCATAAAAAACAGACATAAGGTTTTGTGAAGTGACCCTTTTGGAAAGGACCCTTCCCATGTGGAACTCTTACTTGCTGGTTCAGAGCAATTTCTCTTAAGTCATAAAAATCAAGAAATTTTCTAGCACCAATTCCCAAACAGTATTAACTTCAAGTTACCAAGTCTATTGCGTGATACTATCTGATGTGTCCACTGTTCAATTTGTGCATCTTTTTTTTTTTTTTTAACGTTAAATTTCTTTATATAAATAATTTTAACAACAAGAAGATTTATTCAGACAGAAGAAAGGTGATATTGTGACAGTGAGAAGTCTGAAGTGCTGATGGAGACGGAAAGTCAAGGCTTTGTGGGTGAAGACTGTTTATATGGAAAGCTTGCTTCAGCAGCACAGGATGATGACTGCATGCAGGGCAAGATGAGGTTCTGTGCTGTCATTTTTCTGTTGGAGCTCTTTGTTATGTTTCACTTGATAGCAAGGCATTGTTTCTACAGAAATTGTGGAAATGTCGGCCTCGTCTCATTGATGTGACAGATCCACATGGAAACGTTTTAGGTATCACAGCACTCCTTCAATAGGCAAGTCCCAAAATTGTCATAAAATATTGAGAGTTCAGTCATAAAACAGATGAGACCTCTGGAGGCCTTGGCCAAACTCTTGTTCGGGACAGGATTGTAAGCCCCCACAGATGCTGTCAACCTTGACTTTCTTTAGTTGCACCATGAGAAATTCTAATGGGTAGAGATTGCACAGCCTCTCTGGAGCATCTATTCCATTGCTCAGTATCTTCATGAAAATGAATATCCAATTCCCAGTTTGCAGTCCGTGTCTCTTGCCCCTTGTTATGTTGTTAGACATAATGAGGGAGTTCTTGTTATGTCCTGATTTTAACTGAGACGGTGTTCATAGCCTGCTGATGTTTTTATTGTTGCTGAGTGATGGGAGCATGCCCAGGTCTGGCTGGACTTCTTGGCAGGGAGGAGCCTCTGCCTTTATGGCGTGGATGCAAAGCCTGGGGACAGGTGGCCTGAGTTAGGCACAGGCTTATTCCACACTTACTCCATGTTACATCATGTAGATGGCTATAAAACTGTGGGGAGTTGGCTGTGGACTGCCACTGCTTGGGGCTGGCTGGGAGTCTGCTGATGGGCAGTGAGATGTGATGTTGGTTAGTGGTGGACACTTGTGTTATTAACTGTGCATTGGTCGGTGGGTGGTGAGTAAGGCGCTGTGGGTATATACTATCATTGCAGTTACTGCTGCATTTTTTGTTTCCATTTTCCTTTTCTGTCTCAGTGAACAATTTTTATCTCAATCCATGAGTTATGTGTGTTTCCAGTTCTCTCCCTTGTCCCAGTGAGGGGTGGGAGGAGTGCATGAATGGCTATGTGGTGCTGAGCTGCTGCTGGATTCAACCACAACTCCACTCTGAGTAAGTTGTACTGTAGTTAAGTACCTGTTGTCTGCTCCTCAATCAGGCTGCATGCACCCAGGTGACACAGCCTCTTCTTTTGGACTGTGTATTTTGGACCCCTGACCATCTTAGTCATTCTCTACTGGACTCTTTCCAGTTTCTCTTCATGCTGTTCCATCTTGAGGCCCAAACTTGAGCCAATTACCCATGTTACCTTGCAGGTGTTGAGAGGGGTGATGATAACTCCTAATGCATCGAATACACAACTTACCTTATTCACAGTAAAAGTACACTTTTGGCCCATTGAAACTGCTGCCTGCCATAGCCCCAAGGTTCTTTACAGCATGTCTGCTACTGAGTCATTTTGCAGCCTGCACCAGTGTTTGTGGTTATTCTGTTCCACATGTGGAGTTTTGCTTTTCTGCTCCTTTGTGAGGTTTGTTGGTTCCAAATTTCTTGAGGTTCCTTTAATTCAAAGCCCTGTGATTCTTTGTCATATAGTCCCCATATTTCAGTGTCATCTGCAGACTTCTGGAGGGTATCATTTTTGTCAGCATCCGAGCCACTGGTGATGCTGAGCGGAACAGATCCTCAGACTGCTCTGACTATTACCAGCTGGACACTGAATGTTTGACCTTATTCTAGTGAATTATATTTTATACAAAATTAATAATTTATTAGTTATGTCCCAAATACATTTAAGTGGTTGGATTTCCACTTGGGCTATTTGCTCTGTCCTGTTCCCACATGTTGGCTTGTTTATGAGATGTTTGTTCTGGGAATGAGCAGTGTAAAATGAGAATAAAAGGCTCTATTTCTAAAAATTAACGAGGAAACTACAGTACAATTAGAGCCAAATGCACTTAGAGACTAAGCAGATTCTTTTCCATGGGTTTTTTGTGTTGGTTTTTTTTTTTACATCTTTAAAGTTTAGTAATATACTTTTTTTGGCATTCAATTTGTTTTTAGAGTTTTTTAATCCAAAGTGTTAGCTTTGATTTTAAGTCATGATCAAGAGTGACTGTAAGACTATTTGTAGACTAATCTTGATGTTTTTCCATCATACTCATGGGAGAGCTGCTCATGTAATATCTTTCCATCTTCATGAACTGAGTGTTTTGACACTTTCATGTTAGAGTTGTTGAGTCCTGGAATTTGCAGTAGTAACCCTTGACTGTGCCTTTCACAGCACTGCCAGCAAACTTGTAGCGATGCTACTCTGATCCTATTAAAAGAAAGTGAAATGCTGCGGCAGGGGTAGAGAGGATCTTATAGACGTATAGAAGGGGAGGTTGCTTTTCAAAACTTACTTTGGAGGAAAATGCAATACCCTGAAGATGCCAATTGGCAGCCCGGCAAGACAGCCATCTTTGCAATTAGTATACAGTATGTTCTGTAGAGACTGACTGAAATTCTGTACTCAGTTGTCTTCTAAATAATTAGCACATTTGATTTTTGGAGGCTTGTGATCAGTCTCTTACATGTTTTTTCTTCAACTCTTTCTCTCTGCTTTCTATCCTGTGTTGTGGGCTAATGTAGAAGGAGCTTCTAGAAAGTGCTATGTATCTGCTGAATCCTTCAAATGGAGCTTTTCATGTTATCAGTTCTATGTTCAGTTTCTGCATCTTATCTCAAGATCTTTCCAGTTGCCAGGAGTGCAGAAATGGTCGTATTTAAGGGGCTCAACCTTTTTCCTGTGCTGGTGAGATCTTTCCCAGTGCTTTCTATTTCATAGAATCACAAGGTTGGAAAGGACCTACAAGATCATCCAGTCCAACCATCACCATTGCTACCACAAGCCACTAAACCATATCTTGTAGCTCCTCATCCAGACACCTCTTGAACACTGCCAGGGATAGGGACCTCACCACCTCCCTGGGCAGCCATTCCAGTGCCTGACCACAAACTGGGAGAAAAAGTTCTTTCTTATGTCTAATCTAAACCTCCTCTGGTACAACTTGTGGCCATTTCCATGGGTCCTGTTTGTTGCCTGGAAGCAGAGGCCAAGCCCCTCCTCATCGCAACCTCCCTTCAGGAAGTTGTAGAGTGCAATGAGGTCTCCCCTGAGCCTCCTCTTCTCCAGACTATACAATCCCAGCTCCCTGAGCCACTCCTCATAAGACTTGTGCTCCAGACCCCTCACCAGTTTTGTTGCCTTTCTCTGGACCCCCCTCTTCGCAGTTTTCCACTGTATCTTTATAAGGAACTTTATCATATACTCTGTTTCATGAAACAATTTCAGTTGCAACCCAGGCTATGAACATTTTACTTCAGCACTGATAAGGTAGCTCTGTCTGATACTTCACTTTTGTCACTAATAAGTTGGACTTCCTCCAATGAAGCATCACTCTGGCACTAATGATCTGAAGCAGTCCAATGCTTAAATTCGCTGTAGCAGGGATGCTTTGCTTCTTCTGGTCCACTCTGGTATAAAAATGAATGGGCAGGAAATGTTCTGTTCCTTGTTCCTGGTAATGGCCTGGTATTTCATGCTGCCTCTCAGTTGTCCAGAAGTTCACCCGAGAAGAGCAGAAGTTATTAGGAATGGATTCATTACAATGCATGCTGAAAGTCTGCAAAGCTGCTTTCATAATTCCAGGAAAGAAGTTCCTTCAGGCGATATCGTTCTACCTGCTTGAAGAGATTAACTTATTAAATGCACCTATCTGCTCACTCCTGTTCTCTCCTTGTGATCTCTGTTCAGGTGCCTTGGTTTACCGTCCTTAAGTAAAAGATGTGGTGGGAGGAACAATGTGACCTGGCATCTATTAGTGCTAACAGCAGCATTTTGTGGCTTTTTAATAAAGATGGAAAGGTTTGACATTGTGAAGACTTGGCTCCTGGTTTCATACTCTGCTGGAGACTAAGTCAAAAAGCAAAATTGTTGGCTTTGTTTGGGTTTTTAATCAAAATACCTGTGCTTTTTTTGACTGTCTGCGCTTATGGAGTACACAGTCTGCACTGGTAGGGTTGCTCCTGTGGTCAGAAACGTGGATGAAACTAAAACTAAAAATCATATGTGCGAAAGAATATCAGCTCTGAGAGTTGAGACACATGCAGGAAATGAGAATGGCAGTTTCTTTGATGCATTTTTCTCAAGGCCCCTGAAGATTTCTTTTAATAATAGTGAGGTGGACAGCTTGAATCTTTAAAAAGAAGTGTAATTCTGCAAGCATAATCCAGAAGTCAATGCAAGACTGCTAAAAAACAGAGGCAAGTTTGCTAGGTTTTTATGCTTGTGTTAAAACACTCCGGACTGTGCCTGTGCTGTGAAATGGGAGTACAAAGGAGTCAGCACAGGCACGGGACTGTGGCAGCTTGTCCTGCACAAGTGATGCACTCCCACACTGCTTGTGATGTGGAGCATCAGCTTCACGTCTCCTGGAGGAGAGTCTTGATCCTTAAAAGGAGCTTCAAACTCATGTGCAGGGCACCAGTATGTGCTCCATTCACCAGACTGTCTCTTTTGTTTTGCTCTGTTGAATGGGACCTACAAATATCATGGGTCCAACTGCTCCACCACTGCAGAGCTAACCAGAAGTTAAAGTGCACTGCTGAGGGCCTTGTCCAAACGTGTCCCCTGAGCACTGACAGGCCTGGGGGGCATCAGCTGCCCTGCTGGGAGCCCCTTGGGGTTTGACCACCCTCACACATAGTGAGCATGCTTTGAATGTTTTTCCTAAGCTAATATTTAACCTACCTTTGAACAGAGTGCAGATTTAGTTGCTCACCAGGACTGAGAAATAAAAGGAAGCTCATCCCAGTCAGGTTTCAGGTGCCAATATCTTTTCTATCTATAAGTGGCCTGTTTGCTTTTGTTTTTAATGATCTCATTGTGAACACCCTCCTGCTCAACTTCTCCAACTATTAAGAACTGTAAAACTGGAAATCGCTTTTTCTGTTTTTTTCCCCCCTAAATGTCTAAGGGTTCAGGGACTCAACCATTTTTTTTCTTCTCAGAGACCAGACTCCAGGGAAGGGTGGGAAACACCTTGGCCTCAAACACTGTCATGAAAAGAATGTGGATGGGGCTCACCTTTCTTCACTGGTACAGCAGCATTCTGACTTCTGAACTGTGCTGATCATTCTGAAATGGAAAATGTCCCTCTTTTTTACAGATAGGAGGCACTTTCGTGGTGCTTAATGACCCCTCAGCATGACATTCTGATAGTTGCTTTGTAAGATAACCTCCCTGAGACTGCCTGTCTGTTTCGAGTGCAAGCCATTAAGAGCGCCTGTGCCTTTGGGAAGTAATTCCTAGTTGCAAGTCAATCATTGATGTGTGTTTTTATTTTAAATTCCAGGAGTTATTTCTTCAGAGGGGGAGGAAAATGAGTCATACAGAGTTACTAGTGCTCCAAATGAAGAAATACACCTGTCAGTGCAACACTGAAATAGCAAACTGTCTCCAATCTGTTAGCTATGTCTCACTCCATCTTCCTCCCCTGCAAGTGTTTCTTGGTTGTGAGGTTGGTTCTGCAGTGGTAGCACTGTCTGGAGCTGCTGCACTTGGCATCTTGGAGCTGAACGCTGCCCACGCTGTGCTCAGTGCTGCCACAGGGCTCTTGTGGTGCCAGAGGCAGCGCTCAGAGGGGAACTCTTGGTTCCATGTTGGCCTCTCTCCATGGCTGAAGGGCCAATCAGTGGCCACGGGTGGCCCTTGTCACCTAATTTCACCAAGTGTTCCAAAATTCAGTAAGCAGCTGTGCTGTGAGACGTGTGCTTTCTCTTTGTGCGTCTGCTGAAGGTTATGAAGGCAGTACTCGATGTGCTTCAGATTGACAGGTTTTTGCTCTGTCATTAGGAAGAGAGGTTTCTCTGCTGCATGTGAACTGCTCAGCCTGATTAGCATGGAAATGAAAGTGCCTTAATCAGCTTGGGGTGAGGAAAGCTCAAAATTAATTTGATACATTAGTTTCACTTTAAAAATGCATTATAACTGTTGCCACTAGCAACCGATATAGTTAAAAATGCAAAGCAGTCTCCCATTCAACTTCATGTTTGTGCTAACTCATCACTTTCCAAATGATTCATTTCCCAGAGTAGGTTTTTCTTGTTTTATCTTCACCCTGTATGTAAAGCAGGCTGGGAGAATGGCAGTGGAGAGAAACAGGCAGAGGGATATCAAAGGGGACAAAGATGCTGACTTGAAACTTAACCCTGCATTCGCTCTGGCACTGTGCATCGTGTCATGCTGCTAAATAAGTGAATCCAGCTTATGGAGATTATCTCGTAGTCCTTGCCCTGTGGAGATCGCGTCTGTGGCAACTGAGTGATGAATGAACTGTGGAGGTGACGGAATGCAGGTGGGGAATTACCTAGTGATAGTAAAAAAGAAACAAACACAAAAACAAACCCGTGTATGTATTTAAAAAGAATATTCTTGGTTTTCTGATAAAAAGATAATAAATGAATCTGTGGGGTTCTTCCTCCTTAGTCACCCACAGAAGACTGTAATTCAGTGGCTTCATAACTATAAAGACAGCCTTATACTTCAGATAGATAGATAGTGTTCCATCCCCCATAAAAGCTTGTGCACCTGGGTAGTATTTAACACTGCCATGAGATCAGATGGGCTTCATCTTGTCTGATGCAGGCACCACTGTGTGAGCTTTTCTTTTTCAGACCCTTGATCGCACTGCAGGGAGGAAGGGGAACTTTTAAGAGGAGGGGAACTCTACCATTACATATCTAAAACAGGACAGGTGGGTTGTACTCCAAGTGCCAGTGTCTCTCCATTGACTATTAAAGGAGTGGGCTGTGATTAGGAGATAGAGATGTCTCCTTGGAAGCACTAACAGCTTTAGAGACAGCACTAAGTGAGCTGATGGATAGTTCATAAAAAAGCACCTAAGGAATCTGTTTTAGAGATGTAAGTACTGTTCCAGAACCAGTCCCTGTGAAATCTAGTTGGCAGCAGGAAGAGCACATTTGGATCACTCCGTAAATGAAAAGCATTCAGTGTAATGTACGTTTTGAGTCCACATATGTGAATGCTTTCCTTCTGCACAGATTACTCTGTAGGTGTAGGTCTGAGCAAGATGCCTCACAGCATCACAGATGTAATCCAAGACCATCCCTTTGGATGACACGTGGTTGAAATCTGCACACTGGTGTGTGTCAGAAGAAATCGATATCTAATTAAAAGCTGCTAAATATGATGTCACGGTAACATTCCTTACTTGCAGTGGTGCATTAATTTACCTTGCTTCTCTTTCAGAGGATCAGTGCATATGCTTAAATGTCAATATAATTGATAGCTCTCAGCCTTTCCTGGGCTGTCTCCCTTCTCTGCCTATACTTATACTGAAGATGAGGTCACTGAGCGTTTTGAGGTAATAGTGCATTTTATGATAGAACAGGGTAAAATCATGTTCAGTGTCATGAAGGTAGGCTCTTGAGAGCCTCTTGTGTTGCATTAACGAGACATTTCAAGGAAGCAGAATATCTAATTAATGTTTCATGTTAAAGACATTAATGTCTGTGTTAAACTCTATTACAGCATGGAAGCAGAAGGAGGTAATACTTGAAACAGCTCCCTACTTTGTCTTCCTCATTCTTTCACAAATTAACATTAAAAGTTTAAGCGATAGTAAGAATGTTTTAAAAGGATATGCTTCGCTGAATTAGGGGTGGGCGACGTATGCAGTTAGCAAAATAACTGCTTCAGTCTCTTTGGTCTAAAAAAAACAGTGCATAAAGGGAGAATAGAGGGCAGAGGCCCAGCATTAAGCTGTGCCTTGCTTGGGTGTGGAGGGGCTTGTGGGGTTGCTGACCCTGCAGGTACAGGAGGGAGATGACCTTGTAATACAGTTTGATTATACAGTGATCTCTTATAAATTACCTGGTCTTGTTCTATATTGATCATGTTTTTCTTATATACTATTGACTTCAGCAGGACCTCATCTTCAGTGGGCCCTTCAGACTTGAATGCGATAAACAAAAGCCCATCAGTACTAAAATACTGCACTTATAGTTCCCATCTGTAGTTTCTCTGTACAGTTTGGAGCATGTGCTAGGATGCAGCTGTAGCTTAAGGGCTTTTGTAAATAGCACTTCTCTCAGTTGCCATCAATTGCTCTTACATACCTATAACAGACTGTGCAGTAAGTGCTGGTATGCTGAGACTGAGTTAAGAAGCTCTTCCTCACTTCCCATCAGCAGTAGAACTGTGTGGAGCGTGGAGCTGACCTGTGTGAGAGGGCTGGTGGTGTTGACTGTGTCCTTCCCATTGCATTTGTAGCTGTGATGCTCTGGATGGGTTTTGGGAGTAAGAGAAATAGATCCCATGTCAGATTGCAAAAAGTGAAGTAATGGAATTGATCGATTGATTGATTTTAAAGCAAAAAAAAAAAAAAAAAGTTAAATCTCTCATGTATTACTTTGCTTTGTTAAAATAGATATTTAATGCTTTCTTTTTACGTGTCAGATTTTGGAAATATTGTATCTAGAGATATTATATGTATCTATAAACATGACATCAGGGTGTCTGTCACTTACTTGGGGTGCAAACTGCTTTCTGTAGTAATCAAAGATAAGACCAAGCAGGTCCCCATACCAGCTGTTACCCTCTTGGGAGCATACTCTCAAGAGTGCCTTCCTGCTCCTGTAAGTGTGGTGTCTGAACTCTGACTTCTTTTCCCAGGAATATGTTTAGAAGAGAGAACTGTTCAAGACTAAGTTAATTATCTCTGTTCTGAAGGATAATTTGGAGTAGAGACAATGAAAATAATTGATGCATAAATGCTTCCAGTGAATGCCTTTCAGTTTCTCTTTATAAACCATTGTGAGACATTGCTGGCTGGGTGGGTAATGCATGAGAAAGCAGAAGACTGTGATGCAGCTGATGTTTTGCTCACATCTGAATTCTTATTTGGGTATATATCAAGGAAATATCCTAGTATTGCTGCCGTAAGCTCTGCAGTGAGAGGCAAGGATGTTCCACCAAAATGATAATTACCAATAATTGCATGTTGCTGCAGTTTATTTCTCCAAAATAGTTGGCTCTTTCCTTGTGCTTTTTACTTTGAACTTACTCGTTTGTCCAAGAATCTTTGTGAACTTGGCTTTTCCTCCTCCTCTTCCATGATAGCACCTGAGGGAAGCTTCAGGTTAATCGTGTCCTGCGCTATAATCTTCCACTTATTCATGTAGGCAGCCTATCAAATGTGGGAAATGAACTGCAGCTCTGATCATCTGGCTAAAGGGGATTAATGTCATCCAGGGCAGCGCTGGTACCAAACAGATTACCAGGAGTGGAGAGTGAGTTGGGAGGGGTGTAAACCCCCCAGGAAATGGGCAGCCATCTTGGTTCACAACTTTTGTAGTTACACTTTGTGCAGCAAAGCACATTCCCTGGAGAGTGATGATGTATTTGATAGAAGGGGGGGAACCAAGAAGGTGCTTGTTAGCAAGAGCTCAATTAAAATAAATGACTGCAATCAGGTAACTCTTTGTGCTCAAGTCTTTTTTAGGTTTCATCTTAAACAGAATGCAGAAAGACTTTTGGTGTTTAAAGCGTATTTATAGTTTTTACTATGGCTCATTTAGTTGTCTTTTTTACTCAGTGTATTGAAGTTGTTAGTCTTTAACTGGGTGTTACCTAACTGTGATTCTGTAGAGTGTCATTTGAATGTAGAGAGTAAAAGCGTGCTCTGTGTACATTAGGTAACAGTTCACAAATCTATTTATATATGGGCATTTGGTTTATTTGACAATTAACGAGTATTTCTGTTGCCTTACAACTGAAAACTAAATGAATTCAAACTGGCCTTGTTCTTGTCCAGAGAAGAAAAGGCTGAGGGGAGACCTTATTGCTCTCTACCACTGCCTGAAAGGAGACTGTGCTGAGGTGGGGGTCAGCCTCTCGCCCTGGGTAGCACTGATAGGATGAGAGAGAATGGGCTCAAGTTGCACCAGGGGAGGTTCAGGTTGGATATTAGGATAAATCTCTTCTCAGAGTGGTGAGGCATTGGAATGGGTTGCCCAGGGAGGTGGTGGAGTCACAGCCCTTGGAGGTGTTTAAGGAAAGGGGAGATGTAGTACTCAGGGACATGGTTTAGTGGCAGTATTGGTGGTAGCTGGACTTCATGATGTTTGAGGTCTTTTCCAATCTTGATGATCCTGTGATTCTATGAAAGCTGTGCAAGTTACTCTTAAAGGATCTGGACTCTGAAAAGAATGTCATATAGAAAGCCTCCATTTTCCCCATTCCCCAGGCTCTCCATTCTCCCCCATTTTCACAGTAAAGCTTTCAGGTATCAGTTACGTTCGTTTTGTTGAATGTTATGTGGGTGACTTGAGATGTGGAAAGTTATGTCTAAAGCATTATTTGAGGGAATAAAAAATAATTTGGAACTTTAACTAAAACTGATGGGGAAAGGGATTAAAGTTGTTTGTACAGATGGGCTTAGAATGGAAATATTTAATCTACATGTAGGTATTTCCAGAATACCTCATATGATTTGGTAACCCGATCCACCTTTTTCATAGAAAAAAAACACATTTTGGATGTCTCATCTAATTTAGTGACCTAGTCTTGCTTATTTTTCCACTTCCCTGGTTTAGACACCATTGAATTCCATGAATTTTTATCAAACTGAAACTGATATAAAAATGAGAGAAGGGTCAGGTTAATGCAACTGCTGAAAATCCCAATGAGAGTAATACCTGGTAGTAGTCAGGTGTCTGATGGCTTGTTTTTGAATTCAGTCAGTTTTGAATTGAAATTAACATCACCACTGAAGCCAGTATGGTACCAGCATGGAGGACATATGGGAAATCAGGGAGAAAGCTTATTATTTTTTGGGGGGGAGGGGATACAAAGTGGGTATTCAGGGCAAAAAGGCAGATTTGCAAGAGGGAAAATAAGCTGAAAAAAAGAATAGGATAAGCCTACAGCATCTTTTCTCAGTGATTGAAAACACTTCAGATGGATTTATTCTCTGAGCATTTATGATCTTCCTCCTTCTTAATGGAGGTGAACTGTTGATCTGTAAACCATAGTTGCTAGAGAGGAAAATCCCTTCTCCAGTGTTCCCACTATGATGCCATTGGTTTACACCAAAGAGCCTCGGATGGCACTGGGGGATGGAAGAAAAGCTTGAAAATGTTTCATGTCTGCTTGGTCTTATTTTAATCATTACCTTCTCGTATTTTATGCAAATGCAAAATTATTTTTAAAGCTGCTTTCTCTTTCTGAAATGGTTTGGCACAGGTTCTGAAGCTTCGCTGTTGAATAAAGAAACTTTCCAGCAACTGCCCTTTGATTATTTCTAAATGTAGGTGACAGCTGTCCTTTTGGAAAAGGAACACAATTCAGCATGTGAGAAACTGACACATTTTTCTTTCCTTTTCAGAGTATCTCCTCTTCAGAAGTCTGAAATAGTAGACATGGTAAAGAAACACGTGAATGCCATAACACTTGCCATTGGGGATGGTGCCAACGACGTGGGAATGATCCAGACTGCTCATGTTGGAGTAGGGATCAGCGGCAATGAGGGCATGCAGGCAACCAATTGCTCGGATTATGCCATCGCACAGGTCAGAGGCAAAAAAAGTACAATTGTCATGTACTATGTCAGAGACCCCACTATGTGGCTATATAGTACCCAATGTCTTCTCTTAGCCTTAGAGCTAAAAGAATCTCAGATTATTTCATTTTTCAAGGCAGTTTCTAAAACAAATACTTGTGATATGGTTTTGGAATCCTTTGTTTTGATTTCTGTGCTCTTCACTTCAAAGCTCTGTCTTCCCTGAAAGCTTCAGTTTCCTCCTGGTGACTGTGTGGTGGCTCTTCAATAATCAGGGAAAGGCACTTTGTGATGCTTAAGCTGACATGTTTTAAGTGCAGCTTATCTCTCTCATGGAAAGTTCTTTTCCCTTACTCTGAATAGGCATTACAGACAGGTGTGTAAGAGTGTGGCTGTTTGGAAATTCTTATTTTGAGGTCATGTTCTCCTTTTATATTCCCTCCACCCCCATCAAATATCCAAGAATTGTTCACAGTCCTGAGAGTTGAGCAATGTTTTCATTTTAGGTATGGTATTTTGAACGTGATTTGGGTGAGTGCTCCCAAACAATCCTATGAAATTCAACCCAAGAGGAAAGTAGAAGAGCCTTTTTTGTTTAATTGAAGGAACTGAGCTGTAGGACTATATAAAGCTAAGTAAGGAAGGAGATAATTCAGTGGACACAGACATCTTCTGAGTACTGTTTATGGTTCAGGTTCCCTGTGTTGGTTTTGAGACTGATCATAGGGCAAGAATGAATGAGAGCTGGCAAGAGATGATCCACTGACTCTTCAGTTATCTCCATGCATCAGCTGCCAATCCTGTCTGCTAGGAATCAAATCTGCCAGATTTGTTTTACCAATTGATATGAAATGTTACATTTTTTTCTGATAGTTTCAGTAGAAGGTGAGGTTTTAAAAAGGTAAAATAATAATGATAATAGTTAGACAGATAGCTGCTTAATGTGCTAACTGTGTTGTGAAGCCAAGTAGCATCCTTGTATTGCTGCTATAGAGCCTTTTGTGGTCAGGTGAAGCACCGTGCATTCCAGGTTTGAAGGACTACAGCCTTCTAAGTATATCTAGAAAATTTCGGGCTGTTTCTCCAATGGCTTATTCCATGATAAACAGTGTATAAAATTATAGGAACTGCCATAGGCATAGTCTTTGGAATCTTGCAATGATTTTCTTTTCTAGCTTCTGTAGGTTATACATTGCTTCTGCTGCATAACTTAATAGAATGCTGTTTACTTACATTTCCTCAAAACATGTATTGCTTCCATTTTAATAAGTAAACATAAGCAGTGAGAATTTTGTCCACAAAGGGACAAATAGCATGTTCTACATGCTTTATTTCTTTCACATGAGTGGCAGCAATATTCAGTCTTAAGTCTCTTCACGTTCACATGTTGCTCCTAAATTACCAAAGAGAAAACCCACGTCTTTGGACTTAATGTTGAAATTAGGGAAATAAGTTGTTCTTGGTTTGAACTCGTCAGGGAGTTAATGACAACAGCAATGAATCTTCTTAGTTCCATGTGAAATAGAAGCTGGTCGCATGAGCACGGAGTTTAATCTTTCAAAAATTAGTGAAATCCTATGGATCTGTATTTTTTTGATTATTTAAGAAAGGTTTATGTTAGAAAAGATGTCAAAGAATCCCCCTTGCAGGGAGGACTAATAGTGTGCGGTTATGTTTCAAAAAAATGTTCAAAAGAAAAACTTGATCTCCGTGGGGTATATTTCTTTCAGGGAAGACATATAACTCCCACTGAAGTGTTACTGTGTGTGCATGCCTTGAAGGCAGAGTATGTTCTTATTGAGTAATTTAAAACGACGGCTCTAATGTAGCATCTCATGTTCAAATGAGATTTCAAATACAGCGGTGCCAGAAGTGGACACTTATGGAAGAGAAAGTCTCAATATAAACTGGTTCTGGATTCCAGGGGGAATCAAGGCGTAAACCAAACAAAAATAAAAAGGCAACTTACAGCTTGACTCTGCTCCGGGTAACTTCCACAGGTACAAGGAGCATCTGCTTGAACCATCCTTTCCCCTTTAAATGATCTTGCACCAGTGATCCATATTTAGGGAATTCCCAAACCAGACAACCTGACTGCTTGGAGAGACTTGGAGAGCAGTAGAATTTAAAAACTTTTTCCCCAGTAAAAAGCTTTATCATCTTAATCCTGAGAGCACCCGGCATGTGGGGAACGTCGCCTTTTCTGAACTAGAGCAGCTTCTTCCTTAGGCGAATGTTCAGGTCTCCTTCAAAAACCCATCAATGTAGCAGTGCTCAAACAAATGCAGTATCTTAGAAGGGCCCTATCGCCCATGGTCACTCAAGTGTGCCAGTAGTTGTGCATTTACATCATTCCATTGATCAGCATCAAAAATTTACTTCCTTGCTCCATCTTAATAGTACTCTATATCTCTGCAAACGGGCTTGGAATTATTTAGCTTATTAATGTCTCTCACTGCGCAATGGAGTGGATTCATCTTTGTGACTATAGAGGTTAAAGAGCAGTTAATGGTAGGATTTGTCCAACCTGGAGCTGCAGAAGGAGGAGCATCTGAGACGGTCACACTTCAGATACAGCAGAGAATACTTCAGGGTGCATCCAACTCTGTTCTTTACAGGAGGTGTTGGGGCCACTTGTCAGGATGTGATGGGAATCTTCCCATCATTGCTGATGTTTTGTCATGGAGTTTTGAGGAATAAAGCTATAAAAATGCTGCAGATTAATGGAGGCAGTAGGTGACTTCTATGTTACCTGCTCCCTTCTAAGTGTCCTACTTTCAGTCCTGATTCAGGCTGGGCAGGGGCTGAACCATGAAGCTTCTTTCACTTTTATTTTCTCTCCTCCTTTATTTCTGGCATATCCGAACAAATCCATGTTGCTGATGCATGTCAGAAAGGTTGTTCTTAGAGGATTTGTGGTTCAGTGATTTCTGTGCTGGAAATCATGGGAGCGGAGCTCTCTCATGACAGTTCTAATTCATTAGTGCAGCTTTCAAAGTCTCAAGTAAGTTTTTTAAATGGCTGAGCTAGAATCTACTTTTAAGAAGTCGGTCTTTACTATCAAGTTCCTCAATTGAAGAGGAAGCAAAGCAAGTAGTGTTCTTGCCTTCATGTCCAAGAACCTTTCAGATTCACACGTGCTGAACAGTAAATGTAGAAATTTTTGACCATGAAATTAAGAGTTTGCATTTATTCTTAATAACATTAACCCTGCCTGATTTCGCTACTGGGGTAGTAATACAACCTGAAGGCTTTTTGCTGTTCAAAGACAGGACACCTGGTGTGTTTCTTAGGCTCTGTTGCCAGGAAAGATGTCCAGTAAATAGTAAGTGTCAGGACATACATTTTGTATACGTGTGCTGCTGAAATATTCAGATATTGTGCTCCAGCAGCTTTTGTAGCTGATCTGAGGCTTTTTGGCGTGTGGGAGAATTCACTCTCACCTTTTTTTATCAAACAGTTCTTCTTACGTGTATAAACTTGTTTTCTCTCTTTCAGTTTTCCTACTTGGAGAAGCTGTTGTTGGTCCATGGAGCTTGGAGTTACAATCGAGTTACCAAGTGCATACTCTACTGCTTCTACAAGAACGTGGTTTTGTATATTATTGAGGTAGGAGTAACAAAAGGGATGGGCTTTAAAGGTGCTTACTCTTCAATTCGTTTCTTTCTAGAAGGAAAAGCTGAAATTAGTTGGCTTTGGTTATTTAAAAGAGCAGGCTTTTTTTTTCCTGTTGCCCATTTACAAACTCTTGCATTGCCTTGCAGTACCAGTGAAATAATAACATAAATCAGGTGATTTGATTTAGTAATATTTAAAACATAACTGCTTGTATTTTGTAAAATTCACTGCCTGAAGAAGTCAAGTAATCAAACTGGGTTTTGAAGGAGGTCGAATAATACTATGAAATCAATGTAATTTTTCTTAGATAAGAGTGTGACCTCATGCTTCAGGTTACAGTCTAAATTTAAGGAGGGCCAGGAATCTTTCTTATTGTTTCTTGTTGCCTTGTTCAGATACAAGTGGAACTTGAACTCAGTGGGTTGGTCTCTTGGGCTGAAAAAGCAAATTCTATATTTTTTGTGGAATTTTTGTCACGTATTTCCATATGTGTATGTATTCATTTCTCTGTTTCTACAATTTAGCAGTCATGAATGTGGTTAACAGTTAGAAAATTAGAACACTTATAGTTAGGCAACCAGCTATGTACATTTTAGCAGATAGTAAGTAATACTTTATTATTCAGTGAATCATACTGTGGTCAGTGTGTGAATATCCATCTCCCTCAGGGTCCAGTCATCTTTAATGCATGTTGTTAGGCTCTTAGAGAACAGCTACTCTCCGTTAACTCATGTAATTTTTCCTCTGTTAACTATTTCTGAATTAGCTTTAACCTTGTGGTGTTTTAATTTCAGTATAGATGAAAACATGCTGTCAAAATAATGACAGTGTATTGCTGTGGTGGTTGCACAGGATGGTTGTCTGATATCCGTAAAATACTTCATGAAGTCTAGAAGTTTTTTCTATATTGTAAGAATCCAGTCCTTGTTTGTATTCCACTTCTTTAGCCTCGCTCCTGAAATCTCACAATTGTGTTCTTGCACTACCGAGGAGGCCACTTCCACAGTTCTGAGGCAATTTTATTATGCTTATGCTTATAATTATGCTTATAATTAAGATTTGATTTGTGCGTAGCTTTCTGAAATGATCCTTAACTTGATTTTGGCTGATCACAAGTTATGCCTTTTAGCAGTGGCTTTTAAGTGTTATCAGAGACGACAGAGATACTCATTATTGTGAAAGAAAAATGTAAAGAAAAGGTATTTGTCTAGTGGGGTTTTTGCTGAGTGTGGGAAGTAGCATTCCCTGAACAACTCAGGAAGATACTTAGCAGCTCCGTGATTGTCATTTTCCCTCTAAAATTCTTTTCTCATTTGGAAAAGTGTTTTCGAAAATCCTGCTTCTCAAATATTACATTTGGTGCTGAACTTTCAGTGGAGAGCTAAATTACATTCTACCCTGTGAGAAGCTGGGCAAGAGGTTGAAGAGAGGTGAAAGCCTCTGGGACCTCCAACCTGAGGCAGCTTAATCATCTCTCTGCAGGGAGGCATTTTATTAGATGTTGCTATATGATGCATAAAATGCAAGTCTGCTCTGAGGATGTAAGGTCAGATGTTCCCTTCTCTTTGCTGCCTTAGATTGTGTTCAGTTCTGCTGTGTGCTGTGCTGAGGGACATGAGCTTTTGGCTCTATTGACTCCCCTGAGTAAGAGTGGGAATCGGTTCCTTCCAACACTGCAAATGTGCAGCTGCCTTCAGCCCCATGCCTTGCTGACTCCTCTGTGTGTACAAGTTGGGAGCAAGTTTAAGGCTTGTGGGAGGTGAAGCAACAGAAAGATGAAATCGCTACAACCACAGTGGTGGGTAGAGCTCAGTTTGTTTCTAGTTCCTATGGTGAGTTTGTTTCATTAGTGGCTTTGAGGAACTTTACCTCCAAAACCAAATAAAACTAGCCAAAGTGACTGCAAACTGAAGAGACCCCAGTTTGGGAATACTGCAGGTCTGAGGGGGATGAAAAGGTCTCCAATTCTGTTTTTAGCTTTACATAGAGAAAGCTGAGTTATTCTGTATTTCTGCCATGAGGCTCTGAAGCACTGATCAATTTGTGGTATGGAAGAAGCTCCCCAAAGGAATCCATTCTTCAGCTTGAGATAATAGTGGTTCAGTGCCCAGTGCTACTGCCCTGCTGCTAGTGCATGTTTTATGTTCCTGATTGCTCCCCAGTACTCTGGACAAGCTCAGTATTTACCTGAACTTCCTGCTTGGATGTGTGGTGTACGGGGAGTATTCTTTTAACATTATAATGAGATGGGGATTTGGACTTGAACTACATTCTAACTTGATCTTCTAAGGGATTGCACTGAGTAAATATTTATAAAGTTGAATCAAAAAGCACATCGGTCAATATGACAGACTGTCAGTTATACCTTTGTTACTGTGTCTGCGTTATTTCAATGAAGCTTTAACACCCGAGGAATAACAGTAATAAGACTTATGGAAATGAACTTTGCAGCAGTGAAGCACTGGAGCTTCATCATAACTTTTTTTAACCTGAGATTTTATAAGTGTCACAGAACAGAAATGGTACTCAGACTTCAGCACACAAAATATCTGGACGCAAAAGTTGGAGAGGTGTGTGTAAAAGAGTAAATTAAACTTGATTTAATTAAACAGTGATGAGCACTTGAGAATACCTTGAGAATACCTCCTTTCCTGGCACCTCGAGTTTGGTATACCAACAGTTAGAAGTGCCACACTTAGAAGTGCCACACTTAGAAGTGCATCTCAATACCAAACACTCATACACCAGGAGAACCCAACCTGTGGCAGCTGATTTTGTGATTTTTTTCCTTTAGTTTCTGGGAAAAGTGGTAATTAAAATAAAGAATTTGGCATTTGGTGGAAAGTGTATTCAGGTAACTGTAATCACGGGCTTTACTGTTCAGTGATGCTCCCAGGTTGAAGCTGATGTTTCTCTTCCTGCAGTGGCCAATTCTTGTAGAAGACACATGGCCCTGTAAACTATGTTTGATTTCAGCTGCCTTTCCAGTGACTGAAATGTATCTGCGTAGGGATTTCATGCAGCTAGAGAGCTAATGACAGAAGACAGCCTGATTATTACAGAGAAAATGAAACAAAAATTGCATTTTCCCTTGTTTGGTTTAAAATGAGATCTTCCTACTATTAACTTTAAAATCGCAAAGGTGAGTTTTGAAACTTCTGAAGTAGTTCTAACAGTCATATTGGAGATTATGGTTTAGCACAGAATCTGGAAACTTGGTATTGCCCTTTTTTGTGATTTGATTTCTCTTTGCTTTGATTCCGCTTTGCTTCATTGGGGTGCTCCAACTGACACTCTCTCAGTTTGTCCCCTTGCTTTTACAGAGTGTAAAACTCAATGAAATGATTCAAATCTAAGCGAGAAAAACAGGACCTGGAGACCAAAATTCTTTAGTTGTAGTTCCTTGTTCACACTGGAGCCCTTGGATGTGATGTTTACAGGCAGGGATGCTGTCCTTACCCTTGGAAATTAAGTAATTTAGAAAGTTACTAAGATGCCTATTGGGGTGAAATGTCAGTATGGAGCTCTCTTTTTTGTTTTCTTACATTGCTAGAGCAGTGTGCACTAAGAACTGTTGGATTACCTTAAACAGGAGATCAGCTGCAAGGTAATGGCTTTTTAGGCCTTGAGAGACAAATACCTGCGCATCATTACATAACACCATCTCATAGAATTACTTCTGTAGCTGGCTTTAAACTGAGTAGTGAAACAAAAGATCTGTTTCACATCTGCTGAGCTGATACATTTCACTGGAGATGATATAAAGTTGTCCCGATGACATCAGAACTTTGAAATACAGCTGATTTTGAATGTAAAAGAATACAGGAATGTTGCTTTCATGTCATGCTTGGAGGAGTAGAAATACAGCAAGATGAAAGGTGATATCAGTAATAGCAGGTGAGAGTTCAAGGCATTTGGGGATGGTTCTGGGGAAACAGTAGCATGGAAGATATCTTTCAGGTCAGCACAGGGTGTGCAGGAAAGCAGTGCTCAGTACCTCACTGGAGCACGTTGTTCATCTGAAACCTGCTTAAGCACAGAGTGCCTGAGTATTGCATATTGTGTAATAATTAAATATCTGTGTCCCTCTGTCAAGGCTTGGCGGTGGAGGGTCGTGATGCTCAACTAGAACAGAAAAAGAAGTGAATGGAAATAGAGGGGGAGTGTATAGCACGTGTAACTCTTTTTTCCCTCTGCCTTATATATCCAGAGATAAACTGTAGGCCTGGATCTGAACACCATTTCTTTATGGCAGTTGAGAGTGAAAGTCTTAACCTACACCCGAGCAGTATTAAACAAGATAAACCACAGAATCATTGTATCACAGAATCGTAGAATGACCTGGGCTGAAAAGAACCACAAAGATCATCCAGTTCCTACAACCCCTGTTATGTGCAGGTTTGCCAACCACCGGGCCAGGCTGCCCAGGGCCACATCCAGCATGGAGCATCTAAACATACTAAAGGACAAAATAATAGGGTTTCTGTTTCTAATTCAGAGCTGAATTTTCAGATCTTATTAAATTCCAAGTAAACACAGTGTTTTGGTAGGCAAACTTTGAAATAAGCAGGGATGTCACAAGTGCAACATGGTCTGACTGTGATGGTGTGAAGGGCTCTGTGTGCTCTTGGTGGTCTCCACTCAGACTTGCTGATAGCACAAGCTGTGAAAGTGCACATGAGATGTTCCTACATGAGATCTGTTCTTCTTGCTGCGTGAGACTTGTTTTTCTTGTTTTTATGCTTTCCTGTCAAACAGATTTGTTTAAAAATGCAGACAGTGGGCACAGGAGTTCTTTCTAGTCCTGTTAGCCAAACAGCATGCAGAAATTTGTCTATCTGACATGACACTAAAAACATACAGCTCTGACATTTCTGTGTGCTTATTCCCTGATTTATACAATCCGACTTGTACTTAAATCACCATGCCTTCTGTTTCCAATTGGCTTTGTATCTCTGAGGTATAGCCAAACAACAGAAAACCTGAAGCCTGGGGATTGTTGGAGTACGTTGAGGACTGGAGCGCAATAAGTGTTGTCATAAAAAGCAACTTTGTAAGAAGATAACAGAACAATATTTTCCCCCCAGTGTTAGGCTAAGATTAAGAACATCTGGCTGTAAAATTCCTGAGCAGGGGTAACAGTAATACAGGCAACTAGTTGTCTTGTCATGATTACAGATTCAAATGATTCAGTTGCGTGTTGAAATACTGTGGTGGGCATTTAATACTCCTTACTTCTATGTGCTTATGCTAGGTTAGTTTGTTAGCCTTATAGCAATTCTGTATCACGAAACAAAGCAGGAATGTGTTCCATTTCTGTTTGTGCAGTAACCTGAAAATTCAGCTATTTGACATCTCATCATAGCCCTGGTCAATAACTTACTATGGACAGATGCTTTCAGATGCAAAAAAAGGTGGGATTCAGTGTCCTTAAGGTAGGTGGCAGGTGTAAATTCAGGTGCTTAGGAGAAACCTCTGTGGTGTCCATTTAGATGGCATTTATGGATTGCTCAGTGGTTGCGGAGAGCAGTGTAGGATTGTCAGATATGCCACAGTAGCAGAAGCATTACTGTGTTGGCATGTATAGATAGCTAGGCAACTAAACCCCGGCAGAAAGAGAGGTCCCTTTGTTCTTCTTGTCCATTTGGTATTTGAAACTTTAAATGAATAAATAAATAGACAGGAATCCAAATCCTCCAACTTAAGCAGTGCTGGTCAGTTTAAAAGACGCAGAAAACTTGTGGAAGTTGTAATAAAGACCTTGCAGACCTGGAAAGTGCAGTGATAGACACACTGTGAGAAGCAATACACGTGTGTGACTCTCATCCTTCTCCATCATTGTAAGAAAAACTGGCCTTATGTGCCCGTTTTTCTCATGCACTGTTTCAGACTTAACATACAGCTTTAATGCACAGAAGCAGAAAGCCTGGGGCAACACAGGACACTGCCCCCCTCCCACCCCTAAAAGAGCTCATCGTAGGCTCCAATGCAATAATGCATCCTTTTGTAACAGTAGTTCCAGAAGTCAGATCTTGGAAATAGCCTGCCAGACTTCCAGAGATATCACAAAACACAACCTAATCCAGAATTATGCAAATAGTGGCTACAGATGTGTTTATTTTTTGTTTTAAAAATACATCCTGATTCCTTCTTGGTTGTTCTACAGCTCATACAGCTCATAGTTCATATTGCTGCCCTTGACAGTTTATTCCTTATTTCAACCCCCCGTTGTGTGAAGAAATTGTCAGAATTGCTTATAGGCTGGTCTCATCAACTTTAATCCATGATTGACTTCTTGGATTTTGGATTCCTAATTGAGTATGTTAATCCCAAGAGTTTCCAAGGAATCAATCAGTCACAAAGATAAATCGATGCTAATTTTCCTTTCTTTTTTAGTAATATATACTGCACAGTGAATCATTAGAGAGCAGTCCATCTTTACTGAAAATAACATTGACTCAACTAATAAATGGCTGGTTTAGAATTTTCTTTCAAATATACCCAGAAGCGATCAAATCAGTATTCTAGCATTGATATTTTATTTTATTTTATTTTATTTTATTTTATTTTATTTTATTTTATTTTATTTCATTTTATTTTACTTCATTTTATTTTGTTAAGGGCACTGCCTTGGCTGCACCTTATAAGCAACAGATATGGTAATTTTCTAAGATTGAAAATATAAGTAGTAAGTGTGGCTCCTTAGCTTGGTCTCAGAATCTCTTAGGTAGAAGGTTCAATGCGTGTTGCCAGAGAGTATCTGCAATGTTATTTACTGGGCAAGTAATATGTTCAGAGCTACTCGATCCGTTCTTTGTGTAACTTCATACACATGAAGGAGAAGGTTTTTTTTCCTCAAAAGTTTTTGCCTAATTTGATTTGAAAACATCCATTATTCTTTTTCAATTTGGGGGACTTAGAACAAAGCAATAATAGCGCTGTTCTCTAAACGTGAAACAGTAACATCCTCCTGAGCACTGTGTGCTTCAAAACTCCAGTTCTGTCATCAGTAAATGCTTTTCCAGTTTAACGTTCTTACCAGTGAAAATGGATTGTGTTGTTAGGACGTTGTGTGATATGGGCCAGGTAATCAAAACATGTGGAAGATTTTAAGAGGGAAATTAAAGCTATACAAAGGTCAGTGATTAAATAAATAAAGAAATAAAAGTAGTTTAATACGTCAGAGAATCACAGGGGTTGGAAGGGAGGGACCTCAAGAAGTCACTGAGTCCATCCCCCTCGCTAAAGCAGGCCCCCTACAGTACATCACACAGGTAAGCATCTAGACAGGTCTTGAATGTCTGTACAGGAGGAGACTCCACAGCTCCCTGGGCAGCCTGTTCCAGTGCTCTGTCCTCTTAGTGTGAAGTTTTTCTGCATGATAGTGCAGAACTTCCTACATTCAAGTTTTATGCCATTGCTCCTTGTCCTGTCACTGCACATCACTGAGAAGAGCCTGGCCTCATCCATTTGCCTCCCACCTCCTTTCAGATATTTATAAACACTGATCAGATCCCCTCTTAGTCTTCTTTTCCCCCAGGCTGGACAGACCCAGATTACTCAGCCTTTCCTTACTCCAGGCCCTTTATCATCATTGTGGCCCTCCACTGGACTCCTGCTAGGAGATCCCTGTCTTTTTTGACCTGGGGAACCCAGAACTGAATGTGCATATTTGGAAAATACAAACCTATCCAGCCAGGACAATGCAGTGCATATGTTTGACTTGTGGGTAAAAAGATGGCTGAGCTGTAATTCGATAGAAAAGTTTTTGAGGGCAAATAAGCCCCGTGAGGAAATAACTTGTGCTCAATGTGTTCAAGCTGATGTTAGCAATGTGTGTGATGTGGTAGAGGTTAACTCTGAGAACGCTATTTTAAAATCCAATACCATATCACTATATGTGTATGTATTTAAATAGATATATATCAAAGTATTATTTTTATATCTAAGTATACATAAATGTAAAATACAGCTTATTATAAACGTATCTTGGGCTTGTACTGGTTTTCTTTATATCTGGCCTTTATCCCTATAAATAGACTTCCTTTAGGGGCGACATTCCTGATTTATGTGGGAATAGCTAATAGCAAAGTAAAGTTCTGTACATTTTTATTTTTTATTTGTGAAGTTTTATTTTTCTTTCTACTGGCCTGAAGCCATGGGCTGCAATGGAGTAGGTGCAAGGTTTTCTTCTCTTCACCTGTACCTCGGTGCTATAAATAGCTATGAGTTCTAAATGTATTTCACAGCAATTGACTTCAGTCTGCAAATGGTAATACAAATGAGGATACATTTTGCCAATGACAGCGTGGTGATAGAGCTGTCCGAAGTGACTGCCTGACAATTAGCTTAATTCTCTGGTTTAGAAGCTCTGAGCCACTGGTACTACAAGCAGCCCCAGCAGCGTGAGTGCTCCATGATTTACTGCAGCTTGATGGCGTTGGTCTGTCAGGGGACAGATAAGTCCTATGAAGGAGTAACTTGTTGTCAAGGTGTTCAAGCTGATAGCAGTGGACATAGGTTGCTCCAAAAGTAATGCCTCCTATTTATTCCCATGGAAACTACAGCTGACACAAAGAACACAATAACACTGTCTGATAGAGCAAATTCTCAGCTACAAAACACTGTTTTTCAACCCTATCACCACCATTAGCTGTGCACTTTTGCCAGCAATAAACAGGAACCTGCACACCGTTTTCATAACAATCTGCACCATCTGATTGCATCTGCACTCACTGCTGCTGTCACCACTGCTGAAAAGCACCACCCACAACCGCACTGTGCTCACATCTACTCTTTGGTCTCCATAAATGCTCAGCAAGCATTGATGAACATCACTGGATGCCATTTTCTCCACATGGAGAAACATCTTTGCTTCTTCTGCACTCCCATGTCAGCCACCATTGTGTCAGACTGCCACTCTGCTGCCATCTGTCACACCACAACAACATGTAACAGAATGTTGGTGGGAAGGTTCCACCTCTACTGCTGTACCACCAACATCTGCCACTGATATCACGGGCCAACATCACAAAGCAGGAGGCGTTAACTTTGGAGCAGCCCTAATACTGTGTTATACTGCAGTTATTCTGTGTTAAAGTGCTATTTAAAGCAGTGATTGGCCTGGAAAAGAGGAGAGATTTGGAGTTCTTGTGTAAAGCATAGTTCAAGTAGGGCCAGAGAGCTGGGAACGTGGCAGAAAATCTAATAATGAGTCATGCTTTTGTGAAACTGGACACATTCTTTATTTCTCTCTATTTTCTCCTGTCAATGGTTGAAATAGTAAATTTTATTTACTTCTAAAATGTTTGTTTTAAAACTAACTTTGAGCCTGTTGTTGGAAATTTGGGGCTCGTTGCTATGAGCAGCTCCACTGAAGGCAGATGAAGACAATTTCTGCTTCCCTGCCAGTTCCTTGGGATGAAATGAGTGTGTTTTTTCCAAGCCATGTGGTAGGATCATGTTTATTGTTATGTGCTCTTGGAAAAAAAAAGTGTGTTCGTCTGCATAGGATATGTTTCAACACTGCATTTCAACAGCCCCATTTTCCAGTGCATCCGTAAGACAGATGCATGCTATTGATGCATTCGTGGCTTTCCGGCCTTAATATTGCTTCACAGATGATTACAGCTACCTCCTGAACACTAGCTCAGAAATGTGTTGTCAATGGATTTGGGGCAAAAATAGCCTTCTTGAGTTTGCTACCCATGCGTATAAAACTTTTTACAGTGTTTATGTAATGACCTGAGTTTATCCTGACTGTTGTGGGGCTTCTTGTTTTCTTTGGGATTGTAACCTGAGGAAGGTAATGCGAGGAACAAATTTAAGTGAATAGAAGCTCTGTTTTTAAATCCTGCAAGAAAACAGTTTTGCCATTTCACTTGGATGAGCACTAACGATTAGAACACGTACAAAAAAGCCCAAAACAAAGCAACAAAAATCATCTAACAGCCACCTCTAACCAGTTTCACTAATTAACTACTAGAAAGAGTATTTTGTTTTGGGATTCATAAAAGCATCTGTATCCTAGTTTAAGCATGCGTACAGGACTTAGAGTAAAACACGTAGCTTATGTTTGTGAAAGCAGAACAAAATGGTTTATAACATGGGCTTGAAGGTTTTATTTCCTTGAGTTTCAGGGTCTTGAACCAAATTTTTTTGTCACATTACGGCCAGGCTTTTAAAATAAATAACAATAGCCCACATCTGCCATGATCCCACAAGTTTAGTCAACTCTTTGAAAGGGTGGATAACAGCAGCCCAAGGGGAAATGATTTTAAGTTGAAAGAGGGAAGATTTAGGATGGATGTCAGGGGGGAAGTTCTTTACTAGGAGAGTGGTGAGGTCCTGGAACAGGCTGCCCAGGGAGGTTGCAGATGTCCCGTCCCTGGAGGTGTTCAAGGCCAGCTTGGATGGGACCTTGGGCAGCCTGGTCTGGTATTAAATGGGGAGGTTGGCAGCCCTGCTTGTGGTGGAGGGGGGGTAGAGATTCATGATCCTCGAGGTCCCTTCCAATCTGAGCCATTCTGTGTGATTCTGTGCATGTGTGTGATCAGTCCACAATGCAACCCGCAGCACCATTGGCGTTGCTTCCACATGTACTTCTACAGCCTCTCTGCTCAAGAACCGCTTTGCTCAGTGTGTCAACTCAGAGATATTTTCCTCCTAAAGGGAGCTGGGATCTTTGGGCTGGGAAGGAGTATAGGAATTACTGCTTCTCAGTGGCCTGAAGGGCTTTGTTCCTGTGGGGAGGGATGGGGGGGGGGGGGTAGCTGCGTTGATGTTCAGTAGATTGTGGTGGCAGCACATAGAGCAGCAGCAGATTTGAGGAACCTGTCTCAAACAGGTTTTTGGTTTTCATTGAGATTCTAAGTAAAATGCAGATAGCTGTTCTATTTATAAGCTTTTGTTCATGTGTGTGGTCTAGAGAGCTCATTGTTGTCCTTTCCATCTCCTTGGTCTTGGTTTTAAAAAAATAATGTTTAGAACATATTAAAATGCAATAGAAATAGTAAATCAAGCTGCCTAGTAATAGTGCAACTCGTAAGTTACAGTGTGTCTTTCTGAACAGATGTTCAAAGTAAATCATTTGCAGCTTGTTTTCCCAAGTATGTCCTGTCATCGTTCTCGTAATGCGTATTAATATTAACTGACTAAAATATGCCTGAAATTTACGTGTAATACTTATCTTTGTAGCAGCAGAAGCTGTCATTAACCAGCAACACCTGAGCCCTCAGCATTATTTGTGGTGATGGTTCCTGTCAAGTTCAATTTAGGTAGAAAAGTGAATCTGTCCTTTGGGTTTGCTAACGGTGTTCTGACCTTTACTCCCTTTCACTGCTGAGGAGTGACAGGTGTCTGGAGAGGCTGAGCAAAGTGACTGTCAGCCTCTGCTCTGTGTCAGCTGGCATTTGTTAGCACTAAAACTGCACTGGTTTTGTACTTCCTAAAATGCGCTTGTGCCTGTTCACACATCCTGGTTTGTGATGAGATACAGGGATGGGCAACCAAGGTGCTGTACCCTCCTGTTTTTTCAAAGCAGTTCCACTTCAGGGTAAGATTTCCACAGTGCCATCGTCCAGCCATGTTGAGGTGGGTCCTGCACTGGGTGCCTGCCATCGAGGTGCCCTTGAGAGGTGCCCATCCCACATGATGTGTGTGCATGGCACGGCTGGGCTGGGCTTCCACCATCACCTGAACCCACACCGGGGCTGTGCCTTAACCCAGTGTGTATGTATGCTGCCATTAAGATGGACGCTCTAGTCTTCCTTTTTCCCTGCGATCATGTTCCTTTTCCCCTCCTTTGCCCAGACACCAGTGTTGCCTGCAGGATGCTCTATGAGGCTGGGGTTGAGGCAGATCAAGTTCCTGATGCAAACAGGAGTTCTTGGATGGGAGTTAGAGCCATTATTGTGGCAGCAGTGTGGGTTTTTCAGGCAGAAATATACCTGTTACTTCAGTAAGCTGCTGTAGGGCTGTGTCCTTGTGTATCTGCGGACGCAACCCAAAACTTCAGAGGTAGGGCAGGTGAGAAGGTGGTGAGTTGGTATTCATTGTGCTCCTCCTAATTTTTGCCAGAACTGCTTGGGGGGGGTGGCTATATTGGATTTTTCCTTTTGAGCAGTCTGTGTATTGGACTGAGAGGCATCCCATACGTAGAGCTGGGGAAAAGGAGACTGAGAAGTGAAGGCTGATCCCAGGGGACTGAGGGATGTGGAGCCTTTTCCACAGGTCTGTCACGTGGTGCTCGTTTGCTCAGAGAAGCTGTGATCTCTCAAAAACTTGGAAATCATTGGAGGCCATAATTTTAAGAGAATGTATGTAGAAGCACTGGATTTTATGGCGTGTGATTTGTGGGATATGGAGGGGGGGAAAAACCCTTAAGAATGCGCATTAGGCCATCTGGACAGAGAGGAGGAGTTGGTGTGTGCTAAAATACAAGGTGTTCCTGCAAGGGAGGAGTGATAAAATGATAACAGCAAAACTCCTGGCAGAGTTGGCTTGTCTGGAAAAAGATAATATTTTTCAAGCAGTTCCTGATTAATGCTGAGCTGACATAAGAAGGTAGGAGTGGTACATGTAAGGGAAGAAGCAGGCACACTCTACCTGCTTTGAGGGTCTCAAGACATAAGACTTACCAGTCTCTTCAAGTTGCCTGTGATTGCTGAAATACATTCAAGGGAAGGCATGAGTGAGATGGTAGAACTCTAAAATACAGGTTAGGACTAGAAATCTGTGCCTGACTTGATTAACAGGGAAGCCTTGGCAATGCCTCCATTCCTGGGCACTGTGAAAAGGGGAGAGCACTGGTGGTCTGCCGAGAGTTGCTGTGGGGTGTGCATGACCTGTTTGGTCTGGGGGATACTTTGCCAGACATGAAGTCTCCTTTTAGCTTCACTCTCTTCTTGAGGAAACAGTCTGTTGCCTCTTCAGAGATGGCCTCTTTAACGTTTTTTGCTTTGTGGAAGATTAATGGAGCTTTTAGTCTGCTCTTTTTGACACTTCAATATTTTACTGCTACCTACATGGTTTCTAATGAACGATGCTTATTTCTGTGTGTTCTTCTTACTCTCAGGATAGCTACGATTGGTGGGAAATATTCATGAGCATGAAGGTATTTCTGCTAGGCATGATCTCAAGCTTTGCTTCTTAAAGTCTGACTTTATTTCCTACACAGCAGCTTGCTGGATCAGTAAATGAGGGGTTTGCTCTTCAAAAACACAATGCAATTCATCTGGTTGTTCCCTGTCGCTCCTCATGTAGAGGGCTGTATTGCAGTCTGAGTATTGGTGTCTGTCTGGGCTGTTTTGTTTCTGTCTTTCTACCTCTTTCTCTGATGGGTGGGAAATCATGCTCTTGAGAAGTTTCCAGTCCTTGCTTTTACTGCACTGACATTTGAGACCGATCAGTACGTTTGCTCTTCCTGTTTAACAAAGAAGCAAATTAATGTGTTTTGTTGCAGCCTCAGAGTAAAAGTGAATGATAAAAACACCAGGTACAGTAAAACCCATTTGGGGCTGTGCTCAGGCATCTGATAAAATTCTCATTTGCAAGAAAAGATCCTGCATGGAAAGTTGCCACTGCATGTGCTTCTATAGTACAAAATCTAGCAACACTCCCGCATTTACTGTCATATTAAAAGTAATGAGGCTCGATTAATTTTATGGTATTTCTCTATTTGGAGTTATGTCTGGAAACTCCTATAAGTGGGGAGGAAATGTCAGCTCTCTTTGGTTTGAACAGAAGTAATCACTGTATAATTCCAGCAAATAGGCAGAAATAGACCCTCACCTGTCTGGCTGAAGTTGGTTTTTGTGTTGTTTTTTGCTTTTTTTTACCCCTCACCTACTGGCATCAGTCACAGCAAATGCCTGCAGTGAGTCTGTATCCTGCTCCAGAAAGTTATGTGGGACCTGGTGTATATGCCGTTAGTAGAATGGTTTTTGTATTGCATTTAAATAGCTCTTGCTTCCATTGCAATTGCAAAATTCTCCCAGCCAGGTCTCGTGGACTTTGTTAATGAGAACAGATCTTTCAAGGTATTGGGATGTTAAAAACTACTGCCAGCTCCTGCCAGCGCTTCTGCAGCTGACAGAAATTGAGACAGTTGGCCATTTCCTCCGCTGGGTGCCTGGGCCTGGTGCAGTGTCATCTTCCGGAGGGCTTCAGCTCAGTCCAAGGCAGCACTGTTATGTCTGGCTCCTGTGCTGGGAGCAGCAACACCATAAAGGAGATGATGCTTGTTGAATCTATTTTTTTCACTTGAAATACTGCATAGGCAGTAAAATACAGAATCCGTTTTTATTCCACATCTCTGCCTTGGCAGCGTGTCTCTCAGCTTTGAAATACAGCAGAAAAAAAAGCTATTTTTACAAGCTAGAAACTATTAAACGATGTGTTTGTTTTGTAAAAAAAGCTGTTTCAGTGTCAATGGTGCTTTGATGTCTCTAAGGGGAGTGGCACCGTATCTTACAGGGCTGAGTGTTCAGCACGTTGGCTTTGTAGCAATACACAGTAGGTATTCTGACTGATGAATTAATAAGCAGAAAACCATTTATTGCAGAAAGCGAAAGAATCCTTTTGCATTCTAAGCTTTTGTTGTAACCTGTTCCCCAAATCATTAATCATCTGTTTTGCCAAACTGCTGTAGGAAGTTGCATTTCTGGAGATGGTTCATGTTGGTGTCAGTGCAGTCAAAGTGCTCGCTGTTGCACGATCTGAGATGGGCTCATCTCTGATGTAGCTGCAATTAGAGTTTATAAGGGATTGTCTTAGGAATGTGTATGTGGTTCTGTAGTGCTTATGAGCTGCTCTTTCCAGTGCGGGAGAGGATTCAGCCTAACTTGAATGCTCTTGTTTGAGTATGTGCCAACCTAAGGTATCTTGGTTTGCCATCCACAAAGATGTTTTCTGTCTGCTCTGAACAAAAGTGGTATATTTAAGGAAATCGAAGACACAGTTGTTCCACTGTGCTGGGGAAGGAGTAGGAAAAAAAAAATAGTGCTGCAAAAAGGAAAGCAGGTTTTCTCTAGTATTTCAAGCTGCTGGAACTCCAGCACAGTTCATTTTGAGAATTAATAGCTTAAGGTATTTTTCTAATGATCCTTGGGTTTCAGCTATTTCCTGACAAGCATTCTTGAACCAGCTCACTTGAATGTGCACATCCCTTTGTGTCCTTGATGTGTTTCTCAAAGAGGAGCTGTTTCTGTGTTTGCATTACTCTTGCCTAATCTGTTTCCCAAATTGTTTTGAAATCCCTGTTGTATGTACAGCAGGAGGCTATATAGTTGCAGTGTGTCAGACTTGGTAATTCCCAATATCCCTTGTCTTTAAAACAAATTAGTTGCTAATGAAAGTTTAAAAGGAGTAGAGTGAAACATGGATATTGCAGCTAATATTTCTAGTATTTGAATTAGTCGTGGCTGTTTCTCAAAATCTGAAGCAAGAACTTGGTTTGTCACTGATGTTTTTTGTGGTACAAGTAAGATGTTTAGAAAGAATATCTACAGACTCAGAAAAACTGATCTCATGGAGCCAGACTAGTTGCACTTTGTGCTACTGAAAGTGTGGGATAAACAGTGAAGCCATCTCAGTGTTTCCGTCATTCCTAGAATGACAAGTTCTTCTACAGTAACAAGTCATTTGCAGTCCCTTCGGTGTATTGTTTTCTGCTTTATGTTGTGATGATGTAAACTTAAAGGTAAATTGTTGGTATTGAAAGAAAACCATTGATAACAACTTGAAGATGATTCACTTTTTTTTTCCTAGGAAGGAAATATGCATGTGAGAGGGATGGATATATGGGATAATGACATTTTCATGTTGAAAGGCCACCTTCTGGTTATACACGAGAAATCCCGCCCTCAGTGCCAGGTGTGTTTCTCTATAATCACAGGAGCTGAGGAAATGGGCAGTGTATGCTGCTCATGCTTAGCAGACAAAATGCGCAGCAGTGTTGCTCACATAATCTTTTCTGCCTCAATTTCACCCGCTGTCGTTGAGGTTTCCTCAGCTGATTCAGCACTGAGCTGAAGAAGATAGAAACATCCCACGGGTCAGAAAGGGTGGGAGTAAGAAAGGGTCTGCAGGACTCAGATAATCTTTTTCCTGTAGGTGTTCCCGTGCTACAGTTCTGTATGAAGTATGGAGGCCCCCTGTCCATTAGAAAAAATGGTTAACTTTCGCTTGAAAGATATTTTTGGGCACCTCAATACAGAAAGGACATGGAGGTGCTGGAGCAGATCCAAAGAGAAGCAACAAGGCTTGTGAAGTGTTTAGAGAATATGAACAATGAGGAGTGACAAAAGGAACTGACGCTGTGTAGTCTGGGAGAAAGGAGGATGAGGGGAGACCTTATTGCTCTCCAAAAACCTGAAAGGTGATTTTATTTTTCACTCGGGGGTGGTGATGCACTGGAACAGGTTGCTCAGAGAGGTTGTGGATTCCTCATCCCTGGAGGCGCTCAAGGCCAGGCTGGATGTGGCTCTGAGCAGCCCGGTCTGGTGGTTGGCAAACCTGCCCATAGTAGGGGGGGTTGAAACCATTGGATCATTGTGGTCCTTTTCAACCCTGGCCATTCTGTGATTTTATGATTGCCGTGAGAACGGGGCTGGTCTCTTCTCACTGGTGACAGGTAAAAGGACGAGGGGAAATGGCCTCAAGTTGTGCCAGGGTAAGTTTAGGTTGGATATAGGGAAAAACTTCTTTACAGAAAAGGTAGTTAAGCACTGGAATAGGCTGCCCAGGGAGGTGGCTGAGTCACCATCCCTGGATGTGTTTAAGAGCCATTTGGATGTGGTGCTCAGGGATTTAGCGGAGGGTTGTTAGTTAGGGTACTGTGGTTGGGTTGTGGTTGGACTCGATCTTTAAGGTCTTTTCCAACCTGAGCCAATCAATTCTATGATTACAAAATGAGTTTTTAAACAATTAGTAAATTAATAATCTGATCCATACCGTGTATGATTTTTTTAAACTGTGATTTACTGCAGGGGTTTCCAGTGGAGATTTGTGTGGTGTGTAATACGCTGTATATACTCATGTTATAATTTGAACCTGGAGAACCTACATTAAGTTTGATTATGTGTGGGTATTAAAATGGCTTCCAGTCAGCAGTAATCAGTCATAATAAATGACACATGTTGATACTCAGTGTAGTTCCACTCAGTGCCCACAGTAGTGTTCTGACTTGTAGCAACTTTCTGCACAGACTGTTAAGTTGCGCACATATGCACAACTGGCTGAATTTAGTTGACTGGCTGTTTGCTGTTTGGCTTCATGGTTCTACAAAAGCTCTGTCTTAGAATGTATAATGAATGAGACTGAAAAATGAGGTGTCTGGAGTTTTCAGCTATTATCTGCCAGACACAGTGGTCGGAAATGTGGAAGACCTTTGGAGGTAAGACTGAGAGGGGAAACTAGCTTTAAATCGCTCCAGGGAGAGCTTCAGAACACCAGAACCCAAAACAGTACCTCTCTATTTTCAAAGCGGTATATGCAGGCAGAGCTGCATGACTCTCATTAAGTTCATTTGAGTCGTGCAGCTAAAGCCCCATGTGATGTTTTGAAAATGTAGGGAATAAAAACGATCTTAAACCAGACATCTGGGCTTCTATCCAGTTTTCCGGTGATAACTTCTGATGCATGCCGTTAATAAAGCATCATCCATGGGCTAAATTATTAAACTACAGAACTCTTTGTGGAAAACTTATAAGTCAGTTTTTATCAGAAAATGTGCGTGCGTTCTTCAGCAGCCATTGCTGACCAGGGGGCCCTTTTGCTCTTGCAGTGTATTCGCCAGTTTCTTCCCCTGTCCTACTTTTCACTTGTCTTTTGACTTCGTCTGAAGTTCTCACAAGCCTGTAACTGGTATTATTCCTTCTTCTCTTCTGTTAATTTCAGGGGGAAATTAAATACAGCGCTTTTGAGAAGAACATTTCATTTTTTAAAAGCATTTAGCCTGCAGATTTTACAAGTTACCTTTATAATATCCAGGTACATGTGATACTGGGAACTTGCCATAGAAAATGAGTGCTTTTTATTTGTCACTCCAGGTGCTTTGCTCTTTGGGGTTTTTTTTAATCATAAGAACCTTGGAGTTTCAGAGTATGTGCTCAGATCATGTACATATAAACTGATTTCTTCAGAGAAGTACCCTGTTCTGTGAGAAATTATCCAGCAGGAGCCCTGGTGACTCCTCACTTTCTTAAATCTCTGGTCTTTGGCACTGGCAGAAGGTAAAAGCTTTTATGGAATATAATGGCCAGTCTTCACACTTGTGATCTGTTTCTTACCATCTAAGCCTGGAGAAGAAGTGCAGTGGTCACATTGTTGTTCTAGGAGCGGGCAGACGGCTGTTTCAGCTGAAGGTTGAAATAATTTCTGCTCTGTTTCAACAGCATGAGAAATATTTCAACCCAAAGGAAGGCAAGCTGATTGTGGGCTAGTTGGGATGATTAAAATCCAGCTGCTGTAGTTTTCATTTTAGAAAATATTTCCGAACTTGTCAAATCCTGTTTGCTTCAAGATTAATATGTACAGTAGTCTTCTAATAGTAATATCTCAGCAAAAGGAACACGTGTTCGTGATAGAACCTGATACTAACCACAGAAAGAGGGTAGAGGACAGCTGTCTGGGATTGCTAGAAGTTGCCGAAGATCAACCCTTTGAATGTCAGCCCCTTGCTATGGTCTTGGTGCAGCCCAGGAATTAGCTGTATCACACAAGGGCATTTCTGAGGCTGGGGCTTTTCCTCTGAGTTATTTCCAGCATCGACAGTGGAACAAAAAAATAATAATCTCTGAAGGTCAGGATGATTGATGCAAGTAACTATTTGTTATCTTAAAAGTATCCGAGGAACCTACTCCATGGCAGTGAGAAATGGATTGTATCACGTTCCTAGGGAACTGGATATATCGAGAAAAACTAAAAGAAAAGCTTGGGAGTTAAAAGCATTGATCGTATTTAATAATTTACCTGAAATAAAAGAAAAAAGCAAAAAAAAAAAGCAAAAAAAAAAAAAAAAAAAGCTGTATTCCTAAGGATAGAAAAGCCTGCGTGCAGCTTCCGGACGTTTTTCTATAGAAGTCATTGGCCATGGCTGAATGTGCTGATAAATTCTCTGCTGCTGGAGCTGAGCAGCTGAGACAGATCCCAATGTAAAGTGGTTTAAGGTTTCTTCTAATATTTGAGTAGTACAAGTGTAATAATAAGCTTTTTCCCCCACCTCTCAACCTTCAGTGCTGAAATCCCCAAGCAGTGAAGCAAAGGCTATTTCTGACATCCTCTCTCTCCTTGTGTAGTCATCCAAACTATAAACAAACATTCACTTGCCTGCCATATGAGCTTGACTACACAAGGAAGTTACAGTGGTTTAACTGTGATGTGATTGTAAATCCATTTAAATTGGTTCCAAATGTTCTGTGAGCACTCTAAGCCTGATTTATACTGAAATGATAGTCTGGATAACTTGTTCTGTGGACTTGCAACCTGCATTTTATATTAATTTAGGTGATTGTTGTGCTTCAGTATGGAAGAAGTACCCTTAAATTCAACATTAAATCAGTGTCTGTTGTGATATCCTATTTGGAGTTGAAATGATCAAGAAAGCACTCCTGAGCAAGTGGAGGCTGGGAGAGCCACATGCAGTAAAAGAGTGGTTTCTTTTGTTTAATTCCAGATGGGTCTCTGGTGAGTTTTGGAGAACTGATAGATACTCTGTCTGTCAGTTCTTTGTGTCCGTATTGCTCAGTGTTAGCACCCTGAGGATCAGTAAGCTGGCTGTCGTCTGCTCCACTGTACCTGGTGTGGGTAGACCAAGTATGATTTGTCTTTAAAAAAAAACCAAAAACAAACCAAAACAACAACAACAACAAAACACTGAAATGCCATTAAAAATGAATTTATTGTTTTTAGAGTGAGTGAGAGCCTGTGTTGTGGATATAGATGCAAGATAAGAGGATGTTTGAGGGCATAAAGCCTGCCAAGATAGCTTGAAGCATTGGACTATATGGGATCAAGGTACCAGATTTCAATTTAGCTGTGGGCCTTATGTATGAAGAGACATTTTCATAGCTTAAATGCTGCTGGAGAAATCTTCATGACACCTAGATTACAAGACTTACTCTCTTATCTCTTGGCATCCTTGAGAACAAGTAGCTTTTCCCATTGTTGCCTGAAAAGTGATCTGGGCTGCCACTTCTTCAAGTCACCAGACCTGTCTTCTATAAAGATTGAGTAAAAATCTATTGCTGGAAAAGTACTCAGGATTGCTTATTGACCAGCTGGTAGAGTTGTAATTTAAGGAGAGTCATTCCTTCATCCTTACTGACTCTTTGGGATCCTGTTCATAATGTTCCTTCTCCTCACTAGTCAGGTAGGTCCTGACAAATAAACCACAATGCTTATGAGGCCTGAAGAAGTACAGCTATTGCACACTGCTACACAGGCAAGGCATATAGGAGACCTACAACATTTACAAAGCTGGATATTTGCAAATACAGAATGAGTACCTGTCAACTGCCTGTTCTGTACTCTTCCCATTAAGAGAAACCATGCTGAACTTGAAAGGTAGGCCAGCATGAACCTGATGAGGTTCACCAAAGCCCAAGTGCACTTGGGTTGGGGTAATCCCAGACGTGTATGCAGACTGGGTGAAGAGGTCATTGAGAGCAGCTCTGCTGAGAAGAGCTTAGGGGTCCTAGTTGATGAAAAGCAATGTGAGCCAGCTATGTGCACTTGCAGCCTGGAAGTCTAATGGTATCCTAAGCTGCATCAAAAGAAGAGCTGCCAGCAGGGATAGGGAGGTGATTATGCCCTTCTGTTCTACCCTTGTGTGGCTGCATCTGGAATAGTGTGTCCAGTTGTGAGGCCCCTGGAACAGGAAGGATGTGGAGCAAAGAGCTGGAGCACCTGTCCTGTGAAGACAGGCTGAAGGAGCTGGGCTTGTTCAGTCTGGAGAAGAGAAGGCTGTGGGGAGACCTTATTGTGAACTTACAGTGTTTAAAGGGAGATTATAAATGCGAGAGAAATCAACTTTTTTACATAGGTAGATAGTGATGGGACAAGGGGGAAAGGTTTTAAACTAAAGGAGGGAAGATTTAGATTGGATGTCAGAGGAAGGTTTCACTCAGAGTAAGGGTGGTGAGGGGCTGGAACAGGCTGCCTAGAGAGGTTGCAGATGCTCCATCCCTGGAGGTGTTCATGGCCAGGCTGGATGGGGCCCTGGGTAGCCTGATCTAGTACTTGATCTGGTGGTTGTCAACACTGCCTGCGGTAGAACATGATGATCATTGAGGACCATTCCAGTCCAAACTACTCTGATTATATGAAATATTGCAAGGATAGAGCGCAGCAGTTCCACTCAGGATACAAATTTCCCATTGTTTTTGACCAAGCTTCGAGGTCACATACAAACAGTATTGCCACAATTAATGTGTTTGCCAGATTTTCAGATAAGTTTGTCTGTGGCTTGTTTTTCTTCATAATTTTTTTGGAAAGTTGCTTAGGAGATAGAAAATAGAATCACAGAGCTGTTTAGTTGGGAAAAAAATCTCTAAGATCATGAAGTCCCACCATTAAACTAGCATTGATAATTCTACCACTAAACCATGTCTCTAAGCACTATATCTACATGTCCTTTAAAAACATCTTCATTCTCAGAGGGTGCATAAGTTAGATTTGGTTTTGAGTTTTTACTCATTTGCAAAATGTTGTGTAAGAAGTAGCTGGTAGCTGGTAGCAAATACTGCCAGTCTGCCATAAAGTCTGTCCTCTCTCTTTTGGAGAGTCTTTCCAAAAGAGAAGCTCTCTTTTCTGCTTGCTCGCTGTGTTGGGTCAGCACATACAATACTGTCTCAGAGCCAACTGTCCATTTCACCTTAGTTTAGGAGTCCCAGAATTGCAGAACTGTAGGTGTTGGAAGGGACCTCAAGAGATCATTGAGTCCAACCCCCCTGCTAAAGCAGTTTCCCTGCAATAGGTCACACAGGTAACTGTTCAGAGAGGTCTTGAATATCTCCACAGATGGAGATGTGCAGCCTGCTTCAGTGCTGCATCACCCTTACTGTAAAGTTCTTATATGTGTGAGTATGAATCTTACTGTGTTCAAATTATAGGGCATTGCTCCTTGTTCTATCACTACGCACCACTGCAAAGAGCCTGGCCTCATCCATTTCCCTCCCTCCTCCTTTCAGATATAAACATTAATCAGATCCTCCCTCAGGCTTCTTTTCCCCAGGCTGAACAGATCCAGGTTACTCAGCCATTCCTAACAGGGAGATGCTCCAGGCCCTTTACCATCTTTGCGGCCCTCCTCTCCTTCTAGGAGATCCCAGTCCTTTTTGGACCTGGTGAGCCCAGAACTGCACACAGTATTCTAAATGTGGCCTCACCAGGACTGAGAAATGCAAATTCATTTCTCCTGTGTGTGAATTTCTAGGATTTAATAATCTAACATAATTTTTTTTAGTGTTTCAGATTCTTTGTGCACATGATTTATCAGAAGATACAGCACGTGATTTAAAAGCATACTAAGAATTTCTTCGTATGTGTTGCAGTGAAAGAAATCTAATTGCTTTTGAAAAGAAGTTCAAACATTATTTCTTTATAATGAGAAGTACATCAGTAAGTAACTTGCCAGTGAAATGATTGCATGTGCTTAGTCTGCTGCATATTTTGGCAAAATATGTATTTTGGATCTAAGTCTTTTAGCTTTAGTCAGCATGTAGAGAAATAATTTTAGACTTAATTTACTAATGTTGCGTTTAATTTTGACATGAGAGAAGCGGCAAGGAGAACAGAAAAGGTGCCTTTTCTTCCTAAGTCTTAAAGCCTTTTGGTAAGAGATAACACGTTTAAAAAGAAAATGGTAAATCTTATCTATTTCAGTTTGCCCCAGAGACCAATAAAATGATTATATTAGAAAATAAAAGTAGAATAAATGTAAGATGATAGGTAGTAGAAGGAAGCTTTTCAGATTACAGCATACCCTGATTATTTGGGGAGAGAAGTTAGCCTCTGTGCTGCAATGCTTGGAGGACCGTAATGAAAAACATGGGCTGCTTGTGGGATTACCACAGTGAAGGTTTACTGCTGTCAGTGTGACAGAAGGTGAGCTGTGGTTTCTGTAGTGCTCTGGTTTTCTGTCACTAATTTTGCTGTGTTCCTTGGGTTCCAAGCTGTCAGAAAACTTTATATAAACATCTCGGAGAAAGTAACTTAATTCAAGGGCTTGCAGACACTGAATTTTATTTCACAGGGAGAAAGGGGGGAAGCTTAGACTTGCAAGGGGAAATTGGCAGTTGATGTAGCTGTAATAGGGAATCCTGAGGGGCCTACAGTTGCAGACCTAAAATGACCTTGCTACTGAACTGCTCCTATACACTTAATTCAGCAGCTCTGCAGAAGGCTTCCTTTGTGATGACAAGGAAGGTAAGATCTGTGAACCTGCATTTGTAAGTGTAACTTAAGGGACTCCTACAAATGAAAGGAGGAAGGGAAGGGATTGAAGTGGAGTGTCCTGTAAAATGGGAGCTGGAGAGTGACAGTCAAGGTCTCAGTCACCATCAGCTTTATTCAGTCAGTTAATTGAAGGAGTACTGGAAATGTGTTTGGTCCTTGAATTCACAAAATCCCTTTGATTACTTATAAGACATTGCTTAGGTTTGTATCGAAGACAGAAGAATACTCAATGGCATTCTAATTGCATTAGCTCAATATCGATCTCCCTATCACTTTTTAGCTTAGTGCCCTTTGCACCATATGCAGATGTAAGTGAATGCACATGTAAGTGCACTGGGAAATTCTCTTCTTCATTAAGCTACATGTAGGCTAAAAGGAAACTGCTAACAACCCGATCCTATGGGGAAAGGCAAGCTTAGCCACTAACAATGAACTGAGTCCACTATCTCTTCCGGAATCATGCTAGACGGAGTATAATAATACAAAAGGATAGAGTAATGTGAAACAGACTTGTGCAAGGCAGAATGTAAGAATCTGTACAGTCTTATAGAACTCAGCAAGAGAAGTAAGTGTGTAACAGCAGAGATTGAAGTCATCAGTCTAAGTATATTGTTTTGCTCAGGTCTCTGTTATTGTTACTAGATTTGGTCCAGTATTGGTGTGGTGTCTTCACCATCAGTATAGGCCGTGAAGATTGTGTTGCTGCAGAAATGCCCTGCTGTATTAGAAGCATCAGTAATTTATAAATTATCCATTATATACGGTATCTCTCATCCAGACCTAGAGTAAAAGCAGAACCATTTTAGTGAATTACAGCATTCTATGCAGTCCTTTCTCTAATTCAACTCTGTCTTCCATTCTGCTCTAGTCCCATCCCTGCACAGTGCTCTCAGATTCAAAGTTGTATTTACTGCCTGTTCCTGTGTTCTTGCCAGTACCATCACAGGTACTACATGAGTCACCAGTTGGAGTGAGTTGTTCTTTTCAGCTGGCTTGGGTGTGAAAAAGAGATACTTTGTCCTCGGGAAAAACAGGGAGCTTGTTTGTGTCTTCAGGGCTTTTATATATAAATGTATACGCTCCAGCTTGTCTGAGGTAAGGAACATTCCATCAGCGTCTGAGATACAGCTCTGTCAGGATACTGGTTCCCAGTGTGCATATTTAAATGTTGGTTGTTGTTCTTTTTGTTTACATTTCCCCTTTTCTCAGATAAACTTTCTTTTTCTTTTAATTTTTCCTTTTGATTTCTGGAGCCACGGTTGTGTCAAAGCTTCCGGTCTTTGTATGTGCTTATTTCTGTACAGGATGCACTACAGTGCTTTATTATGTATAGCTCTGAGCTGATCTGCTTTGCTCGGGCTCCAGTGAGTTCTTGTGTGTGTGACCTGATGTGAAGAATTTTGGTGTTTTAGCCTCACTTTTGACATGCAGTATTGTCAGGCTTCACTCATGAAGCCACGAGTTTTGTTGTCATTCCATTTGTGTTCTGCACTAGAGCTGCTGGCTTGGCAATCTCTGCTATAGCAGTCTGTGCCTTCCTTCCCTCTCATTGCCTTTACTAGGGAATAGTAGCAACATCTTTTTCTCCACAGTCTGTTAATCTTCTGTTTGAAATACTGCTTCTCTTTCTTCCTGACATGACTCTTGTTAATGTATTTGAAGCGCGTAGCAAAAATTCAGGTACTTAAGTTGCATGAAGCTGTTGACATTTCCTCAGATATTAATACAGATCCTTAAACTTGCAATTTTTAGCCATTTATTTGAGCAGTTTGTTTGAGAACAAATTAAGAGCAGAAAACGCAAAGTACTTCTTTCTTTTATCATTGGTTAAAGATACCACTTAGCTTCGGAAAAGCCATGGGGTCATTTAAAACCATGTAATAGCATGTCCTTATCTTTTTATGTGAGATGTGGGTCAATTACACAGTTCTGAAAGTTGTATCATGACCAGACTGGAGTGATTACATGCTGAGGAGATACAGTAATTTCTCATTAATATGTGCCAAGCTATTAATACTGAGACTACACTATTCAGGCCCACAGTGAAGTGCAAGCAGTGATGGTTAGAGAAGTCGATTAGGCAGATCCAGACAGTAGCAGGGGGAAAACAAGAATTTTACGTTGGTGAACTGACTGTGACTGCAGTTGCTGACACATGTTCACATTAACAAACCTTTCTCTACAACTGCTCTCAGTATGCTAAGGAAAGGAGTATTAGGAGCAGTGCTTAGGTAGTGGAAGGCTGATGGCACTGGGAAGCCATGGTGGGAGCTCCCATGGCTCTGCAGCTCCCAGGGGCCTGCTGTGATGTCTGCAGCCTGCGGCACAGCCACTGAGCCGCTCCAGATCTAGAGTCAGTCTGTGTGTCCCATCACCTCTATGGCATCTCATATATACATGATGAAACAACCCTTGTGTAGCTGCAGCAGCTTTCTTGATAGCCCAGGAAACACGAGGGAAGCTGAAAAATACAGAATGGAGCTGGCTGTGTTTGTATAGAATAAACTTTCTGAGGAACTGTAACGTATAACCACATATTTTGTCAAGTCCAGCTGCCCTTTGGTTACACAGCAGTAACCAAATTACTGTTAATAATGAGCAGTTTTTAATTGTGCTACCTGAGACTTGCTTCTGCAGCAATTAATGCTGGAAGAATATGAAGTTCTTACAATACTTAACGCTAAAGGGTGGGAAAATAGCCTGCCTTTCCTTTATGCTCCGTTTCATCAGGCTAAAAGAAATAAGCCTAGGAACAAAACCTTTCTGAGAGCTGTAATGGGCTGCCTGGTCATTTTGCCAATGATGGGAATACTGAATGCATAAATGGTGCTGGAAGAGCCAGCCTTCATGTGTCCCAGTGGCTGGTTTCTCTGGAGTGTGCTGCATGGTCATCTGTTGATGTGTGTCATTTGAGACCAGAAACAAAGCTGCTTACTACTGGGGACCACTGACTAGAAACATCTGGAGAGATTCACTAATTCCTATTTAATTTTCAAGTCTTCAGAATTACTGTATTTCAGCTGCAAAGTACTTCTCATGTCCCCTCTGCTCCCTGTCCTGCTGAGTGCGAGGTGTGCTTCTGAGGAGCAGTGCTGACACTAGGCCTGTGGGTAAAGCAAAGCATGGCAGCAACCTCTCTGAGGAAGAAAAGCCGATTTTCTGCATGCCCTTCTTGAGTAAGAAGGTAAAGATGAGGCTGATAAAGCTGTGCTTTTTATGATGCTGAAATATAAAATGTATTAGTAGTCAGCAATAGAAGAAATAACAGCTGTTCAGGCTTATTTAATAAAGTAGTGTTTAAAAACAGGAAATCTGTTGTATTGGTTGCTTTGATACCAGTTTATCTGACCAAGCTTTGCAGTAAAAATGCATAGTTGTTTTGTGATGGGTTTTTTTGTGTGTGTTTTTTGGTTTTTGGTTTTTTTTAATGAGAGCATTTTAATGAGCAGCGTGCAGCTTTTAAAATAATTGTTAATATTTGGCAGGGAAGGTGGGAGATGATTCTGAGCTTAAAAGTGCACTTGTTTGGGTGCACAGGCCTAGGGGGAATGGTTTCAGTTGAAAAATATAGATCTGTTTTCCACACACAGCTAATAGGGGAAATATTCCCTGGCAGCCCGCGCAGGTCTCAGGCAGACATGCCTACTCTGTCAAATCTTATTATCAAGGCTCTCTACCTATATTACAGAATTGGTGCTGTATCCTCTCTAATGAAGGGATTATTTTAAGGCCATGTGCATTTCAGCGGGAGTAAGAGCCTTGCGTTGAGAGAGGCATCTGTAACGAGGGGTTTTTAATCAGGATACATTATTAATGAAGTGCACTGGAGACGCACAAGCCTGCTTTATTAGGCAAACTGTAAATGAGCCCATTCGGTAAGAACGTGCAAAATGTGTGTGTGCTGAGAGAGGCTATTTTGAGAATTTAACTCATTTCTGAGTAGTAAAGGCATCCGGGCTGGCTGTAATTGGTGCCTGTGGCAATTGTTGATACCCTGACTACATTAGCTTTCCGTGCCCTTTAGCAGAATTGAGAAAACATTTCTAGTACTCGTTAAGCTGTCTATTATCAAGACATCATAAATATACACGTTTAGAATGGATCGTTTTCTATCCCAGTGCCTTAGAGCATTTAAATAAATTAGTTCCTACTATTTCAAGTATTAATGTTGCGGTAATTATGCATGAAGCAATAATGCAATTAAAATTGCCTTCCAAGTCGCTCAAGTGGGAATATTTTTAGAAAATAATACTTGATCTTTTCTCAAAATACACTCCCGAGCAGGTGGATGGGCTGTGTGGCTCAAAATAATGGCAGCGTGAGACTGTTTTACCTCAGGATCCTCCATCGCCTGCAGCTCGAGTCAATATTAACCAACTATTACCATCTGTTGGCTTTTGTTGACCTCTGGAAGGAGGCAGCGGTCTGATTTTAGTTTTTTTCTCCTCCTCTCTTCTTTTCTTTTTTGCCTTCTCTGGTGGCAAAATGCCCACATCACAGCTGGCACAGAGCGCTCCAGCAGCGGGGGGTTCATAGTTAAACAATGCAGCCACACTTCAAGGTGGGAAATATGGGCTGTTGTTCAGTTTGCAACATATTCCACTTCCTTTGTGTACAGTGCCTACTGCTTTCAGATCTTTGCCATATCAGCTGTAATAAAGTGCAGTAAAATATCAGCTCGGCTTTCAGCCTTAGGTCTAAATTTCTTTACATTTAAATTGGACCTCTTGTTCCTTGGGAGAAAAATACATATCTTGTCGCTGAGTTACAAGTAAGCTTTCCCAGCTTTTTGGCAGTCAGGTAATAGTTAAAGAGAAAAGATTTCTTCTTTTCCAGCCAGAAAAGCGGTTTAATGACTTTGGGTCCATGTGTTCATAGCAGCACTGTAGCTGAGCCCTGCAAACCCCTGGAGCTTGGCAAGCCAAGCAGACTTGGCAGGTTTTCCTGCCAGCTTACCAAGTCTGAGTCAAGCATGGGTTGTTGCAACTTCGAGTCTATTTAGAATATTTTGTTAACAGGAATATTGAGGTGGAGGGTTTTTTCCTTTGCTGACCTTAAGGGATACCATCCTCTCTACAAACAGATACTGCTTAAACTATGTGTACCAGTTTATGGCTTGTGTTAAATGCAAAATAAGTGTGTATTTTATGCAAAGTATCTGATTTGTTGCTCTTGACATGAAGGTACTAAGGAAGTGCACGACATTCTTTCCATTGATTGGCATTGGATAATGTGAAGATCTGCTGGAGACGAGCTGTTATTTTTTCTGCGTGTTGTGATTTCAGAGCACAGTGCAGGCTGGTGTGGGGAGGAGTGAGGAATGTACTTGCTTCTCATTTTCACCTGTGTAGATCCTGCCAAAAGGAAAACAAGTTCAGATTTTGAAATAGGTGAACATTTATGTTGCTGACAGTTCTTGCCCAGCAAAATCATAACAGTCCTGAAATAAGGACAGTGCTTTACTGCAGAAAATTCATATAAGGTTAAAGCAAACTTCATAAGACTAAAGATTGTGGCACTTAAATACTTAATTACCACAGTCAGAAACATCCATCTCTGTATTCTTCAATAGTGACTGATGAATCCCAGGGGCTTCTTAGCATTTCTGTAATGAATTCTGCATCACCCAGTTGCAGGATAGCTACTTTCTTAGTTAGAAGGAATGGGCATGTGGAGAGAGTGCCTTTCACTTGTACTTCCAACAGTCCATCTACTCCATCTACTGCTTTGTAAGACAATTTAATAGCTTGACTTTCTCCAAGTTTTACATAATTGTGTATTCACTTCATTACTGCTAATATTTTTATGGGAAATGTGAATGAAATATAATAGCTTTGCCTGGTTGGGGACTCATTTCCTAGCTATGAGCCAGCTACAGCAAGTCTGACTACTTTATTTCACCCGCCCAATGGAAAATCGAGGATGTCTGTTGCTGCAGGATTACCTGTGAGAGGCTATGGCTTCATACAGCAATGATATCTGAAGTACCATGAGCCAGTGTCATAAAAGGCCACTAATCCTCAGAAGTTCTGTTTTGCCTGGTGGGATCTAGAAGACTGAGCAGAACACAGGCTGGGCTTGCCAGATAGTCAGACAGGCTTTTGGTTTGTGAGCTATTTTAAGTATCTTGTATTAGTATCCTTATTCATCACAGAATCATTGAATGGCCTGGGTTGAAAAGGACCACAAAGATCATCTAGTTCCATCCCCCCTGCTATGTTCAGGGCTGCCAACCACCAGACCAGGCCTTGAATGCCTCCAGGGATGGGGCATCCACAACCTCCTTGGGCAACCTGTTCCAGTGTAACATCACCTTCTGTGTGAAAAACTTCCTCCTAATATCTAACCTAAACCTCCCCTGTCTCAGTTTAAAACCATTTCCCTTTGTCCTATCACTGTCCGCCCTCACAAACAGTCGCTCTCTTTCCTGTTCGTACTCCCCTTTCAAATATTGGAGGGCCACAGTGAGGTCTCCCAAATTTGTTCATGCTTGCAGTAAACTGCAAGAGGCATGGAGGGGATGAATGCCTAGGTGATCACTGCTAAATATTGAGGAGGAAGCTTGTCTGAAGTTCAGATTTTTGCCAAGAGAAGCTGCCCTCAAGTTCATTACCTGCCAGTCCCAAAAGAACTGATTTTTCCCAAGACCTTTCATAGTTTTCATTTAAAGAACTGAGGTTTGCAGTTGGGTAACAGACCCAAGTCTGTGTGAGGATGGTCATCGTGTGGCTTTGGGCCATTAGTTGGGTCCCGAGAGTGAGACTGGGAGGGTGGTGACCACTCCATGTACTGATGGTGCAAGTAAAAATGATGAAAAAAGGTTGGAGTGTAGAATGTGATTTTCTTCTGTGCTTTTCTCTGTGCAGACCTGGAGGGATGAACACATAACCTTGTCTGGTTTAAATTTGTGTATGATTGACAGCATGAATGATAGAGGAAACTGAATTTTAGGAATGGGGTATACATATTTGTAGTTTATTCAAGACTGATGTATTTCAACTAACTGGAAATAGAGTGAAACTGATGAGTCTTGTCAATCTTGTCAATACTTAAATCTTCCCTTAAGCTGTCTCTGTCTCGTGGTGAAGAGTCCCAGTCTACTTAGACACCAGATTCATGAAAGCAGTTGCAGGTCTTGATGCGGTCTTCTTACCTTCTCTTTCCTGGTTACTCTATACCCATTTTGAGTGAGAGCAGAGAAGAGGCCGAATGGTATACAGCTTTGCAGGGGCATTCCCATTGCACAAATTACAGATGAACCAGAGAATAAATGATGCTGGCAAGAGAGTGCTGCTACATCACTGGTAGGATAGTGTCAGGACAGAGCTCTGTCTGTGAGCGCCATGGACTGTTGGGCAGTGACATGTAAAATAACAAAGTAAACGTGAGATAAAATATGTTAAAAATGGTGTTGTTCGAACTGTAATTTTAAACTAATTGTTGTGGTACATGGTTGAGCCCAAATGGGCTTCACAAATGAACTTTGAAAGGGACAATAATCACAAAGTGAAAGTGCTCCTTTGACAGATAAATGCAATGGTTTTTGCCTTGGGAAAGGACAATTTTTTCACTTCTTTCCTTGGCCTTTCAGTGCTCACTGACTGAGAAAGAAACTTTGTTCCAACTTAGTAAAGCATTTCTTATTTTGAAAAGCTGCTTCAACAAGATTAAAAGTAGGATTAAGCAAGTAGGTCCAATTAAATTCTGTAAAGAGTTGACTCACACAATGCTGCATATAGCATTCTTCTGGCATTATGGTGTTAGAGACATCTCAAAAGGGAGCTCAGAGGCCACCCAGTCCAACAGGGTCGATACAGAGTTTGAACCAGGTTGCTCAGGGCTCTTCAGCTGTATTTCATAGACTTGTGAAAGGATGGAACCATCACAGAATCTTCAGGCAACTTCTTCCATTGTTTATTTCTTAATTTATGTTTATTAAATAACAATTATTATTATGCTGACAGTAGAACTATAATAATGCAACTGATGAATCAGTACTTCAGAGTTTTTAACTAAAACAGAACACAGGTCAAACAGAGCATCCATCACAAGACAGCTAACATGACAATTCTGATAATCTCTGATGGAAAGTAGGTTAGCTTGTGGCGTTAAGCATGTTGTTTTGCCAGCAGTAAGATTTCAGAAATATTTTGAGGCCGTTTGTTTTTCTGGAGTAATGATTCATACACAGTAAATTGTTCCATCACCTGAGTATTTTATTTGAAACAAACAGCACTCTGGCAATATTTAAAGTCTTAAGATTTTGGAAAAGAATAACTTCCTGGCACTGCCCATCTTTATTTTTGAAGCATGACAAGCAGCTGTCTCCAGATGGTGGTCTGTGTTCCATAGCCTCCTCCTCTACTGTAGATGGAAGCATTTACTGCAGTAATAAAGCTTCTTGTAACCTGTCTTTCTTTGTTTCAGCTTTGGTTTGCTTTCGTTAATGGATTCTCTGGGCAGATCTTATTTGAGCGATGGTGCATTGGTCTGTATAATGTGGTAAGTGCTACGTGTTTTGAATTGGTATTGCTTGGGATGTGTGTTAGTGTGTGCTCTGTCCCATCTCTCCTAGGTAACAATCTAAGTGTATGTCAGGAAAGGTGAATTCATTTGTAGAATCCATTTTGATCTACCCCGAGCCATAGAAAGCAAAACACTGAATGCTGTTTTAAATCAAAATAAATATTGAAAAATGCCCTTAATACATAATACTAGTGCTTAGTTCAGTATGACTTCAGTAAAACTGCAGCTTTTGGGTGTACTTCAGTTTTCTCTTCGAAAGCATCTTCAGTCTCTTGTATTGAGATATTTTATTGGCTGCTAATGTTCAAAATAGATCTCAGGTCTTAGCCTTTGTGCTTTTATTTTCTTATCTTTTCATAAAGTGTTATTGTCCCAGTGATTTTGGTCCATGCAGAAACATACCGAAGCATTTACTGATAGATAGTAAATATGGAAGACCTTCTTTCAGATCCTGTAAGAGTTAGATGCTCAGTGAAGCATCGTGCACTCTTTACTGAGTCATTACAGAACTGGAAGCAGCACGCTGTGTAACCAGTATTCCTTGCCTTAACCAAGTGTAGGATGTGTGCTTTTCAGTGTCCCGTACTGTATCATGTGATTTTATCACTCTAATTAACAACTTTAATCTGATTAAAGCCTGGAAGATCTCCGGTGCCACATTTTGCTGCATACCATCAGCCTGTGCTGGTCTTCTTAATAGAGCTTTATATTTGAAATGTTAGTGACGGCTGGAATTATAAGCCACGAGGATGCTTTGTCAGTGTTGAAAAATCCTTTGCATTTCTTTTTAGAGGGAAGAAATTTTATTTATTTATTTATTTTATCAGACTCTTAAGTATGTGGAAACACAGAAAAAGCCAGCAAATTATCTCTATCACTGTGTAGTATTAATGGAAACATTTCTGTCACGTTTCTCTAATCTTAAAAATGATGGCACAAACCCTCATATGCTGTAAGATTCCATCGTCTCCATGGAAGGCATTAATTCAGGGATTTTCCACTTCCTCTTCACCCTCATTTCCTGACTGTTGCACAGTCTGTCATTCATGGTTAGATATTTGCATCTATTATCTTTAAACCTGGTTTGATGGATCTACCTACCCCGCATTTAAAGCTCATGGATGAAGCTCATGTTAGAGAATCAGCGGAGTATAAATTAATCCTTGTTTCATAAGGCCACTATTTTCTAAAAGTAGAATTGGTCCCCAAGAATCACAGAGAATCAAATGCTGGTGGGGTATTCAGGGCTTTCACAGTTTGAAGGGGTTAGATTTTTAAGCAGAGTTTAACTCTTCTGTTCTTTTCCACATGTATTAACCCTCTGTTTCACGAGCAGTCTCATTAAAATGCGAAGTGTAGGAAATCTTACTAGCATTGTGGTTCCAGCATTTATAGAATCATAGAATCATCTGAATAAGAATGGTCCCTTAAAGGTCATTTAGTCCAGCTCTCCTGCATTGAGCAGGCACATCTACAGCTAGATCAGATTTGTATACATTTATGCTGCTTCACACAATAGGACTAGTGATAGGGATGCAGAGAATGGCCTCAAATTGTGCTGGGGAGGTTCTGGTTGGATATTAAGAAAAATTTCATCTCTGAAAGAGTGGTGAGGTGCTGGAATGGGCTGCCCAGGGAGGTGTTGGAGTCACCATCCCTGGAGGTGGTGAAACATTTAGATGTGATACTAAGGGATGTGGTTTAGTGGGGAAATCTTGGTGATTGGTGGATGGTTGGACTGGATGATCTTGGAGGTCTTTTCCAACCTTGTTGATTTTATGGTTCTGTACTGGAGGCTTCCTTTCAAATTTAAAAAAAAAAAAAAAAAAAAAATAATAAAAAAAAATAAAATGAAAACCACATCTAAAATAGTGTCTTGATTCAATTGGGAAGTGTCCCAAGAAACATGAAAAAAATAGGGAAATATCATAAAGGTATATGAGAATGTGTCATGTTTTGGACTATACTGGGCCAGTTGTCTTACTTCTAACTCTGCCCACCAACAGTTTAACGATCTGATTTATCACTTTGTGAGTGAAAGAAGTTAGGTCCAAGGATGGAACAGTTGCTTCTTGCTGGTGTCTGTTCCTTCTTGTTGCTCCTTGCTGGTAGGAAACAGAGCCCAGCTTTCACAAAATTGAAACACGTGCTAGAGATGGTTCTTGACCTGAAGCTGCTGGTTGAACTCTTCTCAATATGTTAAACATGCATATATGTATAGGGTTAGAAATTAATTTTCAGATACAAACAATGTTAAATTCTGTGGCTAAAGTTCAGCCTGCAGGCATGCATACTAGTGACATTTTCACTGCGTGTGACAACAGACAGTAAGAAACATGCATCCCTGAGGTGGCTTTAAATGAACCGCCTCAGATCCTGGAAACACCTGAATAAGAATGATGTGGGGGCTCAGCAGAGGCTGACTTGCTGTGATTCTGGCAGGGTTCTGCTGTCTCTCCTGGAGCATTTCCAAGTCTTGGTTATCTATAAGCAGTCAGAAATAGGGACACACAGAGTGGTTAATTTGTTCCTATCAGGACATACCTGGCTGGAGAATTCCTGAAGTACTGCAACACAGAACAGCCATTGTTTTTCAGTGTATTTCTAACGTGACATCCACATTTGCTTTGTTCCTAAACTTAGCTTTGATTAAACATATTGCTTATTTAATTATGCCTACAAGTGTGGCTGCATTTGAACCCATTCTTTCAAGGCTTGTTTGTAAAAGTACATGTCGTCTTTCCTTTGCACTCTGATGTGGCCTGCCCTCCCTAGATGAGCTGCCACATCAGAAAGTACCGATGGCTGACTTCCTGAATGTAAGCTGCTTGGTTAGTAGCACCAATTTTCATTTACACTTCTTTTCTTTGTAAGTCAGTATTTGAGAGTTGCAGATTGCTGAGGTTTGTGCGTGGATTTGTTTGGACATTTCAAAATGCTCTCAGCGCACCGGTTGGTGATGCATCTCCACTGAAGTGTCTGGGAATTTTGCTGTTGCCTACATACTGAAATATTATCAAGGATCCACTTAAAACTCATAGCCGCTTTTAATGAGCGTTTGCTTGCTTTGCAGATTTTCACAGCATTGCCACCCTTCACTCTGGGAATTTTTGAGCGATCGTGTACTCAAGACAGCATGCTTAGATTTCCACAGCTATACAAAATTACTCAGAATGCAGATGGGTTCAACACAAGGGTAAGGGAACAATCTGCTTCTTTAAGAATAACATGAAAAATGTTGTTTTCCAGGTCTGTTTCATCACAAAATAACTTATTCCCCACTGTCTCTTCTGTTTCATAATATTATACTGCAACAAGGTGGTTGTTTTCAAAGGGATTATGTTGTGTTTTAAAAAAGAACAATAACAAAACAAACTGTTTGTTTTTAACTGAGGATTTTCGGAAGTGGCTTCAACTGGAACTTGTCCTGAAATCTGAACTGTGTATTTCACATAGTCGTTTGTATCTGAATATGACCTTCTAATTCCCACCTACTAAAAAAGGGTTGTCTTACCTTTGTCGTAGAAACTGGATGTCTTCGTCCACGTTTCTTCAATATAGAGGCTGTCACAGCACTTCCGACTAGAGAGCTTTTCCACAGTTAATCAGTTCCCTTCTATTATTAAAGAAAATAAAAATTGGAGAGTAAAAATGTGTTTATTTTGACTTTAACTTTTGAAAAATGCATTTTATTTCATTTTGCTGTTTTACATGCCAGAAAGTGCCAGCACTGGAACTCTGTGTTTATTCCATAAGAGGCACATATTTAAATGTACTTCTGAGTCAGGGAGGCTGTAAGACTGCTTTGATTAGAGAGGAGGGAGGTGGAAACTGTTGAGCGCATAAAGCTCTAGTTTGTGCAACACTGCTTTATCTGTAAGTTTAAGAATTGCAGAGCATAGAAAGTATTTGGCCATTAAAAGAAAATAGAACACTTCATGGTATAGAATCAGTCTTTTAAAATCATTCCTTGAGATAATTAAAGAAAGGTGACTCCATCTGTCTGCTGTATTTTGATAAAGATCTTAAGTTGCAAGTCTGCTTGCCTGTAACATTTTAACTTGTTAGAATAAAACTGTCCAACTGGACCGGTGTTTTCTTGTGACAGAGCAGAAATTGTAGGAGGAAATGGATCTTAGGAAAGTTTAGGTATTTCACTTCAGGAAAAATATCGTCTGACTCTAAACCACACAATGAAGCGTTTGTTGGGAGTTAGAGAGAGGTCAAGAGTTTTGGACTTTACTGATGACTTGGTTTGTTTTCCCTCAGGTTTTCTGGGGTCACTGCATCAATGCCCTGATCCATTCCATCATTCTCTTCTGGTTTCCACTGAAAGTACTGGAGCATGGTAACGGCTTCATTATTTCTTACGCCAGTAACTGATGTTCAGTCTTACAGAGCCAATGTGTTTGCAGAATTGGAGGTTGTGATAAGTTCTAAGAAAATAATGCTGACAGTTCAATAGACTCTAGCTGCTATTCTTGGCCAGTTATCTGGTGGCTTCCTGAGTTTATTCCTATTTAACTTAATTACTGTTCATGTAGCGACTTAAATACTTAAGAAATTAGCCAAAGTCTTGCTCAAACACAAAAATGTTCTGTACAACACCTGATTTTTTTCAGCGATGTGTTTAGAACTCAACGTTTTACTGTATAATGTTTTTGGAAGGGTTGTTAAAGCAGCTGGTAGCTGTATTACAAGCATTTGTTTTATCTTTCTGGATCTTTCCCATTCCATAATGCAGCAGTATAAAATATAGAGTGAAAGAATGAGGTTTCACTATCACCAAAGTCTATGGAAGAAGTGAATTGCCTGGATTGGAAAATACCAGATCGTGAGTCAGATATCAGGAAAACAAGACTTTTTTTGTATGAACTAAGACTTGCTTTCTATGAAATGTAGTGCAACTGCACAGTATTTCAGGGAACAGTAAATCTCGTGCAGTTCCTGCTTAGATTTATGATATAATTGTGTGGGCAGAGAAAACGTGGGAAATTTGTTTTACTGTATTAAGAAATGGGACAAGATCAGATGAGGAATTTGGGGGAGTGGAGGTAGTATTTATCAAAAACAAGAGTTTTTCAAAACAAACACTTATGTAGAAACACTAATTCCAAGATCCTTCAGCTTGAGGATGGATTAATTGGAGAGGAGGTAAAAGAAAAGGAAAAGGAAGGGAAGATGAATGCTCACATCAAAGGGGCATGATAGTAGAGATATGGAGGAGGCAGGTTCATGTTTCGCTCTACCTGGTTCAGTAAAACTCCAGTGTCATACCCTCAGTGACGATTTCACACAGTGTCTGACAGACCATACAAGAAGGAGACCTCCCTTTCCTCTGTGGGCTGAGAGCTCTGTTTCAGTTTAGGGGGAGAGAGATTGTTTTTGTTTCACTGGTCTTTGTTTTGCTTTGGGGGGCCTGGGGTTGTTCTGTTTCACTGTTTTTATGGGAAATGTTAATCTTGAATAGCTCCTCTTTAAATCCAACTTGAGCTACTCAGGGCTGTCTGTAGTAGTTGCAGGCTACACTTTCTGTTTCAAACTTCCATAAATAGTTTTCTGACTATTCACTTCCTAAGTAGATAATACACATTTGCTTTAGACAGTTGAAACGCTGAAATAGTCACCTGTTCACATGGTAACCTTCTTTCTGAGATCATTTCAATATGTTGCTTAGCTCGATTTTCAAAGAGGAACAAATATTGAATTTTCATGTTTCTCTGTATTTCTAAGTAAAATAAAAGAGATGCCAGTGCCATAGACAAAAATGCACCGTTCTCACTGGGGTGTATTTTAACCTCTCAGGTTCCTCAGAATCTGAAATGCACATGTTCAGTGAATGGACACTTGTATGGCTCTAGAAAGATGTGTTCGCTGAACATCTGTCTGTTCTCGTTAACAGCAATATCATTCCTTTCAGGACTGTTTAGCTTCCTGAAGTGGAAGGTCATGGAAAACTCTGGAAAAAAAAAAAAAAGAAATCATTCCCTTGTCACATTACAATGTAACTTTAAAGAAAAAATGAGACTCGCAGCAGATTTTACTCCATTACTTAAATGTGCACTGTGGTGTGCTAAAGCAATATACTGTCAGAGTCATTAGACGTGTTTATTATAGAGCTATCAAAACAGGTAAGTTTTTAGGCATGCCTCTTTGTCAATAAACTGAGACATCAAGCATCACCAGGATTTATGGGATATGGAAGGCTCCATTCTCTCGTGCTCTTTGCCTTTTTTTTTGTTGACAGTAGAGGAAAGAGCAAAGAGTCTGCTAAAACTTTGTGTATTTGGGAATGATATGGTAAATTTCTGAAGCCACAGAGTGCCAGGAGAAAAAATGGGCTGATGGAAATGCCTGTGGCTGAAGATCAAATCTGTCGGTGGGCAAACAGGATCAGGTTTTTGATCTCGTTCTGCTGTTTGTGATTAGTACATCTGGTGATGTTTCTTAGTAGTTTAGGTTCAAAATGGAAAGAAAAGCCACAATATCAAATCAGTGACTTCTCGAAGATATTCAGAATCTGTCAGTTGTTCAGAGAAAAACACATGCAGTGATTGTAGAAGCAAACCCACACGAGTAGCTTGGGCAGCTGCACTGTCTGAACCTCTTACCCATGCGCTGGACAGAGTCTTCACCAGAGGTCAGGCTGTCAGGGGCTCTTCTCTGTAGCCTTCAAGATTTGCTGATCCTGGAGACATACTTTACAGGAACATAGTTAACTAAGTAGGTGACCCTGGTTTTACAATGTCAGATCCAGTTTTGCAAATAAACCTGGCTAAGTGGTACCCTTATAAGTAGAAGCACTGTACTAAGCAGTATGTGTTTAGGAACAAGTCCAAGGGTTTTATCTTAAGCCTTTTTCATCCCTGCTGTTTGTGTATTTCTTTAGCAGTTGTCTTAAAACCTGTGAAAATACCAGTACTTATCATGCTTGAGTAATGCTTGAAAGTTCCTGTGAGTATGAGTTCATCTGGCATTAGCGTAGCTGTTGAGTGTGCTTTCATGGTGTTCCGGTTTTATTCAGCATGGGCTAAGAAAGACTAAACAGACATTTGAAGCATTGCCAAGGTTGGCACTTGCAAGTGATAGATTAACATGTACTTACCCTTCTGTGCACTTGACCAAGCAAAAGCGTGTGGAGGACTGAATGCTGCTCAGTTACTGAATTAACCTCCAGTGAGGTATTTTAGATACTAAACGTGCTCTTAAAACTGCAAAAGATCAATCTACATGCTCAACTTTATTTCAGCGCAGATCAAGTCACGTGTAGGCTTTATTCACCATGGAGTTTGTTGGAGCTGTCAATAAGCAGCACAGAACAGATAGTCACAGAAGTGATGCCGACCTACCTCAGCTCTCAGAGACAAATTACACGTTAATGCCTGGCAAAAGCTTTCCCTTCTGCTAACAGCTTCTGGCAGGCAGGGCTGTGTATACACATTCTATCTGAGCACCCTGTCTTGTTTAGCACAACTGGTGCATTACCAGTAGCTCACAGCTTCTAAAAGTGCTCTCTGACATTCCAGTAGGCAAGTTTGGAACCAGTTACTGCCTAGCCTCCTCAACATCTCCTTCATGCGGCTTCTGTTCTGTTGATACTGGTTAACAAATGTCACAATTCTTCTTTTTCAGATGCTGTATTCACAAACGGGCAGGGAATCGACTATTTATTTGTTGGGAACATAGTTTACACTGTAAGTTTATTTATCCAAGACATTTTTGAACGGTAATTTTTTTTTACGCTGTCAGAAAATTATGTAAATCAGAAGAAAGTTTAAGTGCAGTCAGACCTATGTTGTGAGCCTGATTTTTCACCCACATTCATTTTTTTACACATGGACCAACAGTATCTTCTGCTCTGTCCTTCCCCACCCCGTTCTGCCAAGGCTCCAGAGGTGGGTTGGTACATAGATGGTACTTCCATTTTTAGGTGCTAAAGGAAGATTGGGCTGTGGACACCTCCGAATTTGAGAGTGAAGATAATGAAGCTGTCTTTTGTCTTTTTCCTTTACAGTACGTTGTAGTCACTGTTTGCTTAAAAGCTGGCTTGGAAACAACTGCATGGACTAGAGTAAGTGTTCTTCATAAGCTTTTGTTTTATTAACGTTCATACAGTACTAAAAATCATTTAAGGCTGCAATATTTTAATAGCATCTTTTATGTAAGGATAAACTTAAGTTCTGTAATTACAGGAGAGGAGAATGAGTGCATTCTGAAGATGTGATAAAAAAGAGCATCCTGTCAGAAGTAGGAAGAGTCTAAAACTATTTAGACAACATTTTTAAACATTGAAAATTTAGAAAAAGATGCTACAAATTTGCAGACAACTGTAATTGCTTAAGAACAACATCTTTTTACTCTGTAGCTCCTTTAAGAATTAATGCAATGGCGCATGATGTCTGCCCACAGATAAACAAATGGGTTTTGCAGAGTTCTTTGAAGCTTGTAAAAAAGCACTGTTGACTTCACATTGGCTGAGAAGGTTTGTTTGGAAACTTTCAGCAATAAATAAGGGTTGTTAGTCAAACTGTTGTGTTGATTCCTACATTTGAGTCGTTTACTTGCAGTGAGTGAGTGCTCTGTTATTGGTAGGTGTCAGAATTTGCCAGGGCAGTGACCTCCAAAGAATACGGGGGGTAGGAGGGTTCCTGTGTTGATGGACCTCCAGATCTTTTCTTCCTTTGTCTAAACCTCATGAAAACACAAACACTGTGAGTTTGGTGGAGTCCCTGTTTCTCCACACCCACATGAGATGCCTTACAGAAATGCAGTTTTCATCGTATTCTAAGACGTGGTGCCCTTGAGACCAGGCTGTTTTGAGGAGCCCCATATTCTTATTCTATCCATTTTCTGGAGGGATTTGGCTAAATCTTATAACCTCATTCCTCCTATTAGTTGTAAAGTGTTTCCTTTCGTTCCTCACAGAGGAATTGTTAAGATTAATGAGCTGATGTCTGCTCTGAATTTTAAAGATGAAATACTATCTGTATGGGCTATTTAATTATTAGGGAAATGCTAATGCTTTCTGCCTCATTCTCTCATCAGAAAATAAAGTCAGTTCTTTTTTGTTGTTGCTTATGCACAGGTTCTGTGTTGTGTACTAACATTTTAAAATGCAAAAGTAGTTAGAAACAAATTAATCCCCTGTGCACTGAAAGATGACTTATTCAAATCTGCAGTGGAGGCACATGAGCCCATTTAGATCCTGTTATGTTTGAATTATTTGATGCTTCCTCCTCTCTCCCCTTCCCCGGGTAACTGGTGACTTTTCAGTCACCTGGGAATAATAGCAATACTCCCTTTCCTAACTTTATTTTAAAAGATATCATAATTTTTAGTAGATTCTGTTCTTGAAGAGTGGCATTTTATACAGAATGTTATTGTTCTACACAGAAAAATGATTGTATTTATAGTCAACTTTTTCTATATACACCCTAATCCCTGTCCCATTGCTTACACCAAGTGATTCTCATGATCTTGGAATCTGATATTACAGTTATTATTTCAGCTGTGAGTGCATCAACAAACAGAGAATCTTCAGGTTACTTGGAGAGTATTAAATGTACAACATTGAGTTAAGCCTCTTCTCCATCATCAGCTGGATTGGTTACATGCAGTTTGTTCTTCAGAGCGAGAGGGACGCTGCCACCTGGGAGACACGTTGGGTTCAGCTGAAAGCTTTAAAATAAGAAACACAGATTCAGTGTTGCTGAGAGGCCGGTATACCCAGTAGGCAGCGTGGAAAGGCTTTGGTAAAAGCAGGAACATGACAAAGAGCGAAATCTGCCTATTAGAGATGTGTGGGGCAACTTTATCTTTGCGTTGCCTGCACATAACATTGTAGCAGGCTTTTCCAAAACACAGCCTTCTTCAGTGCTTTGCCATGCTGTTTAAACTGCTTCAGATAAATTGGACGCACAAGGTGCATGTAGTGTAGTTTTCTTTTTAATGTGTGAGCACTGTATTTCATTTTCTGTCATTTAACAGTTCTGACAAACTTGCTTCTTCTGCTTTGTACGTGAGTTTTCAGCAGCAAATGATAGATCAGTGGAAAATTACCAGTGCAGAGCTTGGTAGGGTTAGCATTTGAGAAATGGTCTCAAGCAGGACAAGGAGGGCTCTTTCAAAAAGCAGAGAAAGGTAGAGAATTAATGCAAATAAATACAAACCTGATATTTGTGAAGGGAGATGTGTGGTGAGAAGTGATTGGGAAAACCATGAGATGATGATGAAAACAAAATGAGTAAAGACTTTGCAAAGCTTTGCAAGGGCAAGGTTAAGAACTGCAGAACTCAAGAACTGTCCTGCCAGAAGAACGGAAAGAACCAAGACAAAAGAATTCACTAGCCTAACTACACTAGGAATAGGAATGTGTCTTTGAGTGGTTTCCCTGCTTACTTTTATCTTTACAGCTTTTAATTGTATAGCCTGTAGGAGTCTGCGGTTTGGAAGTATCAGTCAGATGATCAGATGATCTTGTAGGTCCTTTCCAACCTTGTGATTCTGTGATTCAGTGGAGCTGAACCCCACAGTTGCTTGCTGTGGCAGGGATCTATTCTGGTCAGAAGATAGGCACAAAATGTCCCTTGTTTTCAGAACAGCAAGCAAATCAAATGAATTAAATTGCCCCAACTTCCCCCAGATTCAAAAAAAATAAAGCCTCCTAGTCTCTTAGTTTTATTCACATTAAAACTGGATCGGAATAACTTTTCCAGCTGCTGGTCAGGACTCCTGGGTGAAACATGTAAATAGAAAAGTCTGAAAACAAACCTTCCTGCCCACAGTGTCTCTCCTGGAAGGATCCCACCCCACGTCCTGCTTGCTTGTCCAGCCTCCTTAAGGGCTGAACAAAACTCTGACTTTTTGAGGGTGCCTGGAAGAGCATTCTTTCCATCACCTCTAAAGTTTTGCTGTATGAATGCTCCTACTGTATGCCGGCTCCAGTTGCTTCCAGCTATCTGCCAGTCTGCACTGGTGCTGCAGACTCCCTGCTTGTTTGTTTTCTCTACTTCTGCTCAAGAAAGCTCTCCTTTCTGAAGATGCTCAGTACTTCCAGGGAAGGAGCAGTCTTCTCCCTCCAGAAGTTTCAGTCTCACAGCAGGCAGAATGCAATACCTACTCTTAAGCACTTTGATTCTCAGACACCCTGTTTGAAAAAGCAAAAAAACAAGTCAACAAATACAGTCATCAAATACAAAGTATAAATCTGAGAACTAAACAAACATACTGTGTATCCACTACAGCCCCCAGTGAATGAATTCATTGCCATGTTTCTGAGGCCGTATGTATGTAGTAATTAAGATTTATGCAGGTACTTCTCTGAGTTGGAGCCAAAGTCATCAGCCGCAGGGGTTGTTGGCATCCAAAAAAGCTGGAGCCAACAGTGAGCTCAGTTGCGTGTTACAACCAAAATTACTGATTCTATCCACTGCACTGTAAAAGTAAAACAGCTTAAATCATCTTGAACAGCAAAATAGTTTGGGTGTGTAGGAGAAATGACTTTCCTTAGTGCAACTGAAATGAACTGTGTGCTGGACATGTTCTTGGTCACTTTGATACGGCTTTTATTTACTCTTAGTCTGCAGATTAAGTAAAGATGTAAACTGTATTGCATATCAATAAATCACTTAAAACACTTTTAGAGCAGTAAAGGAAAACTAATCAGTAGATGTTGATGGTGTAGGCAGTGGTATATCACGCAACACTGAACCGTCTTCAGTGAAAAGAGCGTGTGGTGCACATGGATGTGTGCATGTGCTCTGACATGAAGGATCTGTCAGCGTGAACTTTAACCTGTGCCTTTGAAAAATTCTACCTTGATGCGTGTGTTGAACCTGGCATGCATACAGTGGGAACCAGGAGCTAGATGAGAGAAATCAGAGCTCTAAGGAAAATCTGATGAGTTTTTGGAGCTCCAAGTAAGACAGATTGGCTGGGAAGACTGACTGCCTGCCCTGTTGTGAGGCAGAGATTAAAGAGGAGGCTGTTTTATGCTGTTTAAACAACCTGTGCTACTGGCCTGAGACCAAGGGCGGTAGACAGGCCTGAGTGAGGCTGATAGAGACCTTACCAGAAAAATAAGTGCTGTGGTGGCCGGGGAGGTGCTCTGTACTGACTCTTCTCTCCCTGCTCCTTGACAGTTCAGTCATCTGGCCGTCTGGGGAAGCATGCTGCTCTGGCTCGTCTTCTTCGGTGTCTACTCGGCCATCTGGCCCACATTCCCCATTGCACCCGACATGCTGGGGCAGGTCAGTATGAAGGCTTGGTAGCACAGCAATGCTTGGCTGCTTCTCTGCCTCAGCCAGCAGATGCGCAAGAGACTTGTAAAGGATTGTATACTACTAAGAGCACTTGTACTTAACATTTCTTAAAGCTCTGTGCATTCATTGAGCTTAATCTCCTCGTTAGAAGAGCTCTTTCTCCCTAAAGATGACATCATACACGATCATAGGCACTGTAGAATCTACATGGCAAGTCTCACTTCACTCGAATAGCAGTGAAATTGGCTCTTTGATTAATGTTTTCCTACTTAGACTTCATCTTTTATAAAACTCTAGGTACAAATTTAGTTTTTGCTCTAGATTTGTGGGTTTTTGTTTCCATTATGGATTCTCCCATGTATTTTGGTGTAAGATTTTTCCCTTTCCCCTCCATTTGCTCAGAATTAATCAGAATTGACTTGAGAACAGCATGAGATGGTCAGAGGCAGAAGGGAAGCTGACCTGTTAACGGTCCCTCTATAACACCAGTGGAATGTTGGATTTGTTTCCTCAGTGTCAGCTGAGTTCCAGGTGGTGAAATTTTTCCCTTTGGTGTCATTATTTCAACCTGTGGTGAGCACAGTGAGTCATGAGCCTGTAAAAGTCACTCAAAAGCCTTGTGAATATTTAAAATAGTGGGCTTCAAGGAACAATGAAGAATTTTAAAATATATGCTAAAAAAATTATTCTGTAGAGCGGAACTGTGTCAAACTGACCCACAGAGCGAGTTTTACTTAGGAGTTGCCTCTTAAGCAAGGATGCTGTTTATGATACCGAAAGAAAAAATACAGTGGGGTTTTAGTGAGGAGTTGGAGTGTCTTTAACTCAGATCATCCTTGTGTAGTAGATAATAATAGTTAAAATAATCCAAGTTTGAAGGAACCAAATAGAGATTTTAGAACTTACTCTCTCATTTATACTCAACAAGAGCAGTCTGGCATCATCGTGTAACTAAGAAAATGCATGTTGTATAATTACTGATAAGTCACTGGGGATAACAGAGGCTGTTGTAGGCATTCACGGACAGCTTTTTGCAACAGATTGTGATAGTGGACAGGCTGGGATCAGCAGGTAAGTGGCCGACAGGCAAAAACTAACTTTTTGGACAACATTTCATGGTGTCATCTGTGTGTTTCACAGCACATACCACAACAGCAGCGGTAGTTCATATGTTGATGTATCAGGCAGAAATTTGACTGAATATCCCATTAGAATATGCCGTTAACTGTACTACAGATTGTAGTGGTGCCATTAGGGTATCAGCCTTCCTGTACATAAATGATAAGGTGAGCTATTTCTTCTGAAGAGTCAGACTGTCAGTTTAATATTGCTTTTTTTTTTCCACCAACATGGATTTCAAGTTCCTAAACAAAAAAATCTACATGAATAAAGTTCCGGTTTTCCTTGGATACATTTTAAAAATATGTTTTTGAAGTTAAAGTTTGAATTGATTTTCTGACATCGTGACTTGGAAAGTGGTACTAATATCTTGCAAAGTGTATATACATTTATATAGATATATAGGAAGGTTCCTAAGGTAAAAGGAACTTGCTAACCACTTACGTTAACTTCTACAAAGGCTGGTGAGTAATAAGATGCTTGCTGTCATAATTCCAGCTTAAGGTGAAAAGTGCAATGATCGTGCTAGGTGTCCTTGCTTCTTCCTTTTGGCCATCATTATAGTGAGCATTGTCATTCAAAGAGTCAACATATTTCTTCTTTCTCCACCGCATAGCTTCCTAATAGAGTGCATGTAATGCAATAAAACAAATATGTGATAAAAATGTCAATAGTCTTTCATAGAAGTTTTCCAATATCAAGACATCTGGTACTGTGGAAATAAACTCTGGTTGTTTTGGGGATACCTTTTCAGATATACAAATAATAGTTGCCTTTAGTAGGATCTGTAGGAATAAATCAAGATGAGGTAATTCCTCTCATAGGTGACTTTCCTGAATTCTTTTGTGGTTTTTTTTTGGTTGGCTTTTTGTGTGTTGTGGGTTTTTTTGGAGGAGTTATCCTTGTCTTTTCAGAGAACAGTGACCTGAGAGCAGCTGCTGCCTATTTTTCTCTTTACCTTTGAAACCAGGATGCTTCCATGGGAGCAGACTGTTTTTGAATGGGTGCTTGTAAATGACATCTAGTACAACAGATAAATCCCTTCCCACCTTTCAGTGAGTGTGACTTAATTCCTGCAGGTTGTTGGAAACAAATGGATGGCTATGTTTTATTTTATTTTTTAATTGATACCCAGTTTGATGTTCCTCAATGGAGAGGTGTGCGCTTCTTTAATTGTCTTTGTTCTGAGCCAAGGAGCTTGCTGCTCACCAATTAGTGATATTTCATTAACCAGCACATGAACTTGCTGTCATGCAGTACTGGGCAATTTTTGTCTGGTGTGTGCTGTGGGGATTTGGTGTCCCAAAGAGAACAGTGAGCATTAACATTTGTGCTCATTTCTTGCATATGTCATACAGGTGTGTGTGTGAAATGCTACTCATTTTTTCTTCAGTGTGTTTCTTGGTAGGAATTGCAGCTTGCTTTGGGATTATGAGAATGATGTTACACTGTATGGGATGAAAGTCATGTGAGGATTCCCATGCACATGCAAAGGTACTTGGATCTGAAAACAATAGTAAAGTACATGTATGTACAAAAACGCGTGTATGAAAGTGGTCAAGGTTTGATTCTTGATCCAGACATTATCTAAAATAAAGAAGAACAAGTCTGTTCCTCCTCCTCCCCAAGGTCAAATACTGTATTTTGAGTGTTTTAGGGGAGGGCTGTTCCTGTCACCCTCCTGGAAACTTCTGGTATTGGCTCTGGGTGGAGCAAGGCTCGAGGTGTGAGTTTTGCTTCGTAACGGTGTTTTGTCTTTGCCTCAGTAGTTGTTCCCATTAATGAAATGTTTTCAGGAAAATTAGTATTACTTTTTCAGCCTTGAGGAGAGAGGGTAAAAAGAATGGTTTTAAAATCTGTTTTTGGGAGAGTCATAGATTGTGGTTAATCCACAGTGCAAGTTAGAAATGTCTAGCTTTTTGTATTTCTGCTTTGTGTTATATGTGGTCATAACTCAGAACTGGGATTTTGAGTTTGGAACTCATCTTGATGTCAGAGCGCATCCAGAAGACCTCCCTCACGTGAGCCTTCCAGCCCCACCACAGCAGGAGGATGTTGTAGTTGGAGCTGCTGCATTTTCCATTTTCTTTTGTGCGACTGCTCTTGAGAATAAATGGTTGTTCCATCAGCTCTGCTTCTGTGGAGTGGAAGCAGATGAATGTAGGAGCTGCTCTAATGCTTTCCTAGCACTAATCCTTTATGGAAGACTTTTTTCTCTTCTCTTCTTGTTTTGATTCCAGCTGAAGTTTTTGCTATGTTATCTGATTATTTATTTGGAGTTTAAGAAAGCTGTGCATCGCTTTTGCCAGGCTGCTTTCTAAAGGATCCCAGCAGTGATGTCTGTTTGATCCTATGTAATGTGTCAGTAGCAATACTTACTCTAACTAGTGGTTCATCAAAGAAAGCATCTTCCCCTCTTAGCAAAGCTTCCTCTTCTTTTCTGTTTGTATGCCATTAGCACGACAGATCCACCTCAGCTCTTGCAGCAGATATTTGACTTTGGAAGGGGCTGTAGAGGATTTCATTTACACTGCGTGCACTGCTGGTTTTGTGCTGACCTTTAGTCTAAAACTCTTTTTAAAATCTTGCTGATTGAGTTCTTGCCAAAACCTGTGAGAAACCCGCATGGGAAGACTTGAACAACACAAGACCAAGAAACAGCAACAACAAAAAGCTGGAGATTAGATGCTAATCATTTTTTTCAACATAATAAAACAGGTTTCTCGTTACAGCCTTCTCAAATGTGTACTGAATGTTTCTGCCTTTTTTTCTCTACACTTGTTTTTGTTGTGTTGTGTTTTGTTTTTTTTCTTCCAGGGGTTTCAGTTGTTTTCTCTTTGGCTTCTCATATTTCCACAGTGTTTGGAGCTAGTTAGGAAATTGGCTGCTTTGATTGTGGTTTGTCTGCAATCAGTTGCACATTACATTGTGGTGTCAGTGTTTTGTTCTGTGGAAATTCTTCATTCAGCTGTTAGTCAGAAATCAGACTTGCTCTGCAAATTGAGGTTCTTAATGCCTGCTGATCATGTTTGTTTTTATTATTATGCACAGTGGTCTCCATGGCACTTGATGTGGTTTTGGAACTTTTCTGCCATTTCAGACTAGGCTCCAAGTAGACAAATTAGGCTAATGAAGCATGCATATATTTTCAAGCATCTGTTGAAGGAGTGGATTTGTTGTTTTTATGATCCACACATGGCTTTCAGAAATGAATCTGTCATTTTTAGGTCCCTGGTGTGTTCTGTATCATACACCAAAAGGAGACACACAAAAAAAGAGATGGATGAAATGAATATTTTTACTGACTTCTGAATGTGAAATCTGGGGATGAAACATGCTTACCTTCTGGAGGTTAGCCCCCAAAGCATGCCACTTTATCTGGTGGGCAACTTTGTGACAAATCTGTCCTAGATATTTGTTAAAGGTATCCCAGAGTTCTTTCTTTGAAAGTAGTGCAGCTGTTTCCAGTGCTGTGTTGGCCTTTCCTTGTAGAGGCACATGAGACTAGGGTTAAGCTATGGACTCATTCTGGTTCTGGAAGTGACGGTGCATGTCAAGACAGTCAGTTGGCCTTGAAGTTCCTCTTAGTTTATCATGTGTGCATCTTTCCTATGAGGTTTGTTCTTGCTCAGTAGTGGCTGGTGAGCTGGTACATCAGATGGAAGAACAACAAGAAGGTGACTGTTGTTAAACTGCTACTCACAGACTGTACAGACAGCATGCATGGGTTGTCAGCTGCTTTTCCTTCAGTGTTGTGATGAAAAATGGGCACTGGCCACGCTGTCTGACCAGTGTCTGTTTTGAGATCTGGTAGCTTTAACAAGTTTAAACACAACTCAGTAGCTTAAGTCGAAACATAGTGCATACAAAGGACATTTACGCTTCTGCGTGATCGGCAGATTAACCACATTTGCTTGCTGTGGAGTGCAGTATCCAGGAACACAGGAACAAACTCCTTCATTCAGGATAAAATTGTACTTTTATGGTGATCGTCTGTGCTTCAAAAACTGCATCTTTTTTCAGTCTGAAGTACAAGGCTGCTCAGCGTCCTTCAAAATTTGCCGTAAATTGCTTTCTCATGCATTTAAAAGCAGAAAAGTCTTGCTGTGTGCTCATAGGAAGATGTTTGTAAGACATCCTATTCAATATTTTCTTAATTGGAAACATCTGGCTTTTAAATTTAAAAAAGCAGCTACTGTATTTTACCAGTGGCAGCATACACTAGTATTCATTTCTACAAGAAGAAGTCTGTATTTTGAGCTATGCTGACAAGCAAGGAAAGACTGAGAATGCATGACTTGCCATAGTGGATCATCAGAGCATTTCTGATGTAGTCTGTGTTCAGCATTAGAACAGGGGAAAAATGAACTGCTCTGCAGTGTGGGTTTGACATTTAAGACTGGGGTTTGTGCACATCCCTGTTTAAACAACAGAACTAACCCAAATTTTCATAGAATATAGAACTGCAGAATATAATGGTGAGGAAGGGGCCCACAGAGATCGTAAAGTCATATAATATCCTGAGTTGGAAGGGACCTACAGTGATCATTGGGTCTAACTCAGGGCTCCATGCAGGACCACCCAAAATCCAAACCCTGTGTTATGTCTGAGAGTGTTGTTCAAACTGTTCTTCAACTCCAGCAGCAAGGGACTATAACCACAGCCCTGGGAAGCCTGTTCCAGTGCCTGACCACCCTCTGGTGAGGAACTGGTTTTATGTTAAGAGTAATGAATCACTGGAACAGGTTACCCAGAGAGGTGATGGATGCCCCCTCTTTGGAGACATTCATGGAGACATTCAAGGTCAGGATGGATGGGGCTCTGAGTACCTGATGGAGCTGTAAGTGTCCCTGTTCATTGTACGGGAGATAGACTAGATGACATTTAAGGATCCCTTCCAACTCCCAAGAAGAATGTTGTGGGGGACCGTGTCAAAGGCTCTACTGAAGTCCAGATAGATGGCATTGGTGGCCCTTCCCCTGTTCGTTGATGCAGTTATACTGTCATAGAAGGCCACTAGGTTGGTCAGACAACCAAGTAACTACTTCCTGGATATACTGTTCGGAAAGATACTATGAAAGACAGTATCAAAAGCTGTGCTAAAACCTCAAATAATCACACTTACTGGATTTCCTTGGTCAACTGCATAGGTAGCATGGTCATAAAAAGAATTTAAGTTAGTTAAGCAGGGCTTTCCCCTTTTGAACATGTGATGGCTACAACTAATATCTCTGTTGTCTTTTAAGTCAGAGTAATCTTTAATCTTATAATAGTCTTTAATCTTTATTTAAAATTATTATTATAACTGGGGAGTAGACAGCCAGTTTTTATGTCTCGAAAAGTGCTTGGCCTCTTTGATGCTTTTTGCTGATCAATTTAGTAGGCTAACAGTGGGCTACATAAGGGATATAGGAAGGGCTGGAGGGCAGTGCTGTAGGCTTCATAGCCAAAAAATCTGTCTCTGCCTTTGCACAAATTCACTGTTCGTCACTTCTGTCTGTGGCTGTCATTTTTTAAAGATGCTTTTAAAGTTCCCAGTAATGAAGTTGTTGCTACTTTAAAAAATAATATGAACATTAGATGGGATCTATTCCAGAGCGTGAACTCTGTGTTGGAATTAGTGGTTTTATAGCTTGTTCTGGTCACACTTAAGTCGTTTTGTTTTCAGATGGATGCAGTGGAACCCAAATAGCAGATATTTGGGGTTTTCTTGGGATGTGGTTTTCTCCTTCGTTCCTTGGAGACACGAGGACTATGTTATGTTTTTATTTGAATTTACTTTGATGTATTAAGTGTTGTTTTTTTTTTTGTAGGGGGACTTAGTTTTGCTGAATTTGTGCTCCACATCCTGTGCTTGTTGGGTTGCATTTTTGTGAGAGCCAGGCATAACTATTTTCTATGGGAAAAATATTTCCAGATCAATTTGAAACATACCTTTATTCCCTTTCCTCCCTACAGTATATGTTTCATGAGATCATTTTTTCCCAATTGTATCATGTCAAAATTTGATCCAAAAAGCCCTGAGGAGTGGAAATGATCTTGCTTATGTTGTGCTAAGACTGACATGGGTACACAGGCTTTGGGAGCAGCAAACCTGAAGCAGCACAACCCTCCCGAGTGCCCCATGCATGGCTGTGGGTCAGACAAGGCAGTATGTCCCCTACTGATTTCCTGTCCACTTGGCAGCCAGCAGCAGCACTGTTATCTTGTGCTACTTCTCTGCTGGGGAATGTGGTGAAGATAAAAAGTAGTTCTAAGCTGAATGCTGCGAGCTCCGAGAGTGTTTTTGGATGTCTGTGAAGCAGGTCAAAATGCACCTACTTGTCTTGTAGAGTGTAATTTACCAGATCTGTGTATCACTTGGAGCTGGTATGTCTATGACAGTAATCTCATCAGAAGGCTTAGGTAGGAGTCTATGGAAAATAAATGATATAGCAGTGGTGCTAAGCAGACATCCACATGCACTTCTAGTGGGTTGTATTTTCTGGAGAGTAACATGTACTTGGGTGGGACTGAGGGGAAACAAAGATATTACAGGTGCTGTCCCTAAGATCATACCTGAAATGTGAAGGGCCAGTGTGATACCATTCTTCTCTGTTGCGTAAAACCCAACAATAGTAGCCTCAGTTTCTTGATGTTGGGAATAGGGTGTTTTCTACTGCTAAGAGCTGCAATCTCCTGCCAAACATGCTGTAGGGAGCACAGATCCGGATTTACAGCCCTTTTGCAATATGTCTGAAGGCAGTCATGTTTTCAGAAGGATCCTAGGAAGAGAGAGAATGAACACCTACCAGTCATCAGCTCCACCTGTATCAGTCCATGAGGTGCACCCAACTCTGAGCCAGGGAACGAGATTTCTCTGAAGAGGAAAGGAAAGGAACAGAAGAGATCGAATGGAGAAATGTTGGTGTTCAAAGTGTCCATTCTGTATTAAGTTCATCGCTTGCCATTTTACAGGTGGATTGTGAAATATGTGAGTGACTAGAAGAGGATAATGTGGTGAGCAGAGTGCAATTTTGGATGCTTGAAAAAGTGACTGTCACTACTGCAAAAACTTCTGAGAAGTTTTTTGAATAGCATTTGTTTTGGTAACCATCTACATCTAAAGGGTTGCATTTTGGTGTTTCTTTCATTGGTCCCTTGGTTTCCATATCTTTGCAAATGGTTATTTTCTGTGTTTTGACCATTAATATACATACACACAGCAGAAGAACTAATGTTGCACATTTCATTTCCACATGTGGAAGAAATATTCTTGTTACAAGGTTCTGAGAGTATTTGAGAGAGATGTACCAAAAAGGAGTATGTTTCACTTTTTTTTTTCTGTGTCCATAACTTCAACTTCAAGCTTTGCTTCAACAAAAGTTGCATCCAGGGAAGGCCTTTCCAAATTCTAGTGAAGTTTCTCCTCTGTTAATGGTACAGAAGTGAGAGGCAGTTGTGATGAATTTCTTGGATAGCATTGTGCAGTTGGTTTTCCATTGTGCTTCAATAAAACTGAACAAATATAAAAACAAAAAGAAATCAAAAATAGAGAAGGAAGAAGTGAGTGTACATAGTAACAAGTTGCACATCAGGGAGACTAAAAAAAATAAGGCTCTGTCAAGGTATTTTCCTTAAGTGCTTATAAAAGTGTTGTTTTGATTTGTAGTGAGACAAAATCTTATTGAAGCTGATGGGTCTAACCACTGCCATTCATTCAGAATATCGTAGAATCACAAGGTTGGAAAGAACCTACAAGATCATCCAGTCCAACCATCCTCCCATCACCATTGCTACCACAAGCCACTAAACCATATCTCATAACTCCTCATCCAAACACCTCTTGAACACTGCCAGGGACGGCGACTCCACCACCTCCCTGGGCAGCCATTCCAGTGTGTGACCACTCTCTGAGAGTAAAAGTTTTATATATTTTCTCTGACAGAAGAGGTTTTAATATACATGAAGAGCAGATGAACTCCTAAAATACTGTTGTCTCCACACAAACTGAAAGGTGTATGAAAGGCAGCCCCAAAATCAAAAATGATTTCTAAAGTTCCAGTGACCAAATCTTGGGACAAGTGTATTTGATGTCAACTATGCGCATAAAATGATGTGGAAGTGTCATGAAGTGGAAATGGAAGAGGGAGGACTGAGGGGTAACTGAAGTGAAATTACCAGCTGGATTTAGAGTTTGGACTGTGAAGAATAGGTGTGTTCTGGTCTTTGATGTTAGTAGTCAGAAAAACATGATGAACTCATGTTCAAATAAGCAGAATTGCTTTAAAGCCATATGCAGTCTCATCAGCTACTCCTAATGAAAATGGTCTGTAAGGATTAAAACTTAGCCAACTGCAACAGGCAAGACAAAGTAAATGTTAACCATTAGTGAATGTGGATACAGGGATTTATTTCATAACCAGAGAGATTAATGATGCTATTCTAATTGATTATTCTAACTTGCTTGTATCACAGCATTACATTCCTTAGGTCTCACCTCCTCATCCCTACAGGGAGGTTGTTGATTACCTGGCAGGAAGCTGAAACAGTTCCTGCTGTGCCACCACTCAGCCTCAAGATCAAGGTCCCTGGCCATTCCTTGGCATTCGTAGAATCATAGAATGGTACAGATAGGAAGGGACCTTAAGGATCATCTAGTTCCATCTTCATGTCCAAATTCCATGGAGTGTTTCCTCCAACCATCTCCACCTTCTTTCCAGCACTACAGCCCCTTTCCCCCACCTTCTCCTTCTTCCAAGACCATTACTTCTTTCTGGGGACACTTCTGTTTTACATAGAATCCCATGGTCCCGTTTTTCCTAATATGATCTACATGAAAAAGTACAAAGCACCATCAGCCTTGTACCACAGTTATATATCTCTTGCCTCTTTATTAGCCCAAGGATTCAGAATGTGCTACTTCTGTTTAGTCCAGATGTGATCAAAGTTTGTAACCAGTCTGTGCCAGTTTCAGCTAGAGAGTCTTCTGAACTCCATTCCCAGCTTGCCGGCCTGCCTGTTCTGGAACTGTGGTGAGTAGTTGCTCCTCACACACCCAGTCTAAGATATTAATGGGACTGCGTGAATAGTTTTTATCTGTGGCAGCTGCAAAACTCAGGTGCGTCAAATTTATCATTTCAACCCCAAGTCCTGGAATATACTGGTCTTAAGGATGTTAGGGAAGGAAAATGCTCTTCAGAAATCAATCTAACTGGGCAGACACAGCTTTGTGGGAGCTCCACAGAGGGAATGGTTTTCCTAGAAGGCTGAATATTGTATGCCAAACTATTGGTTTTTCTGGGATTCAGGTTGTTGCTGAAATGTTCTTGTCCACAGTGTTCATAGACTATAAAGTGTTGATATAGCGAACGTATTTATCATTAAAAGTTTAGTTCCCTTTTCTCCCATGCACTTATAGTAGACTTATGTGACTCTTGCTTTAAGGCGTTCGGGTTTTGTCTAGTATGCACAGTATGTGAGATATCACGCTCATACAGGGTAATAACAGAAGAGAGAACGAGTGGCTTCATTAGTCACATGGGTCTGACTGTTAGGAGAAATTTTTATGTGTTTTATCTTTGATGTAGTATGTATGAAATACTGTTCTTATCTATTCAGTGGAATATGTGATGTGCCCATACAACACACAGTGGACTTGTTAACGTTGAGAGCCCTTGTGCCATAGGCAGTAAATTTCATATTGGAGAATGGAAATGGACTGGAGCCCAGCAGGTTTGCTATATACAGTCTATGAGCATTAAGAACTGCCGATAGGTTGTAGTATTGTCTGTAACAAGAGTTCTTCTCCATCTTTTGTACCTGATTAATCTGGCAGGTCATGGTTAAACTGACATAGTTGGATTGAACGGTGCAGAAAAGTTCAAGTTAACCTTGATATTCATTACGGAGATTCTGAGCTTCCCTTGAAGTAGGCTATAAGCAGATCTGTATAAATTTGTCTGCTAAAATGGTATCTACAGTGCATTTGCAGTTACATTTTACATCAGAATCACTTTAGATGCTACTTTAAGAAAGACAAGAGAGGTTGTGAGAGAGAAAGAAATGTCAAGAGGGGCAAAGGGAAACAAGAGCTGCGGAGGACATTGCCTGAGTTAAATTATGCTCATTAATTCAATTTGAGTCAGGAATGTGTGTAAATAAACCCTGGCAGCTGCAGCAGCTCTCATTTCTGCAGGGCTTTGGCAGGAATGCAGGGGCCAATGGACATGAAATCCTGGCGCTCTTTTGAGAAATTGCAGGCAGACAGCTCTGCGGCCGGGAGAAAGAACAATCAAAGATTTACTGGGAAGACGTAATCACTTTAAGCAGACTTGAAGAGTGTGGAGTTTCAGACATGCAGATTTGGAGGTAAAAACCAAGTTACTGAAAAACCACGGGGCTTACCTAATTCTCCTGGGCTAATGGCGTTATTCATGTTCCGAATGTCCAGCCTCAAAATGGAGTATGTATATTGTAGCTGCACCATTCAATATCTTCTTAGTAAACTGAGTATTGTCCTTTCACAGCTAATTGTCTAATCTGTGCTTTATAGATAAAGTGAAATACATTGGCCACATGAAATGACCTGTCTTGTGTCCTGGGAAGTTCAGTCTTTGGTCCTCTTCCTGCTGCTGTGTCCATATGGATGCATTCTGTGATTTCCATCACTTGATGTGGTCCTAGGATTTGTCCTGTCAGAAACATTCAGAGGACAGATATCTCAGTGGGTACTGAGCTGAGGAAGGGAGGTGGGGGCTGGTTCTGCAACAATTAATGAGTGATGGACGGATGGTCACATCAGATGCACTTTTTTATTAGTGGTGGTCACTGTCAGACAGTGCTTTGGATCTGAGCTTGGTGTATCAGCTCTGTACAAAGAATAACTGGAAACTATGTCAGCGGTCCCTGGAAAAAAAAAGAAGGATCCTTGCTTTTGTTGGTTTTCAGCTAGGATATTAAATAACACCATCACCTAGAGCTAAAACCGTTGGAACTTTAATATTTGAGGTATCCATTGATCAAAACATACCAAACAGTGGAAAACTCATAGCTTCTTTATTGATATATGCAAAAGCAGGACTTTTTTTTCCTGAGATGAAAGCCAATTTCACTGTTGTTCCTCTATTCTGCAGATTATTTTATCCCATTTCCACTGTCTTCAAATATTTGCGTATCTGAAACTTTCTTAACAGTGTGCTTGTGAGGTGCCCTATGTAGAAACAAGACCAAGTAAGGTCAAAGCTATAGAGCAAAAGATGTGAACAAAAGCTCGACAGTGGCAGTACTAATGGTTAGTGTTTGGATTTTCATTGCACTTTGGACTCCTTTTGCAGTGCATACACAGGTGCAGTGTATTTAATTTTAATTTTTTAAGAGCAACAAAGTATGTCAATAGCACTTGAAATTTCAAAGTAGGGATTGTAAATCACGCTTTGAAATATGAAGCTGTTCTGACCTTCCCGCTGTCATTTTCTGTTCTTGCTGAGTATTGTACAGGTACCAAGGTATGGCCAGTGATGAAACCAGAAGGTGCTCAGTGATGTTCACAAGCAAGAAGATAAAGAGCTTTTGAACTGACTTGTGTTTTTGTAAATAGCTGTCTCACAGAAAAAGAAGCAGAGCTGCATTAAGTCTGTTGACTGACTTAGGTCATGTTTTTCTTACTGCTCTGTGGGAGAAGAATACTTGAGCAGACGGGAGATTTTACACCACTGAGGTAGGAGCACTGATGGACACTTGGCAGTGTGGATCATAAAAACAGGCAACTATGAAAGGCAGCTCTGCGGTCAAGCAAAGAGACAGATTCACATGCAACCCTTGCATTAATTATGTTTAAAATGGCGTAAAACCAACAGCATGCTGAAGTTTATTGGTCCTTCAGACAGATTAATTACAAGCTTGTCATAAATCTGTTTCTTTTTAGTATGCAACTATCTGCCTGAGCAGTGGTCAGAGCTCAGAGCAAACTGCTGAGAGTTTTCTATGTTCTTTTGTACTCCCCTTCCTCTAAGCTGTTGTTTACATCCACTATCACTTTGCCCCTTTCAGCCTAACTCACCCCCGATGCTCCTGGCTTCAAACCCCATCTAACGTGAGGTTCAGCAATGGGAGAGCACAGGAGCTGCTCACACCTGCTGCCTTTCAATAGCTGCCTCTGGGCCAGTAGCCTCTGGCTGGCTTTGCCATTCTTGGAGAAACTGAATTTTAATGACTTTGCTCTTGTCAAGAGCAGCGTAAGGAATCCTCTCTCCTCGGTCTCAGAGCAGTGTCTGAAGACACGTGTGCGACTCCCCTGGAAGCCTGTGCTTGCTCTTCACCTTGGCTGGAACAAAACTGGCTGTGATTTGTATTCTGCCTGCTGTGGGCTCCCCTGCTGATGTGCAGAGCAGCATCTAGTACTGGAGTCTGCGCACAGCACAGCCTCATCCTTGAGGCTGCTTTCCTCTGGGCCTCCCCGTGGCAGCCCAGGTGCCTGCTGCCCAGCACCCTAGAACTTCTCCCAGCAGGTGCCCTGTGTGCAGCTGCATTGATGCCAGCTTACAGCTGCTCCACCCACAGTGCTTCAGCACATCATTTCTGCTAATGCACATGTATCTGCTTTGTTGATATGATTTTTGTTACTTTCTGGGACTTGCACTGATTTTGCTTTAGCTTCTCAGAGCCGGCTGCGGAGCAACCTTTGCAGCCTGAAGTAGGAATCCTTGCCTCTTCAGCCAGCTCCTTGCAGGGCCCCTGGGCTGAGCAGGGCTGACAGCCACAGCCCTGCTTCCCCAGCCCCACACCTGCTGCGTTAACAGCCAAGGGAAGCTGCTCCCTTGCCGCAGACCGTGCATATTCCAGCCGGGCTTCAAAAGAGCGGAGAGGACTCGGGGGAGGAATTCTGTGAGCAGAGCAGCTGTCACAGCAGGGGACTGAAGGGCATTTTCCAGAGTGCCCCCAATTAATTAGTGTTACAGTGGCTACAGACTCTCACAGCAGCCCAGGTACGACCGAGTGCCAGCGCTGCAGGGAAGGCCCTGAAGAGCCATTTCAGCCAGTTCTTTGCTTTTCGTTTGATTCCTTCCATTTTTCCTTTTTCTTCCAAAGGGATTCAACGAGGACAGGAGTCATGGCCTCACTGAAAGGGAATTTTATCACAGTAGAATACATTACTGAGTTACAGCCCTTCCTTGCTGCTTTGCTACTGCTGGCCATTTGTGTAATCTGTTAAACAGTCTGGAAAGTTAGAAATGTCTTTGCCAGAGCTCAGCTATAAAGCATGAAAACCAGCTTATGCCGTCTTAAGTTGAAAAATCAATTGGGTCTAAAGTCTGCCTGCATTGTTATGCTGTGGCCATCTCAGTGACTGGCAGAGCTGTTCACATGCCATGCCTGCACTCTGCTATCAGGATTTAGCTTCCCAAAGCCCAGCTGGCCTCACGTTGTCTGTGTGCTTTGGGGGTTTTGCCGTTTGTTAAATCAGATATGCAAAGAGCTTCCAAATCTTCTGTGCACTTCCAAATGCAGGACTTCCTCCTTCCAGTCTGCACTTGCCGGCATCTCAAACTAAGTAATTCTTAGCCAGGACCCAACAATAGGTTTTAAATCTGTCTTAAAGTTGTAAAGCAAGACAATAAAGTTTATAGCGATGAAGAAAGAAGATATTCCCACTTCTTATCTTAGTCATGAAGCAATAGATGCTTTTTACCATGTAATATTATCAGAGAAGCTGTCTAAAACAGCAGATAGAAGTGTTTTTAATCAAACTAATTCCATTAATTGAATGGTTTTTGTTTCTTACAGTGGAGGTGGATGCTTTTGTTGTTAAGAGCCTCGGGTTGGAAGGCTTGGAGGATGGGGAAGGTTAGTGTGTTAAAGTAATTATTGCTGTGATTTTACAGACTAATAGCTTGTGACCTTTCTCTGCCTCTCATTGGAAAGCTGGAGATTTCCCCTCTGTGGTAATCTAAATCTCCTATTGTTGAGTTTTTATGGTGAAAAAATCCCAAGTAGCCATCAGCTTTCCCCTAGAATCTTGCTGTGGTCTTGAGCAGTGTCCTTCTAAAACTCTGATGGGTTTTACTGTGAAACTTTAACTCTGCTTTTGTATGTGTAGTTTACAGTATGGTAGCTGTTACGATTGCATATCTGACTTCAGACAATCCCTTGCGGTGTTGTGTAATTCCTTTCATGACTTCCATACATGTGGCATACTTGATATTGCTGCTTTCTCTGCTCTACATGGGATGATCTGTTCCTTCCTTGTTACGGGGGAAGAAAATGCAGTAACTACTCATTCACAGAAAATACGACAGAGTGAATAGTAGAACACAGAACAGTAGTGAAGGTGTGGTAATTTTAAGCCCTGCTTCATTAGCACTCTATCCCACTGCCCTGTCCTCCGCAATCAAAGAAATAATGCAGAGTACAGAGCTGCCATATAAATTATTAAAATCTGTTCCTCGGAGAAGAGAGATGTTCCTAACTCAAACGCAATAAAGATTTATTGGATTTTCTGATAGAGGGAACTGAGTAAATACACAGTGGGGAAAAAAGTTACAGGGGGCCGCCCACCAGTGACCGGGTGCTTAAAAAGAAACCTTTGCGAGGGATAACATTTCTTAAATTGTATGCAGCATTTTTATGATGGTATCCAAATGCAGTTCATCAGCTGCGTAATGCTTTTCCTGCAGAGGAACTATATCAGTGCTAGTTCAAAAGAACTGTTTTTCCCTAGCTGCTCTATTTCCTAGGCAACTTGAACTGTTGCTTCAGTTTCCCGTTATTTTCCCATCCGTTATCTACCTATTTTTCAATGTCTATTGCTGTGTATTCCCTTCAAACTTATTCATGGTCTTTAAGTGAAAGAGGAATCGAGCCACTGTCTTTTCTGCCTTCAGCTGTACTCAGCATTGTTCTCTTCTGCTTCTTCCAGTGGTCCTGCTGCCTGGAAAGCACATCCTTCATTGCCTTTCCAGTGCCCTTACATCCATGCACCTTCTGTTCAGTAACCTCTTGGTTTCCTCTGACATCTCATAAATCACACCAGTTTTCCTATCAGCCTCTCAGTGCTCCTGGTGTCTTCTTCATGATGTTCCCTCAATCACTGTGATGTCGATACACCCTCTGTGCTATTTCCACTACTCCCCATCACCCAGTATAGTCTTTGGTTCAGGTCTGTCCTCTCCATATTGGATGGTCATCGTAACTGATTTACAAGCCAGTGGCTTTTCTGTCTTTTGTTGTTGTTGTTTTTCACAATGATGGTGTCATCTTTCTAGTACAAGCTACCTCTTATCCCAAGCTGTCATGTTTGTTTTGCCATCTCTGTTTCTGTGGAAGAGAAATCTGGTTGTACACAGCAAGCTTTAGTTATCTTTTAATTAAATGAGATGCTAGCGAGAGAAAGCAAAACAGATTCCGACCAAAGCATCCTAGCAGAATAGCGACAGGGTTGGACAGAAGTCTCCTAACATCTGCTGGCTTCGAGCCTTTTAAAGCAATAATGGTGTTTCATTCTGTGTAGCAGATGCCGCTGAGATACAGGTAACACAGGTACTTGTGTTGATGAGCCATCATCACAGGTACCTTGCAGCACCATGTTAGCCTCCAGTTTCACTGCCTGACTCAGAGAAAGCAGTGCAGTGGATTTTAATTAGAGTATTACTTCTCAGCACTGAATAATGTAAAGAGTGTGCTAGACAGTTCTTCATGCGATGCGTGGTTGACAAGTACTTGTAAATAGTGTTCAAAATAGATGTGCAACTGTGATATCTTATTAATAGTCTTCTCCCAGCATGTGTAAAAATTTGTCAAGAAGTACATCAAAAGGGTTAAGAACTCAAAGAAGTGGTTAAGGATCAAATGCCTCCACAGAGGAAGAGGGAACTCAAGACTGAATAATGCTGTGAGCTTTCCTGGAACAGAGCACTGCCAGCTGCTGTTATAATCCCATCACTTTCAACAGGCACACATGGAGTCTGGGACCATCTTGTCTCCCAGTTCAGTATTAAATGAAGTTTCGAGGCTGGCACGCAGGGTTATGTCATCTTCTTGATGAAGTGGCCTGTATTGTGCATCCTCACACATCTGTAACCACTTAGGAATGCCCCTAAAGTTTTCCAAACTGTGACAAACCACAGGATGAACAAGAGTAGCAAAGGAATGGTGGAGGAGGAACACCGGATTTTCTAATGAATAAGCCTTCAGTCCAGAAGGCAGTAAATAACTTCAGAGGAGAGACTTCTGCTCTGACTAAGCACTTTGCTTTTTCAAGAAGCAAATCTTATTAATGCTTTTCCACTGGAACTCCCTTTGCGTGGCTTGTCCTGACCAAACGTTTGGACTTGTGCCTCTTGCAGGCAGCTTGCAAAACACAGCACAACAGCAGTACAGCAGGATGTGAGGAGGTTTGTACAGCTGCTGGTCTTGTCATAGTTGTACTGGGCTGGGAGATACGCAAAGCGACACAAGTAGGTGTTTTGTGAACACCTGAAGGGGCTGACACTTCTTCTGACAGTTTCTTCTCCCCTGTTTGATTTTCCCTTCTCTACCCTCTTATCTTTCCTTCTGCCTTTTCAGGTGACTGCATCTTTCATTGCCAGCATTCCTTGGTCCAGGAGAGATCAGAAATGGGCGCCATTTCCCATCATATTTGAATTACAGTAGCAGGTTGAAGAAGTGTAAAACACAGGCTAGTCCATTACTCAAGCTTGCAGGCCCCACTTGAACTTCTGTGGTGATGCCTCTTATTTCAACCAAGTGTAATTTGGGAAGCACTAGTGCAGAGCAAGGAATTGATGACCACCTTTGTACTTTTAGTCAGGCCTCAGTAGTTTTACTGATGCTGCCCTAGTGATTATTTTGCATCAGACTAGTACTGATCAGATGAGTATCATTTTACTAAGAAGAGTCAATAACAGATAGCTTGCTTGATGCTGAGTCCTTTAATTCCAACGTGACAGCAAGGCGTTGTGTCAGAAACTTCTGGCCTGCCTTCACCTGAGGTGCCAGCCTTCCCGTTAAACCCCTTCCCTTCCCAGAAGAGGTTCAAAAGCTGCTGAGCTCTGCTGGCATCCTGTGCACCAACAGCTCTCTTGTACCATCTCAGAGTTGATCAAGAGCAAGGACATAGGCTCACACCCAGCTGCCTCTGTCTGCTCTAAGTAACTTCCCAACTTGATCACAGCTATTCTTTTTAAAACAGTAGAATGGAAAGGATTAATTTTAGAGGGGGATTCATGGCATTCTTCCCTGGGGAAATATAGGGTATTAACTCAGATATGCAATTGCATCTTAGAGTTAAAAAGCATTTTTGCATGCTGTTGCTAAAAGCTGTCCTCTCTGTGCTAATTATTTCTGTCCCTGAACTCTCCAAATTCCTCTGTTTTGGTATCCCAAATTCCCTAATCATCGTACTTTCAATCTTTCCAAGTTTCAGCAGCTGAAATTTTCTTTCCTATCCATTAATCAGACTCTGATCTTTTCAAATTCCTCTTCAAGCTTCTCCTCCTGAGCTGTTTCTAGTTTAGAGTTGCCAAATCCTGCCATTTATTACAAGCAATGTGAGCTTGGCCTTTGCTCAGGAGGCCGTAGGAGCAGGAGAGCATTTGCAATACACTCCTCCTACCTCAATATGCTTTGGAACTCAAGTAAATCTGGCTGTCTGCTGTACTATGGCACAAAGGAAATTGCTGTGCTCTTCAGGCAGAAATTCTGTGTTTTCTATATTCATCACACTAGCTGTGAATGTATGTACCTCTCACTACGCCTTCTGTTATTTGGTGTTACTTTGGGCAAGTAACCCATTTAACATATAAGACAACTGAGCTTCTAAGCATTACTTCAAGCCAAGGTAGGAAGAGAACCTGCTAGTGTAAATAGAGAAAAAATAAGCTCTTAGCTGTACTGCTTGATGAACAAGCAGCCTGTACTGTAGGCTTTGTGAACCCACACTAACGCCCTTATGTTTTGCATTTGCTCAAGCATTAGTGCTGATTTCTGCTAGAAAAGGAGCTCGCTTTTACCTTTTCAGTAACACAGATGAAGTGCTATTGTGTGGGGGTTTACTACCTGGTAATGTTGATATAGAATACCGTGCTTGTACACCCTGAGCTAATAAGTGTCAGTGCAGCTGACAAACTGGACTAGTGAGGCTCCGTTCCTGATGTGCTCTGGGGAAATGAAACTCTGTAAAATAGTCAGGAAAGGCCTAATTACACTATTGATTTTTCTTTAATGCAACTCCAGATCTTTCCAACTTCCCAATCAAAATGCATTCTAGTAAAATAAAGTGAATGTGGTTTTCTACTTTTACTCGTACTCCTACAGTGTGTCGCAGTTTCCATGTATATGGGCATTGGGTGAGCTCTCTCAGTCAGTGTAGATATAGCTTGACTCCAAACAATGCTGCTTGTTCTTTGGCCTCTTCTGACAGGTCAGTTTTTCTCAGTGGTCATCGTCATGGTCAGATGCTGAATGGAAATTGCATAACACAGTTGAAAGTCTGTCTTACTGTGACTGAAATGATGTTGGGTCAACAACCATTTAAATTCAGAAAGAAGAAACTCTGAGTGTTAGTAATCAGGGGTCACCTCCTCTAAAGTCAAAGCAAGGAGAGATCTGATGTTTTATTTGCAGATGAAAGTGCATGTTGTTGACATGTTGCTAATAGTTAAATGTTGTAAGGACCGATAATCTGCACTTCAAGCAACGTGTGAAATTTCATTTTGAAGCAGGGGTGTTTTGGGAGTCAGAGAGGAAACTCTGGTAGCCAAAGTTTGTACTTTGGTGTAGTTCGCATCAGTGAAACTTTGATGTCCTGAAACTCTTTTTCTAATGAAATGAGATTCCTTTTTCTGGTTTGTAAATTAGATTTTTTAAACAATTTTTAAGAATATATTTACCAAACAGGCCTCATCTTGAGTGAGTAAATAACAGTGCTGATAGAATGCAAGAAGTCTTTTCTCTCCTTTGCCCTAAACCATCATTTTGCAAACATCAGCAGAAGCTCCCAGCAGCTGTGGTCTTACAGAGGCTCTGAGTCTGAGCAGGAGGGGAAAATCCCCAGCACAGGCCAGCTGTGGGCCAGAGGCAGAAAGGCAATAGACTATTCTCATATACTGGTCACTGGAACTCTTCACTTGAATAGCAGCTGTAGCAGAGACCAGATCAGAGCCCCAGCTACCCACAGCAATATACTTTCCACTGGTTGAGCCCTGGGTTGCTTTCTCCTGTAGGTTTTGTCCAACACTTTAATCTACTGTGTAACACTTGAGGGCACTTGCAGCCTCTCTTCTCTGTCTGCCTCCACAGTTCAGTGACATTTGAGTGAACTTTAATACTGAGACTGGCTCTTCAGCCAAATGTGTTTGAATTTAGCCGGTATATTTCACAGTTTAGAAAGGGACAGGCAGAACAAAGAATGATAAACCTAATCCTTATTCTTAACGCAGAGGCTAAATAGACACTTCTGTTACTTGTTTGGCACAAAATTCTGCTGTTATGATTTGGAGCTAAGATGATAAAGTAGTTTGAGTCATTTTGTTATACCAAGACCGTATGATGTATGGTGAGGAGTCTGCCAGAGCACAGCACTGCATCCCTGGGAATGAATCATCCTTCTTCCCATGCTAGGATCTGCTGCTGACCTCAGCGTGCCTTATGACTGTTTTCATCATCTTTTTCCAAAGTACATAAATACCCAACTTCTGCACATTGCAGATCCTTTTGTTGATATGTTTAATGGGTTCAGAAGCACGATTGTATTGAGTGTATGTACCTCAAGGGCTTCTTGGGCTCTTGTGTCTGGATCCTCCCGTCAATCTTCATATTGCTTATGGTTAACTACATTGGTGGTAAGTTAGGCTAAGCTCCAAACAGGGACCTGAGAATGAGTTCTCATTACTGCATGGACTCTGAATTAGACTCAATGTGTTACGGCCCAGACTCCAGGGAGATGCACAAACTTGATGAGTTCCATCTCCAGCCTGAGTGCAATTTTAAAGCAAGGCCAATGGCCTGCAGTGCAAGAGGAGAGCATGCAGGTCACCAAATTTAACAAACCAATGTGACTTGGTCAGCCTGATCTTCCTGTTCAGCTTAGACACCGCTATTAATTAGGTGGAGGATTCTCTAAAAACTCACAGAATGTCCTGAAGAGTGACACAGTGTTTTCACAGTTTGGTAATCACACCTGTTTCCTCCAGTTGAGGTGTTCCCCTAGTAGCTGTGTTCGCTCCTCTATATTGCAGAGTAAGTGGTGTAACAGACCATAATCTCTGAGTTTGTGAGTAGTGCTGCATGTGGGGAAAGCACTTCTTTCTCCCATGGTTCTACAGCAGTGCGGTGCAAAGAGGAGCATGTGCTTGCAAACCAGAACCATCTTGGGAGTATTTCCTCGTTCATGGTAAGTAAGATCTTACTCCATTAGCTGTGTGACTGATTTTCTTGAATGGAATGCATTCTCTGCCACGCTGTACAGGGCAGTATCTCTTTTTGTTAATTACTCATGTTTATCTTCATGTTGAATCCCATCTTGCCATTTGATTTTTCATGTAAGGTTTTTATTGGCAGTTGTTAGATGTAGTGATTTAACAGCAGTGTTTCTTCAAGGGGCTTTGCTATAGCTGCAGCTGTTTCTTTTGAGCTATATTTAGCTGCCTATGTTAATTCAGAGGTTCTCTTTTGGAAAAGATATGCTTAGTTTTATCATTCTTTGAAAAGCTGGGGAGTACTTTCAAATGTACTTAAAAAATGATGATGTTTCTGCTTGAAAAATTAAAGCTCTCAGGGCCTTATTTCTGCCTGGTGCTTCTGCAGGCAAGATATAATTAGTCATCTGAAAACTCTTGTTAAAAAAAAAAATCCTCTGTATAAATGCAAAGAACTGAGAATGAAAGGATTTAACTGACTGACTGTAGAAGGACACAGGCCTATTGAATATCAAGTAGGTAACCCCTACAGCTCCATACCCTATGCTGTATGTATCTCTTAGAGTTCATATAGCCTGCACCTTGCCTGAAAACAAGGGGAGGGGAACAAAATAAGACCAGATGTGGATGAGAAGCAAAGCAAGAAATACCTGAGTGTCTCTGATACCACAACCAGGTTTCTGCACTGAAGACTTCCTGAGCTCTCCCTCCTGGGTGGTTTTAAATAAGGTATATTTTCCATCTGGGAGATTCCCCCCCACTGGTGGGGGGTGGTTCTGTTCTACTATGGCCACCGGGTTTGTGTGGTTAAGTGTGATACACCCTCAGTTTATCAGCATTGTCATTCTCAGTTTGCTGCTCCAGGGACATAGCAGAGGTGGTGACATCCAGCTAGTTGGCACATTGACAGCGCATAAGTTGGTGTAGGCTTATAGAGCAGAGCTAATGATGTTCATAAATGCACTTCCACTAAGTGGGAGAAGTGTCTGTATTGTAAGACAACTCATCCAAAGTTTTGACGGGTTTCTTCACATAGAGTAGTGTATTTAGTTTGCAAATCCATTTATATCATTCTTTTAGCAGTGAAGACAAAAACATCTGCTTTACTATATGCGAGTTCCAGGAGTGTCCGTCATCATTTCTGGCAAGGAAAAAGTTAACAGGTAAACCCTCAGGAAGTAACTACTTCAGTATTTCCAAAATCAAAAGAAATAATTATTGGGATGCCAAAGAAAATAACTTCTTGTTCCCATGAAAAATAAGTGTTTCTAATGGAAATAATTAAGTCCCATGGCAAATCTGAACTATTCAATCAGGTTTTCTTAATTTGATCTTTAAAACCATTTCCTTTCCCACTTGCCAACTGTCTGATACAGAAATGCTGATGATTTTAAAAGAAAAATGAGTAAGACCCTGACTTAGAAGAAATGGAACAAAAAGAGTTGAAGAAGTAAATTTTATGCCTGATGGTGAGTTTTGAAATTCCCTTGAATGGCTCATTTGTACTTCTGCTATTGTTTGTCAAAGAGAAGAAATAATGCTTACAGAGAGAGAATTGGGAATCTTCAGAAAAAAAGCACATATTCTTTATTCAGAATTCTGGATTTCCAACGGTATCATGATAATTTTTCTATCTATTTTTCCATGTAGGGAAGAAGATATTACTCTTTGGCACAGGTGACAAAGGAATTGAAATGTGTGAATTAATGATACTTAAAATTCATAAGGCTTCGTAAAGGAGCTCACTGGTTAAACCATGGAGTTGTTCGGCTGAAAGGTGTCTCGAAACAGGTTTAATAGAGTGTCTGCAAATGGTAATTTCTCTAGTTGGAAACAAGTTACTAGAGACTTACTCCAGAGGATTGCTCTTTTTAATAATACATATATAAATAATTTGGATGAGAATATCAGATGTGTGACCACATTAAATGTTCACTCACACTACCAAGGGTAGGGGAAGGCAATAGCAAACAGTTCAGAGGGATCTGGGATCTTTTAAATATCTGAGTCTTTCAGTGGAAAAAAACACACTTGTAATTCAAACAGATGTAAAACAGTAAGTCTGGTGGCAACTGTGGAAAAAAAAAGCCAATAGAGCATTCACACACTGACCAGACACGGAGTTGAGGTTTGCTCTTCAGCTGTGTAGCTGAAAATTTTAAGCTCAGTGTGGCTGTGCAGGAGACAGTAAGAAACAGAGGTTAATACTGAGAGGGGGAAGAAGGAAAATAACGTACAAATTGAAGAATATAATGACTGAATAGCGCACTGCCAGATGACAGAAAGGAATGAGATGGGCTGTGGGGCTCCAAGGGACAGATCTCAGTCACATTACACAACTAAAACTAAAAATCTCCGGATACTGAATAGGGAGGAACTAACTGCAGTAGGATCTGCCTCCAAGGCTTTGTTTCAGCAGGGCTGTCAGTGGGGTAGGGCTGGAGGATCAGCTGGAGGTGAGTCATCTGTTTTTGTTAACAAGGGGACCATAGAGCCTGAGGTAGTTGTTTGAGGTTACTTCTCTTTTTTTGAGCCTATAGCATGGCAGTTCTGATCCATCCATAGGAGATCTCTTAGAAAAAGAGACTGATGAATGTTTCTTTGAGGTGGTAGGATAACTGAAACACAGTGAATCTAAAAGATCACTTAGAAGAGCAGTGGCAGTGGCAGATATACCCAGGACAGTCAAAGCTCAACAGCAGGTAATAAATAAGATGATTCATTCTGAAGTGTTTTATGGGACAAACAGGAAGGTAAAAGAGCTGCTCTTTGCCCACTTCTTTTGTCAGTTTCCAATTGCAACATTTAGCCTTATGGAGTTAGAAGCCCAGGTAACATCAGGGTCATCAAAGGAAAAAGATCTGAAAAATTTGAAGTTAATATAGAGTTTTACCAAACTGTAAGGACAAACTTGCTCCGAGGTAGTTTTAGTATGATGAATTCAGTATGGAAGTTTGCTTTCTTTGGGCATCTAAGGCATAGTATAAAATGCTGAGTGATCCTTTAATATATTGTATTAGTGGACCCTGGTAGAGAAGAATCATAGAATCACAGAATTGCTCAGGTTGGAAAGGACCTTAGAGATCATCGAGTCCAACCACAGCCCAACCATAGTACCCTAACTAACAACCCTCTGCTAAATCACATCCTGAGCACCACATCCAAACAGTTTTTAAACACATCCAGGGATGGTGACTCAACCACCTCCCTGGGCAGCCTATTCCAGTGCTTAACAATCCTTTCTATAAAGAAGTGTTTCCTGATATCCAACCTAAACTTACCCTGGTGCAACTTGAGGCCATACCAGAAGGACATGGTTGTGTCGGTCATCAAAAAAACAAAGCCATCTGTTATCAGGTGTACCCAAATGAGGTAGTGTCTGAGTGATAGATGACCAGTATGTATGCTGGTAGTTGGCAAAAAAAAAGGGCTATACAGCCTCCCTTCACACTGAAATGACCTACATGCCTCTGAAATGAGGCAAGTGTAATGGTTGCTGAGAGGACCTTCAGTAAGAGAAGGGTGCATTTTTGTATTGTGATTCTTTTTTGCAACATCTCTGAGTAAATCATCTTGAGATGGACGGTTAAGCCAAGTTCTTGAGCACAGCTCAACTAAATACTGACTGCAGTCTGTGTAGGTATAGGTTTTGATGCATGTAAATTGGAATCATTATATCCTCAGCCTAGTAGCAAATTATGCTGTGTTGTCTGCTTGGCCATGTTTTACACTATATTGGTCTGGTTGAATCATCTTTTCTTGCTTTCTCATTTTTCTCTTCTTTTCCTCAGATATGCTTATTGTACTGGGGCTCTAGTTTTGTATGGCACTGGATAGCAGGTTTTTAGCAAGCTTGGAAAATTAGGGTTGCTATGCTGCAGTGTCCTATTGTGGAACATGTCTCAGAAAGTCAACCCATGACCAGAGCATTGGCAACATAGAGGTTAGTATGGTGCTGGGAATTGTACTCCATAGGTAAAACAATGGAAGGAAAACTCAGTCAACAGAGTCCCCACATACAGATGTGGAGAGGTAGGGAGTGGGATTTCATCTAGATGGTGAAAAAAAAAGTTTTGATGTGGCTAAAAGAAGTTTCCAAAAGCCAGTATGGCTCTTTGACTGGAGTGAGGCTGATGGTTCGTTGCAATTTAACAGTGTTTATGTAGGCCTAAAAGTGTTTAGAGGTAAGCGTTTCCTGTCTGGTTACAAACTTGTTTAATCTCTGCAATATAAAGAGTTTAGAGAGAAGCTTTGATGTGTCAAAAAAACTTAGCAAGAAATAGTACCTGACTTTGGTGAAAGGAATAGGTTCATTGCAGAGCTTTAGCAGGTCTCTGGGTCACCTGAGCCTCTGCAGGAGAGAGCAGAGGCTGGCGGGAGGTCAGTGGAAAAGTGCAACTTCTGAAAATGTGTTTTTTTTTTTCCCCAATATCACGCATCTGTAAAAAGAATGTAACTTTCTTTCCTTCTTTCTTTCTTTCTTTCTTTCTTTCTTTCTTTCTTTCTTTCTTTCTTTCTTTCTTTCTTTCTTTCTTTCTTTCTTTCTTTCTTTCTTTCTTTCTTTCTTTCTTTCTTTCTTTCTTTCTTTCCTTCTTTCCTTCTTTCCTTCTTTCCTTCTTTCCTTCTTTCCTTCTTTCCTTCTTTCCTTCTTTCCTTCTTTCCTTCTTTCCTTCTTTCCTTCTTTCCTTCTTTCCTTCTTTCCTTCTTTCCTTCTTTCTTTCCTTCTTTCTTTCCTTCTTTCTTTCCTTCTTTCTTTCCTTCTTTCTTTCCTTCTTTCTTTCCTTCTTTCTTCTTTCTTTCCTTCTTTCCTTCTTTCTTTCTTTCCTTCTTTTTTTCTTTCTTTCTTTCTTTCATAGAAGTAGTTCTTATGCTTTTCCCACCAGCATGTGAACAACTTGTCGCAGTTGTTTTTGGTGGGCAGACACTCGTCTGATTTATGAACACAGTTCAATTACGGGTACAAATTTTGCAGATGCAGAATGCATTTGTGAATAAGAGTCTTTCCTCTGATATTTCCTCTTTGTATTCCACATTTGGTCTTGATTGCGCAGCCAGTGAAATCAGTGGGAAATCTGCCATCAACTCTGATGGGAGCTCAGACCCTTGGGTCTTTATGCTTCTGGTTATTTCCACTCTTTTATTTAGCTAATAAGAATTACACAAATTCTCCTCTTACAAAAATATTCTCTCTGGCAGTAATAAGATATATTTCCCCCGAGAGCTATTTTTGCTATATTGCTATTGCTTTCTGATCCTTAATGGCCGAATCCTGGTCGAGCCTCTCGTGAAACTAGTCTGCAGGCTTATAAGCTGCACAGTCGATCAGAGAACAAGGGAAGCAGGGCATGGCCCAAAGAAAGGACTGTCTGACTGCTTTTACTGCAGTGTGAGGGCTGGGGGTAGAAATGGAGATCGCTGAAATGAGAGTTTCTAAAATGGGTGTTCTGATTTGTCACACTAAGAAAACTTTATAGATAATTTAATCCTATGCACAATTAATGGCATGAAAAGGGACCAAGGAGGCCATACAGATCTCCTCTGCGCTAAGTGGAGTAGTTCAGGTCCTTGTATCGTGTAACTTTACACCTAGAGATGGGAGCAGAGTAGCAGCAAATGCTGTTCATATCAAGTTGTAGATAAGGGTGTCACTGGAGCCTTTTGCCCCCTTTAGGTGTCTTGTAACAGCCTTTCACAACAGCTGTTCCATTTTAAGGATGAGTGCACACAACAAATTCCAGACATCCCATGGCCAGTGCAGTTGCTGAATGGTGAGTTTCGGCTTCATTTGGTACAGGCCTCAAGAGGGCTGAGACGGAGCTGTCAGCGCTTATTGTTCAGCCTCCGAGATCTAAATAAAGAAAACATTTCAAATTCCAGTTGACGCTGTTGTTTAACTGGAGAGAAATAAACACTGAGAGCATGGGTTTTAAAACCAGTCGTATCCCTCTTGCGTTTATGTTTCAATTGTGTGCCTAAAAATATGAAGGTCTTGGTTTAATATCTTCATAATCTCCGACAGTTAAAGAAAGGGATAAGAAAAGCAGATTTACTCAGTGACCAGAAATAAATGAATATTCATTGTTGAGGATAAATTGACCTGTATGCTTTTCTTCCTAAATTGTCTTCAATCTCTCAATTCTATTCAAAAGCTCTGAGCGTAACTAATGCTGCTTTTCTCAAGTATGCTTTTAATAAGTCAGCTTTTGCTCATATTAGTAGTTTATATGTTTATTAATACAAATAACTGCTGGTGGAATGTTGGCTGCTCATCGTCATTTAAAACAGTTTTTGAGTCAAACAGAAATATATTTCATTTTGATAGAACTCCAAACGTTTAAAGCACAACCTTATGGCTTATTAGAGAGTTGGACTGGCTTCTTTTTCTATTAGGCAGCCGTACTTATTTTTTTAGAAGCCCTTCTGTAGATGATTCCTCCAGAGCTGTGAGGGCATTTTTAAAGTAAGATCATTATTTTTTTTAATGACTAAAGCAAAAGCCCACTAAATGTTGCTCAAGAAAACAAAAAACAGCAGAAGGAATGTCTGGAATGACTCTCACACATGCTGGTGGAGAAGCAGAGGTAAACACTACCACTGGGATTATATATAGCTCCGCATGACATGTTCATTTCTGACATGAAGATTAATTTTAAGAAGAAATATAGTGCTTGCGTGGATTTTCCTATCTCCCTGCACAGCAGAACTGGTCAGAAAATTGCATGTGTGACTTTGTCCATGGTGGCTCATCTATGGACAGATTTCAGTATTTTCCAGGGAGTTGCACCCCAATCTGTCCCTTCACATCCATAAATCTTCACGATGCATGCAGCTACTTTAGAAGTGAGTCCAAAATGTGTTGCTGTCTGACCAAATGGTAGTGTAGCTCTCCCGAGAGAAAGAACACATTGTTTTTGCAGTTTTAAATAGAGCTAAAAGTTTAGTTGTAGTATAGCCCAGCTATTAAATTACTTTCTCAAGTGTGTTAGGAAATATACTTGATGGCTGGGAATACAGAGGGAGTCTGTAGTTTAGTTACTGGAGCTAGACAGAGCTATTGCCAAATGTCAGTACCATCGTATACTTTAATGCAAAAAGCTGTAATCATTTTTTATAGGAATTATTCTCTTTACAATACTAAGGGAGGCTGGCCACATTTTGTCAGCACAGTATACTTTCGAGCATGCATAAGACTGCAAGTATACAAGAAATAGCGTATGTTAAGGTTAACTGCACATCTATATAATGGTGTCAACTATTATATCTCAGCCCCTCCCAAGAGGTAATAAGCAAACATTCTGTAGACGAATGGTCTCTTTTTTTTTTCCTTTGCTCCCATGTGAGGCAGTCTAGAGTTATAAATGTTTTGATGATTTATTTCCTTCTGCATCTTTCTTCTCCTGCTGTTCCTTACGTTCTCTCATCCTTTTCACATTTTCTTCTTCTTCCTCACCCACCTCTTCCCCATATTAAGTTTCTTTAAAAATCAAATCAAAACAAGAAACACCTTGTGGCTAAAGAAGTGCTGTTTATTTCACTCTGAAAACCAATACTTATTGATTTACTTCCTAACACCCCATCTCACACCCATTTAACCTTTTGTTTCGTGATAGCAAAGTTCTTTTCACTCTGAAGAACTTTCTTCTTGGCACTGGTGTTTTATTTTGGGAGCAACCGGAGGCAAGTATATAGCATGCTCTGTTCATCTGATATCAATAGATCTTTGTTGAACACACCTAAAATTATCACCTATAGTATCATCGTTCCTTGATCTAATGAACTTGGGCATATTCTTGTGGAATGTCTTCTGTTTTTCTTTCCTGGGAGATAACGGACCTCTCTAGTTTCTAAGTAAAGATGTTGGAGTTTTCTTTCGAAAGGTTACAGTCTTTCCCACTACACCACAGCAAGTTCTCCAAAATACTGCTCTTTAAGAATTTCTAACATGTGTTGCTCCATACCATATGCTGTCTCTTGGAGGTAGGAGAAGCATGTCTGCTTCTGACATTTGTATTTCTGTACTGAGACAAGTGCTCAAAGTAGGATATTACTTCCCTCATTACCTGGAGATGTTTTTGGGTCATAGCTCAATTCAAAGAATCATAGAATTACTCAGGTTGGAAAGGACCTTAAAGATCACTGAGTCCAACCACAACCCAATCATACTAACCTAACAACCTTCCACTAAATCATGTCTCTGAGCACCACATCCAAACGGTTTTTAAACATATCCAGGGATGGTGACTCAGCCACCTCCCTGGGCAGCCTATTCCAGTGCTTAACCACCTTTCTGTAAAGAAGTTTTTCCCAGTATCCAACCTAAACTTACCCTGGTGCAACTTGAGGCCATTTCCCCACATCCTGTCACATGTCACTAGTGAGAAGACACCAACCCTGCTCTAGCTGTGAGCACCTTTCAGTTATTGGAACAGAGCAATAAGGTCTCCCCCCAGCTTCCTTTTCCCCACACTAAACAGTCCCAATTCCTTCAGTCTCTCCTCATAGGGCACACTCTCTCACACACTCATGAGCCATGTTGCCTTTCTCCCGACCTGCTCCAGCACCTCCATGTCCTTTTTGTACTGAGGTACCCAAAACTGAACACAGTACTCAAGGTGAGGCCTCACCAGTGTCAAGTAGCAGCTTTCCAGCCACTCTTCCCCCAGCCTGTCAGATTGCCTGGTGTTGTTGTGACCAAAATGGCCAAATACTTGGCTCTACTGAAACTCATAGTTTACCTTGGCCCATCGATCCAGTCTATCCAGGTCCTTCTGTAGTTCCTTTCTCCCCTCAAGCAAATCAGCATTCCCTCCCATGTTGGTGTCATCTGCAGACTTACTGAGGGTGCACTCAAGCCCCTCATCAAGCTGGTTAATTAAGATGTTAAATAGAAGCAGCCCCAGTATTGAGCCCTGGGGGACACCACTCGTGACCAGCTGCCAGCTGGATTTAACTTCATTGACCACAACTCATTGAACACAACTCAGCTGTAGATAGTTTCTCACACATTTGATGATGCATTTTTATCCCCTTTGGTTTGTCATCTTCTAGGGCTAAGAAATGGAGAAGGGAGAATCATCTAGGTGGTGCTAGGTGAGTTACAATGGCTGGACAGCTAACTGTAGTGTTTCAGTGATCCTGTAAATTATGAGCAAGTAATATTTGTATTCATCCTGTTGGAGTTGGTCACCCTCTCTGAGAAGAACAGTGGTGGTGGGGTTTCCATGCTTGTCCGTCTGTTATCTGTTGTCACTGTGAAGGAAGTCCTTAGTTATTACCTGTTACTACAGTGAGGATCTTGTTTGTTGTGTGCTAAGCAAGAGCTGAAATGAATTACGTACATTTATCTCATAGGTCACTAGTCCAAAGACCACAAAATGTGAAGCACTGATGTGTGTGCCTCAGTTGCAGTTGGATATATAAAGCATGTTGGCACCCCATCTGGAGTCTCTAATTAGTAGTTTTCAGCCAAACATCAGTTTGTAAGTGATGAGCTCAGGTCCATTACTCAGCTTCTGGAGGCGGAAGAAAGGTTTGGTAGCTGGGCTGAGCATTTGTCTGGTGGCAAGTTGACCCCCATGATGTTTTGCTCTCTCATGAGTAGAAAGTTCAAGAGGACTCAGTTTGGGAGTCTGTATTTGAATGCAGTATAGTCAAATGTGAAATATCCAGGAATCAACATAATTGCTTATCCTGTGATAAGCAATAATGATCTTGAGTTACGAGCTGCATCCTGTCCCCAGACTTTCTACCGAGATAAGTTTTCTCAGTACAAAATTAAAACTGAAAAAAACAACTGCAATTATAGTTTCCCTATAATGCTTCTCATCTTTTCATGTTAGAGACACTGTTCCTTTATCATATATTGAACAAAGGCAGAATAGTTTCCCAGAAATGAATATCTTCCCATCTACATGGAGATAAATAGCTTGACCATGATTTCACACTTGATCATTGTCCAAGCCAAAGTCTGTTTTTCCTTACTCTTTACCCTATGCCCTACAACCTCTGTAACTTCACTTTTGGTTTCCAGACTGAAAGAGAAAGATTTTTTTCTTTCTTATTATTCTTTTCTTTCTGAAGTACTGTCAGGTGATTCATTTCAGTGACAGTAGTAGAGGCTCTAAATACGATGGTTGGTGAATGGAGAGATGGATGCATGCAAGGTAAAGAATATTGCTTGTGTATACAGTGATGGAGCCTGCAGTTGTGTGCAGGGGAGCACAGTGCTGTACTGCAGTTTGGTGTGGGTTGAACACGGGGCTATTTACACAAAGTCTGTAGAAGTGGAGTTTCTACAGGTCTTAAAGCTGATGTCAGTACCCCATGTTACCTTTGGGAAGTGGCTGTTCACATTTTTTCTTGTAAAGGCAGCATTAAAAGGATAGTCTTAAACACTGATATCCCCAAATATTATATATTAGCATTAAATGAGCTTATAATAATAATGGGAAAACCTTTAGGAATTGTGACCTTTAGAATCATTTGAACCGTCTGCTTTATGTCAATTTTTTGCCTTTTAGAAAGTGCTAATTCTTGTTAAGTCCGCATGAGAGACTAGTTTAATGAGCAGATTAAATGGGTGATTATACGTCTTTTAAAAATGGGTTTTGTGGCCGGGCTTCACGATGCCACTCTCCGATTTGGCACTGCAACATAGAGAAGTCCTTTTAATTACCCCTGCAGGGTCACTGGGACCCAAGCTGTTTGCTTTATTAAACCCTGATGGCGCCTTTGGAGCAGCTCCTTCTAAACTCTGCTGTCACAATTGTATCTAAATTAGCATCTGAGTGACCCTCTGTTCAGGCTTTCCAAACCCCAGCTGACGGGGATTGGCAGAAGATGCTAATTGGTGGGGCCGGGCTAGGGACAAGGGCTTGCCAAGATGACAAAAGGACTAATGTTTCTTTCAATATGCATCCAGATTCACATAAGTACCTCTTTTAATTACCAAGAATTATTGTAATGCCCAGTCAATGGAATAATTGACCCTCAACAGGGAGAGCTTATTATGTAATAAATAATGGCGCAGGCCTTGTCAGAGTAGCAGGTAGCGGGGTGATTTGCTGGGCTGAAAAGAGCTTTTCTCAGCAAGGGCTCTGGGCTAGACCAAGGCATCCCAGTAGGAGTCCAGCGAAGGGGACTAATTTGAGTTTAACTGAGAGGAAATGCGCTGAAAGCTTTTAGACTTATCCTTAGGGTGACAAAGGAAGGGGAAAAAAAAGAGAATTGGGTTAGTAGTTTGACAGCTTTCAAATAGGGAATCTCTCGCTGATGAGGCAGACAGTCACGCATCGAGCAGTTGCTTTTATGCCACGGATTTTTTAAAAGTATATCTTCATCTGGGGTAAAGTGAAACATGGTTGGAAATAGGCTGTTGGTGTATGTTAATTGCCTCATGGCTCTTTTCTAAAGAGACTAATGTGAAGTGGTTTTGCGTAGTCTCCTGTCTTCCTTTATGACTCATAAATCCCAAAAGATGCTGCAGACGGGAGGGATTAGATCTGTTCACAATGGCACTGAAATAAATACAAGATTCATTTATTTTGTTGGTGCACCCAGAAAACTTAAGATTCAAGATCTGGCATTCTGTTCTGAAGTCTGCGTGTTTTGCTCCGTGTTCGTAACGAAAATACAGCCTACAGTAGAGCAGTTATCCTGGTGTTCTAAGTAGACTCTGGGGATAATCTTAGAAACTATTGGCAAATGTACATGGAAAACACATAGAGACATGGAAAATCCCTTCCCCTCCCCCTTGCAAACATGGAAATAGGCTGTGCACACACCATGCTCTGGGGGGAAATGTTGGTAGTCTCATTTATGACAGAGCTCTTGTCCTTTTAGGTCAGCCTATTGCAAGTTTGGCTTGACATATGTTGGCAGAGCTGCTACTAGGGGAAATCTGCGTAGTGTCTGCCAAAATGAGTTTTGGACCAAACCACACTTCTTAGTAACTTGCTTCTGTTATTAAGGTCACTCCTGCGAAGCATGCATTAAGCAAGAAAATAAATATTGACTTGGCTAGGTGATATATGAATAGCGTTTTTTGTTGTGTTTGTAAGGTCACCAGGAAGCTGTGATGGAATCGCCTCCTTGTGCTGAATTTCGTTTCAGTTTATCCACAGTTCTGTCTTGAGGGAATAATGTTTGTTATGTACAGTACATCAGTATGCTGAAAAAAAAGTATATTCTAGTTCTCAGATGTTACCAATGTGATGCTCCTTTAAGTAGATACTTTTTGCTTTGTATGCTCTTTAATAGCATGGACATCCAGCAGAGGTTTAGCATAACAGAAGGAATACTTCAATCAAATGCTGATAAGCTGAGTTTGAATGTAAAATGAATGATGTAGATTAATTACCCACAAGTCATCTTAAGCTCTTTCCATTTAAATGTGCTCTTTTCTGCTCCTTTTAATCTGCCCTTACCTGTCACTCAGACTCAATGCTTTCGGGTTGCCAGCGCAGGAGAGGAACAGGCCTGAGGATAAATTTTGTCCACTAAACCCAACTGTCTCCTTCCTAAGCACCCCATCTCCTCTGAAGAGGTATTCGGATTGAGACGGGCTGGTACCACAACAGCAGGAGAGGTATATCACATTGAGCGATCACTCAGAAACAGTATTTTCTGAAAAGTGAACCAAACTTAAGCTCTACTTTTAAGATGTTAGTGAGTGCCTGCGGAGACTGTGCATGTTCACTCAAAGAGTTTAAACTTATACAGCACACCTAAGAAACTGTGAGACCATCCTAGCCTTTCCAGCCCTTCATCTCTCTGAGCTGTGCACTTAACCTGTGCTGCTGTTGCTTTCATGAGCCCTTATCAAGGTCCTGCAGTTTGGATTGTTTTGGGAAACTCCTTGTCCCTAAAGTGTGTTGTGTCTATTCAGTACTGGAAACAGAAGAGTCAAAGCTAACAGGCAGTGCAGCACAGCATGGGAAGGATTTATACATTACTGAGGTGAATACAGAGATCTGGAAGGGGAGGAGAACTTTTAGGTGGGAGAATGAAAGGGAGGTGGTGAAATAGCTTTGATAATGTTCTCCAAGAAGTGGCTTCAAAGAAGTTGAGGATGTTTGGCTAAAATCGGTGAGTTTACAAGAAGCAGATGAGCCTTAATTTTCACCCTTTTCTGCAAAGATTTCTGTGCTTGTTTGATGTGTCTCCTTCTTCACTACCTCTCTCAAGCTCCATTTTTTTCTTTATTCGTTGAGGCTTGAAGCAGCAAGGAGGTTAGGGTTGTGCCCACTCTGATATTTGAATGAGGTGGCACTCGTGATGAGTTAAGGAGACGAGCATTATAATACTTCTTTTCTGTGTGCTCTGCAGGCAAAAGTATCAGCTGATCATTGTCCTCTTTTTATCAGTGACTGTAGGGCTACAGTCTCTAAAGCACCGAGACTTGAGTGATAGTTGAAGTAGATGATGAGGTAGCAGGGTAGTTATGAATTATTTTACATCTATTTTTATTATAGAAGATGAAGTGGAAATTATTATTCCAAGGGCATTTTTTATGGAAATCAATCTGTGACCTTAGCAAATCTTATTGTTTTAGAAGAAAGTTAGGAGGTCTATTGAAAATTCAAGTGCAGTAACTCAGTCGAATACTATAGTGGAGATAATGACAAGATAGAAAAATAAATCTGTACCCAGTAAATTCCTTGATAAAACAGTTATTGTCTAAATGGAACATAGTAAGCACTTTAAAATCCCTTCTTCTTTTTTAACGAGTGCTCCTGAAAAACCTTAAAGATATGCAAATGAACTCGGTCTTCAAGGGAAAGACTAAGAATTAGATATAACTTAATTTGACTTTAGCTCTTGGAAATGAAAGTGAGGAATAAATTTTCTTATTAGGACAGCAATAGGCATGGATAACTGAATCAATTATCTTTCAAATTTTTCCTGATATGGTTTTCTGTAAGTGGATATGGAGTTTGGCCCACAGAGAATTCAGCTGTAAAGAACATAAGGGGAAATTGCGTTAATGGATCTTAAGTCAAAATGACATGGCTTCGGCGAGGAAATTGTAGTTATCGGCGTTATTGAAAACGTTGATGGAAGATAAAGGCGACCTGGATGAGACAAATTACTTGGATTTCCTAAAAGCTTTCCAAAATGCTCCTCCTAAAATTCCACTGAGGAAAATAAATAGCCATGTAATCCAGGGTAAAGTGCTGGTGTGGATTAAAAATCGTTCAGGCAGGTGTGTACGTAGGAAGCAGGACTGAGGAAGGTCAGTGGAGTGACCTAAACACAGCAATGCTTTAAGGCGAAAAAGCTGGGAGGATGGAGAAAAAGGGGGGAGGGAACTTCTCTCAAGTTTATCCAGAGTGGAGGGAGGCTGATGGAGGTGGTTCTGAATAGAAACTGCCTTTTCTTGAGGATGGTCCATGTAAGCAGCACTGCAAATAGTGAAAGTACATCTGCTTCACGCTTCGAGTATTTCAGTTCTCTTCAGCCTTTTGTGGGAATGTTGCAACTCCTGTATTGTGCAAGTGGCCATTCCACTCTACCTGGGTCGCTGGCCTCCTGCCACAGCCAGGCTGTGAACTCTGCACTTTGCAGCTGCTGAACTTTGCTGAGGATGTGCCAGGACATGGGCTCAAATGTATCAGGGCTTCCTTAGATGCTAAGAGCAGTACTGTCAAAAAGCACAGTCCATGCCTTTCTTGAAGATTTAAATTTACGTGAGTGCCAGGCAGTAGCTCTACAATTATGGCAGCTTCTCAGCTGGGAAAACATAATTTTGTTTTTCAGTTGTTGTTATTTTATTTTTCTAAGACCGGTTCAGCAGAGTTCAATCCCACCATGTTGAAATTTCCAGTGAGCTGGGATTATCTTTGTAAAATGGCACGTTTTACTACCCCGGCTCAGAAACACCGACAGTAAATTCTTGAGGATGGTCGCTTTTCTGTAAAAGCAGACTGTGAAGAATGCATATCGGTGTTTCAGGCAACGTATGGCTCATGTGCTAGAGGTGCCCAGTTGATTGGTAGGATGTAGAAGATGAGCATGTGATACAGAGTATTTCTGAGGTAAAACAAACAAACAAAAAAGTTAAAAAATGTAGAAAATAAAACTCAGGAGTTGTTGGGTTTTATTAAAACTGAACACATAAGGAGGAAGGATATAATTTGTAGAAGACTGACTGAACAAAATCTCTTTGAGATATACATTATTTATCCAAAATAGGGGGGGCTGCGCATGGCAGTGACTGGGCTCCTGCAATAACAAGCACTGCTTTAAAGAATAGATCAAGACTTTTAAAATAAAACAGTGAAAAGAAGGGTCCAATTGCTTTGTGAGTCCCCTCAGATACTAATATTCCATCTTGTTATTTCTGTGTGGGGCGTTCTGTTGATACTCAGGAAACTTACGAGTGTAAGGAAGCGGCTCTTCTTGAACAGGTGCTCCCTCAGAAAAGGAGAGTGCTGCTTGTTACCCTGTTAGGCTCTTGATACCAATTAGTTTTAAAAATGAAACATATTTTATATACAGTCTAAAGTGAAAATGAATGTTAAATAAACATCTGCAAAATGTGTTTAACCTGCTTACTTGCCTGCTGAGCTGTACCATGAATAGCTTAGTTGCGTACCTAGCATATGCCAGAATACAGCTTACGCCATTTTGGATTGATTATGTGATGGATCACTGTGCCTTAGAAATATGTGCTATATTTACAGTATGGAAAATATTTATTTCATAGCTTATTTGGTTAGATGTGAGCAAGTGTGGGAAGTATGTTAATGTATGGAAACACGTAACTGTTTAAGTCAAATGTTTCCGCTGCTGGTAATATTCTCATTACAGATTAAATTTCCACCTAAAGCACAGCTATGCTCTTCTCTGCCCTTCTCAACCTTGCCAAGAGGAGGCATGTCTCTTCAGCAGTCAGCGATTTGGTTTAATCAAAAGCTGTTTGCTCTGGTCCCTTCCATAACAGGCCAGGTGGACAGAGGGTCACTGAATGTCCAGCTTTGAACAAGAGGATACAGTTTAAGCAGGATTTATTACAAGCCAAGCTATATGAAATATTGCTGTATCAGGTCACTAATCCAGTTAGTCCTCTGTCTTCTCTCATGTTACAAGTAGTAGTAGTATTTTTCAAGATCTTAAACAAATAAATAAATAAATGATTTCAACCATCAGAGACTGACTGAAGCATCAAGACCTGCTGACTAACCATGGTGATTTGAATAGTATTTGAGAGTGCCTTATGCCGTGATCTGTGGGGATTTATACCCTAAAAAATGTAGTTCCTGATGCGGCCCTTTTTGCAGTCTGAAGAGGACTTGAAGGTGTTTGGTAGAGCTGTGTTACTGATACACAGAGAGGTCAGCTTGATCACATGGTGTTGGCTTTCTTTGAATCCAGCTGCTAAGCTACAATAAAAGAAAGCTAAAAATACATCAGATATTTTCCTAATACTACACTACCATGAAAGCAACTGGGCTGTTGTAGAAGGTCATCACAGAGCTACAGGTGGGAGGAGCTGCCCTCTTTAGGCAATCACTCCAGTTACACAGTGCATTCCAGTACGATATCTGGTGTTTCCCTCTTGCAGTGCTGTTTCATACCAGCAGAATTGGTGGGGGGAACAGGATTCCTCCATGGTTTGATAGGTTATTGGTTTCTGAGATTTCATGTAGGAATGCATTCCTCAGGCTCTGCAGAAAGGTTTACCACTATCAGATTTGCTCCTTCCTTTTGTCCTGCCAAAGGTATTTAGCAATGGGAAGCACAAGGCAGGCTGGCGATCATGCCAGCTAATGATGAGCTAGTTCTGGTCTTGAATACCACTGAAGTGTTTGCAAAGTACCAGGATCTCACATATGTTTTCAGATGTGATGAATTCACATCCCTTTACTTGAGCCTCGTATCCCATTACTTTGTGATGCAGTTGACAGCTAAATTGCTATCAAGATGGAAAGTTCCAAGTTCTTTGTCATTCAAAAGTATTTCTGATTAGTAGCTGGAAGATCTCTGTTGAGTACATTTACCCAACAGCTGGATGGGCTGCAGTTTCACACAGCATCTTTAATGATTTTCACTGGATTTGGATTTTGTTTCTCACTTAGAGCCACTTAGTTGCACCCCTCACTTCTCTGTATCGCATCCACAGAGAGGATGTAGAAGTGATGCTCCCAGTGTTTTTCAATGAAGGTGATGGGGAAGTATAGGGAGTATAGTTTCTTTTGGCACTGTTGGTTTCCACTGAAGGACATGATAGCTACACATCTGTTCCTTTATTTATTTTATGATAAGCTGTTCACTGTGCCTCTTGCCCTTAAATGAAGATGTCATAGAATCATAGAATGGTTTGGTTTGTGTCATGGGACATTTAAGATCATCTGTTTCCAGCCCCCCCTCTATAGGCAGGGACACCTCCTTCTAGACCAGGTTGCTCAAAGCCCCACCTGCCTGGCCTTGAGTGCTTCTAGGGAGTGAGCATTCACAGACTCTCCAGGCAACCTATTTCAGTTTCTCACCACACTCACAGTAAAGAATGTCTGCATAATATCTAGTCTAAATTTACCCTCTTCCAGTTTAAAACCATTTCCCCTTGCCCTTTCATTACCTGCCCTTATAAGAAGTCCCTCCCCAGCTTTTCTGTAAGCCCCATTCCGGCACTGGAAGGCCCCTATAAGGTCTTCTTGAAGCTTTCTCTTCTCCAGGCTGATGAGCCTGCCCTCGCAGGGGAGGTGCTTCAGCTCTCTGGTCATCTTTGTGGCCCTCCTCTGGACCTGTTCCCACCACTCCATGTCTTTCTCATGTGGGAGGCCCCAAAACTGGACACAGTGTTCCAGGTGGAGTCTCAGGAGAACAGAGGACCAGAATCACCTTCCTTGAGCTGCTGGTCACACTTCTCTTGATGCGACTCAGGATGTGGTAGGCATGTCAATCTATGTCTTCACCTGGTTCAATTGGTAAGTTCAAAAAATGAGAGCAAAAAGGTTTCCAGAAGGAAGTATCATCTTTTTCTGTTGTAATGCTGTTAATGGTCCTGAGCAGGCTCATGGAAGTTAATTCAAAGGCTGAAAGGCTGCTATTTATATGCTTGCAGAAAGCAGAAGAAAAAAAGAATTTGCCTTGTACTTTGCAAGGGAGCAAAGGCAGAGGGAAATGGAGTTCTTCTCCAAAAAGAAAAAGTATGAAGCAAAAGCACCAAATAAGGAAATGTATTATTACTGCTGAAGAACAGTGTTGATGCAAATGTATGTAAACAAGTATAAAAACTTCAGCTGAAAATTACTTGTGAAGAGCTTCCTTCTAAGAACAGGAAATTCCAGAACAACTTTCCGGTGGTGGTTGTAGAGGAAGAGAGAGAAAGCAAATTGCTTTGTAAAGAGGAACGTAAGTTCACAAGGTGACAAGATGAGACAAATACCTTGTTGAAAAAACAGACAATTTCTGCACTTGAAGTGGTTCAGCAGGAGCCGCAGAAGTCAGAGCGATGCTCTTGGCTGCTCTTAGGGCAAGCCTTGTAAATGTGTACTTGAAATGATGCCTTGTGCTGCTGCCAACGTGAGAGGCTGATGCAAGTTCGGTGACCTGCAAGTCAGCTTCCAGTTGGAAATTGCTATTAGTCCGTTGTAAGCTTTCACTTGTAGATAAGCCTAAATTAACATTTTAATGTTCTGACATAATTGGTATTCATTTTTAACATACATTTGATCACTTCAGAATTGTTGACTTAGGATTACGTGCTCCTCCTCCTGTGCATTGTGTGCTGGAGTTGTCTGATGACAAGAGTGAGGTCTCCTGGATTTAGACACTCTTCTCTATAAACAATCATAGATGTGAAGGACACATACTGCCCTGGTCACTCCCTTTGGCATTAATTCAGATATTTGGGAATAGAATAAAGAACAAAGTGTGTATTTTGTGATACTCTGTTCTTCGGCCTCTGCTTCAAAGTTGTCCTGTTCAACAAGACTTGTAGGTGATCAGAGCTTGCAGTCAGAGCTGTGCCATCCAATAGCCTTTTGGTCAAGTAGGTTGTTATCCTTTCTTTCCAAAGCAAGCTACCAGGAGCCTTGATTTTTCATTGAAGTTTGTCTACAGCTAGGATTTGATCATTCCATTCTGAGCAGTGTCTAGAATGCTTTAAGGTGTCTGTGCTGCTTACCAAATCAGCAGAATAATTTCTAGTACTCCTTTAACGATTAATGTGTGCAGTTTTTCTATCCAACAAGTTGTTAAACTAGTTTTACAGAGCTGATGTGGGTTAAGGGCAGTACATACTTTATTTGTTCAGGTCACAGAAATGCTGTTTTGGAGCTGTTTAATTTTGTATTTAGCTTTGTACTAAAAATTATAGCAGAATTGAAAACCTTAAAACTTGTAATATATCACAACTTCATCCACGTTTTCCATAATGTGAGTCATGGAAATGATAAATGACAGAATTCATTAACTGATAACCCCAAGTATCAGGTTATATGAATAGAGCGATTGTATGGAGGCATTGGATATCCTAAGGGGACCCATAAGGATCATGGAGCCCAACCCCTGGCTCTGTGCACGACCACCTCAAATCCAAACCCAGCACGCTGTCCAAATGTTCCCCATCTTCAGGAACCATTTTTCAGAACAGGTCATTCTATAAGCATCAAGAAGCTTTGTTGGAGAGCAAACTGACATAATTTCTGGGCTTTTTGTGCTATCTCCTCACTTCTATTTTTTGTACGTAGGATTAGCTAGAGCTGCTGTGGGTCTGACATTTAAGTGTAGGGTTAGAAGCCAGCATCAGTCTGGAAGGTGATTAACCCAAATATACTAGTGTTTTTGGGCACCTCAATACAAAAAGGACATAGAGGTGCTGGAGCAGGTTCAGAGAAGGGCAACAAGGCTTGTGAAGGGCTTGGAGAATATGCCCTATGAGGAGAGGCTGAAGGAACTGGGACTGTTTAGTCTGGGGAAAAGGAGGCTGAGGGGAGACCTTACTGCTATCTTCCAGTACCTGAAAGGTGCTCACGGTGAAAGCAGGCTTGGTATCTTCTCACTGGTGACAGGTGACAGGATGTGGGGAAATGGCCTCAAGTTGCACCAGGGTAAGTTTAGGTTGGATATCAGAAAACACGTTTTCTTTACAGAAAGGGTTGAGTCACCATCCCTGGCTGTGTTTAAAAACCGTTTGGATGTGGTGCTCAGGGATATGATTTAGCAGAGGGTTGTTAGTTAGAGTAGTATGATTGGGTTGTGGTTGGACTCGATGATCTTTAAGATCTTTTCCAACCTGAGCAATTCTATGATTCTACTTGTGCTGTGGTGACAGTTCGTGTCTGTTCTTTCTAAGCTCCTGGCTTCCCATAGCTCAGCTTCAGTGGTTTGTCCATAGGAAGCCTGATTACTAAACTGTGTAAGCTGAAGAAAGACAACTATTGTTCTTATAGGTAGAGTGTTTATTTTTGTGCTGCTATACTGGCTTCTCATTTGGTTTGGGGAACGTCTGTACCTTCTAGATAGGTCAGATATAGTGAGTCAAGATTGTGTGCCTTGTATACAGAGTCCCCTGCAATAAAGCTCTACTGAAACCTGTGTGGTCTGAGGGCTTTTTGTGTTTGCATTAGTTTAATTGCCTCTCTGACCCCTCTTCCTCAACTGGCCTTTCAAGCTCTGTGGGCTCTTAGCCTCACTGATATCTCTCTGCAGGATCTTTGTACCAGGAAGCATCCGGGCTTGCCTGGAACTCCCCCAGCTCTGCTATCCGATTATCCAATAGCTTCTCTGGCTTAACGTATTTAATAGCTGTAATTCACTTCCTTTTTCTTCAGTAAGACATGGACGAGGAGTTTATTAGTTTTAGCTCTCTTCATAATACATCTGTTTCAGCATCTGGCAACTTTTCCATTTCTTTCAGAAGCGTTGTATTTCTTTGCCCTCTGAGAAAGAAGAGTCATTTATAAATATACTTGCAGACTGCTTCTTTCTTGTAGCACTTCTAGTTATTTGATCACCTGTGTTAATTGCTTTTGTTGTTTCCTTTTATTCTTTTCCCCTCTGGGTTAACAAGATTAATTAGTCCTCCTTACTGTGATTCTGTGTATCCAGAGCAGTGTTTTTTAAGTTTTAGTCTTTATCATGCCAGTCCAATAGAATGTATTTTGTAGTTAAAAGCATCCAAACCGACTTTAATCCTATGTTAGGAAAATTTTCTGACTGCATCTGTTACGTAATATCAAAGAAGGAAATCCAGGAATTAGAATAGCAAGCTGTAGCCCAGTCTGAACAGAAAGCAACCCTCCGACTTTCAGCTATTCTCTCATTTCACAAACTGTCTAAACAGGCTCTTGTGAGTGCTGTGCAGGAAACCCTGAATCCAAAGTTCCATACCTAATTTTGCACTAAGTGTACCCACTGTTGACCTCATATGTTTAAAGGATTATCCATGAAAATCCTCACTGACGTCTGAATCACCTTTTTTCTAAGAATCGAGGTAAGCAGTTGTTGTTCTGGGAACTCTTTGGCAGTTTGAGGTTGCCAGGTTCAGTAATATCTCTAAGGGTTTGAAAATCTACAGTGACTCAGACCTCCCCCTTATTTCAAGTGCACATACTTTGACAATAATAATGCTGGACTGTCTTATCTCTTGCTTTGGATTCTTTGTAATTTTGCTGAAGAAGATCTAGAAGTTCTTCTGGTTTAAGTCAGAAGAGGATAATTCTCCTAGCCAGAAATAGGGCTGTGTTTGCACTTTTGTTTTGCTGTTTATAACTTGTTTCCACCTCTGTGTTTATCTTTATCCAGTGTTCCCTTGCTACTTTTTTTTCTCATCCTCTGATACCTTGAATATGTCTGCTAAGAAAACCCCATTCTAGGGTATGCCTATGCTCTCTCTGCCCTCTGTTCTGTATGGTGATACACATCTCTCTTTTTATAGATATCACACACTGTAAGTTTAAATGAAATGTCTTTTTTAGTCACTGGACAAAACAATGGATTTAGTGAAGATATGATATTGAAATCCACCTCAAACACTGATAAGTGTAAAGAGGAGATATGAGACCTTACAGGATGGGAGGTAGAAGAGAAGGAGAATGCAGATTTGAGAGGAACTGAGGAGAATATTGAGGAGTGCAACAGAGGAATCATTCTGAGTTTACGGCACTTAATAGGAAGAAGTGGGAATTGCTGATGAGCAGAGAGGTGTGTTTTACTCTGGGTATGGAAAAGGATACCAGTGTGCTGCAAGAATCTGACCAGATTTGAGACTGCCCGGATAAGGATAAGAGTCTTCAGCATTCCACCACACTATGTTATCATTAGTGCAGAACTCCAGGAGCTGTCAAGCACCTGTTCAACTTGATGCCTTCCCCCAGTTTTTCCTTCCTTTCTTTTTTTCCTGCTTAACTGATCAGCTTCTACATCCAGAATGCACTAGGCTCTTGGGTGAGCAGCTACATGGTTATGGTTCTGTAAACTTACTTATCAAGTGTCTGGGGTTAGCGGTTAGTCCTGGACTGTCATACCAAAGTTCTGAAGTTGGAACGTAAGTTACAGCCTTTTTTTTTTGGCTATTTGGTAAAGAGGCTTGGATACGGTCTCCTCAAGCTGATAGGAAGCACCTTGCTGCTATGAGCATGCCCTGGAGCTTGAAAGCAAGATGACACACGGGGTCAGGTTATATTGTTCAGCTTGCCGATTTGCATGTGGCCTTAATTTCTTGTCTTTTGAAAGGTGTTAGGTGAAATGTAGTGTGTCTGGACAGGAAAGTTAACAGAAGGCAGCAAATGCCTGAAAATGCATAGTCAATATATGGGGCTAAGATCATTTTCAAAACCTTTATTAGCATGATAATATCTGTCTTAGACTGTACATAACTGTGTTAGTCAGGGCAATTGGATATGGAAGCATCCTGAGTCTGTCAAGACAGACAGAGCAGCTGACAGTGTGTGGAAATGAATCACTTTATCTCTTTGCTGAAGTGATGTGTGAATTGTGTGCTTTAATGGAGGTATGTCTGAGCGCCTGAACTCTGATGTGTCCACATCCAAGTTGAAATAAATGCAACAATCTGTCCTGTCCTAATTAGTTAAACAAATGCTCCTGCTAGTGAAATGACAGAGATGACTTTAATCTTCTAAATTGAAGAGTTTCTGGCTCTGAGCCAGAGGAGAGCATAGTAGTAGCAGAAATACTGAAGCATGTTAAATACTGAACACGTAGTATGCTCTGTTGTTGGATCTGCAGTCATTTGGACAGGCAAGTGAGTATCTTTGCAATCACAGTGAATTTCATCGTTTCCATTCTGAGGATAAGAATATTGCCCTGGGAGGTGTGGCCAGGGTGAAGTTCAAACTGGTAGTGTGGCCATTAGTGAAAGTTGTAGGGGAGCTGATGTCCTGCAAGTAATGGTGTGTCACAGCCTCTTTCAGAGCAGCATGAAAAGCCTAAAAAGCTTACGCTAAATTTTTTTCCCCCTAACAGTTCCAACTAGCCAGGAGTCTTTGTCACGGAGGCTTACGTAGTATTTACGTGCGTCTTTTAAAATGTATAGAAAATCACCACAAGAGGCATGCTTATAAGAATGGGGGCGGGGAGCCTGTAGTGAGAATTACAACCTTTGTTTTTCTCCTAGGGCTGTTACTGTGCTGCAGTGCAGGAATTGCGCACTGAACCTGATAGAAGCATAAGTGGGGTAGTGAGCTTCCCGTGCCAGAAATAAGTGTGAGGTAGAAAGGCTACATGCAGATAGGAAAATGAAAACGATATCAATATACACACTAGAATAGGTTGTTAAAAAAACAAGATTGTATGAGGAAGCACCGCTGTCATGTTAAACTGGGGAAGAATTTGGCTCGTATTTAATGTCACATCACTCATTTAAAGCTCTAAAAATAGTGTTTATAATAAAACCCCTGACACAGCCATGGCTAGCATAATTCAGATGGCCCCTTTCCCTTTTTAATTTGTGAACAAAGCTCCCCCTTTGAAGAAAAGTGTTTGTTTACAGTTGTTTATCAGAGCAGGAAATGGATCAATTAGATGTAACTTTTAAAGTTAATTGACTGCCACTACTAAAACCACCTGACATCGTGCTGGTGCCAGCAAAGCCAGATGAGAAATCTCACCATTGTTGCTGTGGGAAAGGCAGGGACATGATGGGAAATGTTATTCTTGGCACTGAGAAGATTAAAGATTTTAAATATTTATAGAGTCTTATCTAAACTACTGATTGGTTATTAGTGCCTTGCATTGAGGCAGGGATGTGTGAATCCCTAGAGCTTCATGGCCTTGTCCCATCTGAATGCATCTGAACCGTTAATATGGAATTGGTGCTCTAAATCTTCCTCTAGCTGTATCCTTTCCACCCTTCACTGCCTTTGTATTTCTTTCTTTCTTTTGGGTTGTTTTGTAATAACAGCACAAAAGAAAGTTTAGGAATCCTTCCTGTTAGAAATATTTGGTTTCAAAGCTATATTTGTGTCTTTTTTCAGCTGCACAGGCTGAAAAAATAATCTTCTTTGCCTGTTCAACAGCAGAATGACTTCATTAGCACAGTGCTACCTTGTTGCTGTATTGAGTTTAGCAATCTTTTCTACTTCAGCAGTACTTCCCTGCTGACTCGCAGGGTTTGGAGGGGAGAGGTTAACAGATATTCTGGATTACTTCTTCCTGACAAATTCCTGGCCCATTTGAAGATTCAAGACAGCCATTGGATGTGTTTATTGGTGTTGCAAATCCACGTTTTTTTCCTGTCAGTTGTGAATAGCTACAGCTTTTGACAACTGTAATGAGGCCTTTGATAATGCTTATGCTGCTTGTAGCAAATAGACTTACTGCGGGAGTCAGAAGCCCTTTCAGAAACCCTGATTTCAGATCTGAGGGAACCAAGGTAACACAACCTATAGCTATAAAAAACCCCTCCTATCTTGCCTAATATAGAGCCTCACAAGAGGACCCCTTGAGTCTTTAAATGAAGCTGAAACTATTTGGCATGGCTAGCATGTTTCAGCTACTTTTTAAAAAATTAATGGTCTTTTTCCTCTGATATTATTTCCACGTTACTGTCAAGCCTATGGTAAAACGGTAAGAGAGAGTGAATGAGCTTGGGGCATACATTAGGGGCAGAACAAGTAAGAAAACTCTCTAGGTCAAATAGTTATCTTATTTAAAAATAAGTCTTAAATTCGATAGACTTGTGAGCCCAAGGCAAGCTTAATTAAACTTAAAGGAGAGCAAAAATAAGCATCTAAAATGCTGTTTTGGTTCTCGTAAACCTGAGTAAGCCAAAAACTGGATTATTCAATTATGTATGGTTGTGGGATTTGTTTTGTGAGCATTTTCCTACTTAGCCCAGATTTTCAGCAACCTTCTCTTCCTGCCTATGTGCTCTTGGCTGTTTCCAAAGGAGAAAAAGGAGCTTCAGGTTTTGATCTGGGGGCTCAGTGCTCCAAGTCTCTCCCGTTTTGATATTAGGCTGGCTGTGGGCATGCTGGAAAGTGTGTCTGCGGGGAGGAGGTGATGCATTTATACTGTTCAGGATATTCACCCACAGACTGCCTATCTGCAGCTGTGCTCACTTCTGCACTGTAGGAGGTGGAGTTGCTCCCTGGGGAGGATTGTGAAGCCACAATTTGCGGTGCAAGTTTAATGGGAAGGTGCAGGCTTGGCCGTACCGTGCATTTTGTGGGCTGAAAGTTTGTCAGTTCTGAATCAGTTCAACATGAGAACCTGTCAGACTCATGTTCACTTTCTTCTGGTAAAATACTCTTTAAACTGCTCTGTATAACTAACATCTGCGTTGAGTTACCTTTCTCCCTTTTATTTCTTGACCGAAATGCAGTTTGATTTACTTTGTCTGTTATGCAAAAGTAATAGCTTTGAAGAACTCATTTAATGGGTGTAAGTGTCATTGAGACAGGAAGCTACCTGGGCTGGTTGTGCGAGGAGTTAGTCACATCCTAGCTCTTACACACCTGTTCTTTGGTTTTCCCATCATTTGAGAGGGAAGGAGAAATGAATAGATCATCACTATTTTGATGTAACAGGTCTCTTCACTGTGATGTGTGTTAAGTATCCGTGCAGGAGACTTTATGTACACTTTGTAGGTTAGAAGAAGATCAGATTTATCAGCAACTGCCTTTGGAAACCAGCATTCCTGATAATGGGATTCTCTGAGCCCAAGGAACCCTCAGCTTTGTTCACCTCCTTGAGTCAGCTTTTCCAGCAGTCTGGATCTCACTGAGTGTCATGAGGACCAACACACAATCACAAGACAGCCAAATTTTATAAACACAGCAGAACTTCCTTTTAGAAGAAAGTATAAGAAACAAGGGGTTGAGTGGGGTAACTTGGAGGTATAAGATGATATGTAGAGGTCAGTGTAGCGTTAAGGTGTGCCACTCACTGTTATGCATTCTCTTAGTCATGCCCACTTGATTGCATCAGTGTTTTATTTCTGATACTCCTGGCTAGTATCACTTAACTGCAGCTCCAGTCAGTGCAATCCAAATAGCATGTATCTAACCGACTGACCAGCTGTGACAATCACAGAATGGTAGGGATTGGAAGGGACCTCCAGAGATCATCGAGTCCAACCCCCCTGCCAAAGCAGGTTCCATACACCAGGTCGCACAGGTAGGCATCCAGGTGGGTCTTGAATATCTCCAGAGAAGGAGACTCCACAACCCCCTGGGCATCCTGTTCCAGTGCTCCGTCACCCTCACCATAAAGAAGTTCTTGTGAACATTTGTGAGGAACTTCCTATGTTCCAGTTTCTGTCCGTTTCCCCTTGTCCTGTCTCCGCACACTGCTCAAAAGAGTCTGACCCTGCCATTTTGCCCTTCACACCTCAGATATTTGTAGATCTGGATCAGGTCCCCTCTCGGTCTTCTTTTCTCAAGACTAAACAGACCCAGTTCACCTAGCCTTTCTTCATAGAGGAGATGCTCCAGGCCCTTCACCATCTTTGTGGCCATCTGCTGGACTCTTTCGAAGAGATCCCTGTCTTTTTTGTACTGGGGAGCCCAGAACTGGATGAGGCCTTACCAGGGCAGAATAGAGGGGAAGGATCACCTCCCTTGACCTGCTGGCCATGCTGTTTTTAATGCACCCAGAATGCCATTGGTCTTTTTGGCCACAAGGGCACACTGCTGGTTCATGGCCAACCTGTCATCCACCAGGACGCCCAGGTCCCTCTCAGCAGAGCTCCTCTCCAGTGGGTCATCCCCCAGCCTGTACTGGTGCATGCAATTACTCCTCCCTAGGTGCAAGACTCTATACTTGCTTTTGTTAAACCTCATCCGGTTTCTTACCGCCCAGCTCTCCAGCCTGTCCAGGTCTTGCTGAATGGCAGCACAGCCTTCAGGCATGCCAGCCAATCCTCCCAACTTTGTATCATCAGCAAACTTGCTGAGGGTGGCCACTATCCCCTCGTCAAAGTCATTGATGAAGTTATTGAACAAGACCAGACCCAGCACCAACCCCTGGGGGACACTGCTAGTCACAGGTCTCCAACAGGACTCTGCACCACCAACAATGACCCTCTGTGCTCTTCTGTCAGCCAGTTCTCAACCCACCTCACTGTCCACTCATCTATCCCATACTTCCTCAGCTTTGTTATAAGGATGTCATGGGAGACAGTATCAAATGCCTTGCTGAAATCAAGGTAGACTACATCCACTGCCCTCCCCCCATCCACCCAGCCAGTGACAACATCATAGAATACTACCAGGTTGGTCAAGCATGACCTCCCCTTGGTGAACGCATGCTGACTACTCCTGATAACCTTCTTTTCTTCCAATTGTCTGGAGATGGCAACCAGCACAAGCTGTTCCATCACTTTTCCAGGGACAGAGGTGAGGCTGACTGGCCTGTAATTACCCAGATCTTCCTTCTTGCCCTTTTTGAAGACCAGAGTGACACTGGCTATCCTCCAGTCTTAAGGCACCTCCCCTATTCTCCAAGACCTCTCAAGGATGATTAAGAGTGGTTCAGCAATCACCTTCGCCAGCTCCCTCAGAACCCGTGGATGCACCCCGTCAGGTCCCACGGGTTTATGAACATTAGTGTTGCCTAATTGCTCACAGACCACCTCTTCCCTGACTAAAGGGAAGCCTTCCGTTCCCCAGGCATTCTCACTAACCTCCAGGGTCTGGGATTCCTGAGAGAGAACTTTTTCACTGAAGACAGAAGCAAAGAAGGCATTCAGTATCTCCGCCTTCTCAGCATTCCCCATCACCAGGACACCCCCCTCACTTAGTAGGAGGCTCACATTCTCCCCAATCTTTCTTTTACTGTTAACATACTTTAAAAAGCATTTTTTATTATCCTTTATCTCCTTAGCTAGATTCAACTCCAGGTGGGCTTTAGTCTTCCTGGTTGCATCCCTGCAGGCCCTGACAATATTTCTATATTCTTCCCAAGTGCTCAGACCCTTTTCCCACATTTCATGGGCCGCCTTCTTCCCTTTGAGTTTGTGCATGAGCTCCTTCCTCATCCACACAGGTCTCCTGCCACCCTTTCCTGATTTCTTGCTCACAGGGATGCACTGATCCTGAGCTTGGCATTATGTTAAGTTCATATGGAGGCAGTTGTTCTGTTCACCTGTTTATCTGCCATTCTGTTCCTTGACTATTTTTTTTGTCCCCCCTTATTAACAGAAATGGAAAGTCATCTCATTAGCTGTTACTCAGTGAAACTATATCATGCTCTGTTTACTTGTTACTTTTTTCATTCAACCTTTTGTAGTGCTCCTGTGTCTGTTTTTGAATGGAGGAGGAAACCTTTAGATGAAGTACAAATATTTTTTATAACAGGAGAATGTCTATTTTTCTTTATACTGTTACTTTTGATTCTTAATTCTCATTTGCCTTTTTTGGAGCACTAATTAATAAGATCACATTCCTTAGGCCTTCAGTCTTCCCTTATGTCTATCAATCTTCATTTACTGACATAGAATTTTATTTTATTGCCCAAAAGGTCCTTTTGCTATTCTTTAGGGTTGTATTATATATGCTCCTCAGGGGAGATGCTATCCCATCAAACTGTTGCTTTGCTGGTCAACTGTTTTCTGGAGTATAAATACGTCAGTTGGCACAAGTTGTAACGCAGGTGTCTGTCAGACTGTGCTGCTGATGCCCCTCCATTAAGAGCACTGTCTTTTAGGCCTCCTGTTGGTTTTATATTACTTAACTGATTACTCAGATGTGCAAAGACCTTCATTCTTATTCTGCATTGTCTTAGTTTCTGAATCTCTGATAAAGCTGAACAAAGCAGAATTTGGAAATCTGAATAAAGAGAGGTTATCTCATGGACAAGGTCTGTTTTACTTGGGCAGAGAGACTCTCTTGGCTGCTTGCTGTGCCATGCCCAGGCACACCAGGAGGGCCACGGGTGCCTCTGTGGAGGCAGTTGCAGTCCCTGCCATTCTGCCTTCCAGGGAGGATTGCCTGGAGCTGACTTCATCTGCTCTTAGCCAGAAGTAGTGTGTGATTTCAGGATGGTTGCTTAATTGCTATGAATGTTCATTTTCCATAACTATGGTATGGGAAATAAAACTTCCTATCTCACAGGCATAGTGTAGAGTCCTAATTAGCCAACAGCATAGTTTTTGCTGGAAAACCTTGGACTGAAAGAAGCTGAGAAATGCAAAGTATTGCAAATATTTCATCTAGCTGTACTTGAACGTCTGTGTGACCCATACTCAAAAGTCACTTAAGTGTTTTTGAAATATCCCAAAGTAGTCATGCTAGTAATAGCTAACTCATTAGTAAGCAGCCTGTGGTGTGCTCGCTGCTCAGATGTGTGTACCCAGGGGGGCTGGGTAGGCCTCCAGAATTCCCAAAGGCCGAAAACATTGGTTTTAATGGAAAAGCATGTTGGTAAGATTTTTAAAAGTGCCTGTGTTTTTTTGGTACTCAAAGCCTGAAAGACCTTTGGGTTTCCTTTCTGATGTCACTTAAATGGCTTTGGAAAATCTCAATACCTTTACTATTTTAATGTTAATTCCAAAATTACTGTTTTTTTACTGAGCCTGGCTGGCTTTAAGCAGCATGTCACCATCCACCCTTTTTTCTAGCTATGTAGAAGCTATTTTAAAACTGGTCCTGATGATATGCTGCTGACGTGATGTTAAAGTGTAACAGTAGAGGAGTGTTTCTTGTAGAGCTACACACAACATGCCATTGTAGGGATTTTGCAACCAGGGGAAAATAAAACGGGTCAAAATAGGTCAAACCACAGTGTGAGGACTATCTGTGTTAAGTGGAAGATGAGAAATGAAATAGTAACCGTTACCACTGCAATGAGGAATAGTGATGTTTGTGTATTCAATTGGTCTGAGTTCGCAATGGGGCTCTGAACTGTGCTGCTGCCAGATCTCGTACTGCTGCTGTCAATCACATTTTTTTCCTTCTTGAAAGGCTCATGGCACATTTATTTTGGATAGTTTCTTAACAGGTGTTTCCTTGACATTACGAATGCCTTAAATGAGAACTGGCTTTATGTCCGGAGCTCTCAGCTGAAATCACACGGCGGGCCAACACAGGCGCTCGCGTGTTTACTCATCTGCGCCCGCGCTGACAGCAGATCCCCGTCGATTCCCACAGTTGGCCGGGGCTGGACACAGAGCAGATGTTGGGGATTACGGGCAAGGCTTCGGAGGGGCTTTAGGCCTGCGTGGTTGCGGAAGTAATTCATTGTGGAGATGCAGACAGGGCCCGCCGGACCCACGCTCAGGAGTCTGCTGGAATAGGCCTCGGTGGATTTCAATATCCAAATCAAAAACAAATGTTTTCCTGGTACCTTTTAATTAAAGGGAAAGCATAAATCAATATAATAAAGTTAATGTACCAAGAGGTATCGCATTTCTACAGTGTTCTCCCTGACGGAGTAGCTGGCAATGCAGGTCTCTTAGAAGAGCCACAGCTTGCTGGGGTGAAGGGTCTCCATGGGGTGGCCCCATGGAGGTGAGGCAGCTGCAGGCCTGGCCTGGCACCACCACTCAGGAGAGCCTTGTCACCTCGTAGCGGGGCTGGTGGTTATTGTGGTTGTTTTGCAGATGTCTCGTGAATCTGGGGTTGCTTCCTGTGGGACTTGTCTTCATTTGACTTTTGTCTTTTGAACACTGCATATTCAGAGATCAACCGTCTGTGGAAAAACAGAGGTGGCACAAGATGACCAAGACTGAGTGGTGGAGATGATTTGTTGTGATGCCCCAAGAGACATCACATATTCCACAACGTGCCCTTGAGGCTTTGAAGGCATCTCTGTGGGCCAGAAAGGTGACTTTTAGCTGTGGTTCGTGTATTTATAGGTTCAGAGCAGACATCTGTAGGAAGGAGAATTTGTGTATGTCACTGCTATCCTCTATTGTGCTGTTGTTATTAAGATTTTGGTTAGGGGTGAAAGGAATAAGAGAGAAATGGGACGCATCTCCAGGGTTTGGCAATGGTTTGGTGGAGGCAATTGCAAATGTACTTTGTATGTGATAATGCAGGAAACAATGATGTGGTGGCTGTAGAAAAACATCATATGTGCTTAAGCAATGAGGTAAATCGCTTCATGAATGAAAATGAAGGGTTTGTGGGTAGTAGTACCCATTTGTGGCAAGACTCCATTGATCCACATCAGACTGCAGTCATGCTGAAATAACCCAAGGCCTTTAAGAGAAACAGTGTGAGAAAGACTCGGAGCTAACTGTGTTCAGAACACAGAAGAACAGCCATTGAGTATTGAGTAGCTGAGCAAAAATAAAATTCCAGGTGAATATGTGGTCACTGAGCTAATAAACTGCTCTGTCTGGAGAAATGTAACGTGGGGAAATTACTTATCTGATGCAATTCTACATTGCTATAACAGATAAAAAAAAAATGTAGTTGTTAAGAACTATGCGTGGAAGTGAAGTGCTTTCAAGTGCCATTGGTTGCAGTAAGAATTCAGCCTGATTTATAAACCTACACCCCAATTTGACAAACTGGAAGAGGACTGCTGTGGACTTGCGGTTATTGCGACTGATTCTTGCTATATCATTAGCAGCCCTTTTCTGTAAATCCTGAGCTATTGAGAAAGATGTAAGATGTAAGACACAGAACAGGGTAAACTTTCACCATATCAGGAAATCAGTTAAAAGCAAAATATCAAAAAACACAGCACTTTCTATTCATTGAAACGGTGCATCAGCAAACCCTGTGCAAAGCCATAGTACTTTCCAGCAGGCTGCATGCAAGCTCAGGTGCCTATATGCCCCATCTAAGTTGCTGGATCAGGACTCTGGAGAGTAGTAGTCTAGCTAAAATCAGCTTACCTGCTATATGTGTTGGCAAGGTGCAGGATCTAATTTGAACTGATTTTAGTGGAAGTTTTGGCACTGATTGTTGCCAGTCTTTGCTATATATATGCTTAGAACCTTGAATTTTAGTCAACAGCTTCAGTCAGAAGATGAAATCATATAGCTGATCCGGACAAATGGATAGATGCCTTATTATACTTAGCTGAAATATTCAGTATTGTAGCATAGTTAATGTGAGTTGTTCTCTTTCTCGATTTGCCTTTTTGTGGTGTTCTACAAAAGCACAAAAATATTTGGCAGTAAGTGGGAAAACAACAGAGGAGGAATAAATGCAGACTTCGAAGGTGATTCGAAAACAGCATCAAATACTGTTTTCTCTATTATAGAAAGGTTTTATACAATGTACTACTTAAGCATTTTCAAAAATAACAATTTTAAAAGCAGTGAGGTGGACTGTAGTTTTGCATTTTCTCTGAGGTTAGGACATATGCTCAAATTCATACAATGAAATAGAATGTAAAATAACACTGAGTTTCCTGAAAGTAATCTTCTTGCTGCTTTTGATTGTCTTTTTACTCAGGGATGCTGCTTTGCTAATACTGGAGGGGAGGGCATATCTTGGAACAAATGCATTTTGTGTGAGGGAGCCAGTGTTGGTGCAGTAGCACAGTTGGAAAATTTCAACACACAAAGCCAGGAAATGTGGAGGTTCTGACTTTTTTTTTGTACGTGTAACTTGGCAGGTAGTACAAATATCTTATATCTTCGCTGGCAAGCAACAGCTTCTGCTAAACATAATTATTCCCTTGGAGCTTTAAATTCAAAGGTGGGTTCTGTAAAATTTAATTTTTTTCCCCTGCAGCTTTCATGATAAAGGAACAGTTATTAAATAAGGGCAGCTACCATACAAGAGTGGTTACTATTAAAACCTGCACAGGAAAAGTTACAGGCACCAAACAAGAGTGGTTATATGCTGAGCATGACTTCAAAAAGAAGAAACATAATGTAAGGTATAAATTCATTTTTATATGCAGAGTAAAAGTTTGTGCTGAAGTGCATGAAACAGTGAACAAGACAAGCTGTTTCACTGTCAGGTCTATTGAAGTTACTGCTTCGATTTACATTAAGTTCTTTGTATTTGTGACTGTGTTTAATTTGAGGGGGGAAGGAAAGAAAAACTGCAAATACTCTAAAAAGTTCTGGCTTTCACACTGGCAAGAACGCTTGGATACAGATTTTATTTGGGCTCAGTGAACGTGGAGTAGCAGGACAGGCTACCACACATAGAATCATAGAATGGAGTGGGCTGGAAGGGACCTTAAAGATCGTGTGGTTTCAACTGTGGCAGGTAGCCACCCATGGGCCTGCTTTTCCACATCCTCAAGTGCAAGCTGAGCTTTAAGTGCTACAAAAGAATGTTCTGTTGTGCTGCACAGCTATCTAATTTGCAGCATCTAAGGAAACCCAGACTGTCCTATGATTTAGGATACTATCAAACCCAACTCAAGTGAGAGAAGGTAAATCGTGGATGCCATCCACAGCATCACCTGAACCACGTTTATTTTTCTTCACTGTATTCATGATGCACAAGAACTCCTACTCGGATACTTTTAATTTCTGTTGGGGGAGCTCAGACTAACACAATTAATTGAATTAATTGAAATATATATATATTTAAACCAGTACCATTTACCTAAAGATTTACTGAGGTATTTCATCCACTTTAAGGAGGAAGTTCTTGTGTTAATGAGCTCTGTGCTCCCTAACAAAATTTCAGGAAGTCACTGATGTTTATTTATATGGAACATGATTTTGCTACGTGTTTTTAACCACTAGTCTTCTCCAGATGACTCTGAAGAAGCATTTGTTTGCATTATTATTGAGCTTAACATAACCAATAATGAAAAAAGAAGCAACAGGCTGCATGGAACTACATCAGAGTTTACACTGCCAGTGAACCATAAAATCAAATTAAAACACTATCTGATTAATTTCCTTAATTTTCTACTATCAGAGTAATAATGGAAAGTAACATGGGCTGGCATCTTATTTAATTGGTAGTGTTGTATACTAATTAACTAATGAGATGATGGAGTAATATTTTCTTAGGCAAAACTGTATATGTACAATATGTTTTAGTTGACACAAACCAGAGCTTATTAACACCCTTTGAGACACAGTTGCCTAATGATATATTAATGGGTATTTCATATATTTCTCAGATAGTAATTTCTGTTAATTACATTAAACAGTAGAACAAAAGGATGTTGCTAACTTGTTGTATTCTTCCATTTTGGAAAATTAGTTCCTAACAGAAAATGAAAGGGAGCAGAAGTTGTAAGAGTTTCACTGTGCTCCTTGAGTGCTGTAACTCCAACTGGTTTCTCCAAGACAATGTGAATGTCTGCAAAAGCTTTGGTATAGTAACGTTGTATTGCCAGTTCCTGGAATTTTCTAATCATGATTGTTTAAAAAGTAACTTGTTGTTGCTGTGATTATATTTTTCTGGGGTTTTAGATGCTCTCATCTGTATTTTCATACTTTCTTTTAAACACCGCAGCAAGCAACTTCTTTAATGAAAAACTTTTCCTGAGGCCTAAATCCCAAAGTATCCTGGGCTTAACTAGGAATACCAAGTATGTGTCTTTGTGATAGCACTGGCATTTTTCTCTGCATTCACAATACTACTTTTATCTTCCCCTCTCTACGTTTATATCCAGGCTTTAAATTAAAATTACCAATAGGCTTGATTGGTATGGTATGAAAGCTAGCTAGTGGATAAGTTTCTTATTCTAGTCTTCCATATGGTTTTAAGTAGGAGGTTTAACAAGTCCAAGGGCAAGATGTTGTACCTGAGTTGAGACAATCCCAGATATGAGTACGGACTGGGAGAAGTACTCATTGAGAGCAGCCCTGTGGAGAAGGATATGAGGGTCCTAATGGATTTGAAAAGCCAGACGTGAGCCAGCAGTGTGCTTGCTGCCTGGAAGGTCAGCTGTGTCCTGGGATGTATCATAGGAGGGGTGGCCAGCAGGGAAAGGGGGAGGGTTGTGTACCCCTTTACTCGGGCTTATGAGGTCCCATCTGGAGTACTGCATCCAGATCTGGGGCCCCCAGTCTGGGGGGATGCGGAGCTGTTGGAGAGGGTCAGAGGAGCGCTGTGAAGATGATCAAAAGACCAGAGCACTTCTCCTGTGATGAAAGGTTGAGGGAGCTTGGCTTCTATCAGCTTTGAGAAGAGAAGGCTCTGAGGAGACCTCATTGTGGCCTTCCAGTACTTCCTGCTTACAAGGAGGAGGGGAACCAACTTTTTACACAGACATATAGTTATAGGACAAGGGGGAATGGCTTTAAACTAAAAAGAGGGGAGGTTTAGGCTAGATGTTAGGAAGAATTTTTTTACTTAGCGTGATGAGGCACTGGCACAGTCTGCCCAGAAAAGCTGTGGATGCCCCATCCCTGGAGGTGCTCAAGGCCAGGCTGGATGGAGCCTTGGGCAAGCCTGAGCTGGTGAGTGGCAACCAGCCCATGGTATGGGGGTTGAAAATGGGTGATCATTAAGGTCCCTTCCAGCCCAAGCCATTCTATGATTGGCAAAATTAAGAAAAGAGTAAAATATCTGAAAAAAGTATCTGATTTTTCTGTGCTTCTTTTACCACTCTCAAGGGGAAATGGCTATATGAGTGGAGACTGGAAGAGGGAGGAAATAGGTTTGAGACTGGACCAATGTGTCATTGTGTTAAAGCCAGCCAGCCAGTGAGGTCATTGTTTTCATCTGAGTCATTTTAGAATGAAAACTTACATTATGGAAAACATTGCACATCTTTATTTCAGACATGGAAATATCCAGCCAGCCTTTCAGGAGTAGAGCTCTGCTGATTTTATTCGAGGTATTCCTGCCTGTCCCAGTGGTGTAAACAGGGAGGGGAAATCAAATTCTTATGCCTCATTTTTTTAACGCTTTGCCACTAACCCAAAGTAAGGTATTCTCTAGGCACACTTCAAGATGCTTGTTGAGGAGGGAGCCAATAAATCTGTTCATCACACCTGTCAGCCCTGAATCTAGTAAACCTGTCCAGCCTGCAGCAGGTTACAGTTAGACTAAGGGGAAGGGTTCTTAAGCACCGACTCATATTGAGGCTATATTATGTTCCAACATGCAGAGGGAAAATTCTTGAGACTGCATTCTTGGCTATTGATTCTGTTTCATACACAGGCTCTGGTAGGCTTGGTCTCTGTGTAGGACAATTTAATTGAGGGACTTGGGCAATCTGCCCAGCTCTGCAATTGATTTGTGTGGCCGTGAACAAACCATGTCATCTCTCTGCACTTGGGTTTTAATGTATATGGTCTTTAAGGGGAGTCTTACATTAGTAACACTTTATCTTGCTGTAAAAATGGGTAATTATAACAATTTGTGTGTTTTGTATGATTTAACAGCACAGTGATTGTCACATAAGCTAAGAGGAATTGTAGGAGGTTTTGGCTAAATGTAACAATTGCTCTTTTATCATTTAAGTGGGCAAAAGCCATTGCTACTTTATGTCTTCAGGATAATTTATGAAAATGACACTAGCTTTGAGCTGTTTGTGTCCCATGTGCTTACAGTGTAACCTGTGGCAAGTCCAGTGTCTCCTTAAGATTAATTCAACCACTTGCTTGATAAGCATTTAATATTTTTGCTCGTTCAAGATTAATCTTACAGGTCTAACCTGTGCTGGCACTGAAACATTCAGTTTTAAGAGGAACCAGAACACGCAGAGACTGCAGACTCTGTAAGGGAAAGCATATTTGGGTAATGGTCTTCCAAGTATATAAATTCATCTGTTGTTTCTAGGAGTTTCATTATCATTTTCATGGTATGGGCACCCCTCACAATCATCACACGACCCTCTTCTCCCCACCTCCTCCTCTACTAGTAGCTGCCAAAAATGGTGGTACGCTGTCTTCCATGTTTGACTAGTGGGGACAAAAAGTAATCTGCCTGTGATTGCGCAGGTGCCCAGTTGACAGCAGGTTGGATTTGGATCCCAAATGGGATGCTGGCATTCCCATGAATATGAAACTGAAATTGAGCAGCTTATTGGATCCTTATCCATGTCTCATGCAGACAGTTATGAGCAGGATCTAGGCACAATTCCTGTAATAATTCTTGTTGCACTATGAATACAAAACCAGCTGTTTTCATGGTGAAGCTATGCTTATGCTGTCCATTTTTAATCAGGAATAGGATGCATGGGCATCTGAGGAAATGAAGCAATAAAAGATTTTATTATTTAGAATGTGAATTTATATTTTATCTCACTTTTCTTGAACGATCTGAGATGCTTGTGAACCTTGTTAGGTCTGTCTGAATCGTTTACTGGTCCCCAGTTGTTTCCTAACCATGCGGTGATAAGAATACAAAAACGATCAGAGTGTCCCCCCACAATTGAGAACTTCCTGGCACTATTATTCTCACTGGAAGGAATTGTTGAAATTGGTGGCACCACCTATTGGTGGGAGAGTAAATCTGGGAACGATGTTTATTTGCATACTAAGAAAGAATAATAACATAGATGTTTTTGGAAACAACTGAGTTGATACGCTCCTGTAGAGCTAGTCCTTGATTGAAAAACAAACAAACACCACTTAGTCTAAAATATATTTCTAAACCAGTAGTGATGCAGAGCACATCGTCCTAGTTGTTCATATTGGCCATTACTGTCACTTTTTTATTGTTTCTATGTTAAAAAGATTTTTGAAAAGGTTCCCACCCTTAAAAAGCAGCTTTGCGACTGGTTAAAGGTATTAAGACCTAAATTATTTGCTGATTCTGTGAAATTACTGATGGTAAAGTTTTCCTTCTTTTGTTATTCTCATTCTTCCATTCCAACAGATGTTAGCTGTAGTCTGAAATGAGCTCTTTCACTGTGACAGCTTCCCCAGTGCTTGGAAGGCAGTCTGTGGATGGCAGCAGTTTAAGCCGCAGTGTCTTCAGCAGGAGGACCTGCATTATTAGCTTTGAGGGTTTCGTGGATGCCGTGTGATAAATGGCTTCTGGCAGTTGGCTTTGGGTGTGCTAGTCGCTAGTGTTTACGCCAGAGGAGTCTAAAAATGACTTAGCTGTGCATCGTGGGGACTTTGTGATGATAGAACTGGTTGAAATTTGAGTTTGTTTAAAAAACAACTTCACTGTGGCCTTCTTAAAATATGTGTGCATAAATAAATATGTAGATACATTCTTTAAAAGGTGCTGGTTCCTGTTGAGCATCTCTGCTTTTCTTATCCGGAGGGGATGCATGATAGTTGAAGGCTGTCTCTCCTTGAGGCTGGGCACGGAGGTGCTGTCTTTTCCTTGAAGACACATTGCAGTCCAGGCTACACTGCCTTAGTGAATAGCTGAACAACTGCAGTGGGGCATGGGAACAGCTGCAAAGTCTGGGGAAGGCTTTGATGCGATATATATGTGTTCTCAGTATAGCTTCAGTTCATAACCCAGTTGGAAAATATCCTAAAAATGCTGTCTATGGATGTGCCCACATTAGATGGTTTCCAGGGATTCCTCTGCTGAGGAGCTCTGGTTGTGTGAGCAGGTGGTGTAACCCTGCTGGGGCTGGGGCAGCATCCAGGTCCGTGTGCAAGGCAAACCAGTTCCCATCCTGCAGTGGAATAGGCACACAACTGCATACAGAAACTAAAATCAACTGGGCAGAAACAGTCCAGGTGAGCTCAGGAATGGAGAAAAACTTAGAGCGTGCTGTGTGGAAAAAGTACTGTCAGTGTCTGAAGGGGTGAGATGAGATGGATGGTTTTACTGTTGCGGTGCAGTTTGCCAACAGGCTAATGCTGATGTAAAATGCATAGTGGCAGGTAAAGGGTATGTGACTTGAGCTTCTTTAGTGCAGAGAGCTTAAGGTGGGAAATGTCCAAGCTCATAGCCACTGATTGAGCTGACAACATGATAAAAAGTAGCATTTCAATTCCTGGTGAACACATAGTTGGATTGTTCTGCGCATTAAAAGAACATCAAGTTTCTTTCAGCTAGGAAAGCAACAAATGGAATGAAAAATACTTGGAGCAAAAATTCCAGAAAATGCATGTATGATTAATACCGTGGTCCTTTTCTTGCCTTTATTAGCAGAAGCATGGAAAGATGGTCAGTGCAAATGCTGATGGGATTAAACTGTTAGCTCCTGCAGGGTCGCAGCTGAAGAAAAGCAAAGCATGAGTGTGAATCTCATCATATTTTGCCACTGCGTTACTGTAGTTCAGTTCTTCGGCTGACAATTAAATTAAGATTTTCCCTCTTACACGTGCCCATCCTTCTCTTAAGTGAGCATCGGTCAAAACTGACGGTATGCTTCTGGCATTCTCATGTGAAAGTAGGCATGAAGGATCACAAATAACTACGAGCTGATTCTCAGACTGGAATTTGTTTGCTGACTGTCCGTGTGGGTGGCAGTGTCCATAAATGTTTTAGCACAGTCTGGTTCACTCTTGGTCTCAGTACAAGATTTACCACTGACCTGTCAGTCCAGCCACAGCATGGAAGACTGTGCATTCAGAAGTGAAAAATGCTTTTGGAAGTCTTCAGTACTTAGCAATCCAAGGGCAAGCTGCTGCTGGCTAAATATGGCTGAGCAGAAAGGTGGATGACTCTAAATAGGGAGTGACCCTGGAAGGAGATGCCGGGTGTAGCAAATGCTGTCCTAGCTCTGCAGTGTGGTGGTTGCTCTGGGTTTTAAGCCCCCCTGTACTGAATGGTGGAAGTTCCTTTTGTTGTGATCAGATGCCTTTGTCTTAACAAAGTATATAGCTACAAATGGTCTTCTCACAGTCTATTTCAAGGGCTAGAAGTCATGTGTTCAATTTCATGTTCTATGGCTCAGCTTTATGCTTGTCTATAAAATTTCCTTACACTTCAGTGCTGTGGGCTGCTGTTCCCTTGTGTGCCACAAGTGAGGCACAACCAAACCATCTCGGCCTGCATGTCAGCCGAAGCCAGCTACTTCACTTCAGTGTCCATGCGTATATGCCTCCCTGCCTTTGACTACAGTGCACACAAGCATCTGTATGTACACCCGTGGATATTGTATGTGGCATATAAGAAACTGATAAGCCAAGTTTTGGGTAACGTACATGGTGTCATTCACAAGCAGCAAGGGAGGGAGGTGCAGCTAGCTGCTGGAAATGCTGTTGACACCTCTCAGCCCATGTTTTACTTGTGAGCTGCACACAATTCATTACAATAGAAAAATACCCTTTACTGGTGTAGCGGAGAAATTAAATGATTCTCATGGGATGTGCGTATGTATGTTCACACACGCATGCAGGAGGTGGTGAGGTTGTTTCCAGTCTCCTGTGTGTCAAACCAGGTTTTACCATTAATTCATCCGTAAAAGGTTCTAGAGAGACCTCTAAATAAATGACCTGAAATAGCAAGTCCATAAATAGTGCTGTGTTTCAACTTTGTTCCGCAGCTCTATCTGTATGCTGGAACCTGCAGAGTTTGTGGATATCTTCTTTCTCAAGTCCTACCAAGTTTTCTCTTCAAGCATTGCAACAGTGTAAGAAATGCAAATATAAATTTGGAGCTCTTTGTAAAAAGCCATTTACAGGGATGGGAGTGAATCTTCCCCCCACCCTACCCCCGGGTTGCAGGCAGCAGTAATTTGAACAGGAAGTATTGTATTTAAGTGCAATATGACTGAAACATTTTAGTGAGACATCTTTGTTTGTTGTTGTGACAGTTTGGTCTGAAGCAGTAGGGTAGAAAGAGTAAGCAACGGGCGGAAAAGGCTCATTAAAATTAAAAACTGAACGTTCATGGAGCACTTCTCCATGAGTGAAAATGCCTGCTTGGATCAAAAAAATAATATCAGCAGAGGATTTGGTCTAAACACAATGTTTTTGAAAAAATCCAGGAAATGTGGGATTATGAGGAATGATCCTGGTGAGAAATGCTGCTGTTGTTTCTCAATTACAGGCCTAATTTCCATTAAGAGTTGTTGAGACTTCTGCCTCTGTTCTTACCCCCACAGATTTCAACGTCGTCCCAGCCACAGTTGCTGTTTCTTGCTATCCCTCTACTTTTTCCCTGGAAACAACCACTTAACGTGTGATGGCTTGAAAATGCTCATTATTTGTTTGTTTTCTTCACAGGCTGGAATGGTGCTGAGATGTGGCTACTTCTGGTTTGGGTTATTTCTTGTGCCCACCGTGTGCCTTGTTAAAGATGTGGCGTGGACAGCGTAAGTCCTGAACCTGTCTTCTTTGAGTTCTGGGAATTATTCTGTATGCACGTGTTGTCCCATTCATCCTGTACCAATCTGAGGGAGGCAGCCTTCACTGAGTTATGAAGATGGCTCTCTTGATTATTTACAGTGCCTACCCTCTAGGTAAACAAATCAAATTCAGGCCTCAGAGATGTTCTATTCTAAAAGGGAACCAATATTTTGTTTGCTTTGACTGAGGTTAGGCAGAACATAAAAATGCAGTACTCCTGTCCTTACCCTGTAAGTTTCCAGTTGTTTGTCAGCTGCTTTTTAGGTTCACTCAGCAGCGGGTCTTGGAAAATATAGCTGAGAGGAGAGCAGTACTCACAGAACTCTGCATTTAGTTTTAGTAACTCCTTCCCTGCCCAGAGAGGGGGAACAAGCCCTGCAAAATACAGCTCTGTGTAATCTCCAGATCCTCTCAAAACTCTGTAGGTTCAAACCTCTGTGGAAATTAAATAATTTCAGTAATTTTGACTTAAAGAAAAGCAGCTTCTCTATCATGGAATCTGAAATGCAGAAGCAAACTTTTCAGGTAGCATTTCTGGTGTTCTACTTGCTTTTTAAGTGTCTTAAGTCCCAGAGCTTCCATTCTTTCCCTTGGAAATCTTTTTAACAATCAAGATGTTTCTGATGATTTGTTGGTATGTTGGGTTTTTTTTGTGGCCATCTTTCTTTAGCCTAATTAATGAGAATTTTGTTTGGATTCTGAGCAGCTGGAGGTAACTTAGTAGTCACATTCTCATTGCATTAGAAGAGCAGCAAAGAAAGTATTGCCCTTGCTCTGTTATCTGAAGACAGGGCTTGGCTTTATAACCTGATACAAGGACCCAACCCTTTTTAACTCAGGGTAGAATGGAGGTCCAAACTGCCATGAAGAGGCAGAAGATAATAAAAGCTTGCATGTCACTTTGTCATGAAGGCCTAAAGTGAAAGCTTCATGATATTTAACACTTAGCTCCAGCAGTGTGCTGTTGATAAGTCAAGGAAGGCTTGGAAGAGGAAGGGAAAAAAAAAACCAAAACCAGAATGTTTGCCAAACATGGGTACATTTCGAGTTCCAGCATATGGCGTAAGTCAGGTAATATGCATGAGTCTGAAAATGTGATTTTTTTTCCTTCCCTTGGGGCTGATGGCACAGTTAAATTAAACTAATTCTGCTTGACAAACCTACCAACCAGTAGATACTTATTGTATGCTTTCCCATTTTCTTCATCAGCTTAGTTTTCATGAGCGACGCAGCTAAAATTAAATCTAAGTATCAAAATGTAAAATTTATGTTAAGGTCGAACTATGATTTAATGGTCTTGCACACTAGAGGGTTTTTTGTTACATTCATTAAACTTCTCCAATTGAAAATAATTTAAGAACTCTAAAGCTGAGGCCAAATTGAGGCTGAATTTGGATACTTAAGTTAGCTGTGTCAGTGAGCTGGTTTTTAAAATGCCAAAAAAGTCTTACAACTCATTTAGCGTGACAGGTCCTGCTCCTGTGTCAGGCATTATTTAAAATTACATGCTTAGAAATCAACGGGAGTACAATGGTGATAGGAGCCAAATAGGAGCTGAACTGTTTGCATCATTGACAATTAAAAGTATGTTTAAGTGCCCAAGATTGTGCTTCAGTTTTTCAAATGTTTTCGTGATAGTTCAGCGTCCTGAAGTTGTCCTCTGTTCTTATCAGCTCCTGGCAAAAATGGCTAAAGAACTGTAAAACAGTCCAGTCTAAAGCAGGCTCATCCTCATGGAAAACTGTTACTGACTCATCCTGTACTTTAGTATTTCTTGGAGAATCTCAGCAGTGTAATCCCTTCATTGGTTCGGAGCTGGAATGTACAGAGATTGTGAAGCTCTCAAGACAAACGTGTGTGATAGATGCGCTGGATATTTTCCCAGCAGATTTTAAACAGGAGGCTCCTATCAACATTAAGCAAAAAATCTGTTCTCTAAGCAGGACTTCTCTTTTTAACCTATCACTGAAAAATTAACGCCATTAACATTTTAACTAGGATAAATGAAATGACACAGCTATCAGCACTGCCATATGGAAGGAGTAAAGGTCTGTTTCCTTTCCAAGAGGCTTGCCATTCAAAACTTGAGCCCAAGACCTCTGGAAATCAGTCAGCACATTTACACAGCAGTGGTTACAGCACATTGCTGTCCATAAGTCAGCACAATCTGGTTTGGCCATAAAATTCCAGCAGCTATGACTTCTCGTGGTCATGGAATTTGTCCCTTTCTATTCCTTTTGGACTTGAAGTGTATTTCCACAGAAAGAACATCCGTGTGACCCAAAAGATACATGCTGAATTTCAGTACAAACTACTGTCAGGAAAACAAATATGATAGAGTTTTTGTCTGGAACAATGCTAAAAGGGATAACCCAGTGTGTTTAAGAGCCATGCAAATACTTGTTTCTAAACTGCTGTGCTACATCCAGTGTCAAAATGTTTAATGCTGGTGAGTATGAGCTAGTTTTACATAGTTTACATATCTAGTTTTTGTCATACATGCCACAGTTGTCAACACACCTCTTATCTCCCGTATTCTCTGCAGCTCCGGGCTTTTTATTTAAATATTCTTGTGTGTGTGTGTGTATATATGTATATAAAGTGAATCAAGGAAAAGTGAAATACTTCTCGCTTTAGAAAAAGAAGGAAGCTTATTAATAATACTTGGCTCCAATACCACATTGTTAACTTTGGTCCACTACCTTGAGTTCAGTGGCTTTACTTGGATTAAGTTTTCGCCTTATGAAAGTCCCAGTTGTGCTACCATTGAAAAGAGCAGTTTTATAAGGTGAGTCCTTCCTTACAGTTGGCACATGTCGCTTGGTTGCTTGTCACTGTTGCTATGAAGTCTTGAAATGTCAGGCGCACAAAGCTATGTGAGAATAATAAAAACGTAGAATTTATTCTAGCAAAATCAGGGAAGAGGGCAAGAATTTATTTTTAAAAATGCTGTCCCAACGCTTAGTGTTATAGTGAGATATTTCTTGAGCCTTCCAGTCCTTACTAAAGTCCCGATGTGCTCTTTTTTTAATGAGGGGAAGAAGCATGTTGTACTTGCCAGCCCTTGTAGGCTAAGTAAGTGAGAAGGTGCAAGAGCGCTTCTCATGCATGTGTGCACTCATAGTCTCTGGAACATGGGACACCTAATATGGTGTTGATGATGAAGAGTCACAGTCATTGTGTCATTGTGCTTGAGAAAAACTTGTGAATGCAACCATGCTCCTCCCTGGCATGTCCTGCCCTCCGCAACCCCTAAATATCCTCCCAGGGCTGTGATGTTCAGGTATGCACTTCCATGACTTGGAAGAGGAAGAGCCAACTGAGATGACGAGATGACTCTTCAGCTGTTCTTATGATCCCTGATCTTAATATCCTTACGTGTGAGGGAAGTTGAGTTTGCCTTTTTATAACTCAACAGTTGCAGATGAACGGGAACAGCAAATACAAGATCTCATAATTAATTGAGGGCTGATCAGGCATCTAGGGTCACTTGTAAAGTACAAGGTAAAAGCTAAGACTTCTACCTGTGTTTTTATATATCAAAAGTTAACAATGTGCTATTGTGAAAAAAACATGAAGTATCCAGTCCTGTTGCCAGCAGTCCGTGGAATATTTGCAATTGGCTTTGATGGGAGCAAGCCCAGACTCTGAGGCAATCGTAATACCATATTTTAGTATTTGTTCTTGGAGAAATGTGTGGATAGGTCAGCTCAGGCCCTTTTATAAATACTTCATTACTCATTCCTCCATGGATGTTCTTTCTCCAAGTGAAGAAGTGACTCAGTGCATAACAATTACCTGGAGGGCTACTGTTGCTTCATGGGTACTCGGCCATGGCAGAGCACATGTATTCTGTTATTTCATTTTACTCCTGAAATACTTCAGAACACCTGACTTTGGAGCAACCATATTTTTTCCATATTGTGCAATGCCTGCTTTTGCTGTCCTCTGCTAAATGGATTTTGTATCTCAGTTTCCATTTCGAATTTGCTGTTTGCTCCAAGGGAAAAGAACATCCCTCATCTCCTATGCCGGGTGGCATGAAACCCTGGGAGAGAGACCAGATAACTTGCAGATTTCTGTGTTCTCATCTGTGGGGAGAGTAGGTATTAAAGGGGTTTTGTAAGTTCCAAACATGCTCAGCGTTTAAGTTTACATTAGCAAGTAAAAGATGAGTTCAGGGTCAAGGTTTTAATGTATTTACTCAAATTAAAGAGTGTGGCAGTTATGTCAACTGTAGAGATTATAAGAATTAATAACTCAAAGCTTTCCCATCTAAGAAAATCACTAGTTTCCCAAGCTCAAAGAGTTTAACCATTAGCCTATCAAGTTAGAGTAACTTGAATGTAATTAATATGTGTGCAGCTGTGGGTTATCTCACGTTCTTGAAATGCTAAATTTTAAAATAAGCTTGCTATTCTGTATGCTCCTGTCACAATGTGCTGGTGTTCCCTTGCATGTGGTAACTCCCTTGGTGCTTTAAATCAGGAACTCTCCTAAGTGCGTCCTCGATACCTCCAGGTTTTACTGTTTTATATTTTCCTGTTCTCTTTTCTTTGCTTTGTTCTTAAATTCAGATATGTTCTGAAAAGTTTTCAGTTTAGTTTCTCATTCTGAAACATCTGGGGCCTAATTCAGCACCTCGAAGGCTGAAGTACTTGGATATAACTTAGTATTAAGCCACTCACACACAGTAGACTCAGCAAAGGTTTTGCGGTTTTCGTTTCTTATTCCCCATGGAAGGAGGGATAAGAATCATGCTTTTTAAAAATAAATGCATCTCAATCATAGTTTAATTATATATACACCAGTTACTTTTCTGCTAGAAGGAGGAAGACATGATTTGAAACGTTGGTTAAGGATGATAGAATCTGCCTGTAGGATTTCTATAAAACTTGGAAAGAAATTTTTGCCACCTCTGGAATAGAAGAATATAATTCTAATGCCATGAAGCAAAGCAAGTGGTGTATTACCCTACTTGTCTCCATCTTGTTTTCAGGCTTATCTTGCAGTCACATGCTAATCAGTATTGCCCCATGGGACACTTGTCCTCATCTAAGTAACACAAAAGAGGAAGCTGATCAAAAACTGCCCACTGCAGAAAGATCCCCACGTTTCATATTATTGCTTTGTAAATGTCAGGAGAGGGGACTGGGTCCTCCTTATGCCAATTTAATTTTTAGTAGTATTAGAGTGGTAGGTGAAACTGAAAAAGAGCCTTAGTATTTACAGGGGATAACTGGTTTCCAAATTCTGGTTACGTGTGTGGTGCATGCATGGCTCATTGAATCCCCAAGCTGAGAAAATAGGACAGAGCCAGTCTTGTTACTGTCATCTTGAAAGCACAGAGAAAGAAGTGGTTTTCCAAGTCATGTGAGACTGATAAATGAAAATAGAGGGGCTTGAATGGCAATTATTATCTGAGACTCTCCTCAGGTTTTCAGAGCGGTGTGATGCATAGCTCAAAAGACCGAGTGGAATCATGTTTTACTGCCATGAATATTCAATGAATTTCTGTTCTTTTGTCTGAGAGCTCTGGTCCTGAGCAGTCCCACAGCAGCAGTGTCAGGTCTCCACAGTCCGATAGCTGTGCTAGTTGGTTACATCTGGAGTGTTGTGTTAAAGCAGACAAGCTCTGCCAAATTTCTTGTTTCTTATGTAATATTTCCCAGGTATTGTGAATCTGGGCTGACTGTTTGTGTGCATTCACTGCCTTATTTCCCAAATCGTGTGAGGGAGTTGCGGCGGCTTCTCATACAAGAAGTAAAATTGGGCCTTTTTAACAGCACAACGTTCATATGGCTTTCCTTGTGTCTTCCTTGTTATTGTGGTACAGGGCCAAGCATACTTACCATAAATCTTTGCTGGAACAAGTTCAAGAGTTGGAGATGAAGACAAGAGAGCTGGGAAAAGCCATGCTCCGTGACAGTAATGGAAAGAGGTGGGACAATTCTATGCTGATGTTTAAGAAAAAATAAAAAATGCTGTTCTTGTCCTCTCACTTTTTATTTCTCATTGTTCAGATCTGATTGCAGTCAGGTAAGAAGTCTTCTGTCCTATATTATGAATTTGTTGTTCCTTTCCATATATTCTCCTTGTTACCCCCACCAAAATCAACCCTTATGGTTTTGTTTCTCCTGTGTTATCGCTAGCGAGGCTGTATTTGTAAACTACAGCTCAGACTCCTGGTAACAAGTAGTGCTGTTACCTGGCCGTTGAGCCAGTCTGTTTTGAAAGGACTTCGTTGCATATACTTTATTTGCCATCACAAAAAATCAGCCTGATAAGCTTGTCCAAGGAGGAAACTAACTGTGACTCAGGATATAAGGAGAGTTAGACTGTAGCTAAAGGGAGAACTGGCTATTCCAGTGTTTTCCTGTCTGTGACTCAGGGTATAAGGAGAGTTAGACTGTAGCTAAAGGGAGAACTGGCTATTCCAGTGTTTCCCTACGGCTTCATTCATTCTCACCTCAAGGTGATGGGTTTTTTTAAATGTTTTTGCTGTTTTCCACTGCAGTTTTGCAGGCCCCTGTGTTCAGGGTTCTCAGTTTCTCGTCGTACCTCTCCCTTGTTTCCACACCATATGGACTTGAACATATTGCTATTATTGAATCCTTCATTGTAAGGGGAGAGTATGTGTTGGTATGTGTTGTGTGGGAACCTTTGTCTCTTCTGAAAGAAGCTAAAGAAAATCACAGTGAGGCTTTTGCATCCAACAGTTTCATTTGCCATCGCAGAATGTGGTTCTGCATCAGCTAGTCGGAAAAGCTCCCTGAGTTCAAAAAGGTTTTAGAACTAACTCTTCTGTTCCCTAAACAATATGGCACCACATGACTTGCTAAGAAACGACGTGATCATTAAACTGGATTTTAGCAAACCTTATAAACTAGCAAACTGAGTGGAATGGAGCTTTTAAAAGATTTTGTTCTTATGGGGCAGGGTCATCCTTTGAGCCTTTGATGTGTATTCTGAGGTAAACTAATTGCCATATTGTAGCTGCTGCTAAGATGAGTGGGTAGTAGATTTTTCAACTGAACTTGTGAGTTAATAAGCACTATTTTTAGGGAAAATTATCAGGGAGTGAGGTTACCAAGATTATAGTAAACAGAAAAGCTTTAAAAAAATGCTTTGTGAACTACAGTGTGTTTGTAAGATCGCCTTAGTGAGCAGAGTTTGCTTCTCGGAGGCCAAGACAAAGTAAACATAGTGTTGTTGATTAAAATCACTTCAAAATGCTTGGTATGCTCAGTTTTTATTGAGCCATTTTTCTGCCCTGACTTTTGGATTCTACAAAACACTGCACATAAATTGTGCTCGCTTGCAAAAGTCACAAGCTGCGCATCAGATTGTTTAAAAAGAAAAAGCAGACTTTGCAGCTCTGGTCAACAACGTTTTATGCCATGATTAAAGCCAACAAAAATGCCTGAAGTCAAGCATCTGATTAAAAGTAGGTGTTGGTTTTAGTTGACTGAGTAGTCACCTTAAAGTCAGTTGGAGCCAAAGTGCTCGGTACGAAAATCAGGTTAACCTCCCAGCCAAAACACATGGAAGGTGTGACTTTGGGTTGTGAATTACTGAATTTGGTAGACCAATTAGATGCTAAGCAAGTAGGATCCAGTTGTGATGAGGACTGGCTGTTCCCAGACATGCTGTTCTGATAGTAGGAGCCCCACGGCTGCTGTTGTGGTTCCTATCAGTGGACAAAGCTGCATTTCTGTCAGTGAGATGTTTGTGTTTTCCTGCCAGCCTTAAGTGCCAATTATTGCCAGCCACAGAGGAAAGTAAATCCACTTTTTGCAGGCGGAATCTGTGGGCTGAGAGGCAGGTTGACATAGTATTAATAGTGAGAAAGGTTGTTAGCATTTAATCTGTTTATATGCATGTGTTATGTGTCTCCTAGATGGGTTTCTTCTCTGTTTACAGACAGTCCTGACTTGCTGTAAATTTAAAGACCATGTTGTAATTCACTCATACACTCAATGTTTTCATAGCCTTTTATTTTATTGCATTCTCATCGCAAACTCTCTCATCTGCATTCCTCCTCCTCTGTATAGCTTCACTTCATTCTCGCAACGCTTGCATGGAGATGATGTAAGGAATCCCTCCTGGCCTTCTCTCCCCTTCTCCCTCCCCCACTTCTTTCCATGCATTTGTTTGTTCTCCTTCCTAATTGCTCCCAGATTTTCTGGGTGGTCCATCTGTGAACTAGATAATGGTAGAGTGCCTCTGCCTGCTAGGAGCTGGTGTGCTGTGCTTGTGATGTGGCCTCCAGAGTGCTCTTCAGAGTTGTTCTGCCTTTTATCTCTTTTGTTTGTCTCCTGGCTCTTTCACACCTGCTTGAAATCCTGAGCTTGTCCAAAGGGAAGGGTGAGGGTGGGAAAGAGGCAGAGGGACCTTACTGCAGTTACAGCCTCTCTGGTTCATATTCTTTATTTTTTCTTAAGCGTCCTTGAAGCCAGTGGAAATGAGGAGATGCATGCGCTGCTCTCCCCTGCTGCCCACAGCCCCATCACTCATAGGATATTACTGGCAGTGTGACATTGTGCAGAAGGGGAATATAACCAGAGTCTCTTCATTTCTAACACAAAATGGAGAGCTGTGTTAGAACTGCACAGGTCTACGAGTCACCTCTGAGTGCCGGTGTCAGCTCTTGGTTGGAAGTGTTCCTGAAAACACAGCCATTAGGTGTTGGTTTGTTCAGGCAGCTGTGAAAGATAAGCTTGCTGTCGTCGGGTCTGGTTTCCTGTCTCACCTAGTAGATGCTATTTTTGTTCAGTGTTTTTTCACAGACAACAACAAAAAAATAACATGAAAATCACACCCAATTACAGATAAGGGGGATTTGGGGAGCTAATTGCTTTTATCGCTGCCTACAAAATAGGGGAAAAATGAAGTGCAAGATGTGGATCTTTAGGATTATTCTGCTAAACAAAAAAGTAATTCACAAGCCCCGGAAGGCAGTGAGACCATCTAGACGTGCACAGCAGGGTGCCAGCAGTTTGCAGAAGCTCACTTGAATTTCTGTAAAGCATGGGCAGGGTGGTATCTGGATCCTCACTGCAGTTTGGGTAGGAGCACTGGGAGATCTCATCTTGATACCTAAATACTCACATTCTGCTTTAGGTCTTCGCCCTGGCAACTGTTCTTGCTGGAGACATTTTTCCAGGTTAATAAAAAGTGACTTCTAGTGCCAGTTAGATGTTCTAAATCTTTGCTTCTTTGAGCAGTTTCTGAAATTGGATTTGCTTGTATTGAGTTTAAGCTGCAGCCTGATCCTAAATACCTTAGAAAAAGCACTGATGTGATGCTTGAAGGTGATACTGAATATATTGTTGTGAGCCATAAGGGGTTTCGTCCTCATTTTTTCTCCATACTACATCTGGACATCTAAAACTTTTACTTTTCATGGAAGCTGGAATGATTACAAAATCAGATGATTCCAAGAGCTGGGGGATTTAGTCAGGGGAAAGTGCCGCATCCCTGGAGGCGTTTGACGCCATATTGGATGGGGCCCTGGGCAACCTGATCTGGTGGTTGGCAGCTTTGCCCATAGCGGGGGGGGTGGAACTGGATGATCTTTGAGGTCCTCTCTGACCTAAGCCATTCTGTGAATCTGTGGAAATACTTGAAAACTGATGACCAGAAATAGCTTGAGAAGCAGAAGTAGGAGCGTGCAGCGAGGAGTTAGCAAGGGACCCTATGCTGTGTTCACATTCCTGCTTGTGGAAGATGAGTCCCTGCTCTGGTACACCCCAGCCTGACACCCAGTGGCACTGGGCTGGCATCCAGCCTGGCTGTGAGGGGAGTGAGCCTGGGTGCAGGAGGGGAAAGGGCTCCCTGGCACTCTCATGTAACAAAGGACAGGATTTAACGCTAAATTTACGTGGATTCAGAGAGGTGAGAGAGGCAGTTTTTGTGCCAAAGTAAACAGAGACATGTGGAGACACCTGCCCAGCAGAGCTAATCATGTTAACCTGTGAGATTTACACAAAGAAAAAAAGGTTTTCTACAGGTTTGTATTCAAAAGTGGCATTGAATTCAGCTGCAGCAATTTTTTGTATCTTGAGGTAAGTTTGCAAGTAAACCTTGCCTCATAAAGGGCCAGATCTTTAAGTCTTCGTTCACTTTTCACTCCATCTAACCTCTTATTGAAGTCAGCAGGAGATCATGTGGAGTAAAGCCTGATTAGTGACCAAAACAAACTTCGTTTTGGAAACCCACATCATATCAGCGCTCCGATGGCCAACAAGGAGAGCTGTGCAGCACGCTCCTTGGGACAGTAGATTTTCTGTTGCAGAGTCCCCCTACATGAAGCTCCCTTTGAAGGTGGCTTTTTGGTGGTTTTTCTCTTCTGTCTTGTAATTGTTTAGTGGCTGGGATGAGAACAGTGATACTGAAGAGTGATGCAGCTTTCACTGTTGAATTGCTTGACATGGAGCTGAAGGGCCTGGGCTGTGTTGTGGAAGAGTGCCTGCATTACTGAAATGCTGGGACGATGTCCTTCAAATTATTTGGAAAACTGGAAGGCAGCGTCCTTTATTTAGCAAAGAGAAAATGAAGTGACTGCTGAAGGAGACCCAGCTTTGTGGCTAACACAGCACTTTTTGGTGTGCATTTTAGCTCTGCTTCCAGATGTTTGCTGATGGAAGTTGGCTGCTTCTTCCTTTCATCTCCATTTTGTAGAACAAGCTCTGGTTTTCCACGCACCGAAAAGTGCGGTGCTCCCCAGTGTCCTGCTGTCTGTCTTCAACAAGGAGTCTCCATGGTGGAAATCCTCTTTCACTGCAGTGCTTTTCACCAAAGCCATCTGCTGCTTTAGTGAAACATGCACGACTGGTTCTCACCTCAGCAGCAAGCTGTCTAGTGACCTCAGCCTGGGTTTTATTGGGTGGGTGTGCACAGAGGCCTATCTTGTTTCCATAGCTGTGTGAGGAGGTGGGCAGCCAGGCGACACAGGCACTCATGGGAGGGCTCCTTGCCTCCCTGTGGAGAATGAGAGGTGGGAAGCTGGACGGGGCCTGTGGCTGTGCACATCCTGAGGGCAGCGAGCCTCCTGACAAGCAGGGCAGGAGCAGGAATACTAAAACAGACTTAATTTTCCACTTGTGACAAACCCTGAATGAGTGTGAGCATCTGATCTCCTCATTCCTGAGGAAGAGGCGAGCATTTTCATTTATGTCACGAGGAGTGAGGCTTGGGCTCGTCAGTGTCAAAGCACTTTGTCTCTTTATTGATACATTCCGAATTGCAGCCACTTGAATAGAGAGGCTGTGCCAATAAAGCCCCTTCACATCAGCAGGTACAACAAATCTTATTTAAAATGAACTCAGTCCTGTGTTCTCAACCGGTTAAACAGCAGTGGGTGTTTGGAGCCAAATTTTGGTTCCGTGAGAGCCTTGACTTGAGTGCAGTGACTCAGGGTACTCAGGACCACAATCAGAGCCCATCAGTCGAGCATAAAATGAGGTTAAAGAGAGGAGAGCTGTATTTTGGTTTTGAGGACCGAGGCTTTTTATCAATTTTTCCAGATGTTCTTCACACCATTTCTGGGAAGGAGAGGCGAGATTTCCCCACCAGCATACACAACAAAGTGACTGGCATATTTACGATTTTTTCCTTGCAGTTCTACTAGTAAAAAGATATTAGACTCCATTTACTAGCAAAACGCACATAAAATGATATCAAGGCTTTTTCTGTTAAATTCTTTGATTCCATATGGTAAACGTTCATGTTTGGTAGGTGGAAAAGGCTTAATTTTATTTTATGCATGTCCCTTCGCCTCTCTCTCCTGTCCCATGTCAGTAAAGAATCGCCACATCATTTCCTCGTGTTAATACATACTGTTAATTTCCGGCATTTCTAACCCCTGTGTGTGAGGCACTTGCAAATTACCAGGGTTGGCGCTGTTTTAAACTGGGCAGTGTGGATGCAGTAAGGCAGAGGAGGGAGGGAGCAGGAGGAGAGATGTCAGAAGCTGGTGGGCGGGATGAAGGGGGAACTGCCACGTTCCTGCTGGCACAGGCAACCCATGTGCCCAGCTGCCTGTACACACCAGTTGGAGCTGATGTGACCCTTCTACAGTGCAATTAATTATTTCACATCCTGATCGTGCCTATCACAGAGCTTTGAGGGAGATGCAGTGCCACAGGTACAGTTAAAACCTGGTGACCTGGAGAAGGATTTAGATCTGTGATCACATCTGCTAGCAAAGTCAGAGTTGATAGAGGTACAGTATCAGTACAAAGACCAAAATGAAGCTGTAAATTGAAAGGGAAGATTAGGAAAAAGGGAACATAACAAGACGGGGGTTAAAACTGATTAAGGGGCCAGTCTCTCTGATGCCTAATCCGTTGTTACTGGGTTGGGCACCGGGGATCTCCACGGGGGATGGAAGAAGAATCTCCACAGGGGATGGAAGAAGAAATCTCCCCTCCAGGCTGCACAGCAGGAGAACTGCTCTCTAACAGCTATTCCAGTGTAATGGCTTCAGCAGTCTCGCCCAGCTCCTCCTGGCTGTCCCAGCTATGAGGGGCAAGACACAGTGTGCCTTCCCAACAAGAACACAAAAAGCCGTACTAGATACTAAATCCTTAGTGGTCAGTTACAAAATACATAAAAGCTTGAAGAAAAGCAATTTGGTCTTTTGCAACTCAGCCAAAGGTCCCGTGTTTTGCTCTAAATTGTATCCAGACACTTTGGAAACTCATCAGCCTTCCTTGATGCCCTGAAAAAATAAATAAATAAGAAATCAACAAGTAATGAGAGGAGACCTTAGAGTTTTTGAACAGGAGTTAAGTTTATTCAAAGTGTGGAAGTGTACTTTACTGTAACCTTCTATTGGGGATTTTTTTGCTTGTTTGTTTAAAAAACACCACACTTTTCTGCAGAGGCCAAGCATGGAAAACTTCAACCCCACCAAGGCGACTGCAGCTGACAAAATGACTTACTAGGAAGAGAATGTTATAGTTGCAACTGCATTGTCACCTTATCTGTAGAGGATATAACTGAGCACCCACTAGAGTAAGTGCAAAGTGAGGCACTTAAGAACAAGAAGAAAGCAGCCTTGATACTGAGGAAGGTAGCTAAAAAGCAGCAAGTCATGCTTCGCCTTTTCTGCTTCTTGGGGGCTCAAACTGAGTCAATGCCCATATTTTGGAAAGTGAAGGCAAAATTGAATGGCTTCAACTTTAAGTTAGTTGGCTTTGGGACAGTTGACAGTGATGCCCCCCCATGTTATGATGTGCATAAGCTCGTGTAATGTTTGCAGTGCTTACAAGTGGAAGGCACTCTAGGTAGAGAGATGTCATGTATTATACTTGCTGGTTTCCAGAGAGCCATATGATGTTTATAGTGTATGCTGTTAGAGATGCTTTTGAATGTGCTTGGCAATACCCCTTTCTGTACTGAGTAGTTCTCTTAGAAAAATTTAGGAATAACAACTTCAAAACTAAGGCCAGAAACCGCTGTTCAAGTGATTTCTCAAGTCAAAGAAGAGCTTTTGTGCATTAGGACATCGGTAATGACAAAAAAAAACCACCATAAGTCATTCTTGCTTGTCACCCAAAGGAGAAGATTTGTCCTGCTTTTAACCATACAGTTTTCAGACCAACTTGAAGGAATTCTGGGGACTTGAAGTGAAGAATTTGGTCTCAGAACTCAGCATACTGCCCTGGTGTCACCCACAGTGCCAGCTGAAATCTATAACATGTGTTGGCCTCTGTCTGCTGCTGCTGAGTGGTTCTCACTGGCACAAGGGGATTTGGCAATGTGGATGGACCCCTGTGCATGGGGCCTGCAGCTGGCTGGCTTCTATGCAGAGTATCCTGCATGCAAACGTCTGAGGTGTAATGGGAGAGCTTCCAAGCTAGATCATAAGCTGCAACAATGGCACTGCTCCAGGGGAATAGAAATGAACTTGGGAAGCAGCTAGAGGAGAGCTGGTGCAGTAACAACACTTGGGAATGTCAACCCATGGCAGGACAGGATGCCTCCAGCTTCCTTGGGTAGTCAGCTGCTTCTGAGCCCTTTGCTACTCCCTGGAGCCTGGTTGTATTGATGCAGGAGTCACCTGTGATAGGGAGCCTCTTTCACATCTCCAGTTGCAAATGGAGCATGCCACGCTTCCCTCTGTACTTCCCTATGCACTGTGCTCAGTGGTCTTCTAGACCTGGTCTGTTTCTTGTTGTTGGCTCATGGAGTATTTACAGAAGAATGCAGGAGGGACTTAGATATGGATGTTGCCTTGTTTCAGCTGCATCCCGAGTGATTAAACAGTGTGTGTAGACGCTGACTCTGCTAAGAAAATGCTGATTTTTGCTTTATTGTTTATAAGTCTCAGATGCTTCCTTGTGAAATGCTCTGGAGATTTCCTTTGATTACGCTGCAGCTTCATTATCAGTAATGCCTGTTTGCCTTTTAAATTAAGACTTCCTACCCTGATTGACCTCATAGTAAAACATTCCTGAAATCCAATGATAGATAACCAAAAATAACATCTCCCATTTGCGGACCAAAAAAGAAAACAGCAGAAGCCTATTGTTGCTACTTCGACTATTCTGCAGGAGGGTGATTTCATTTTGTGATACCTCCATCCCATCCTCTGTTCTATGGAGACGTATTTGCTCAGACAGCTGGTCGGGGTGAACCTTTCCCATGTGCAGCCCTTTCTCCCAAAGCCCTGATTGTTCTGGGTATGTGAGTGCGCAGAGTTTTGTGAATCCTCAGCTATCAGTGGGATGCATTTGAGATATTTTTTTTGCATGCTTGTTCAGTTTTGAGTTCCTGGCTTGTAAGTGTATTGGTTGTTTGTTCTTTTTCCATTAGCCTTATGCTGAGTCTGCGTTCGCTGTCACAGGGTTATATAATCACAGAATCATTACGGCTGGAAAAGACCACTAAGATCATCTAGTCCAGCCATCAGCCCATCGCTGCCATGCCCACTAGCCACGTCTCTGTGCCATATCTCCATGTTTTTTGAACTCTGCTGAACTCCAGCATAACAACGTCTTTATACTAATTTGAGTCGTGCATTTGAGTTTAAACTGGGTGAAAACAAGTTAAATCAAGGCCTGTGGCTGTGCTGGAGAATTGCACTCAGACAGCAGTGAGAATGGAGCACAGAAGGGAGACAAACAGGTCTCCTCTGGCCAATGACAAAGGTGTGTTCAGAGCCTCTGCTTGGAATTTGTTACTCACCCTTTGTCCACCAGAGCAGTGACAGACACTGGAATTGTTTAAGCAGGGTTACACTGCACAAGAAGTGAGGAATGGAACCTGGGAGAAGTGAATGCATCCTCAGGAATAATTGGTGTGTTCTGGCAGGGAGGGATCTGCGAGCCCCTGTGTCAGGTCATGCTGATGTAAAATTAATCACGCCTGAACCTTTGATTAACCTTTAGATGAAACTTTAAGGAATCTGAGAACCAAGAGACTGAAATGAAGATCAACAGCCTGCTTGTAAGCGGTTTGGTGATTATGACTGATCAAAGCTAAGCATGTCTGATTGTTTCAGACCTTTTTTCCTGCTCTTCATATTTTATGTTGATGCAACTTTCAGAGATGGAAAAATGTCAACAAAGAAACAGCAAGCTTTAGTGTAAGTCACTGTTTGGAACGTCAGTTTTAAGTGAGAGAAGAGTATTCGTCTCTCTTCTCAAAGTCTAAAATGACAGGGACAGAAACTTCTGATCTTTTCACTCATTCAGTCCCATCAGAGGCTATGCAGATTTTTTCCCCTTCCTCCTCGCTGTTGTAGCAGCAGGCAAGGGGCCAGGGCTTTCCAGCATCTGTAGGGGGCCTACAGGAAAGCTGAGGAGTGACTTTTCATAATGACATATAGCAAGGATAGATTCAAGCTAGGTATCAGGAAGAAGGTCTTTACTGTGAGGGTGGTGAGATGCTGGAACAGATTGCCCAGTGAGGATATGGATGCTCCTTCCCTGGAGGCATTCAGGGCCAGGCTGGGTGGGACTGTGAGCAACCTGGTCTAGAGGAAGATGTCCCTGCCTATAGCAGGGCTCGTTGGAACTAGTTGGTCTTAAAGGTCCCTTCCAATCCAGCTATTCTATGATTCTATGATCTCTAGCTATTTACATGACAGGAAAAGCATCCTGCTTGTCCTTTGGCCTTACCCATGAAGGTGACACTGGGTGTCTTGCACTGAATGGCTCTGCATCTGCCATTGGGTGCTATTAAGGCAGAGGAACAGCAGCTGGGATATGCATTTCTGTGTTATTTGCATAGTTTTTAGCAGCCCTGGGAATGCTGCACTAATAACCCAATTCTGCCTTTAAGAAAGGCAGGAAACACAACCAGATCATTTCATTTGTGCCTGTCTGACTTCTGAATAATCCAGAAGGGCAGCGAGTTAAAACAAGAGCAACCAAGCATCTCTCCCCATTTCTCTTGCCTGTGCTCTCCATCTCCATTAGCAAATCATAACAAAGCACAAGCTCATTTCATAGCAGTTCAGCTCATGAGAGAGAAGGGGAGCCCTGAATTTTTTTATGCTCAGCTGTGCATATGTTTTCTCAGGGAAGATCCAATTTTAAGAGACACCTGCATCCACTTTAACCTTCCCTTTATTGTGAGCCCTGATTTGCCACCAGCCAATTAGTGAGCCGGGGGAGGACATTCTGGGTCAAGCTATACCAAGTACCGCAAATCCTCATTAACGCTAATTAGTCCTCAGTAGGTTAATTGGTGGTGAAGCTCATCTTTTTTTAATTACTTGAGAAAATGAGCCAGCAGGACGTTGTGGTCAGCTTTGAATTATTCTGTTTGTTTTGATGCTCCTCGTTTGAATGTGTAAAGCCAGATGTTTGCTGCCTGTGTTTAGGAGCTGTTTGCTCTTGTGAAGAGCAAGAAGGGAACACACAAAAATAAATTGAAGATCTCTGTTGACACCTTTGAGCAGCTCAGATGCAAAAATGGAAGAGTTATTTTATTTGCGGAGTTGAAAGATAAGATGATGTTTTGAGTTTATCTTTTGTCATATGCTTAATGGATTTATATAATGTTGTTAGCACGGACTTTCAGGCAGACTGAAGTAATCTCATCCCACTTAGGAAGCCATTGCAAAGGTATTTCTCGTGCATTCCTTATTGTTGATAGCAACTGAGTCTAGTTTTCTGTGACTTGAATAATTACTTTTTCAGTTGTTTTTTCAAAGTAACCCTCTGAATTGGGGCTTTTTTTTTTTTTTTGCTTGTTTTTGTTCTGAGCACCTATTGCTTTGTTTAGTTCAAAGCATTCTGTCTGTGTGCTGTCCTTCGTGTAATTACAGATAGATGAAGCTTCTCCCTTGCCCCTTCTGAGGTCACTAACCAACCAAGTAAGGCATATTTCACTGTCACTTTCCGGGTCATTGACTCCCATCAGGATGTCTGGGTTTGTGATTTCTTTCACTCTGACACCTTTTTTAGGTCCTGAGTATAAACACAAGCATATCCAGTATTTACCATGTGATCTCGCGTTCTCTTTTTTACCCTTTTACTGTGATGCATCTGAAGATGCCATCCTTAGACTCTGGTGGGAGGGTTTCTTTTCTGGCTATTAGTGTCTAGAAAGTAGATTTAACACTTAGAATCATCACAGCTAATACTCAAGATTGATTTATAAGCAGTACATTTGTGGGCAAGGACTAATACGCCTGGGAGTCTGAGGCCATCACTAGTTTTGCACTGTAGTGAAGGGAGACCAATGACAAGTCTTTATTTTTTGTTATCTGTTGGTAGCAGAGGAAAACCTTCTGAGTTGGTATCAGTGCAGACTTCGGCCTAGTTAAGTAATCCATTCAACTTCACTTTCCTGTCATGCTTCATACTGGAAGATCTAATACCTGTTAATAAATCATACTCATCAGTTTCAGAAGAGTTGTGTTGCATTCACTTCTGCATATTAGGAATTGATTTTATACTGCTTGATAGGTCTTGACATGCAGTATATTTAATTATAACTTGCACTTAGAGCATGGTTGTCCAACCTTTTGACTTGCCTGAGCTGCGGTGAGTGAAGAGGGATTATCTTTGGGCCACGTATACATAGGTCTCTCCAAAACTAATCCTATTTATTCCTATTTATTTCCATGTAATGGATAAAAGAACATAATAAGACTGCTTGATTGAGCAAATTCTCAGCTAGAAAACGTTATTTTTCATGTAGTCACCACCACAAGCTATTCATTTTTGCCAGCAATGAACAGGAGCCTACGTGGCATGCTCTTAAAAGTCTGCAGCAGCGGAGCTGACCCACTGTCACTGCTGTCACCACTGCAGTGCACCACCCACCACCTCACAGTGCTCACATCCACTGTTCAGTCTCCATCAGTGTTCAGCAAGTGCTGAGGAATGTCAGCGGGTGCCATTTTTCCTGCACAGAGGAACTCAGTGCCTCACATGCACTTCAATTTCAGATGCCATTCTGTCAGTCTGCCCCTCTGCTGCCTGTCACACAGCAACAGCATGTAATGGGGTATTTGTGGGAAGGTTCAGCCTCTACTGCCATACCACCAACATCCGCCTCTGACGTTGTGGGCCAACAGAATAACACAGGAAGCATTACTTTCATCACAGCTCTCCTTAAATATATACTACAGTTAATATATGTAGAGTAAAAAACCTTATTTTAATTATTATTTTCTTTCATTAAAACATATAAAAAAGAGAGTGATGAGACCATAAAACTGCTGGGATATGTGACCTTGCTTTTGTGAAACGAACACATCAGTCAGGTTCAGTGGCTGTAATTCATAGTGAGTTCTCAAGGTGTTCATCAGAGATGTTTGATGAAATTTTACCCTTCCTGTACTTCATCCTTCAAAGCAGATGCTCACAAATGTACGCAGTGCCAAAAAGTGATGGCACAAGTAAGGTGTGACTGTGAAGTGAGGGATGTGTCTCTCTGATAAGAGGACTTATAAAAGTTTGGTAAAGAGATGATCAAGTTTTGGGTTGCAACTCTTTACATTCCATTTGACAATTTATGAGTAATGTATTTATGTTAACTGAAAATGGCGTTGCAAATTAACCAAGAAATGGATGATTTTTTGGGCAGTCTTGAAACATATCCTCAAATTCCTTTATCAGAGCAGAAAGCACAATGGCTGCATGTTTTCTGCCGTTCCCAGGACTGTGTTTAGCTAATGTGTCAAAATCCATAAACTTATTTGCCACCACTTTTAAGCAGTCCATCCAGAACTGGCCTCTGGTCTCTTGCTGAGATGGGTGTGGAGAAGATGGGCAGGCATACCCCTTCTCTCAGTCACGGACCACTACTAGGTTCAGATTGTTTGCTGCGCATATGGTCTGTGCACTCCCAAGTGATCTGGCAGTTCTGTGCTCAGCACTGCAGTGCTGGGTAATACACACAGCAGCCATGGTGGTTTCTGGAGGCTGCCAGCCTTTTAAGCTTAAGTTAGGATAATCTCATATCTCACTTTGTACCTGCCATCCTCTTCTGTGATGACCCTTTGTAGTATGTGTTCTATTCTGCTGCATGCCTAGAGCATTTAGGATTTTCTTTGTATACTTGGTTTTCTTTCAGTCAGACAGTCTTTGTTCTAAGTTGGATCTTCCAAGATCTTCGGAAGTTTCCATACTGCATCTCTGCTTTTAGTGGAAACCTGTAATTCCCTCTTATTCTTGATGCATGCAGATCTGATCCAAGTGAGCTTTTAAAGGTTTTTTGATGCTCTCAATTGGTGTCTTTAGTTTTGCTTCCAATTTCTATTGAAGTAAAATGCTAGCAAGGAAATACAACTGACTGCAGACAGGAAAAGCAACCTGCTGTATCTGTTGCAGGCGTGATTCTGCTGTGGCCAGGGAAAGAGAGCAGCCCTCTGAAAATGTTGACAGTTTATAAGGATTTTATGGGGAAGGTCCATAGGAAATGCAGTTCCTCAACCTGGCTGTCTGGACCTACAGATCACAGGGGAAGAAAAAAAAGTAGAAAGAAAAGAAAAGGAAAAAAAGGGGGATTCCTCCCTTTCTTTCATGGGCATCTTGTTACTCACTAAACAGGGGCTGTGCGTCTGGATATTAACCTAATGGAATATTAAGTGGAATATAAGCCTGCATGGCTGGATTACACATTATAGACGTATCGGAGATTCTTTGCTTGCTTTCTTGTTTGAAGTTAGCAAATTGCTTCAATGAAAGGGAGTTGTTTGTTTAAAGCTGTTGTGAGCTTGTTGGCAGCAGCAGCTGTGCTTGCTGGGATTTCCATTTCAGGTACCAAATATATGTGAACTTGTAATCTAACCCAAGAAAGATACCGGCTTTCGCCTTTCAAATGTGTATCCATGTTTATGGCATAACCAGTGGAATTTCTTGTGAATGAGGACATGAAAGAACAAGCAGACTGGAAATGGAAGCAGGCAACAAAAACGTGGTGTAAATGGAACAAAGGCACTGCAAGGGGCTGCACTATAGACATCTGCTGCATGCAATGTTACCATCTCAGTGTTAGGAACAAGTATGAGACAGGGAAAAAAACAACCCCATCTTACAGGAACTTTCATAGAATCATAGAATGGCCTGGGATGAAAAAGGCCATAATGATCATCTACTTTCAATTCCCCTGCTGTGGGCAGGGTTGCCAGCTACCAGACCAGGCTGCCCGTGGCCACAACTTTCAACTGTAATATGGCTTTCTTAATCATCTGATATACAGCAGCTCCTGGAAACCCCAGTCCAACAAGTTTTGGACACCTGCGCTGTCTTCTGTTGCACTTTATGCCACTTGCTTATGTAGATAAGTGCTCTGAAATGTCTGGATGTTAGCCATTATCTATTCTGGACGTACAGTTCTTGATGAAATGAGTAGCGTCTGTAAAAACTTAAGAGTGGACAGTGACTCTAATGACATGCATGAATGTGTTAAATCCAGTCAGTTTTTTCTTTCAGTTGCTTGAAATACATATTTTTCACCCTCAGTTTGTGTTTTCACTGTTGGTAAGTTCAGGCTTCTAACATGAACTGTGTAAAGGAAAGGGGACTTTTGACCAAAAACTGAATTGAAAGTTTTTTCTCCAGGATCGGAGATGAAAAGCTTTATTAGTCAGCAGCAGTGCTGCCTTCAGTAATTTCAAGAGCTTTTGCAGGTGTGATAGAGGCCTCTTGCCATGTCCTAAGCCACAATGCATTGCTTCTCTCTCTAAGGCAGTTGGTGGGTGCCATCATTTGTGCATGTAATACCGGAAAGAGATCTCCTTTGAGATACTCCATACCACTCAGTGTTGGACGTTTTATATGGCTTATAACAATTTACAGATGTCTTACCTTCAGAAATCACAGTGGCTATGATATTAGGGGTGGGTGAATTAAATGTAACCCTTAAAAAGTGGCCTTAGAAAGGAAGAGTTTCCATTATTAGAAAATATTCTGGGTATTGTGCAGTTTAAAGGGAAGGTTTATTTTTTCGTGCTGCCACCATCTCAAATACTGACAAAGCCAAAGCTGACAAGTACTTTAAGAACAGCTGACACTTATCTTAAAATTACCTGGTTACTCACTGACTTTTTTTTTTCTCTCCCTCAGCGTGAACGAACGTGATCATTTGTTAAAAAGGCTCGGCAGGAAAACTCCTCCGAGCCTTTTCCGTGCTCATTCTGTCCAGCAAAGTGTATCACGTAAGTAACGGCTCATGTATGCATGTGTGTTGCACAGCAGTCAGTCCCAGATGAGTGAAGCGAAAGGTGATTACTTTTTAATTAAATTGTAGGTAGAGATAATCTAGTGCAGAAGCTGAGCTGCCAACCAGGAGACATACATTTGGAAGTGGAATTAGTGTATTTGGCCCTAGGCAAGCAGAGCTCAAATGTGGATAATTCCCTAGGATCCAATCAACGGGCCCAGATGACAAAATCCCAACATGCAGATTCTCTAAACGTAAAATCCTGATAGTCTCAAGAATGCTGTGAGATCAAAAACTCTGCAGGATAAAATAAATGTTGTGATAGAGCCTAGCTTAAATAGAAATGGCATCTTTATTCATAAAGTCTTATTAGTTGTGGTTAACTGAGAATACGGTGATATTTCAGGATGCTGACTGGGAGTTATGTATGTGTCTGATGAGGAAAGCCATGGCGTGCAGAACTGCATTCCCTCTTTGTCCTCTGTAGGGAGGAGAGGTGACCTCACACCTCCTCAGTGATGCTATTTGGAATAAATTGCCAGTGTTTAAGTCATCCATTTATTCATCTTCCGGGAGAAACGCATGACAGGCCTCTATCTGCCAGACCTGGGTTTTTTTGCTCATCTTACTAAGGAAATAACCCCCTGCATGCAGCACTGCTGCTCTGAGGGCAAGGGGCAGGCAGTGGGGATTTGGGTTTTGTATTACTGTTGCAATGAGAAGTTAGACCATTGACTGCTCAAGACTCCTAGAAAGCTAACTGGAGTCGAATCTCATTTGCTGACTGTATTGTTTTCTGTGGCAGAAATGTGGCTCATGTCGTGGTGGCACGGCTGGGATTTGAGAGCTCAAATGCCTGAGGAATTCTTGTTTTCCATGGGAAATTTCATCAGAATGGGTGGAACACTGATGAATCTGCTTGTCTTTGTCCTTTACAAAACAGCTGTAAGGATGTTGCTGTCAATGGGATGTAGGGTCTTTAGTTATCAGTCTCATTGCTCCTGGCAAAGGAGATCGATGTGCCAAGCAGCCCTGTGGACCATGTGCTCCTTCCAGCATCTAATCTCATGAGTCAGGGAGATCGGGACACTGACTGCAGCTCTGCCGCAGGCACACAAATGTGTTCTGTGAGGGAATTCCGAGGAGGAGGATTGGCAGAAGGAACTGGTAAAATACGTAAATAAATTGCTGTCGAGGAAGTCTGCTGTAGACACCAAAGTGCAGGAGGGAGATGCACCAGTAGTGAATGGTCAGACCTGATACGTGCTTTTAGTTTGGTGTAGCACATATCAGTACCTTAATAAGCAAATTGCTATCGGGTAAGAAAAATGAGGCATCTAAATAAACTCTTCAGTTCAGTAATGAACTGAAATGCTAAAGAAGTCAGCACGGTCAGGACAGGTTATGGTCAGCGGTCTGTGTTTCACATGAACATACATTTGATTGTGAAGATGTTAGGTTTCAAAGACTCTTTCTACAGCACGTCCATGATTCTTTAACATTTCCATCATCCCTTGTCAAATGTGTTTTCAAATGTTGCATAGCTGTACAAGGCCATGTGAAATTCGGAGAGCGCACGTGCTGTTTTCACAGCCCTACATTGTATAACTGTTTACTAAATGCTGGAAATCTTCAAAGCAAGGAATTGATGAATAGGGCAGTTGCCTTGACTTGCTGGGCCAGTATCTTAAATCACACTTCATGCACTCTGTGTGAAGTCTTGAACTGTTGGTGTGTTATTGCCATACTTCAAGCTCTCAGCCTGTGAAGGCCACTTCTTCCAAAAATCGCTTGTGTGACTTCAGCTCGGAGTCTGACACTTGCATATAAAACATTAAAATGGTTTGTTTAGTTAGGGCTGACAAAGGCTTAAGCAAATCAACTGCTTTGGTCCCAGCGAGGAAGAAAAATGAGGTTAGACTTCCTAGAACAGATTGTAAGGATGCAGTACTGCTTTGAGATGAACTTTTGACAGAAAATGCTCCCAGCTTTTTGGTGAGGAAGCAATGCCTATATAATTAGTTTCAGTCCTATGGAGGCAAGCGCTAGCAAAATATTGCAAGGAGTTTCAGGGCTAGTTCTGCAGTGGCGGGGGAAGATGGCAGAGGGTAAGCCTGCTCAGCCCTGTGGTGAGTGGGAAAGAGGAGCTCTCACAGTGTCTCATAGCTTTCTGTTGGTGAGCTGTCCCCTTTTCTAAAGAGTCAGCAAACAAGCCAAGTCTCCATCCCAGTTACTGTCTTGTCTTTTTTAGCTCTGACTTTGTGGAAGTAGCAGCTCCTTTAGACAAGCTCTGTGGACACCAAAGATAGTTCTTTAGTCCCCTGTCTTCCTTGCATGACTGGCCTCTGCCACCTGTGTCCCCAGAGCCTCACCAGCAGGACAGGAGGGTGATGCTGTCCCATTTCCTCAGGTGCCTTCATCCTTGGCTGTCTCTAAGGAATGTCCAATACAGTCTCCCCAGTGCAGATCCACTCTCATAATTCAGAGTACCCTGTCAGCGTTCAGTTGTCATTTGTCTCTGCACGCTCTTACAAACAGAGCGGAATCCTCCTGTTAAGCACTGCTCTGGCAGAATTCCCCTTGAAATGCAGAGTGCCGTGCCTGAATGAGGATTAACGTGCTTGGCCCAGATTTCCTATGTTTGCAAAGAAAATCCCTCTTCCTTCAACAGTATAATGTGATTGCATAGAGTAAAAGTGAACACAGGGCGTATGGTTTGCACCTTATTAATCAGTGGGAAAAAAGCACCTGTCAGCTGAGGTTTGTTTCACAGCACGGGGGCTGACGAATAATAAATAATAATAATGTGTTCATGCTGAGGACTCTAATCTTACCATTTATTTTCCACTAGCAGACACCTCCTTCCTCTCACTTTACTCATGGTGCATTTTGATTTGAAAAACAACAGGGTAGCTACTTCAGAAGCTTTTAAAACTCCATTCCCTACTATCTTATGTGTGTTGGAAATATATCATCTCTGCCATTGTTTTTTTTTTACAAGGTAGCTACGTATTTGCTGACTGTTGAGTAATATGACTGTACTTTAAAATCGTCTTAAGGAAAAGAAGTGGGAATAATTAGTTTAGAATCGATGCTGAGGCATCTGGCTCTGTATTCTACATGCACATTCCCATAAGTTAGTATCTGGGAAAACAGAGATGGGACCATTTGTCAGGAATTCCTCTTGGGTCCTTTAGAAAACACAGGCATGGTTTATCAGCAGGGAAATGAATGATTTCTGTAAGCGTCAGTCAGAATGCAGAAGATCTAAAGCAGCTCTTGCTTTCCCAGGATCAGTGGAAGAGGCTTCTCTGAGAAGTCAAAGTTGAGTCTGCATTTGCAGTTTAACTGGGAGGCGTGAATTGTAACATCTTACTAAGTCTCCTTAAAAGCCACGCAGAACAGTGTTTGGCCTGAGAGAGAATTCGGCTGGCCAAGCAATGCTCTAACACTGAGTTTTGTTTTGTCAGACGTTTTGGTAGACATGGAACTTTTTAAAGGATTTTTTTTTTACAGTTCATTTCCATTTTAGCGGATTTGAACGTGGGTGTTTTTCTCCCAAGACAAACAATATGATGGCACAAGGCATCTTACAGCGCACACTGCTGTGTGTATGAAATAGTGGAATGCTCAGGAAGGAAAGATTTCTGGGAGGCTCCCAGCCAGAATCACTGTTTGTTCAGCAAACCCGGCAGTTCAGGTGTATCAGATGAGCACAAGGAGCAGGAAGCCTCCAAAATAAATCTCTGAAGTACTTAAAGATGTGCACAGTCTTTCAGTGAGCAGATTTTTACACCAGCACAGAGTCATAGGAGTTGGAAGGGGCCTCTGGAGATCATGTAGCCCAGCATCCTGCTCTCTGATCCCCATCTTGGAAGCTGTTGCACGTGAGTGAGCTGCTGAGATGGAGCGGTGTGTTCTGCACATTCAGGATGTGTGCAGAGAGGGTTTCTCTAATGTAGCGTTGTATGGACCATTGCAGGGAACAGAAAATGATGATGTTAAATTAGAAACCTGATGGGAGACTAGATTCCGATTTACTAATAGAATATCAAAGCTTTAAAAGAAAAAAAGCAAACCACCAGAATTCCTTAGGTTGCCTGATAGTATCGGGTACCAAGGAAACCTTAGATTTGATGAGGGTGTAATCTCCGCTTAACAAATGAGCCACGCTGACGGAGATTTAGGAGTGCTCCTTCCCTCCGTTCACAGGAGGTCTCTGAGGACAAAGGTTCTTCCTTCTGCAGCGGCTGCGAGTGGCTGTGCCCACAGAGCCCCCAAGAAGCGTGTTCCATCCTGGGGCTGGAACAATGGGAGCCTTGTTCTGTGGGCAGGCTCCTAGGTGTGGTTTTAAAGCCAGGGTTTGGGGAAAAGTTCAAACTTCCAAAGTGTTCCCTAGTAACTGGCTGGTGGAAACTGTCATTGTTTTTGGATGGGGTCTGAAAGCAGTGGAAATGGAGAGTGGAAATGGAGAATGAGAATGGGCCGTGAGCGTTCACAGCATTCTCATTCTGCAAGGCATAGACAGCTGCCTGAGCAGCTTGAAGCTCAAGCTTAATCATCATACGGATTAAAAGTATGGTATGAAATGATCTTGCTGTATAGAGATCAACAGTAGAAGTGTCAGATATACTGCCAAATGTCCAGTTTTGACTGAATAGGGGCAAGGTGCAAGTACTGCCATCATAGCCTTTCCCCTAACAAATGCACAAAAACCTTGTTGCTGATATTCAGGAGTGAATTAAGAACACGAGGATGTAGGAATGCCACTGGTATTCTTAACCATTGCTCATCTTAACCCAGCAAAAAGTTCTGCTGGTGTGTGTTAAATGTCTTTACCTGATTGCATTTTACTTTGGCTTTACAGAGTGGTTGTTCTGCCTAGCTGTTCTGTAGCACTGGAAATAAGCAGGTAATGGAAAGATACCTAAGTCTGGCAGGCTGCATGCAGTTTGTGCAGTAAGCAGTGCTTTCTGCAGTAGTTATAGCAGTTGAATCTACTGAATCTACTGGTAAGCGAGTAGGGCAAAGCCATCTCAATGCACATCAAGTTATGGAGCACAGCTGCCAGGCTGTTAGGGCTTCATCTTGAAGTCTATGACCAAACTGACTTTCCATTGAGAATTTTGCCAAAAAAGCTGACAGGAGGCTGGTCCTTCAAATGGAAGAATCCCACCAGGGGTATTTGTTAGGTGAGAGTCCACCCTTTTTTAGATGAAGGCCTGTTTTGTAAATAGTTCCTTCGCAGTTCTACGGGATGCATATAGCTTTTCCAAAAGAGTTGTATTTCATGAATATGCTTTGTGAACCTTCAGCTAGAGACAGGAAAGCCCAAGCTGTACCTCTGTAGCTGTATGTATATTGGCACGGAATCTCTCAGGAAAAATGAATAGGGATGCCAGGATCAGTCACGTAATGAAGTCGAAGTTCCTTCAGTGTTACAATCACTCCAAGTGGGAAATGTGATTGCTCTTAGTTCTGGATGGTGTATTTCTGTTTGAACCTCCTTCATCTGCTAGCAAAAGTTTCCTGCCATGCTTGTGGTTCAGGTCAGTTAATCTTCTGCTAGTGTGCCCTTCTGCTAAGGTAGGGTACGTTCTGCCTTCTGAACTCAAATCTCCAGCAGTGTCCCTGTGGATTCAGAGGTGATGTTGACCCCCATTCTGTGAGAGGAGAAGACCCTCCTGAGTAACTACACAAGACTCTCTTCCCAGCAAGGTCTCCTTCATATCTTGCTCCAGCCTTTTCTCTCTGGGTACATGATCCAGGGGGAATATGGCTTGAGTCTGTTAAGGGAGGACTCCCGAAATATGTCTCTGGGCAGTACTTGGCACATCTGTCCTCTCTTACCTGGTGCTGCATCTCTCAGCCTGGGGTGGCTCTGAGGCAGGATTTGAGTTCATGAGCTCCCGCTTCCAGGGCTGTGGTATCATTCCTGGGTTCTCCTAGGCAGGGTCCACACCTGCTAACTCTTGTTCACTTTCTTACTACAAAGCCTTATCAGGTTCTGCGTACCCTGTGACATTTTCTCTATATTTTGAAACAACACAAATCTTTTCTATTCTAACTACTCATTTTCAGTGACAGTATCCTTTCTTGGTGTCACAGACAATATCGTGCTTTGCTCTGTTCAGAATTTTCTGTAAACTAGTGGCTGATTTTAATATTGAGTTTCACTGTCTCAGTCCATTAGTTGTTGTCAGTGTGGTGTTTTGCAGACAGTGTCAGAAACGTCACTTGCCTTGTCCACAATGCTTGAAAAGAAATCAGACATGTAGTTCTCATCTGAGTAATTTCTAGGGAGGCTAAAGGGTTACGTTAGCTCACAGAATTAACTTGTGCAAAACAGAGACTTCCAGAATGCGTTGAAGTTTCATTTCTTCAAGATTTGGGTGACTAGCCAAGAGCTTCTCAATGCGATTTGTCAGGTGACACCTGGGAACTTGCTGAAAAACTTAGGAAGATGAGACTCAGATCCAGCTGTGGTGGAGACATTTCTGTGCTCCTCCAGGCAGAGCACAGATACCACACAGACGGTAGCATCAACCAAGAATGCAAATCTCCACCTGCACGTTCAGTCCTTAAAGAAGCTCTGCTACCGTGGGAGTCAAGCTGGTGTCCAAACTCTATGCAAAGTTTGTTAGCTGGGTCAGCTCAGAGGAAATGTTGACCATGTACACTAACATGGCCTGGGAGGGAACAGTAAGGCAGAGCTGGCAGGTATCCACATGGGCACAGCTGTAGATGACAGAAGTGCAGCATAGAAATGAAGATCATTCCTGTCTGCATTGTAACTTCAGCAATACCTAAAACTGTTGGTAAAAACAGGCTGTGCCCCTGAGCTGAACTGCAGTAATTTTTCTTCTTCCTTTGCTTTTTCAGATGGATATGCATTTTCTCAAGAAGAACACGGTGTTGTCTCTCAGTCACAAGTTGTTCGATCCTACGACACAACCAAAAGGAGAAGAGAGATAGAATAAATGGTTCTTTGCTTGATGGGTGGTGGGAATAATGGGATTTGGATCAGTGCATCCACTCTTGACACATTCTTGACTAGAGTTGGCAGCAGCAGCCAAAACACCAGAGAACTCGTTTCTGTGGCCTTAGCCAACACGTTTCTGTATTCTCCCTGCAAACCTTGAGTAGTACGTATTGTGGGGGGAAATCATTGTTTGACTTCAGTTGCAAAGCCCTGCCTAAAGTTTTGTTTATGTTGTTATGAAGCAGTTGACTGTGCTATGTGAGGTGTGAAATTAAAAGCAATGTTTTACCACTGTTTAAAGCATCAGCATAAGGTTGTTCTGGGAGAAAAGCTGAAAATTTATGTTCCATGAGAAATCAGCCTTTGCTTAATTGGAACAGGGTGCTGAGATTTCCTGTTTTGTTACATACAGACCAGGAGCACACGGCTGCATGCAGACCTTATTCCCTCCAGCACTCACTGATTACTAGATTTAACTGAAATATTTAACAGACAATTTGGCATAAAAGTTTTGATTGCAGTGGAAACGCAATCCGTAGCTAAAAATGCTTATTTGCCTTCTTATGACAGAATAACACAATAGCAATGAGTTATATAGAATACTTCTTGCCCACTTACGGGATTTATTAGGGCTCTATCTTAGCTTTCTGAAAACAGATTAATAGCTTACTCACACACAGCCGGGCTGTGGGAGTTGGAGAGCTTGCCAGGCGGCTGTGTGGGGCACGTGGCATCCTCACAAAAAGGAACTCACATAGATAACTCTGCAGGTTGTATTTCGATGTGCACTTCAGATTTAGCCTGGGATTTCCCTCCATTACCCCATTCCCATTTTAACAATAGAAGGAACCAGTGGGGGCAGAGAGGTAGAAGCTGTTCACATCTGTAGACAGAAGAGCCTGTGCAGACGCACGGGAGCCTTGTGCCGTGATCCTACAGAGGCGTTCCTCCGGCCAGGTGGGATGGGCGGGCTGGGGGAAGTTAGGAAAGGTCAACACGCCTGTGTGTGCACGTGCACACAGAGCTGCTCATTGTGGGGAGGAGGCCTGCTGTTTGTTTGTGCGGCCCTTCTCTAGAGCAGATCCGTCCGCAGGCTGCCTGCCCTCTGCGTGGTGAGCCCTGGGAGGAATGCTGCCTTCACTGACTCGCTCTGTGAGTGGGGCAAGCGTGCTGCTGCATACATTGGCACTATGGAAAAAGAAGGAAAACTGGGGCATAATTTAAAGCTGAAAGAGCTCTTAGAAAGCTTATGCTGTCCTCCAGACAAGTTCTATTAATTTTAGTCGCCAAGCCACGTTTCTGAATAGCATAAAGTAAATACTGCTGTGTTCTAGCCGGGTTTTGTGGTTAATGTATATACTGCATCTGTGCGTTTAAAAAGTTGGCGCTGTTTCTTGCCCTATTGACCGTCATCCAGAAACTTTTGTTGATTTAAATATATCCGAAAGCAATTTGAAGATGAATATTTATGCTTAGCAAAGAGAAAAAAAAGCCGGCCTGGCCCACTGGTTTCACCTCACTGATGGGCTGTGAGTGGATGCCGGCGCTCCAGCAGCAGGCCGGTTCCCAATGCCACCTCAGGGGCCCGAGTCCCCTCCCAGGTTAAGAAGAAGGTTTGGCTCCTGCGGCACCAGGCAGGATCGCTCCTGGATTAGGTTGATGGCTCAGAGGGAAAAGTCATCACCTTCTTTCTGCAGTGCTAATGAGACAATTATGCAGTAAGGGGAAATTGCAAATAATTTTGCCATAGGCGCGAATGTCCAGGGGCCAAGTGTGTGCGTGTGTGTGTTTTTCTGGGAGATTGCTTTTGTTTAAGGGCAGGAATTCTGGGGGAGAGAATAAATAAGGGGAGGCTAAACCTGATCCCGGGAGCTTGCAAATCTTAATCCCGATCTAACCTGTTAAACAGTTTCTTTCACTTAGAAGCAGAATCTTTTTAGGAAATGTGTGGTGTCTTCAAATCTGCTAACTGCTCCTTCCTTCTGTAGCACCACAAGGAAAATTCACTTCCCGCTGAGACAACGTGAGACCAGCTCACTCTTTGTATTCTAAGCCACACATAAACATCGGTATGTAAACAGTTTGGAGGTTCTTCTTGAGGATGCTGGAAAAAAAAACGTTTAAAAACCTCTGAATAACGGAGAAGGGCAAATAAATGTGTTGAGCAGAGAACAGAAGGGATCCCAGAGTCTTTTCTGTTCTTAACATGGCCCAACAAATGTCTTACAGAGCCAATGAGGGGTGCCGGGGAGGAGCAGCTGCCATCCCATGTGATTTATTTTATTGGCACAGGCCGTGGGCCGCATCGCTCTGACCTCTCTGTAAATTGAGGTCAGAGGGGGGCACGAAGACAAACCCTCCCTCGAGCGAGTGGGGGCTTGGATCGAGGTCCGTGTGTTGGATGTCAGCTCAATGGGAATTACACATGGGGTTTGTCACACGGCTATACAGTATGTGACACCGGGGCTGGCGGGTCAGGCTTTACCATCACTGTAAGGCCTTAATCTCTATCTGAGTTAATCCTGCGGAGCCCACCCAGGTCAAGGCCTGGCATTCTTCTTGTTCTTTGGAGTCGTTACAGGAATTAATCTGTTGTAATACACTGTAGGCTGGATGTTGGAGTTGCTTGCTGTTGTGAACAATGATTAGGTGTATTGCAGTGTCACGTTAACAACAGGAGAAGGGCAGCTGTTCTGTATCAGCAGGATTCCCTGTTCATTAACACAAATGCACGCAGCAATAACAGCGACCTTTGAAAGCACTCCGTGGAGATGTCATCAGTTAGACAGGGTAGCGGAGCAGAGGGAATGGGAGGTTTCTGCTTGACTGTCCAGATTTAACTACCTGGGGTTGAGTAGAGAAGGGTTTCTTCAGCAGCTCTCTGCACTGACCACAGTGGTGGGGCTTGGTTCGGTTCGGGTCTCCTTCAGTATTCAGGAAGAAGTCACGATTTTCCTGAGTTAAATCTGGATCTGGTTGCTCCTTTTTGAGGTGCCCTTCCTTTGGCAGCCACACGGTAACAACTGAGCAGCAGGGAGCTGAGCAGTGCTGAGACGTTTCCTCTTCCCCACCAGGGCTGCAGGCCTTGCTGTGGGGGGCTGGCTGGGAAGTCAGGAATTACTTGTCAAGCAGAAATGGCAAATAACCAATACAAGTATCCGAGTCAAACTAAGCTGCTAATGTATCTGAATTGTGTCTGGAGTTAGCACGAACTGTAGGGATGTAAATTAAGATAGCAGTCAAGCCTCACTGTCGGCACTTCACCAGCCCACACACTTGTCCATGCGTGCCAGAAGTGTGCAGGCTCAGCCTGCCCCGCCAGCAGCACGCAGCAGATGCTGCACGGAAGGGCTCTGTTCCTAAGCCTGCATGATTTTTGCAGCGTGTACTTGGGCGTGTTGGCTGAGAGGCAATCAGTGCACCCTGAGCAGGTGCTCACCCACAGCAGCACGTTGGATTTGTCAGCTAAATCCCTGGTTTAATGGCACGGAGGGTATTTTACCTTAGTCTTGGATCATCACATTATCAATGCCTTAAACTTCTATCAGTTTGCAGGGCACACTCCCAGCCTCTCACTGAGCTTACTGCTGAGCAGGACATGACGACAGGAAACACCACCACAGGTCTTTCCAGCCATAATGGGTTGGAGGAGAAATTGGCTGTCTGTGCTGTATCTGTGGCCTCCTGGCCTGGTTGCACCAGTCCCTGCTCACACCATCACAGCTGAACGGCTGTTACATGTAGGCACTAGCGCTGTGTATGGAGGAGGCCGCAGAACCTGTCAGTACAACGCATGACAAAGGCAAGCCACATATGGGTGCAAAGAATAACTTACCATCCCTTCACCTGGCAATAAGATGAATGGAGGCTTTGAGCCGTGTTTGCAAATGAAAACTAGAGAGTGGCCTGTGCTGCTTGGCTGCAAAGGTGCATCCCAAAGGTGATTGCTTCTCAGTGACCTGCAGATGGCCCAGATGATCTGAGCGTTAGCTGTCCTGCCACCTGCTCTGGGATGGGTGGTCAGGAAGAGCGAGGGAGCTGGGGGTGAAACGGCTGGGCAGGGACTGCTGCAGCTGCTAGCAGGGGAGCGGCCATCCCCAGAGAGCCATGATAAAGTTGCTTCCTGGGTTCCTTCCTGGACTTCTGGGCTGGGAGTAGGCATGCTGCAGTGCTCTTATCTTCTGCAGCTGAGGTCTCTCTGGCACCAAGCTGGGTCCTGAGCCTGGAGAAAGGGGACACATCACTGCCAGCAGCCTCTGCTGTACAGTGTAGGTGCCAGTGGTTGGTTTGTGGGACAGCATGCAGGCTTGTTGCTGGCTGCTGTTTGCCCCAGGAACACACGGAGCAGACACTGGGTGCCTCAGTTGTCCAGGGAGCAGATTTCTCAGGTAGATCTCATCAGTGGTGCTCCTGGGCTGGCTCCTGTCCTGTGGGCAGGCGGAGCAGCCCTGTTGGTCAGGACAGCCAGCCTTGAAGGTTGGGGGCTGTTTCATGCCAAGTTAGGGCCTACTCATTTGTGGTGTGGACAGAAGGTAAACATCTTCTGAAACCTTCCTTTATGCGCGATGATGAGACAAGCTGCTTGAAAGCTGCAGGGTTTCTCTCGCGGCATCTCTATGGACGCTGAAGCGAAACGTAAGTGGGTAAAGGACTGATTTGGTGCAGGCAGCCCCAGCTCGGGGCAGTTGTGCAAAGCCTAACAATGAAGGAAAGCCAAAATATTGCCCAAGTGTCACCGCGCATAACTGTGAGGTCAGCACCCCTGTAATTACAGAGTGATGAAGCTGAGGGAGAGAAAGCCGACATTTAGAGAAAGACGTGATTGTTTGAGGTTCTGGACACCTTACTGGGTGGCTTCCCCGAGAAGATGTTCCAGATGTTGTCTTGGCATAAATTAATCCCCTTCAAAACATCTGCTGGGCTTCTTGGAAAACATGGAGTTGAACAGCTGCCGTGTGTGCTCTGCTTTGCCCTTCTGGTTGATGTGCTGGTTTAGCAGGTGAGTGCAGACACACTGCCCTTACCTCCAGCAGCACGTGGACTGAAAGCAGCCCCAGGCAGCTCCCAGCTCTCCTTGAGCAGGACCTGGGCTGATGGCAGCAGTGAGGCGGCTGAGCCCCGTGGGTCTGTGTGGGAAAATCTGCCCCAAAGCGCAGCCATTGGTTTGGGAGGTCACGCATTCAGCGGTCTGAGTGACAGGATCCTTACCCACATCTTTTTCATCAGCGAGCAGAGTCGTGTGCTTGTCTGTCATATCTGTGCTCAACTTGCTTAAATATTGTTAGAGATGGAGGGGTTTTAATCTGGGTATGCAGCGCAGAGCGGTGCTGTGGGGGAATGTTTAATTGGCTCCCAGCAGAGCAGCGGGAGCTGGGTGCTGTGTGGGTTTTCCTCCAGAAGCCTTCCCATTTTCACCTTCTATTCATGTCCTCTGGTCCTTTCAGCGCAGCATCGCATTACAGTGGGGTTTGTTTCCCTCCCAGACTGAATACAAACAAAGGTCATTTACTCGTATTTTTAGGAGGTTCTGAAAACTTAGCGAATTTGTAGCTTTGAACAGCACTGTTGACTGTTGTATGTCTGCACAAAAATATTTCCAATAAACCTTTTATTAAAGCAACTCAACGGACTCAGGCTTGCTTGTTTTATCCACCCCACAAGTTCTGCAGCGAGAGCTCAGCATTGAATGCACTGCACATTTCGCCTGCAAAGCTGCTGTCAGGGTCAGTTGGGGTTTTTATTACTTTCTGGGTATGGGGACACCTCTGTTAGTGCCACGGGCGAGACCTGGGTTCTTCACAGCGGGGTGAGTCAGGCCCAGCCACAAGGAGAGTGTCCGGGTAAGAGCAGTGCCGGCAGGCTGCTGGTGTGTGCCTGGTGTTTGAATGGTGTCAGGAGGAGGAGAGCCATCTATTCCTGTAAAGTAGGTGGGCAGGCTTCTCTCCTACAACTGCTTTGTGTGATCTCACCATGGCTTCACTATAATGAGCCTGGGAGATCTTTGTTAACACCTAAGTCACACAGACACAGCTGAGTAAAATGAAGCCCTGGACTCTCCACTGCTCTTTTTCCCATAGCTCAGTTTGCAGGGGGATGTTCACCACAGGGCCTGCACGCTGCAGGGGTGAGGATGGCCTGGTGGTGCACCAGCCAGTGACACGGGGACATCAATACTGTTGTTCCCCAGAGCATCCTGAGCACTGTCCTTCCCCAGAGCACCCCAAGGGCTGGGCAGGCACCCTGCTGCTCTGCAGGCAGAGGAGCACAGCACCCAGCTGTGCCACTGGTGCTCCTCTCCTTGCTTGGAGGAGCAACTCTCATGCTCGCTTTCCTCATGCAAGGCTCGCAGCCCACGGCCTCACACAAGGGCTCTCCTGACCCAGTCGACTCCATACCTGCAGGCCCTGGGGGACACACAGAGCATGCCCAGCCAGCAGCAGTGCCAGGTGACTGCTGTGTGTTCACCATCCACCCAGTAGAGCTCTGGTGACCTCAGCGAGAATTGCACGATCCCCATAGAAAGTAAAAGTGCGTGGGCCTTAGCAAAGATCTCTTTGTCCAGATACTGTTAGATACTGGTGTTAAATAGATTTCCGCAGGAACAAAATGCATATTTATACGTAGTCTGGCTAAAGCTGTTCGTCTTTAGGGTGCTATAACTTGATGTTTTTTTCCTTGCAGATTGTCGCACTGCTGACTGAGCCATTTTTAAGAGCCTAGAGAGACTCGTTTCAACCAACAAATTACTTCTGGATTTTTTAAATGTAGGAAACAAAGAGGGGTTGTAAGCCAAGTTTCCCCATTTGCTTTACAAGTCACTGTTGGAGCACGTTTCCAAGTGCTTTTATCCCAGAAGCCCTGGTACCTGATGTGTCCCCTTGTGCCATGGCCTGGCACAGAGTGCAGGGACCCCTCACACTGCCACATGAGCACCTGCACCAACATCAGGCTGGTGATAGACGTGAATAAAGCTTTATTCACCTGGCTGTGGGAGAAGGTGGTGGCTCCCTGCGCTGTCCTCTGCAGTGCGCTGGGAGCGAGATAACCCTTGGAATTGCTAAGCGTAACGAATTGCTGCTTACACCCCTGATTAGAGACGTGAGCGAATTACCCCTCTGCACCCCCAGCACTGTGACAGATGAGCGCCCGCTGCTCGCGTCCCCCAGCACACATTTGCAGGAGCAGCTGCTGAGGCTGTCGCCGGCGTCCTCGGTGCCTCATACCAGACCAAAACGGAATCAAAGGCCCCAAACCCTGAGATTAATGCTCGAGTCTGAAATGGCAGCATTGAAAAAGAAACGTGTAACTGAGAAAGGTCCGGTTGAGGAATGTTAAGCGGGAAGATTTCAGAAACACGATCCTTTTGTGTGAGCTTGCTACAGCAGCACCCGGCCACCGAGCACTGCCCTTCCCCAGGGGCAGCCCTGAGCCCTCAGCTCCACCTGTACTGACTGAGCGGTGAGTCCCAATGAACATGGCAGGAGCAGAGGGTTTCCTGCCTCTTCCTGCTGCGCAGCGGTGCAGCTCCGCAGGGAAGCAAGGCATAGTGTCACTGAATGCCAGCCTCAGGCATCCAGGGTGAGGAGGGGGCTGCACCAGGTGGGAAGGTGAGGCCCTGCTGGTAGTGCTGGGTAGGTGTATGCTGCGTTTCCATGCTGTGTCAGATCTGATTCGTGGTGGACTGACAGTGGAAGAGGCAGTCCCGACCCCTTGCTGTACTTGCCATGGTATCAAATGCTGCCCCACCAGGGTCACATCTGCAAGGCAGTGAGAACTGGGCTTGCTGGGGTAATACAGACACACAAGTACTGACAACCTACCCTGAAGCTACGAGCTTGCAGGACACCAAATCCTGTGGTAACATGCATGGTGGTGCTCGCAAGCCTTGTGTCTGACAGTGCCTGATGGCAAAGAAGCCTCAGCACAGCTGTCACAGCCAACAGCACTCGTTTGCTGGCCCCTGACAGATGCCGTGGGTTGGTGGTTTGTGCTGGAAGCCAGCACCCAGTGCGGGGGGGAGAGGAGACTGGGAGGCTCCCTGCACACAGCAGGATGCAGGTCTGCCTTTAAACCAAGCCCCTGGGTGTGACGGTGCACCAAGCACAGCCGTGGCGTTCAATCTGCACTGCAGGAAACTGGGAAGCCCATTTTCCCCACAATGGGACATTGGCAGTAATGCAGACTGTTGGGTGTGTGAAGGCACCGGGATTCTTTTTCTCAAGTACAAACACTGAGGAGTCAGCAGCTGCATAAGCCAATATTTACTTCTGGAGTAATAAATCACAGCACAAGCTGTGAGCCACGAAGGATGCTCAGCTCAGAGGGACGTCCTGTGCGGAGCCAGACCTGTCCCTGGGGCACAGGAGCACCGCCATCCATCTCTGTGGGCCTCCTGGATGTGGCTCGTGGCTGACATGCCTCGACGTCTGGGGATGAAGGGAAGGTGCTTGGTTTGGTTGGCATCCTCTGACGGGATGCCACCTTGCCCTGGCTAAACAAGACTGAGTCCTATTCCTTTTGTTTCTCCTGCTCCTTCCTACTCAATTTTTAAGTCAACCTACAAACCAGAAGGGGCCGTGCCGACGTGCTGCAGTGCTAACCATGACGGGTTACCAACCAGCCTGATGGGAAGCAGCTCACCCTTCTTTTTTTAATTAATCAACATTTTCCAGCTTGACGTATCATCGTTCTCAGCTTTACTGGAGGTTTTCTGAAGGACTGAAAGGCAAATAAGGGTTTGCTTCCCTGTTTGCTTCTTCTTATCATGTTGAGGAGAAGGGATGCCATTGCCACTCTTACTTGGACACCTGAATTGTGCTTTTGCTATCAGAAATCTACTGAGTGCATGAAAGGACCCTGCAGCAGCAGTATCACCTTTGGTGGGAAATGGGCTCCTCTCCCAACAAGGCCGTGCTGCTACCTAACACCCTAACTCCCCCACCTCCCTGCACGCTGCTACCTGCGCGTGGGATGCAGGGAAATGCTGCAAACCCCACCGAGGACAGAGAAATAATACAAAGGGACCTACAGAAAAGCAAGAAATAATACAAGCAGGAAACAGTAAAATGAGCTTCAGCTTGGAAAAATACGTGGGAATACAGGCAGGGAATAATATTTAGTAACTAATTCAGTGGGAGGAAAAGAATTGGGAGAGCAGAAAACGTGAAGGGCAGAGCTCCAGCAAGACCAAAAGTGAGCAGCAAATGAGATGCTGTGGAAGGGAGGTGCTGAAGTTCACGTGCTGATCCAGGACCTGCAATCTGGCTTGCTCTCACGTGGGATCCCATTCCAAATTCAAGCACAGGATGCTGATTGCACTGAGCTCCACATCAGTTCGCATGGCAGTGCCTGGCAGCAGCTGTATGGGCGCTCTCAGATGCCAGCAGGGGTGGGGGTGGAGCACAGGGCACAGAACCCCCAAGTGCTGCCTGCGTCCCACTGGCTGTTGGTGGTGCTGGGCTGCCCTGGTGCAGTACTGTGGCTCTGGGCACCAAGGGCCTGCTGCCGGCCTCCAGGCCTGAAGGGGTGCAGCTCCAGGGGGGGATTCAGGAAAGCAGTCAGCAGTTGTTCGCACAGTGACTGCTTCCTTCTGCCCACTGTACTGGACTTGGGCACATACAGCACTTGGGGCCAACTCTGCCCCAGCATGGAGGACGTGTGCCACAGAATGAGGCAGTGACAGTGCAGCACGTGGCTCTGCTCCCTGCCACCAACAGCCCCAGCTGGCACAGGCAGCTCCTGACCACTGCTGAGAAAAGAGCCTGCAGTCAGTAGCAAGGTATTGAAAAAGCACTGAAAAAGCGCTCAGTACGTGCCCAACTGCAAGGAAGTGAGAACAGATTTAAGAGGTGTAAACAGCGGGACAAACAGGAGGAATTGTTCAGGGCAGTCTGGGGAGACGAAGCTGAGTAACAGGATGAGAGCTGGCAGGGCCTACAGGCACAGCGGTCAGGAGGGCTGAGCATGGAGCTGCGGGGGAATTAGAAAGGAGGGAAAGACAGGAACTGCACAGCAAACAGCCATCCTGCTGCAGCACCCAGCTGAGCCCGTCTACTCTTGCCTTCCTGCTTGGGTGCACCCACACCACAAAGCCTTGTTTCCTATTCCTGCCTCCTCCACTCGGCCTCGCAGCACCTCCAGGGCAGCTGCTGTGGCTTCCAAAATCTGTCTGACAGCGCAGCCTTGGCTTTGCTGTGCTGGGACACGTTACAGGAAGGGGCAAGCGGGCACCGACTGCACACAGAAATGACTGCGACAAAGCAAACAAGAGGAAAAGTCACACCATAAAGTATTTATTAAGAAACAAAGGGGGCTTTTTTTTTTCTTCATTTGTAAGAAGCACTTCAAATCAAGTGCCCTGCCAGAGATTTAAAAGCTATATCAAACGGTAACATTGGTTTTACATTATTATACATGACATTAAAAAAACAAAAACAAACAGCACATCTCACAAACTTCCTCTTATTACAACTCGGGTCTCTTTGCCTTCTGCTGTAAATTATTTTCTACAGATTTAAATTTAACTTATTCTTTTTTTTCTTTTTCTTTTATTTTTTTAAACAAGTAAACAATATACAAAGAGTCACCTGAATGCCACGGGTCGCAGCAGGCGCCCTGGCAGGGGATGCCAACCACCCCAGGAGGCCATCGGTCCCAGCACAGTGGGGGGCAGTACCACCCTTGTGGGAACTCAGTGCCTGGGGAGAGCCCGGCCGGTGAGAGCAGAGCTGATGCAAGTCACCCGTTCACCTTTGTGCTCCATCATCACAACCGTTTCTCCCTTCTGCAGATGACTGTGTGTGTGCAGCACGTTTATAGGCAGATCGTTACATTTGGTGACTCTTCCACACATCCACGTGGCTTGAAGAGAGACGCACAGAAATAGCAGCGTCCGGTTATTGCTACGTACTGATGCAGTATCAGACAAGGAATCCTCTGCTGGCTCTGCTCCGCTTGTCACAACAGCTTGCTCCAGGTTTTGCCCTTCCCACACAGTTGCAGCACTTGGTGCCGCTGCGGGGGATGCTGAGATGGCTGCAGCTGGAAGGGCCTGCAGCCACAGGGCGGGCTTTGTCACCAGCCTGATGGGTCGCTGTTTGGGGGGTGATGCTGACAGAGGTGGATGGAAGCTGCGGCTTGAGGTCAGCTCCAAGGGCAGCCAGTGTCCTGAAAGCACCGCTGGTGGCAGGAGGAGCAGGCAGCTCACACCCTGCTCGGAGCAGAAGTTCGTGGAAAGAAAGCAAGCTTGTGCCAACCACGACTGGTTCTCAGCCTAGAGGCAAAATCAAACCACAAAGGGTTTCAAGCACAACAGAAGAAAGGGATGAGCAATTGGTGCGCTCCTACATAATGTAATTCCTACATAAATACCGGGAAGCTGCTCTCGCAGAACTGAGCACCACGTGGCAGCACACCCCATAACGCCACAGGAGCCAGAACCAGGGACCAAGCACACGACGGCTGCCCTGCCCGGCTCTGTCACAGTGGGAAATGTCAGTAGGAGACGGGATGAGGAGAAAGGCTTAGTGAGCACTGCACTCTCATTCTGTGTAACAAAGCTCTTCTGTGAACTAATCAGGCAAAGACTTCGGACCATGTCACACCTGAAGGGCACTTAATGGCGGCGGCATTATCTCACGAGCACAGTGATCCGAAATGCAAATGCATTTCCAGCATAATCCTTTGCCACTGTAAATCATGCACGGGAATGAAAGCGTATCTGGAAACGTTAATGCAGCGGTATCATCCTACAGTTTCTGGCAGCGGACCTCGATGAGAATAAATGGTTTATAAACACTGCCTGACATGCATGAGCCTTTCCGAATTATTTACAAGCTCTGTTCAGGGAGCCGCATTCCAAAGAAGTATTTCTCCTCTGCTCAGTTCGGAAACTGAAAGCGCAGCACAGCAGGCAGCTACACGGTGACCGCCGGGTACATCTTCTGCTCTCCGCCAGCATGTGGGTACGGGGACTGGATCTGCCGGTAGCCACCCTGCAGCCCATCCAGGAACTGGGGCACAGGGGCGAGCGGCACCGCGTCGTGCGGGACAGCATAGCCCACGTAGGGCGGGTGCAGGAACTGGCCCTGGTGCGGCACGATTTGGGTGGCCTGCTGGCAGTTGAGCACCGAGAAGTTGGTGGGCATGTTGACGTAGACATTGTTCATGGTGCCCTCGGGGAGGCAGCAGTTGGTCTGTGAGCGGGTCGGAGGGGCGCGTGCCCCTGAATTGGCGCTGGAGCTGGAGCTGGCGGCAGTGCTGGACTGGCGTGAGGATGAGCCGCGTGACGCACCTGTGCTGGCGATCATGGGGATGGTCTCCATCAGGCGGGCACCGGAGGGAGCGTGGCTCTGCTGGGGTTCCTGCTTGGGCCGCAGGCAGCGACAGCAGCAGGCAGCCACCAGTGAACCCAGGATGATGAAGGCGACAAAGACGGAGCCGACAATGAGGAACGGTACGTAGATGGGCACTGCAACGGCAAGGAGAAGGTGGGCAATGGGATGAGAGCAGGACGGCCCCTACACCCCACAGCCAAACAGCCCCCAGGACACAGCCTGGCATTCAGGATGTGCCGTGAGGCAGTCAGAAGCATGGCCACAGCACAGTGAGCATCCTGAGAGCAACTGTGGCATCTGAGTGGATTGTGTCTCCAACCAGGAATACCCAGCAGGAGAGCAGAGCATCCAGCCTGAGCAGTGCCCCAGCAATGAGGCCAGGAGCTGGGGCAGCCCCAGGGATGGCCATCACTGCTCCACACATCAGCCCGGGCTCTGCACAGGGACTGGGGTTCTACCACCATATGCCGTGGGATGGGAACACAGGGCAGCAGCGGTGACAGCCTTGTGAGGGACTAAGAGTAACGTGGGGACACAGCCTCCCTCCAGCACTCCCCAACGCTCCCGATGAGCCTGGGTCTCACACCGCCACTACAACCCACTCCCTGAGCAGGGGGCTCCGGGCCGGACCGGAGGGTGAACGAAGCTCTGCGCCTCGCGAGGGGCTGCAAGGGCTGCGCTGAGCTCGGCCGGTGACCCAAAGGCCGCATCCTCCCCCATTTCTCCCGCAGCTCCGACGCGGCCGATCACTCCAGGCTCGCACAGCACGACGCCCGCAGCGCCACGCGGCACTCGGCTCCCGGCAGGTGCACGCACTTGCTGTGCCGCACACAACTTCTCCGACAGCGAACCTGCCCCGCTCACAGCATCGCTGCAGCGAGGCGCAGCGGCAGCGCTACAGCAACCCCCGGGGCGGCGTTAGAGCTGCGGTGTCAGACTCCAACTGATCCCTGACGTTCCATCGTAGGAAAAGCCGCCCGCAGCGGGGCTACGCGGGCTCCAATCCCCCGGAGGCGTCACGTCGCCTCCCCCCCACCCTGCGCTCCGTTCGCTTTTCCCCCGTTTACAGCCGGGCTGCAGCAGCGGCGGCGCCGCAGGACGCGGGAAGCGCCGTCCCTCCGAGTCCCGGCGGACCGCCGACCGGGGCCGCACGGAGCGCCCGCCCGAGGAAAGCGCGGCCCCGTCCCGCCCCCGCGAGCCGCCCCGTCCCTCACCTGCCGCCCCGTCGGGCCCGTCTCGGGGCCGGCCCTGCTCGCCGCCGCCCTGCCGCCGGTCGTTGTCGCAGCCGCCCTGGTCGAGGCGCGCCTCGGCGCTGGAGCAGCAGTAGCGCAGCGCGCAGCTGCCGCAGCAGATGGTGGCGTCGCCGCCGTCGAAGCGCTCTGGGCACTGGAAGCCGTCCCGCCAGCCGCCCTGCCCGTCCAGCCAGCCGTGGCAGTACTCGCCGCTGCCCGCCGCTCCCGCCGGCAGCAGCCAGCCCAGCGCGGCCAGCAGCAGCGAGCAGCGCCCGCCCCACATGGCGCCGGGTCAGAGCCCGCCCGCGCCGGGGCAGCGCCGCCCGCCCCCCGAAGGCTCCCGCCGCCGCCGCATGCCCGGGCCTCGCCCGCCGGGGTGCGGAGCCGGGCGGAGGCGTCGGTCCACGCGACGCGACGCTACGCCCCGCCCGCCGCCACGGCCCGGCCCGCGGCCGCCATGGGCACGGGGACGCCGCGAAGCCGCCCGCCTCCGTGCGCCCCGTCCGGGCCCGCCGCTGGGCGGGGGGCGCCGCGCCCCGCCCTTATAGTGGCTGCCGCCGCCGCCCCCGCGCATGCGCTCGCCGCGGACCGGCCCACGGCCCCCGCCCCGACGGCGCGGCCCCGGCCCGGCCCCTCGGCCCCGGCGGGAGCGGGGCGGCACCTGCGCGGCGCGAGCGGAGGAGCCCGGGCGGCGGGAGGGGCTGGGAGCAGCCGCGGGGGCTGCACGCGTTGGTGCTTCTCGACTGAGTGAAGCGAGCGGGGCGTGCCCGGCGGTGATGGAGTACCGGCAAAGTTTGCGTTCCCCGCCGGAGAGGCCGGCAGCCCCCGAGCCGCGGGCGGCTCCTCAGCAGCAGCGCGAGGCACTGCCCGGTCCGCGGAGCGCCGCTGCCGGCACCGCCTGCCCTGAGTTTGGGCTGCACTCGCGTTTTCACGATGAAAAACCCGCTCTGTTACCGGGCACCCGCCCAGCACAGCGCTCGGCTCCCGGCGGACCGTCCCGGCTCTCCCAGCATCGCGGCGGGGATCCTCGCCCCGTCCCGTCCTTGCGAGCCCAGAGCTCGCTCCGCTGGCACCGTGCGGCACCGCGATCTCTGGCGCTTGGCGGAGAGGCGGATTTCTTTCATTCTTAGCCGCCTCCTGTACGCGTCTGCGTGCCCAGCCGAGCTGTGCGGGCAGAGGATGAGCTCGGCTGGGCTCTAACCTGCCGACCCAGCGGCACGCAGGCAGAGCTCGCCGCAGCGTGGCCGTGCTGCCCCCGTGTGACGACGGCGGGAACGGAGCGCCGTGAGCCGCTGCCGTAGAGCGGCACAAACACACGGGCACCGAGTTTATTCCCGTTGAATATCCGTGCTTTCAAATGCGCGTGTGTTCGGGAGAGAAAGGCGTTCTTTTTCTGGCTCTCATTTCCTGAGAAGTAATTAAAACAAGTTGTGTGAAATACCTCACCAGGGAGTCAGGACAGTAGGAGCAGCCCAAGGCTGTGGTAACTGAACTGAGGCCCTGGGCAACAGCAGCCATCACGGTACCGGCTCCTGCGACACAGACACCTCCACCTCACAGCCAGCTCCAAAGGCACAGCTGTCTATGAGCTGAGGGCAGGCAGAGGTGCTCAAGGCCAGGATGGATAAGGCCTCAGGCAACAGCAGATTCATGTGTGCTTAATGTGTGGGTTTGGGTTTTGTATTATTAGTGCAAATTAGTAGAAAATTACAAATGCATAAAAGAGTGTTTTATAGATTAGGAGATTTTAGCATATTGCTCGCAAAACTAGTTAAAGACTATACTTGCTTGCAGCATTGCTATTTTACTTAGCATCATAAGTACAGATAAAACCTGACTTGGAGTTCTACCCTCATGGTCTGAGCTGTGAGCTCAGCCAGTGGCCCAAGCAGAGGATGGGCTGACTTGTGCTTCAGCAGTATCATAGAATTGCTCAGGTTGGAAAAGACCTTAAAGATCATTGAATCCAACCACAACCCAACCATATACCCTAACTAACAGCCCTTCACTAAATCATGTCCTGAGCACCACATCCAAACGGTTTTTAAACACAGCCAGGGATGGTGACTCAACCACCTCCCTGGGCAGCCTATTCCAGTGCTTAACTACCCTTTCTGTAAAGAAGTTTTTCCTGATATCCAAATTAAACTTACCCTGGTGCAATTTGAAGCCATTTCCCCTCGTCCTGTCACCTGTTACCAGTGAGAAGAGACCAGGCCCACTCTCGCTGTAATTACCTTTCAGATACTGGAGTAGAGCAATAATGTCTCCCCTCAGCCTCCATTTCCCCAGACTAAACAGCCCCAGCTCACTCAGCCTCTCCTCATATTCTCCAAGCCCTTCACAAGCCTTGTTGCCCTTCTCTGGACCTGCTCCATCACCTCCATGTCCTTTCTGTGCTGAGGTGCCCAGAACTGAACACAGTACTCGAGGTGAGGCCTCACCAATGCTGAGTACAGGGGCAGGATGACTTCACTAGTCCTGCTCACCACACCATTCCTGATTCAAGCCAGGACGCCATTGGCCTTCTTGGCCACGCTGCTGGCTCATATTGAGCTGACTGTCCATCAGTACTATAGCGGCATATGAGGCATGCCAACACCCACCTGGTCCTACAGGGCTGTTCCTGGGGTTTGGCCAGTAAGCTGTGACTGTGGGGTTAAGCAGTGCAGTGTTAGTGGCAGTGAGTTGCTTTAGACAGCCATCACTTTCCATAGTGAGAAGATGAAATAACAGTGGCCCCCCACAGTCAGGAAATGCTAACAGTGTTAACAGCATTAGAGACCTTGATGTTCAGCTTGGAGGAGCTGCTATTCAGCTACCTAACTGTGGAGCTAATAGACTAGCTTCAGCTACCCAGCTGCATACAGCTTATACTCTTTCTCCATCCAAGGCTGCATCCAACCGATGGTCTAAAAAGCTTCTTGTCACCTTTTCCCACCCCATAAGAGCTCACACCAGACTGCTACTGAATTCTGAGTATTTATCAAGGCTTTTCCCTTGGCCATGAGCACACCCTAGTGCCCAATCAAAACATCACCATCCTGGCTCACCGTTTTGACTGGGATGGTCAGCCCAAAAGCACACCCAGTGGTTCTTCAACACAGCACGTTAAGGACACACAGCCAACAAGGCGCTTCTTGCCCAGGAGGCAGAGATCAGCCTCTGGTCAGAACGGGACTTTGGAGACAACTGCATGACATTTTACAACGGTGTTGTCCTTGGGCTGCCTAAGTGCACGCTGTACATTGACACCTGCATTGAAAAGAAGAGGGAAAATCAATCAGTTTGAGAGCTCAGTTGAACAAACCAGAAAACCACCTTTCGTCTGTTCAGCTGTTGACCTGGTTAGGACAGGCATATGCTTTCCAAGTTCTCCATGAGAGAGTTCAGCAGAGCTGACCTGCTATCAGTTCTACGCTGAGTTTTGTGTAAGCTTCTAAACTTAAGCAGCTCAGAGTAAGCTAGAATTGCCTTACTGCTAAAAGGTTAGGAAAGGAAGGAGTGCGCTGCAACACCTGGCACACTCACCTCCTCACTGCAGCGCTCCACGACTGCAGCACAGGGCCATGACAACTAGATTCCTGAGGCTGGGTAAGAAAGCACCGAGTAACAAACCTCACAGCAACACAGCACAAACTGCAATCAGCCGTCCCACTGACAGCAGGAAACCTCACACTCCACACCCCGCCATCTCCCGCTCCTTCCCAGTGACATACCTGGCCAGGTAGGCGGGAGGCTCCAGGCCATGGCAGCACTCTGCCTCACCGCCTTCCCAAGCCCGGCCTGGGATGTCCACAGGTTGCATGGCTCTGCTCGGTATGCAGAGCTAGCAGTGCCTGCAGGCAGTCACCACATGCTCACAAGGTACTGGGCAGGGAAAATAGGAACAGCCAACCAGCACAATCCCAGCAGTTAAAATGTATAATTTAATGCTAGAATTTATTGCCCTTTATCTCCCCCCTCTGCTCCCCAATTACATATCTGAACAAGAGCTCTCAGAAAACAAACTGGTATAGTGCATAACATATTTCCAAGCTACAGCATGGATGCATTTTCCTGTATGGTTACTTCCCATTTCTCATTAAACCCTGCACGTTACTGCTTGTTTACCCTCTGCTGAGGCATTCCAGGAAACAGCACCACCACCAACAGGTAACAGGTGACTTAATAGAAGTAATTCAGAGTCTGATAATAGGTGAGGACTGAGAGGGGTGTTTGATTTTTTTTTCCCCAAATTACCATTGATGTTAAAGAGAAAAAGGCCACTTAGCCCAAGGCTCAACATATAGTCACGTTAAGAATATACAGTTAGAATGGGTGTGCCAGGATCTGGATTTCAGAGGCCTCTGGTGAGGAAGATGCATGAAGTCTTCCCAGCTCCCAAGCAAAAAGAAAACAGATGTGTGTGGCAAGCAGCACACAGCCAGCTTGTCAGTGACACAGGCAAATATGGGTGTGCAGCTTCTGAGATGATGGACCAGAAAAAGGTTCACAATGCAAGCAAACTGAGGCTTAACTCTGTCATACCCCCTGCTTACAGATATTGCAATGAGAATAATGGAAAACCCAAGGTCCTTCTGGTGGAAGAGGCCACATACAGCACAGCTGTACAAGGCCTTAACAAATAAAGAGAACCACATCCATCACACTTCAATCTTCCCTTCTTTAAAGAAGAAACTCCAGACTTGATTTCATTCCACTGTGTGTAAGTACAGGTCAGCTTCTTTAGATGCCTTGTAGGAAATGGTCATCCCTCGAGTGTGTTTGCGTTTTGCACAATAATTGTATTGCACAGCTTTACATTGAAAGAATATTTCAAGCAACATATGCAATGCTGAACCATGAAAGTCATGGCTAAATTCAACAAAGTAAGGCTAAATTCAACAAAGTAACATTTTGGGAAGGTAATTATTTCAAATCCAATTTCAACCACTTCAGTTTGTACTACAGCATGCAATGATTCCATTATGTAATCAACTTCTCCACCTAGGCTAGAATTAAGGAGATACTGCTGCCTTAACATGAAGAGAAACAGAACAGATACACAGGAGGCTCAGACTGCTTTAGAACTGACAGAAATCTGCCCTAGCGCTACGTTACAGCCCAGCCCAGCTTCATATTGCTCAGTGTGAGGAGGCTCCAGACAAAAAACCACAACCATTCCCTCCCTGGCTGGCCCTCCCTTTCACTCCAGGGATGGAGGCCCTAACTTCAGCAAGGAAACAACCCATATAATTCTACATGCTAGCTGACTGTGGTTTTGGTTTCCCTACATAACATTGGAATACAACAGGAAACGACCTTTCAAATAGGCAAATATGTATGACAAGGATCACAGCATTTGTTTTATTGTTCACACAATGGCAAGTTGCACATATGGACAAAGTACATACTTGGGAGTTAGTTTCACAAATTAATACAATACAAGTCCAGCGGTTGAACATCGGTTATTAAAAAAGCAACAATAAAAGAATAAAACCATCGTGGTTTGGCCTGCAGCCCGATGTAAGTTCTTAAAAAGGTGAAATGAAAACAAATGTCACTTTTCCCCAAACATGAGAAACACAGCCTGAATTGCGAAGGGGCGGCCCGCAGGGATGCAATCACATACAAGTGTACAAAGGCGAGGAGTCCTGTGCTCAGATCCTCTGAATTCTGCCAGATGAAGTGATAAACATCTGTCCAAAAGCAACCGCTGCAGACATCACTTCCAAAACACACAGAACGGCAATAACACTTCAGTAACTGAATGCAAATAACCCGATGCTTGAACAAAACAAGAAACAGAAACCCTTATGTGCATTAAGTGTTCTAGTAAAAAAGGTGCTTTTGTGAAAATTATAGGGAATGCTCATTTGATGCATCTTATACACAGAAAGCGACACTCAAATCTGAAGTGCCACATTCACACTTCAGCTCACATAAGGCAGCATGTACCTCCTTAGGAGGCTTTCCAGATGTTTCTAGCACACACTGAACTGGAAATGCAGCACAAGCAGCAATGATGGAACACGCAGGATTCACACTCTACTGTTGCAGTAGCTTAACCTTCAAATTACATCATTTTCTCAATTCTTCAGGAGCAACTTACTGTACTAAAGCTCATACTGAAAGCAGACATGCAACTGCTCTCGTGTCCGTGCTAGTAGCACTGATGACAAGCAGCAAACGAATCAGCTCTGATTTGTAACAGTTAATTCCAATCATGGCTACAACAGTATAACCTACACACCTCTCCCCCTCCCCCCATCTGCAATGAAGAGGTCATGCATGTTGACAGCTCTGCTTGCAGGCAGACCTGGTGGAATCCTGAAACCCTGCAACATCCTGCTGTGCAGCTGAAGGAAAAACCAGTTTGGGAACATTACCTAGGAAACGTCTGAGTCAAGATCTCGGCTTCTTCTTTAAGAACTGGTTGAGAAATGGCTAAAATAAAAGAGTTCACACACCACATCCACCAAACACTGCATATAAAACTTCATGAGAGAGTAGATGTTGTACTTCAGCTGGTCTTAAGCAACAGAACATGAGAAGCCATGATGACACAGCCTGGGGGACCCACCGTTTGAAATCCATACAACGTCAAGATGTGGAACCACAGAGCAACGTGGACGAACAGAACACCAAGTAAAGGAGACCTGTCTGTGGGGAAAGGTTTGCACGTCTGGTTTTATTTTATACATATACATACACACTGATGTGTGCGCTGTACTGTATATATTTACATCCATATACACAGAAACACCCTGAAGTAGATTTAAAGGCCATATCCAGAAACAGAAGATATGAACTCTAGTATTTGTACTAGAATATACTTTTATCTGTACAAAAAACAAATATGCATATATTCATGTGGTATAAAGCTTATAAACAAAAAAATATTCTGCTACTAACATTAGTTTAAATAGATGGTTTTACAAGAATCTTTAATAATGCAGTATAGAACATTTCTAAAACTAGGGCCAAAAATAAAAATACATAAACAGGTTTCTATTCACAAGAAAATAGCTGTTCGGTACGATCCATTCTGTGTTTCAGACTAGGGAAAAAGTAGCAACTTTTTTTTCATTTTTATTTTTTATAAATCTCACGGGATGCAATTTAATCAATGCATCAATCTAGAAAAATAGACTTCTCAGATGAACAAAGTTGATTCGCTTCCACTTCCCCGAGAGGGGCGCCTATCTCTTCCCTCGCTTGTTTCCAGCTGGAGGTTTCTTCAGCTGAAGAAGTTGCCCTCCTGTCCCAAAGCCTGCAGATGCAGGATTAGACACCCCGAACGTCAAGCCAGCTGATGCTGTGATACCAGGATTGCTGAAGTTAAACCCAGATGTAGTCGAGCTGCCAAAGCCTTACAAAGGAGGGAAAAAATATTTTAAAACATAGGTTATATCAGGACTGCAAATTTGTTTCTCCTTGGAGCTGTGAGCATCAGCCACTTTATTACTGTACTTATAGCACTTGATACCAACATGGATCTACAGCAGTATGTCACATTGCCAATACATGTAGACTTGTTGTGTCAGCTGGGATACTACAGCTCTAACAGTCTACTTCAGCAACTGCAAGCAACTCTAATCTTAGATCACAGTCTATTTACAACACCGCTATTCAATCAAAGTGGCAGCCACGAGTCCCACCAAAACTGCACAGTAACTGTAGTACCATAACCCCCAGCCCAGGCTCCCAGCACTGCGTGTTTAGATACGTATATTTGTAATGCAGGGTGGAAGGGAAGGCAGAGGTACAAGCAGACTGTGAGCCTCACTTCACCTCACAGCAAGTTAATGGCAAAGCCAGAAACAGAGCCCTCTGCCCTACTCACTATGGGCTACCTTCCCTGCCCTCACAATGTAAGTGGTACAGACCCTACGTTACATAAGAGGCAGGAAAGGTTCAAAATCTCTGCCAAATTCCCAATATCTGAAAACACCCTTTAAGACCAGAGTCAAACAGCAGCCTTGTAAGCAAAGCTCTGGAAAAACCGAATGAACAGGTGAGCAAGTTCTGCTGTTGCTTACACTTATATAAAAAGGGAGGGAAGAGTTGCAATAGCAAAACTCCATTTGGTTTGGCTACAAAGCAAGATCAGCTTCACCATTCAGACCCATTCACCATTTACAGGAACAGTAACACCACATCATCTCACTTTCTTTCTTGAAGTATAACCAACTTGATAATACTCGAAAGAGAACTGGAAGATAAGTTTCCAAATACTGGTTAACAAGTAGAAGTTTTAACTTTCATTCTCTCAAGAAACCAAATGATAAACAATCACACAACAAGTATGACATGTGCAAGTTAAGATTTCAAGTAGCTTTATACAAGTTCCACACGTTCACATAATGACCATCAGAAAAACAAGAGTGATTCACCAAAGAGAGTCTGTTCTTAATAAACATTACTTAATCTCACCAGTTCTCTGGCAGACAGTAAAAGCAATCCTTTATTATATCTGCATCATCAACTGAATATCTTATCTTTCAAGACAAGAAATTAAAACCCAACTGGTTTTCTAAACAGAATCCCAAGTTGCTCGCATGAGCCTGATGCCTTCTGTTCTCTTGCTTGCTCTTCACCTAATGCTGCAGTAACATTTCAGAATCTAAGGCGGAATTCACCCTCCTGTAATGTCTGGATTTGGATCAGACAATCATGCTACAATAACTCGCATCTTGTTGAGGGAAAAACCAAGCCTTTACTGACATTACGGTAACTGCAGTCCTTCAGCAAACAGTTGCCTGTGCACAACTCGCTGTGTAACAAGCACTTGCATCTCAAGTACGTCTAATGACATTGTTCATTTGGGCTTCATCCAAACCTTCTGGACTAATTGGTCTCTCATCCTAGAAGGTAAAGGCTGAAGCAGATGTCACTGTCCTTCCATTTTCCTGTTAGGTCTGAGTACTACGTAAGATTTCAATAGAATAAGTGAGTTTTTCATCTGGAAATCCCATGAATGAAAAAAAATCTTTAATAACACGAGCTGTTCTTCCTAAGTTGAATCTCTTACTTCAAGTCCATCACTGAGATAGCACGTATCAGTTGCTATAGAACACGTGTACAAATCACAGTGAAGTTGTACATGATGCACTTTACTCCTGGCATTGTGGATGTGAACTGCCCCCATGCAGCTGCTTCTGGATGCAGGGCTTATTTTGAACAAGGAAGGGGAGGCAATATGAACTTTAGAACAAGAAAGGTTCACAAGCTGTGTGTGTTAGGCAACTGAAAAGATGTTTAATTTACTTATGACCCAGCAAGCAATAGCTGTACAAGCGCTATTTGGGACAGCCACAGAAGTGTAGAAAGGTCAAAGGGAAATTAATCTAGAAGACTTTGACCTACACATTTTTAATAGTTTTTTTTTCCTTTCACACAGAATATTCAAATGGAAATCTTTAGAAATCAACTTTCAACAAGACATACATAGTTTTAGAGGGATGTGCAGCACACAGAATCATGGCTACAGCATCATCAGTAATTTCCTGGTTGAAATTAGTATTATTATGTATCAACAATTCCTTTCAGGTAAATTACCACCTGCCCCTTGAAGGCACAAACTCAGTGTCAGCCTTAAGGACCTTAGAGTACACTTTGCTCATTGGGCATTTGCAGCTCTGCTTCATAGAAGTTGGAAAAGACCTTCAAGACAATCAAGCTCAACCACCAACCTGGCCTACAAAGTCCTACCACACACACTCAAGCAACTCAAACTTCATGCAAACCCTTCAGAGAGGTAAGAAATAAAAGATAGAAGCTTTCTGATAACAGGTTATGGTAATTTTTGTTCTTGTTTGTTTCAGTGCCACAGTTCAGCAGACATCAAAACCAATCTCCTCTTTCTCCTCCACATATATTGATTATACACAGGTTCACTTTCCAACAGCAGAAGCAGGTCCTTCCATGACTCCATTCCATTGCCTCTTGTACCACCATACTGACACTGCTACTCTTCAATAACAGTTCTCCACTACAACTTTCCAACTGTGATTTGAAAGCATGCTTAGTATCCCAGTTTTCACACACCCTCTCCCTCACAGTATTATCTCTAAAAATTCAGTGGTGTTTTCTCTTCTCTCACCATTTTGGGAGTCAGTGCTCCTTAACATTCCACTTAAATCAGGCATTTTGGTTGCCACTAGATAAAGAGTTAGGAATTAAGATGGACTTGCCATTAAGAACTGGCTTTTCAGAAATGAAGGAAGCTCTGCCTGCATTTCAGAGTGAGATATGAAACATTTGTTTCATTGCACAGTTCCTCCTATTGTATCAGCTGCACCACTCGGCTTGGTATCATCAGCAAACCTGCTGAGTATGCAGAGTCCCACTACTTACACATGCTTTAATATAACCAAACCCACTCTGTGATCCCAGTCTAGATGAGGATTTTCATGAAAACTATTTCAGAAAGTACAAACTAAGAACTACATTTAATCCTGAATGCTCCTCAATGCACCTTCTCTACCTGTGGCTCTTGAGATGGCTGAACGCAATTATAATCTTATTGTGCCAACTCGTTCATGCTGCTAAAAAGAGGCTGCAATATTATTTGAAAATGTTATTACGAACAAAAGTGTAACCAGGGCAAGTTTTGACTTGTTTGATATTAAAAAGATTTGGAAAAAAAGAAGGCTGATGTTTCGTGTGCTGCAAAATCAGATGCCCCACCAGAAACGCACCAGGCTGTTACACCTTGGTGCTGCTGCACAGCCACATCAGTGAACGATCCCCACCTTATAACACAAAGCTTAAGGTACTTCAGAGTTACAGGAGTGCCTGTAAGATTTCAGCTATCTGAATTAAGGAGAAACTACATCCACATTTTCATCTTCTCATCAAAGTAAAACAGAGTATTGAGATGATGCTGACACAATTAGCTCAATGGTCAGAGAAATATTTTCCTTTCAAAACAATGAACACGTGAATTATAGGCAGGTACCTATAATTTACCATTCAGAATATACAGGATAAGAAAAACAGTTTTAAGGAAGCCTTCTGGACATCTGTAAAACTTTTACTTACAAATAAAGTACAGGAAGTGAATTATAGGTTTATTTGTCACTAATTTATGCATTCATTTCAATAGCTCAGCAACAACACAGCCTATGCATTCAGGCAGTAACAGCATCTCTATGCCTCAGACTGCATCTGATTCAATGTGATGCATCCATTCTCCTCCTCCAGCTTTGACAGACACCATTAAATGAAAAACAACCCCCACTCGATACTTGAATTAAAGAAACAAACCAACCAACCTGCACTTAGACTTCCTGATGGTTTACTTGTTGTTCCAAACCCAAATGACGATGCTCCTGTGGCACCGCTTCCAAAGGCAGAGCTACTTCCAAATCCTAGCAGAACAGCAAAGACACACAACAAAGAAATTTATAGGCACAGCAATTAAGGACATGCAGGTTTTGGGCAAGTATTCTAAACACAAACAGTTCTAAGCATTCTTTGGTAAAGAAATATTCCCAAAGCTACCACCATAGGCGTATCTTATTCTCTCAGCATTGCTTTCTATAAGAAAACGGTGCTAACAGGAAAGCCTTGGAGAAAAGCATTTCCTTCAAAACACAAAACTGAATAAAACAAGCTGTAAGCGATTACAAGTGAAGTATCCGAGCTCACCAAATTGCTAATGAATTGCTGTTAAATCAACAAGAAAACAATATAGCAAATGAGACAGAACTAAGAAAATTCTGACAAGTTATGGGACTTCTATTACAGAAAGCTGTAATCTTCAACCACTACTCCAACAGAAAAACTCCCCAGGCCAAGAAGAGAGCAGACTTCTCCTTGAGTTACTTGGCTCACTTCAGGGCTTATTTCATCCACCCCTCCTTCTAATCTGCACAGTGATAAGCTCTATATAACAAAGTAAGCTCGAATCTAGAATAGAAACATAATTGCATAATTTTTAATGGAAAAGTCATTAAAAAAAAAGGGGGGCAGCCATGAATGTTCAACTGTATCTTCATTTTGCAATTCCTATTTCTAATTACAACGAATACATTTCAGAATTTCAAACTTTGCTATTGGCACAAAGTAACTTCGAGACAAAGGAAAAGCAAAATCAAACTGCATGTATCAGCTTAAGGACAGATCAACAGAAGAGAAATGTATTCTCTATTTCTTTGCTGTCTCAAGAGATTATGAGAACGGTGTGTTCAAGGAAACGAGGCCCCCTTGTTAAGTGCGACGTGTTAGGTAACGTGCTTCATTGAAAATGGAGTCTTCACCATTCCTTCAGCAAAACAACTTCTACCTTTTAAAACTAGTCATGACTGGATACTATCTGAGGCTGAGTTCCATAGTCTTCTGCTGGTTTTAAACCAGAGTTTTAATTGAATATAACAGCAAATATCATCTGGACACAAGATATTTTGTTTTGAATGATGCACCTTTCTAGCTGGCAATGAATTACCAATGGTCAGGTGTCTATCAGCAAATATTTCATGAAGCACCAGATCAATATGCTGCTTATCTTACATACTGAAGAGCCAAAGCCTGGATGCTTATGATCGACCAATTCATAAATATTAATGTTTCCCAGCTAAAATGCAGTTTCAAGAACATTGAAATTGTCCTGATTGAGAAAATTCCAGATGTCTGAAATACTCATTTGGCTCATTGGATTCCAAGAGCATTGCTGCAGGATAGTTTGCATGTATTCCTTTATTCTTCTACAGCTGCTTTTGTGAGACAGCTTTCTTGATTTGCCAGAAGACCAAATCTTTACAAATTAATGTAGAATAGATGAAACAAGCCATTGCAGACTTGGTTTACAAGGATGGCAAGGTAGGCCTCTAAGACCAAATGAGAAGCAGATGTCCACCAATTTAAAACAGAATGCTCTTAATTTTGGCAAAATTAATTGATAAACACAATCTTTAGACTATAATCTCTGGTTGAAAAGCTGTATGGATTTAAAGCATCTAAAATATTGCAGGAATAACACTAATCCAGAATTATTCTCCATTCAGCCCACCGTTGTTTGCTGTTGTTTTATAGACTTTCATCTTAAAAAGCTTAAAATCCAATGAGAAAACACACTGGTAGGCTTAAAGTTATTTTCAAGATCATCATTTAAGGTAAAACTGACATAATCTTCAAGTATTACATATCGCAGCAGTTGAGCGTTTCCAATTGCCAGTGATGTTTATTGCTTTTTAAACACGCTACCATAGCAGCTCTCATACTTTGATTCAAATGCAGGGATGCAGAATGCAGCTGCAGAAAGGATATAATAAGACAACCCACAAAGCACCGTTTGTGCTCATCACATACAACCATCTTCGTAAATCTTACACAAAAAGCTCCAATAAACACTGCTGCCTTTTGATTTGTACTGTAGGAACCGCTGAATGATATAGATATGATATTTGCATACAAACGTTCCTACTTCTAGTTGTAGTTCTGCTGAAAATGTGTTACATTCAGATAAAAGGTAAATTTAAGTTTTCTTTCATGTGTCTCTTACTAACACTGTTAATCAACATTTTGAAAGCATTTTATCCGCTCACTTTCAAATGCTGCTTTGCTTTAGAGGTTGAGACAGATTTTCTTTTCCCTACCTTACCACTGATGAACAGTGACAGCTAAAGCAAACATTTCACCCAGCAGGATTCCAGAACGGTGCTGCTTACTAGTACTCAGTCATATCTTACTCCAATAAGAAACTGGCACACAGAGTTAAGAGCCGTACACAACAGGTGAAACATTTCTATATATGAATTATAATATTCCCATGTGCTAACTTTCAAATACTCAAATTAGTGCAAGGTGTAGTTACAGAAGGATGTTCTCAATTCACTTTCCTACAGCTCCTGCAATGGCTTGGGAGGGACCTCAACGATCGAGTTCCAACCTCCCTGCTGTGGGCAGAGATGCAAACCAAGTCCCGTGTGAGAAGTTCAACCTGGGTTTTTAACTGCAGTATTGCATTAGCCACAGCTACCTCTTTCTGTAAGGCACAAAGAAGTTTGTGAGGTGCAGACTGCTAACTAGTTGTAAAGGTCTTGGCCCAAAACAGATCATCCTCTTGGTGAAGTTTAAGGTTTACAAGAGATTCAGATGTGCGATATAATAGTTCAATGAAATATTAGAAAAATTAAAGTGTACCTCCAAGGCTTGAAGAACCTAAGCCACTTGATTGCAAGCCAGTGCCAATACCTGAGCCGAATGGCGTTCCAAAACTAACTCCCAGAGATGGTTGTGGCCCTGGTATAAAAAAAATGAGAACAAACTTGCCTTACTCTTTCATAGTAAAGAGTTCCTTCATTTATTTAATTACTTGACCATGTGAACATCATCATTGCTTTCATCAAATCCCATTAAGACTCTAAACTTTACCTTACCAAAACTCCTCACTCTATTGTCTGCCTTTACGTCCACCTGACACAAACCTAGGAAAACACCGATCGTAATGAGGTAAAACTTGCCCCAAACCAGTACCATGACAATAACACCATTTACCATCTCAAGAAGTCTCACCTTGAACTTTCACAATTGAATCTCTAATCAAAACCCTGACAGAACTACAGCTAACGTATTGCCACTCGTATTAATGGAACTGGAGAAGTGGTAACCGGTAAACCAAGAACAAAAGAACTGACGCTATTCTATTCATCTAATAAATAGGAATCTTCAAAATTACTCAGGTATTCCATCCAAATTTAAAGAGAACACTAAGATAAAAAACAAGACAATGACTTCATTTTATTAAATTTATTGTTCATTTTTTAAGCAAGTCAATTACACAGTAACATAACAATTCGATTTGTTTTTTTCCACACAAGTGATAACTGAGTTCTGTTAAGCTCTGCTACATTACACCATTCAGTAAGGTAAACTAGTCAAACCACCTGCTTTGATAACATTTACAAAAGGCACAATTTCGTGTACCTTAAGGAATTTGATACATTCAAGGTTTCAGAGTCAGAGTTTGTCCCATAACTAACAAAAGTTGACAGTGGTTCCCCCGCACATTCACACTAAAGGTGCAGGGCTGTCAAAAACCATTTTCAGTCTGCCAAGATATAAATGTACAGCCTCAGTTCATTTGATTTTTCTTACCTTTTTTTAAACCATTGGGAATAAAGAATCAACTTGCTAGCCCATTACTAACACATTTTAAAATAATTAATTCTGATAAATTAATATATTCTAACAGTTTTCACAGTACAATTTTGTATTCCTGTCTTTTTCAAGCAGTTTTCAGTGCACTAGTCAGTTTCATCACAAAAAATACAGTGCCAAACTCTTAATCCACAGGCATTTGCACCTTTCCTCAAGACAACCTTGTCTTTGAACATCTTGAACATCCTTTATTTACTATGTCTGCGACAGTCATGATTTATTGAAATACCACTATAAAGATCCAACGATTAAGCCTTTTTCCTAAACAGCTACTAACGTTTGGGTTTGATTCCAAACGTGCTCCTTAATACCACAATACTTTCTGTATCTAATATTTATCTGAAGTTTTAAATTGTAAGCAGTTCAAGCTTTTAAAATCACTTAAGTTTTTGAAGCTTTCAATGGAAAAAAAAAATCACTTTGAATCAAGTGAAAGGCACTGTATATTAAAAAGAAACATTTCTGCAAGGAACACAGCTCTTACGTGATCCAAGCTGAATGACATCTGCATACTCACAAGTAGTGTTCAGCTAAATTTGAAGAGCAACTCAAAGTTGATGGCTTTCAGTCTCCGCTTGGCGGGGAGCAGATGGAAAACTCAAGCTAATCTTTCAACTGAAGTATACCAGATGCTTTAACTACAGATTTCCACAAAGCCCAAACTAGAATTGTTTACATCCAGTTTATGTACTGATACAGCTACCTAGCAGCTCTTAAAAAATAATAGATTTCATCAATAAAAAGAAACCCCTAAACAAGCCAGTCATCTAATAAACTAAAAGAATCCCAGAACACAAATCCAGTTCTTTCAGAGTGCACAGGTTTTCTGTCTCAGTAGGAGGCACTGTTAGTGGAAGACCTTAAAACAAAAGCACTACGGTCTTCCACGCAAGGCTTTTATTTCCCCCTCCAAATGCATTTAAGAGCTGGTAAAAAAAACACATTGTTCTAACACCTCAGATTATATAAACAGGATCACATCTCTTAGGCTAACAAGCTTCTCACTGAGCAACAGTATGTGATATTTGTTGATTTTGTACCATAATGTGCTGAAGGCATCATCGCTATTTAAAGTTACTGTAAGTAAACAATTTTTGATAGCAAAAAAAGCCAGTAATAAAAGATTCCTCAATGCCAGAAGTACTATCAAAAATTAGCACTTCTGGTTATTATAGGTACGAGACAAATTCTTTAAAACATGTAATTTATATTTGCCCTGTAGGACGTTACAGTTTAACTAATTGGACCCACAATGAAGAGTCCAGACAGGTCAGCAGAAGTTCCCAAAGTGACATTCTTCAACTTTTAAATCACAGCTGGTCCTAACAGCGAACAAATTCAGTGTCACAACTTGGATCTGATTCTGACAGAGTAATACATTGACTAATCTTAACCGAGGTTAGTACCAAATTACACAACAAAATAATTAAGTGCTATGAAGATTTGAGTATCATTTTCTATTAACACTTTCAAGTCAAAACACAATTCAGTATGCTACGAGCTTGCTTACACATTGACCAACTCTGCACTTCACCAGTCAAGGAGAGAGTAACTAAGTTTTTGTGGTGAGGGGTAATTTGTTTGATTGAAAGCAGAGGGAAGGTGAGCTTAAAAATGCTTTTCAAGACAACAGTCTTGCTAGAAAAACATCAGTTTCAGTCTCATGGGTTTACAGCTCTTAGCTCACTGGGCAGCAGCTTCCATTAATATCTTCCACTTTAGACTTATCAATAGTAACAGGTAAACTAGCCACCATCATTTTAACTTCCATGCTGTTAGAAACTGTTCAGGGAAGATAGAAGTGGGGGCTATGATCAGAACTGTAGCTACTGCTGCACAAAAGCATAACCAGCCCAACTGATATCACTGAAGATGTGCTCAGAGTAAAAGTGCTAAACCAGGGAGAAATGCTGCATGCAGACAAGATAAACGTAATCTTATTGACTCTGGATTCAATAGAACAGCACAAAAATTGTGCTTTACTGTGCACATCAAAATCCTGGTATCCAGAATGAGTGCAGTGCATCTTTGCAAGCTTACTTCCATTCAGCCAGGATCTACTGGCTTTGTTTCAGACATGCCTTGGCATACAGAGAAAGCAGATGTGGTACGTATCAACATCCAGGAACTGGAGATACAGCCCCTGATCCCACAGATCCAGGTTTAGATGTAGCTACTAAACCTTTGACTTCTGAACGCAAATTTCAAACAAATTACATTTCTCAGAGAAAAGACAGTAACAATAAGTCTATTTAGTAAGGTTAAATTAGTTAATCATGTAAACATCAAATACTTTTTAAGAAGATACTAACCTTCCTGATCCCCCAATATTACAGTACCACACATTAGATATTTAAGTGAAAAACAAAGCTTTCAAGTCCAAATCAATTGAATTGTTTTATTTTTATCTTAAAAACAGCAACAGCAGGTCAGGTATTACACAGACCATCCCTCTTCTCCATTCCACACACCTTACTTCACAATTCCTTCTCTCATAACCTTCTGCTATCAGTCCTATAACCGACTCTAAAAGACCTAAATCTTCCAAAGGAATATGCACGATTAACTTCCAGTGGATAGATTATCAACAACGCAAAGTTAAATCAAGCAAGTATTTGCAGTTTTACTGCAGGAAATGGCACTGAACGTTTTTCCTCAAGCAAGGAAAAGGAAACAAAGAAGCAGCAGTCTTCAAATATTCAAAGATTCCTGCAATACTGAAATAATAGATTCTTCTCCACTCAGAAGAACAACAATAGTGGTGGTCTTAGGCTGAAGCTAAGAAGTGTCAGGTACGGTGTTGAAAACAAACCAAGAATTGTCATCAATAGTTGAGGAAGATTATGAAATGTTCCTTCACAGTAAGTTTCTAAGACTTGAAGATCTCTCTGGAATAGTTCAGAATTGCTGTCAAGCCAGAGGGCAGGTAAGATGACCTCACATTCCATTAACCATTATTTTAATGTTATTTTAAGTATTCCAGAAGTGCCACTCTACACATCATTCTACTGCTACCTCTCCAGGTTATCAAACAAGCCTCAAGGAGGGCAACGGTATTTCAGTTTATAAAGCAATAGACTTAAGTTCTTGACTACTTCTGTTGGCACGTGCAAGATCAGTGTCAATGGCTTTGTTCTATCTGCACCACTTTTACAGCTGGTGCATTTTTGGCTTTTGAGACACAGTCAAAAAAAAGTCAAACAAAACCCATAAAAAAAACCAACCACCACCAAACCTACCTAATAAAAAGCCAAACAAAACAAAACAACCAAAAACCCACAGGAATGTTGTGCCCTTTGTCTCCTTCCACTACAAAGTGTTACAAAAAAGCTCCGAGGTATGAAGTCGCCTTACCTCACACCTGCTGATACACATCAAGTCTGCAGTTTGTTCACTCCTACTCCTAAGGGAATATCCATGGCTTGCCATCAGTGGCATCCAATCACTGATATTATAAACAGGACTAAGAAAAGGAAATTTGAATCCCTTGCCACAACTCATGAAAATGCAAGGAAAAATTTAAATTCAGCATTTCAATGAAGTGACTCGCACAGAATCCTAGAGTGACCACAGACTGTATTAAACAAAGGAAAAGAGACAAGGAGAAAGATGAAAGGAAAAGGAACTATTCTGGTAACATTAATATGGATGGAAGTGTGTAAGCCTAAAATACAACCAGTGCAACTACGTTACTTTGTAATGCTGCTGCTTAAGAGCAGAACCTTTTGTTGGCATCACTTCAACAGGACTTCCATGTATTACAACAGCAGCAAAATAAGGAAGGCCAAAGACTACAATAGTAATTTAGGATATAAACATTTCATAACTTCCTTTTCTGCTGCATTCAAACAATTTTGGCATAATTATCTTTTAAGCTTATCTCCTTGCCAGGGCTGGAAGCACATCCTAGTTTCTTCCTACAGAGAGGACAAGGACCGCCTACTAACAAATCAAACTCCATCAAAGTCTTTCAAAGTTTGACTGCTGCTGTAAGACACTGGAGGGAGAAAAGTCTCTGATTTGACTTCAGTACAAAGAGGCACACATCTTAAGAGAAGAAGCGTTAGAATGCAGCTAACTAAACTTCCTGTAGTTTGCTGATGCACGTTCAAGTAAAATTAAATGAAAGGCCATTATTTCTGCCAAATAACTGTACGCCAACTAACTTCTCTATGTCCAAGAATCCCTCTCTGAGAAGCACTCGTTAAGATACTGACGTCAATTAAGGTGCCATAAGTTACTTCTTTTGCTATACGTACTAATATTTTTATTAGCAGTGGATCAGGCATTTCTTCTGCTTTAGTTTCCTCTGACATATACATGCATTACACAGAATCACCAATCCACTTTACTTTCTCTACTAATATTCACAACAACAGAACAGCCAGCAAAAACTACCCCAACATCACCCTGATAAGGGGGTTGGCTATAAAACAATAAGACACCCACACTCCTATCCCTACAGATTTTAGTTCAACTATCCTTCCTGTTCCGCAGTATTTCTCACTTTACATTTCCAAAGTGCTATATAAAAACGCATTATTCATTTTACACATGAGAAGGGTGCTGTGTCTTTAGATATTCTCTCCTTACTGATTCTTAAATAATTTACTATAACCACACAATTCTGGAAAGAGGCTATGCTAAACGTATTCAGAGATGTTACGGAAGAGCAAAGACTCACATTCCAAGGGGGTAAATTAGAACAATACAGTAAATATCACTAATACAAATAAATCCACAAGTTTAAGTATCTCTCGTATAATTATTGCTAAGTCTACCCTGCTTTTTCTATTGGCTATGCATCAGTAACTTATCACAACGTTTAGAGTTTTAGTCTAACACATAGGAAGACTGCATAGAAAATGTTACACAATTTACTACTGTTGTAACACTAATAATCTATAACTTGAATGCACTCAGACCTGTAGCAGGCTGTTGCTGCTGAGTAAGAGTTGCAGCCATGGCAACGGCTGCTGCATTTGGTATGTTGCTGAAAGGGGTCGGTCCAGTGGTAACGCGTGGCGCGCTCTGCCACTTCTTAGCTTCTGTTCGTCTTGCCTCAAACACATCCATGGCATCTCCCAGAAAGGTTTTCCTGTAGCCAAGGTATTGGTCCTTGAGCATCTGAAGGGGTGGGGGAAGCCGTTTTAGTTCAGCATATTTGACAGAAAACTGTAACTTACTAAGAAAAAAGAAACCAAGTTATAAATATCATTTCCTTAAATTCCTTAAAAAAGACCTGAAAGGATCTAGGCAAGTTAGAAACTCCATAGCCAGAAGTTTTTCTGTACTTACACACTGCAAAGTGGTTACATGCAATAGGGGGATGTTCTGAACGACACCAAAGTCTTTTAAAGTTGGTGTAAATCAACACAATTTGGTTTCTGTCAGTATAATAACTGATCTAAGAGGCAAAATACAGCAGCATTATTCGTCATAACAACTTTCCTTCTGCACTATCCTTATTGCATAAAAAGCTCTTTTGCTCTTTTTCACCTCTACTTCTATGTATTCTTGCTTACATTACATTACATTCTTGCTTACATTACATGTATTCTTGCTTACATTACATCTGTCTCATTACAAGCTCAAAGAATGTATCAGACTTTGAAGACTTGTTTTTGATACACTTTGTTAGCTGCACTAAATCATTCCTTTACTTTCAATTACAAAGTTTGTTCCCCTTTCCCCTCACTCTCAGGACCCCACCTTCTGCCACAATACCTCACTTTATCTTATGAGGCACTTTCACCTGTCACAGATAAGATATCCATATTTCCCTTATGTAACATAAAAGGACAAAATGGCTTCATTTAACAAACTGGTAAAACTGATTTCATTTACAGAATATCCTGTAATAAAACAGGTTTACTAAAAACAAAATAAAGCCCAGTTGATGTAACTGAACTTTATGGAAGATGTTTCCCAAGTTTCTGGCTCAGCACATGCTCGTTTCTGAGCTTTTCTCACATTTAGCTTTAGTAAAAAAAATTTCTCACTCTGGATGAATCCAGAGTCTGAATTTATCAGAAACAAAGATCTCTCTCCTATCATAACAGGAATGCTATCTTTGGTGAGAAAAGATGCCTGTGGAACTTTAAGATCTAATACAATGCCAGAGCTCAGAAATGCCATTAGATAACCCAGAGCAGGCCCTAAGGCAGAATGATTAAATTAAGTTCTCCACCTTATTGTGCCCAAGTACATTTTACTCTTTGCTGAATCTGGATAGAGAATGCATCTATTATATAAAGACATTTATCAGCTAACTCTGTTAGTCTGAAGTTTCAGGCCACATTTTATTACAGCTTCAGGCCTTTGAGGTGAGGTATATATGCAAGCCAAAAAGCCTTCTTCAGACAAAGGAGTAAGTTGTGATGATGGCTCTGATATGATTTATGAAGGCAGAGCCATCAAGTGAGGAAGAGACAGCACTTCCTGAGCAGCCTGGTCCAGAGTTTGGTGGCCCTGCATAAGGCAGAGGGGTTGAAAGCAGATGATCGCTATAGTCCTTTTCAACCCAGGCCATTCTATGATTCTTCCAAACTGCTCTACTCTCCTAGTGTCTATGGGTTGAGAAACTGAATCACGTTGTTCAAATGTCGCTCTGCAGCATGTTCATTTCCCTCATTTTTTGAAGCTTTAGTTGCAATTTTGTTTTCCAAGATATCACCCATCGCACTCATTAAGACTGGATCTCCCAATAAGAAAAATCCTCCAAGCAATCCCTTATTTTCAGGCAATAACAAAAAATAACCTCTTTCACACTGAATCAGGCCAATTACTTGAAGATATCACTTCTAACACTTGGATACTAAGCCAGATCTTCATATCAAAGAAGAGACTGATCACCCCAGAGATCACATCACAACTTGAGCACACTCAGATCTCAGGAGCAATAAGCACAAAACACATCCAGGATCCTTTTTGTTTAATTATCCTGAAATTATCGGAAAAACTGATTTACTCTGTACCTGGTATCAAAATGAGTTAACTAGAGCACAAATTCCTGATGGCAGTAGCTGTAATACAGTAAATACCCATGCTGACCAAAGCAATGAGATACAAAGAATCTGATTCCTACAGGAGCCTCTACATTCTTTAACATTTCAATTTGGGGGGGGGGAGGGGGGGAAGCATATATATATATATATACACATATATTTAACCTATTTTGCAAAACCAAACACTTCACTGTTTTACTGTGTTGGAGGTTGCTTTTTTGTTACCACAAAGTTCTGATACTTACTGATGCTGGAACATGCAGTGACAAATCCAAGCCTAACTAGGCTCCTCTGATGCGCTACTGCATTAGCACTCTTTCAGCAGTAGTGTATATAAATATATTAAATAAACATATATAAAATCACTTTTCATGAAAAACAGGTTGAAAAAACAAAGTTAGAGCACATTTTTTCCACCAACATCCTTCATGTAACTGATTAACAATGAAAAACGTTATAACTTTAGTGACAGCTCAGTTGCCACCATCACTATAGGCAAAAGCTTCAAATTAAACTTCAGCTGAATGAAAGTTACCCTTTTAATCCAAGTATATCAGACAGTGGTTATTACTTAAAAAAAGCATAGTTGAAGACATAGCATCAGTCAGTAACAGCGACTCTCCAGTTCTTTCATTAAACACACAGGAATGCATCAAAGCAACATACCTTTACGTTTTCATGTATGGACTGAAGTTGTGCTGCTAAAGCTACAAACGTTTGATAGATTTGCTGCATAGCCATAGACAAATCTGTAAAAGGCACATAGAATATCGTAAATGACAACCTTACTTCCATGAGGAAAGGCTTAGTGCTTATACTGTAGCAAGAAGCCCACTCTGAATCCAGACAGAATAAAGCACAAAAAGACTGTATGAAAATAAATTAATGCCTATGAGAAACCCAGAATTTGTGATGTAACACTGTCCTCCCACATACAGAACTAGTTTTTGAAGCATCATTTCTCAGGGCTCCAAACTTTATTTTGTGGGGAAAAAAACCCTAAGTAAAAACACCCCACCAGAAACAAGAGAACCAGAGAGTTAAATCAGACTTCCTCACAGTTGTATGTATTTTTTACTCTGAGTAAATCTGGTAGAGCACTCAATGGATTTTTGCAAAGAGATGAGAAAATGGAAGCCTTACATACACTTAAAAACCACGATTAACAAGCATCACAGAAACCCTTTCCTTCTACCCACAAACAGATCATAAACTGAGTGAAATACACCAGTGGGGTTTTGTTGCCAACATAAATCCCACACAGATATGCAATTGTTTTCAGTGTATCTAAGCTAATGCCAAACTTTAGGATTAAAGATGAAGCCTTGAAAGGTTTGTGTATAAAAAAGGTGCTGACAAAAAGCATTTTCTAGAAGAACTGCATGTACCAAAATGAAGGATGGAAAGGTGATAAAGGTAATGTAGGGATCTTCCAACAAGATCAGATTGTTTCATTTTTCTCCAAGGAGGCACATGAAGCACTGAAATCCAAAGAATAGCCATAAAGTTCCAGAAGATGAGGTTATTTGTGTACCAAAAGTATCTGCAACTTCACAGGGGAACATCTCCATTATAACTGACAATTCTTTTAGAAGAAGAAGAGCTGGGGAGCTTTTGTATGTCATCCTGTAGATATGTGGAGCCAGTGGAATCTAGAAATACTGCTTCCAGACTCTTTGGGACAGTGTGGCCAATTGACTGATATTGAACTCAAGGCACTTCAAAATTCAAGACATTCCGGGTCATAATTTGAGTTCTCTTTTATGCTGAAAGTCGACTGTCTACACACAGAATACACAGTTGACTAGATTCGCTGAGAGTAGACTGGCACAGCAGATCAGCCCTTGCCCACGCAAACAGAGAATCTTTACACTACAGCAGGAAGACTATCTTGGGAAAAACCTCTCGTCAGAGATCTGGATAAAGGGACATGGCAGAAAAAGATGAAGTCTTCTTAGAGCCAACATGCTACAAACGTTTGTAGCAAGTTGGCTCTGACTAAGAAAAGCTCCCATTTTGATCATGACTGCTCAGACCAGACAGTACAGTTTGTCTATTCAAACAGAACACTACAAGACACAAGGTGCCATATATCAGCCAAGCTAAATGGGATAGAGATGGGTCTCACTGATATCAATGCTCCCACTTTTATGCTTTGCCAGAATGATCCATCAAGCTCAAAGACTTATAGCAGGAAAAAAATCACAGAACATCTTTCCCAGAGAAGTCACCTTCATTCCTGAACTTGCCATTTTGATAATCTTTAGAAAGAAAAATTACATCCCAGAGTCAAACCAACTTCATCACTTCCCACACATGTAGGGCACCTTTGCTGCATGAAGACCTCATGTTAAAATAACAGGTAGGTACGCAAATCTCATTAATAGGGATGGAAGAAGGAAGGAATGTAGAAACTAAAAGGAAATGAAATCAGATTTTCCCATTATAAGATTAATTACACCACACAATGACAAATCAATGGTCTGGAAGCAGAACAAACAAAAAAAAACCTAAAACCTAAACCAAACAACCAATCTTGAGGCAAGTTAAGAAAAGACTGAAGGGCAATTCCTCTGATGCTTATGAGATCATTAGGAATGTAAACATGGAAAACAAGGAAAACTTCCACTCTCAGCTCCCATCCAAGAGTCCCAGACAGATGTAGGAAAGACTCAGAAACCACTCATGAAAGAGCAAAAGTCAGACAGACTGTCCTATGCTTACAGAGCGTATGAATATAACACACTTCTTTACATCCTCATTTTCATATGCTGGGATTTATATTCCCAGGCACCTTCCAAAGTTCCCAAATGACACAAACCAAGCCCACAAAACTGTACCTCAGGAAGCAAATTCATTTTACAAAGCTTAAAAGACTTTACAAGTTCAAGGAGACATTCCAAACCACAGAATTTATCTGAGCATTTGTTTCTGTACATTCAATGAGGAGATTAATTACTGTTAATTCTTTATTATTAACCCTATTATAGGTAAAATATTTTCTGTGTATGAAACTTTTACGTAGAAACATTTACCTTGCGGAGTTATATGTGAATTATTTGCTTGAGTAGCAAGATGATTTTCCAGTTCTTCTATTTGTTGCCTATACTGCTGCAGTTGTACTTCAAACTGCTCTACCAAGATTCTGAAGTAGCTAGGTGAGTAAAACAGGGAAGTTTAATCATATGATTTCATTGATTTGCCACCATTTGAAAACAAAGATCACACCACCGCATTAGCTGCCTATTTTCATTTCATTACTTGCAGCAGGTATGTTCTAATGACATTCTTGATCTTCTACTAGTAGAACAAGAACAAGGACTGCATTTCTCATGTCTATGAGATAAAATAAGCACTGATACTGTGAGGCAATCAGTACAGGAATTACAAGAAGAAAAATGTCTACTTAGGAAGTTATATTATTGGTTTTTTTCTTTCTTATAAGCAACAGTAACTCACTCTGCTGGGGCTGTGTTTTCATGCTGCAGACCAGGAGGAGTTTTCTGTGTTCTTAATGCTATTTCTGCATTCTTTAGCTCCTAAATAAATGAGGAAAATCAATAAAATGTAAGGTTCTGAATTAAGTCTTCAAAAAGAGCATAACTCCAATTTTACAGTTAATTCACAAATATGGGAAGAAAACATTTTAAAACTACAATAGAATCTGACCAGAAATTCTTGAAAGAATAGATTGGCATGAAGTTGAAGAACTGCAGATATCAAAATACATTTAGACAAGAAGCAGGCAACGGTACACCCTCAGAGGTTGTGCATTATCTAGTTATTTTAATATCATCTAGTCCAACCCTCCTGCTATGAGCACACTGTCACAGGTAAGGTTGTACTTCAGATAGCCTATTAATTTATTAAAGACTAAGGGAAAAAGAAAAATAATGGCAAGAAAATAACATGCCTAGAAGAAATTACAAGAAGGGTTATCTTGCCTTTAAAAAAGGCTTAATAGTGTGATAATCTTTTCCTATGGAAAAAATCTTTCTAAGCACAATGATTACACTAGATGTTGTTTAATGCTTTCTAATAATACTATCATTAATTATTTCTCAGTGCCTGGCTTTGTTACTAATTGTAAGGAAATAAGGGCAGTACTAACAAGTTGTTTGCTTTCACAGCAAAGAAAGAAAAAGCAACACAGAGCTTAACTTCAAAAGCACCTGAACTAAAACTTGAGCTCACGCAGGTTGGACAGTTAATATAAAAAGACTGGTAGACAGAGTTGACTTCTTCATTAAATAAATGCTAGACATAACTAGACACTTTGGTCCCTAATATTTTTTAAGTGATAAGAAAACATATTTGTCTCCACTGCTCCCCAAGTTCGGCACAGGACTGCAAAAGAACCTTCACTAACTACCAGTTGAATAGGCAACTGAAATCAAACTACAGTGGGTGCATATCCCCTTCTGTTGCCTACATAAGTAAGAGTGTTTTCCTAAATAAAGCTCACCTTGCTGTTACACTTATCTGAAAATACTGGCATCACAGATTTCAGTCAGTCATCTCCATTAATTCCAAAAAGATCAGAAGGGATTCAACTTCTCACTTTGTTTACAACTGCTTCAGTTTGGAGTTTCAACACCTTCACTTGACTGATAGAGAATGGTGTAGATACTACAGGAAACAATGAACACTCAAACTCTACTTAACAAAAAGTGTGCGATACCTGTGCAGTTTCCATTTTCAGCTTGTCAATATTAAGAGTGTTTCTTTGTAATCCACTGGCAACTACAGAGAGAAGCTGTTTCAGAGCTTTAATATCTTCCTGTACTTTAAGCATTGCTTTAGATGACATTCTACTAATTTCTTCCTGAACTTGTTTTTGTTCTTTCACAAATTTCCTAGAGAAGGGAAAAAAAAACAGGGGTAGTAGGAAAGAAAATAACGTATTCAACCTAAAGTACCCACATGTTTACTTTAGTTGCATTATTCAAGTAGTATTGAAGTTAATTTTCCCAAAACTAAGTACTGAATAGTAAGATTATGCAGAGTAGCATTAACTCCTAATATGCTAATACTGTAAAACAACAGCAAAAAACAAGACTTCAATAATTGTATAATCATGTTACACTGCGCCCTGACAATCTAAGCTACAGATTTATATATACATAAAACCTACATTAATATTACATTGAATTCATAAATACTCTAACACATACAGCTTCTGACTTGACTATAACCTGTGTCTTCCCTGCCTGAATCAAGGCTAACTTGCAAATCTCTCTTAACTCCATCCAAGTTCTATAGTGCATATGCAAACAGAATTTGATACCTACTATGTATACACAAGATGTTTAATGCTCTCAGGGAGGGCAGGATCAGTTTCTAGGAGCATGTTTCTTGGGCATGCCCATTTGTGGGAATGGGATTGAAAACTGCAGTGGCAGAAGATAACCCAAGACATCAGCTACTGGAATTATTCACCTACTCTGATCCCATCATTAATCTCCTGTTAGGCTCAGGCTAACATGTTTTTCCAGCACACAATCTGTAATACTGCTTTTTATGTTGTTACAGAGCATTAACAGAATACAATACTTAGAAACACAACTGTCATAAACAAAAAGCATCACTTACTGTAGATTTTCTACATCTTGACAGATTACAGGAGGTAGATTTTCATCCTTTAGCGCCTTGCTGTCTCTACAAGAGACAAAGCATGTTTAGACAGTGCTTCAGTACTACCAAGCATTTTTACACCATTACTAAGAACCATGAAAACTTTCAAGAGACCAAATCACTCAATTTTGTACCTGTTGTACACATACTGCATATAGGGATGATTCAAAGTAGTGAACAGCCAGAGACTATGACAGTATCTAACGTCATGGTGTAAATACTGCACATAATAGGCTATGTGACCAGTTCATAGTAGGAAGCAGATGAGCAGCAGGCACTGCAATTTGCTCAAATGCAACACTTTAAAAGGATGAACCATCATTATTACGTAACCCCTATTGCAGTAACTGGTTATTTACATTTATGCCTTTTCAAAGATTAAAGTAGTAGAACAGGTAGCATATCAGAAAACAGCTAAGCTTAAGATACCAAGTGCAAAGAAACTGAACACTTACTCTGGTCTTGCTCCTGTTTTGTCACCTAGAAAATAAAAATTGTAGATGAGAAACAAAACTTAGAAGAATTGATAAAAAAACTTTAATGAGATTTTCCATTAGGAAATGATTAGTGCCATCTGCATGATTTTTCTTGATAAGGTACAACATGTAAGTAAGGTTTTAATTTATCCTCCTTCTCAGATAAGTATCTTTTCAAGAGCAATGATTCACTCATTCAGATGCAAACCTCCTGGCACAAAAATTAATGTAAAACATCTCATGTCACTACACAAGTCCCTTCCAATGCATGAGTGATTGCACTTACAAAAGAAATCCACCCCCACCTAAGCTTGCTGGATTTTCCTAATCGTTCTACTATTGCATTGTTCAGGAATAAATGTGATTTTACAGAACCAAAGGTGTTACTGCTTACTTACCATTTATAGACTTCAAACCAGACATCTATACACCTAGATCAGAAAATTAACCAAGACGCCAAACATTTCTCCTGAACTACAAGAAGGAGCTGAAAGCACTATCACAGGAACAGGCAAGTCATGACTAATTCTAGTCACAGCCATGGGCAGTAGTTGCATCTCCTAAGAGCAGTCTGCTAGTTAGCTTATTTAGACTAAGAACCAGCACACTTCTTCAACTGGATGCCATTCAAATCCTCACAGTACCATCAAGCTAGAAGGTAGCCATGAAGGTTATAGGAATACCAAAATTGAGGCTGCACAAGCCAGTGCTCCTGCCAGAAGCTGCTTGTTTGAAAAGAAGTTAATTGCTTAGACCATCTGTCATCCAGTACCAGAACCCAGAGTCTCACACCTATTCCCTATACATTTGCAATATGAACAAACAAGGATCAACAGCAATGCCTCATCCCTCCTCCACTCAACCTAAACAAAACCAACAACCTAAAAGAAACTGCACAAAACTGGGAAAAAAAAAATAACCCAATACCAGAATTCATATTCCTTTCTCAGCTGACAGCCTAAGCAATAAAGTAAGTAAACTCTGCTTTCTCAGTCACTAATTTTTCTAGTTGTACTTTTAACATTATCCACAAAGTGAAAGACAGATTTGAAATCACACCTAACTACTTATCTGAGCATATGCTCTCTTTTTTTAGTCACATACAAGGAGAACTGATGTACAAGAATAGCTCCCACTAGCCATCTGTAAAGAAACAGCAGGCAGCCACTCTCCTCAGCCTTGAATAGAAGTACACACTATAACAAATTCCAGAAGACAGCTTAAAGGTGCCTATATGTTCTGGTACCCCATGGACAGTAATCTCACAAGCACTTCTTTTTAGTAGCCACATCTCCTCCTTCCTCTTCTTCAGGAAGGAAAAAAAGGTTAAAGCCGTAAAACCAACACTCTCAAACCTTACTTATCACAGCTTCCTCATGTAGTTGTTTCTTGATGGCACAGTTGCTTGCACAAGTATTGTTGCAGAAGTAGGAATATTTGTCAAGGCTGCTTAAGTCAATAGTGCCCATGACAAGAAAAGTTCCTAAATTAAATTCTGAATTTTGAAAAGCACAAATTCAAACAGTCCCCTTCAGCATTTTCTATTGCTTAGCTTAGGAATCTCTTCGCTCACCATCCTGACAGCAACAGCCACACACACCCACAGCCACCAACCTAGTTTCAGTACAGGACAGGAAGTTGGGTAATCAGCTTCTTAGGGATCACATCCTAACAACTAAGCAAAACAATGCTCAAGAAATTTGTTGTTCTCCAGGTCACATTTTAAGATACTTGTACATCAGAGTAGAGTTGTGCAATCCTAATATCACAATAGTGGAAACCCCATGAGAAACCCCATGAGAATTGGAGCTTTCCCATCACTTTCAGTAATAACTTAAGAAAAGAGAAAGTCAACAATGTGCTGAGCACTCCAGTTTGGACAGCCAATATACAAGCACAAGGAGCTGTGTCTCCACAACTCACAGTCCTTTGTTAAAGATGGTTTCATGAAGCTTCTATTAGTTTTTAGAATACCCAATTTCAGAATACCCAATTTGGCTCTTTAATGAAATAAAGATATTGTTTTGACTCCCCAGAGAAAACAGGCATTTTATAATCCACTTTAGTTAAGATACTTTAGATGTATAAAATAAAGTCAAGTAAGTCAACATCCACCTGTCAATACTCAATATTCCCTTTAAGTACTTTGAAGCTACCCTAGACTTAGGTTTTAATAACTATTGTCAACAACCTAATGGAACATAACAGATCCCCAGCACTAGAAATGCAGTGTGGAAGAATAACAGGTGAACAACAGGACATTTTTTTTTCCTGTAGGTTTTGAAGAGGAGGAGAGAAGGAGAAAAAATAAACTAAATGCATAAACCACCTCCACAAGTTTAAGAACTGCTACTGTTGGAGAAAACTGTTTTCCAATGAGCACTTTTTGTATTTACAATGCATGTCTTAAACATTGCACTATTCCCCCATCTAGTGGCCAGCTGACCCAACTGTTAGGAAATCTACCATGGCTTTTCCGTACACAGCCCTATGAGTCCTTTATTCCAGGAAGGCTACAGTATTTTGAATCCAGGTTCTCAAGTATGATGCTTCCTTATACCCATTTTCAAGTCACATTATACTGCATTTGCACCCAAGATTTTGTTTTTCTATACAATATCCATAAATGAAATTAACTTACATTCTTCATAAAAGAAATAAGTTAAAACTGACAGCTTTGATTCCACATTCCTAAAGCTGAAATAGTATCTCTGCTGTAGCACTCAAAATTTGTCAACAAATTACTACATACGATATCTGTTTTAAATGTTTTAAAAGCAAACTTACTCTTTTTATCTGAAGAACTACTAAAATCAATGCCACCAAGACCTTCATTAGCGGTACTTGAAGGAGCTGCAGTTGTCCCCAGAGTCAAGCCCAAGGCATTCTGCCCAAGTCCTATTAAGAAACCCAAACAGAATTTCTGCATGTAAAATGCTGGTAGTTTACTTTAAAATCTCAGACAACCTTGCAATTTCAGAGTTCATTTACTGCACTTGGATTAAAAAACACAAAGAAAAACAGATTTTAATCAAGTTTCATACAACTATGCATGGTTTTTATATAATTACCTCACAATATTTGTGAACTAGGTAACTTATCAGGATTGTCAACACCTTCCTGTTTCACTTGGTTTAATTTTTCTTCCAGAACCGAAAGACAGGAAGTCAGTAAATAACTGAAGGGACAATACCAAGTTACAGGTTTTATTCAGACGAAAAGCCACCAACATAAGGAGCAATCAACCTGTCCACAGTGAGCGAGACCATAAGACAACGACTTCTCTCATTTCAGGCAACTTCCTTGGGTCAATTATTACTAAGATTTTTTTCTCGTACTTTCATTAAAAAAAATAAACATCAGGAAGTAAAAATGACTTCAGTTTATTTTCTGTGGATAACAGCAGTTTCAAACAGTGATGTTTAAAAACGACTTTTATAACGTTAAGATTTTATAGAAGGAAAACAAATCAATTTTCACCTGTTGCTGCTGTGCTTGTATTCTGGAAGAGCGACCCTCCTAAACCCGCTAGGGTTCCTCCCAAGGAGAGGCCTGTGGAGGCAGTTGTAGTTGGCGCAGTTGTCCCGCCTAAATTTAAGGTAAAGCCAGTAGTACCTGCAGAGGAAAAAAAACCCAACGATAAAAAACAAGTTTTTGTATAGACATTGCATTCAAACAAATCTACAGCAAGTCTGAAATAACTGAAATCATCTTTACAGTAACTCAATAATAAACTCTGCTATTGGTTTTCTCACTCCGCAACTTTCTGAAGCCTCCTAGAGACTTCCAAATTGCAAGAATTTTTGTTTCACAATATTCTAAGCTTCATTAGTTCATCTGCAACTACAGCAAAACTCTTAGAGCTACCCAGAATGCCAGATAACCTGGAACTTTACACCGATTTTAAAGAACAATGGATCTAACAACTACACTGGCATCTAAAAAATAAGTAACAGTTGTGTTAAACATTAAAGTACTTTGCTTCCAAGTGCAAGGTGCTGCATCAGGGTCAGGGCAATCTCAAGCACAGATACAGGTTGGGTGGAGAACGCTTTGAGAGCAGCCCTCAGAAGGCTCTGGGGGTGTCGACTGATTAGAGATTCAACTTGAGTCAGCCATGTGTGCTTCCAGCCCAGAAGGCCAACTGTATCCTGGGTTGCATCAAGAGAAGTGTGACCAGCATGTTGATGGAGGGGATTCTGCTGCTCTGCTCTCTTGAGACCCCACTGTGTCCAGTTCTGGAGCCTCCAACACAAGGACATGGAGCTGCTGGTCCAGAGGAGGGTCACAAAGATGACCAGATGGCTGGAGGACCTTCTCTATGGGGACAGGCTGAGAGAGCTGGGGCTCTTTAGCCTGGAGAAGAGAATGCTCCAGGGGGAACTTATAGCACCCTTCCAGTACTTAAAGGGGCCTACAGGAAAGCTAGGAGGGACTTCTTATAAGGGCATGTAGAAACAGGATATGGGGAAATGGTTTTAAATTGGAAGACGTAGATTTAGGCTAGATATTAGGAAGTTTTTTACTGTGAGGGTAGTGAGATGCTGGAACAGATTGCCCAGAGAGCTGCCAGAGAATGCTCCTCTATGGAGGCATTCAAAGCCAGGCTGGATGGGGTTTTGAGCAACCTGGTCAAGAGGGAGGTGTCCCTGTCTATGGCAGGGGGGTTGGAACTAGATTACCTTAAAGGTCCCATCCAACTCAGACCATTCCATGATTCACAAGGCAAATTAAAAAACAACAAACACCTCACTGTTAGAGTCCTCTGCAACCCGAGAAGAACCATTGGCATAAAGTGACAGAGCATAAAAGACACAAACAACTGTGTTCAAATGTAGGCTCCCGGTGCAAAAAAACCCACTAGTTTTAATTATCATCGTGTATGATGCAGTTTATGTGAGTTACAGCATAATGGAAAGTGTTGGACAGTAAAACAACTACACAGGAAAAAACACTCACAATTCTCATTAACTATTTCATGCTGCCTACAATAAGTAGACGTTTTCCAGCTACAGAACATGACAAACCAGCTGTTGCTACCCTCCTAATGACTTGGATTACAGGCTGCCTAAATTACAGGATATACTGTGCTCTAAATAAATATAAACCTTGACTGCATTAGGCTCCTCAAATTTAGAGCTAGTAAAACCCAATGAACCTTTTTATTCAAGTACCACAAAAACATGTAAATACTGGAATAAAATAGAACACAGCATGTTTTAGAATACAGTTACACTGTAAAAATTCAACAAAGCATTTTCCTACCTGCTGCAGGAGTTGATGTAAGAGCAGAAGATAGCGACAGGCCACTCGCTGAGGTAGAAGTAATAGACAAAGCAAACGGTGTGGCTGAACCTGCAGGTTTGTTGAAGCCTAAACTAAAGCCTGTAGTAGCTGCTGATGTGGTGGCAGGTGTGCCTAAAAGAAAGCCCCAAAATAATGATCAGTTTTTGGATATTTTGTTTGAGAATGAGTTCTTAATCTTCTAACCTGTGATCTTCTTGCTATGTCTGATTAACTGTCACTAGCATCACTGCACTTGAAATGACTGCAGCCAATAAAGTATTTCCACAGCACCTCCAGATACATTTCATAAGTATGTTTGCTCCAGAATTTCACGTAATCTTGGAGTATGAATTATACCAGGAGGTAATTTAAAAGTCTAAAATAAGAACTTCCACCAAACAGATCTGACTGAAAAAAAGCAAAATAGTGGTAGATGAAACAAGTGTCCAAAATAGAGACTAAATTCTCCCTTGGATGTGCATATTAGCATGAGAACAGGTATACTTTCAATTTGCCAACAAGAAAAACAAATGTTACTCCCTCCAACTTTGCTTTTAAGCACTTGCAAAGTTAAACAAAGCTTCTACTTCCTGCTAATTTCACAGTAAGAATATGCCTTCTGTTCTAGAACATGTGTTCCAAAGGAACTTAGACATACATCACAATAACAAGCATAAGAAAACCACTGTATTCTCAGTCATTGGAAACAGACAGCAATGACATTTCATTCGATCACAGAAAAGAATTAACATTCACATGCACAGTACTGCCATATCTGACTACACACATTCTGGGTTGCTGCTCCTCTTTTTTCCTATCCTCTTCATCTACTTCCTTAACCAATACCGCTTTCTCCCAGTTAGCATGGCTTCCAAAGCTCTTGGACACCAGTCTGTTGGTTAGCACTACCATCACCACCCTGACCCAAACACTTCTAATTACATCAAGTTCAGCTGCTGACATTTCAACAATGAAAACACCTACGTATTCCTGTAATTCTAATAATGGCTGACAAAGAGTTATTACACATGTATCAGAGAAACAAGATAAATATATTCCTAATATCCCTTCCCAGTTCAAACCTCTTTACTCTTCCAGTAGAGGCAATTAGCAAACAGACCTGTTCTCTCAAAGTTCACAACATAAAGAAATTCTCACTTAAGAATTCTTTGGTTATAGACTCCATTTCTCTGCTGAAGGATGGAACTCATCAGGGGATTTAGATGCAGGTCTAGCTTCTCACTGTGACTACTTATACTACTGTACAGGAATGGAATAACCCTTTAGCTCCACTCTGGCTCACAGCAGACTGCAATGAGCAGTGAGCAAAAAGCTGGCACAAATGTTAACCTCCGACATAATAAGAACTAAACAGCTTTTTTTTCCTCTGTACATCATTACTATCCAAATGAGGTCCTTACCCAGAGTCAGTGCTGGAGCAATGGTTGTTGCTGTTCCTGCTTCAAGAAGAAAAACAGAATAAGAACAGTGAGACCCACAAAGCAGTTATGTTACTAACAATCAAATATTTATTCCAGTGCTTTGTTTCACTACGTATATTATGTTACATTATGTAGCATCTTGAAAGCAAAGTAACTGTCACATCAAGACCACTATTTGTAAACCCCAGCTATACAAATTAAAGTCTGAAGCCTTTAAAACAATTTCTTCTTATAAGAATCCATTACCAGTGAATTTGATGTAACATGTCGATTCTAAATTTCAAATAACTAAAGGTACACAAAAATATGAAGGCTAATAATTCTGTGAAGTACTTTTTCAGCCATCTTACAGCACAGAAAATGGATTTATGATACAATGAAGCAGAATACAAGGGTTTTGTGAAATGCTGTGTCTTAGCTTAGGATGACTGTCCCCATGGATGTTTGGGGTGGGGAACACAGAGCTGGGCAATTTCAGACTTTAAACAATTTGAAGATCAAAGAAATGATGCAAAGAGCCAAGACAGCAATGGTCCCAACGCAGTGAGACGGGCTTTTGGTCTACTAATGAATTCGTTTCTAACATTGGAATCCCTAAGAACCAATCTATTTATTCATATAGAAGCAGAAGAAAAAAGTGTTCTCCACATTTACTGAAGCCAAAATAAAATTCCCCTTTGTACATAACTGCTGAAAAACAACTCAAGACTAAAAAGGTTCATTACGCACCAATTTTCAGAGGACTATAGACTTTACTATGGACCTAAAAAAACACCAATGTATTTTCTTTAACAGTCATAATACAAATCAACTCACTATTGCAAGACTGCCAACACTAACAATTTCACACTGATTTAGGTGTTTTTCAGAACAAAACACATCTCAATCTCAAACCTGAGTCTCTTTGGGATGAGGAGGTAAACTGCAAAATACACACATACAATAATAATCAGGATTCAAATAATGGCACACTTCATATTTATGCCCCATTACAGTTTCCTCATACCCGCATTTATGTTTCTGCATCATTGGCACTGCACACTTCTCACTAACTTATTTAACAATTCAATTAAGTTATTTTTAAATTTATTAATGTGACATGATATTCTGAGCTACAGGTCTGAGTTACTATGAAAAAAGAACCATATGACAACCCTGTTTTTATGTGCATATGGTACATTCCTTCACCATTGCTTTACATGTCTGCTGTACAAGTGTTTTTCCTACCTGTACTGGTGCTTCCAAGTGTAAAGCCAGTGGCTGGTTTTGATCCAAAAAGCCCGCTTCCAAATCCCACTGAAGGAGCCGACGTAGTTGCCGTAGCAGTGGAAGAACCCAGAGTTCCAAAATTCAGTCCTCCTGTAGAGCTATTACAAAACAAGAGTGTTAACATTTATTATTTCCTCAAAAGGAAAAGATCCAAACCCCCTTAATTTCTGTTTCCCACACTATCATTCACCTCTGTGAACTGGCAGAACACAGCTGAGCAGGACAGTCAGAGCTCACTCCGACCAAAGAGGAATCCATCTTCCTCATAGTACAGCTACTTTGCACTGCTACTGTGACCTGCACCAGCTGTATACTTTGCTGAACTGATACATCTGGCTAAACCAGCAAAAAACTTGCACATCTGTCAGTTGCCTGATGATTTTCCCTGAACTACAGGAACAGGGGAACAAGTGCTATTGCCAGAACAAAGATGACAAACCTGCAGGAACATCTTCTCAAAGCACACTGCAAGTACACTTAGATATGTCTAAGCAGAAACCTCAACCCAGTTCACAGCTACTTCATTCTGAAGCAGTAAGAATACAGATGCACCAGACCAATAGCACAGCTTTGTCCTGCTTTAGCAAGAAACAGGAAGAAAAACACTTTTGTTGCCTATAAATGCAAATCACAGATGACGCATACCTACATTTCAAATATATTTCAAATATTTTCTTTTCTAAGAATACATTGCACAATCCAATTAAAGAAATTCATTCCCAGAGCTATTTCTGCAGGGAAGAAACAGGAAATAAAAGGAGAGACTCAGAATCCAACAATCAAAAGCAAAATATTTATTTATTTTGGGTACCTACACACTGTAAAAATCTTATGGCAAACATGGGACAAGCCTCACGTTTTGCACAGGACGTATTAAGTTACTGCACAAAATATAAGGGGAATACAATAATCCTTGTCCCTAACCCATGAAATCACAGGTCCTAGCAGCCACACAAATCTAAGACTACAAAATGTTGGTTCTTAGCTGATGAGAAGCAATGCAAATGATTTCTTTATAGTAACTTCCAGCTCCCACAGGCTGGCCTCTTGATAAACTACACAAGTTCCCTTCAGTTGAGACACCTGGCACAGAGTACAACAGTAGCAATGAAATAAAGCACAGTTTAGACTTCAACGTAACAGTCTTTACAGATTAAGTTTCATATGTTTAATATCCTCTCTTTATTCCCTCACCTCCTCTCTTTCAGCATGAGCACAGCTCCTATACCTAACAAGTGCCTAACAAATTAATCACAAGAGCTATTCCTTAAGAAGGCTGCTGCAGGTTTCCACATTCTAAGTTTTGGAAATACCTACACAACTGATCCTGCTAAATCCATCAAAATGTGGTGCAAGTTCAGAATCTGTGTGAGTTATCCTTAAAGGCAAGTAAACTCAGCAATCAGAGGCCAAGAAGTTAGAAAGACAAAAGCCAAAGAACTGTTCAATTCCAAAGCTTTCAGCTTTTTCTTACTCTCAGAATGCCAATCTGTAGCAGCACGCCTGAGTTGTTTATCAACCTGGACATACAACGTAAAACTCTAATTTTGGAGCTAGAGCAAACCATAGAAAGGCTTACACTGGAAGGGACCTTGCACAGCCCATCCAGTTCCAACCCTGCAATGGGAAGGGTTGCCACCCACTCACTACATCAGGCTGTCCAGGGCCCCATCCAATCCAGCCTTTAACACCTTCAGGGATGTGGCATCCACAACTCACTTGGGCAACAAGTGCCTCACAAAGCACCATACCTGGCTAAAGCTGAATCTGTAGCACACAGGAATTATGCAGGCTGCCATACCATATTCCTTTAGACACGAGAATATAAACTGTGACTGATCACAGTGATCCATAACAACCTGTGATTAGACAACAGAATAAAGTCCCCTTTCCCCCCAACACCTGGCAATAATGCTTTCAGCTCTGCAGAGAATCAACTCATCCTACTCATGGAAATAAGGATATAAACAAAAATGCCAACTACATCTTTGCTATAAATTAGCACGTATGATATATTTACTCTTTTTTTTTAGTAGTAGTCTGAGAAAAGTTATCTAGAATAGCAAAAAATAAACACTTATAAAAACATTTAAACGCTACAGGATATTTGTACTAAATGCATGAACCAGATGAAAGAAGCTCTCAATTATGGCAGCACATTTAAAATAATGGCTTAGAATAAAAAAAACAATGTGGACTGTTCCATTTTACTCATAGGAACTCAGTATTAAATAGCAGGCATGGGACAAAAGAAACTTTGAAAAACAAAGCCCACTGAAGCTTCATTGCAGGGAAAAGAACATACACAAAATGAGGCTTATTAAGGGCTTGGAGAATCAGCCCTATGAGGAGAGGCTAAGGAAGCTGGGGCTGTTTAGTCTGAGGAAGAGGAGGCTGAGGGGAGACATTATTGCTCTGCTCCAGTATCTGAAAGGTAATTACAGTGAGAGTGGGGCAGGTCTCTTCTCACTAGTGACATGTGACAGGACGAGGGGAAATGGCCTCAAGTTGTGCCAGGGCAAGTTTAGGTTGGATATTAGGAAGAACTTCTTTACAGAAAGGGTGGTTAGGTACTGGAATGGGCTCCCCAGGGAGGTGGTTGAATCGCCATCCCTGGATGTGTTTAAGAGCCGTTTGGATGTGGTGCTCAGGGATATGATTTAGCAGAGGGTTTTTAGAGATGGGGTACTGGTTAGGCTGCGGTTGGATTTGATGATCTTCAAGGTCTTTTCCAACCTGGGTAATTCTATGATTCTATGATCATGAATCTGAGAGGATGGGACAATGAAGGTATCAGAACAGCCTGTGAAGCTTTGCCCCTCTCATAAGTGGTTCCAAACAGAAATTTTAACCTTTAACCCACAGAATCACAACATGCCCTGGGTTGGACATGACCCCAAGGATCATCAAGTTCCAACCCCCCGCCACAAGGAGGGCCACCCATCTCCAGAAGATGCTCATGGATGACGGAAGGGACCCTTAAAGGTGATCAAACAAACTATTGTGTGAAGATCCCAAGTCCCCTTCCTGCTGCTAATTGCTGCCAACGCTCGGGGGCACGCATTCTGAATCACACCCATTCGAGAGTAACGTCCCGAGTAGCTTCGCTTCTAACAACGAGTTTGACACCATCAGATCTGGGAAGAGCTCCAAAGCTCCACTGTAACCGAGTTCCTACACTCCTAACAGTCGCACTAACACACCTGTACGCACATAGACGGAAGAGAAAAAAACAACAATGCTGGAGCTCGGACTTTACTCAGAGAGCCCTGAATGCTAAGAGTGCCTTTAGCAGAGCCGCGAGGGGGGCAGCGCACAACAGCGGACGGAGCCCACCTGCCGGCGGGACCGGGACTGCGGCCGCACGAAGAGGCCGGAAAAGCGCCAAGAAACCCCAAGCGCGGGGCCGCCTGCCCGCCTGCCTCCCGCCCACCCCGAGGCCTACGCAGGCCGGGCTGGTAGGGGAGGCCGGCGGCAGGGCCCAGCAGACAGGGGTTGCGGGGAGCGGGCCGCGTTACCTCGGTGCGGTGGTGCCGAAGGAGAACCCGCCGCCCCCGCCTCCTCCTCCAGCCCCGGCGGCGGCAGCCGCAGCGGAGCCCAGAGTGCCGGCGCCGAAGGAGAAGCCCGCAGACATGGCGGCAGCGGCGGGAACGGCGGCAGAGCGGAGCTGAGAAACGGCGTCAGACGGCGGCGAGGTCCCGGCAGGGCGACCGGGGCCTTCCGATGCGCGGCGATGCCCTCAGCGCCACATGGCGGCCCGCAACGCCTCCGAACCGGAGGGCGGCAGCCACAGAACGGGCGCACACGCAGCACGCTCCCTCCGCGCGCCCGCCGCGATGCACCACGGGATGGCGGCGCCGCGACCGCCCGCTCTTAAAGCGACAGCGCCCCGCGGGGTAACCAGCCCTGCGCCTTGAGGGCCGGCGGTCCGCGGTTGTTATGTGGTGTAACAGGAAGTGGGAGTCGTTAAGAACGTTATTTGATTAGTCTCTGATGGCCTGTTGGGCGTCGTCACTCAATCACTTGAAAACTCAGTGTTTGACGAGTCGATAAAACAAGTTCATTCTGTATAAAAACTGTACGCTGCGCCATTTGTAACTGAGCTGGCAGTGCAGCAGGGCACAGGTAGTCCGTTCTTTTCCAACCCCACTGATTCTGATTCTGCACCACACGAGGCCCAAGGAAGCAGGGAATTGTTCTTTTTCCCACACTCTCCCTAATCGCAGCCGCCAGGAGAGGTTCTGCAGCCAGCACTGAGCTCCACAGCTCCCAGGACTGCACGCTCATTCCCTTCTTCACCAACCGCAGCTCCCACGGGGACTCCGTGAAGCGCTACAAGGCAATACCAAGGCAATACCAAACCCATTGGCCAACACCGCCAGCAACACCACCATCTCAACATGGCACCACCTCCTGAACGCGCATGGTGAAGACGGGCTGCGCACCCTCCCGCCGCTAGGGGGCGCTGCAGGCCGTTATTCCATGCTCCGCCCGGCCCCGCCCCTGCCCGCCCCGGAAGCGGCAGTAGGTGACGGCCAGCCCGGCCCGGCGGCAGTACGCGCTGTTTTCAGCCGTGCGCTCGGGGTCGTCATGGAGCACATCCGCACTACCAAGGTACAGCGGCCTCCCCACCGGTACCGCGGGAGGGGTGACGGTGCTGTTGAAGCTGGGATGGTTGCTTGTGGGGTGTGCTGGGGTGTGCTTGGGCCCATCGTGTTCCAGCCTCGCCGGGCGTGAGGGCGTTGGTGCCTCCTCCGCAGCCGTTACCCTCCTCCCTCCGCGTCCCGACCGCCTTCAGGGCGGCCCGTACTGCCGGGCCTCTCGGTCAGGCCGTTGCGAGAGTAACAGCTTCCTGCTGGCGGCCCCCGGGCTGAGCTGTCGTTTTTATGAGGCTATTCCTTTCGTTTCTTTCCGTTTTTGTCCTGTTGGTTTTCTTCATCGTGAGAAAGAAATGTAGATTATACCCGTATGTAAACATCTGAGCTCTTTCCAAGTCATAGCTCAGTAGTGTTTTGTTTTTCTTGTCTTGCTCATCGGCCCGAACTGCCGAGTCTGCTGTGAGGTCCACCTTTGTCCCTGTGGTGCCTTGGGAATCACTAAGCAGGCAGTTTGTAGCCTGGCAGCCTGACTGCAGATCAGGTCGCTGACTTCTTTGCATCCCGTCCTTGTGCTGGGAAAATCCTTTATGGAGCAATGTAACTGGTTGAAGAGAGAAATAGGCGCTGTATCCAAGTTGTAGGATACGGGGCCAACAGTTGTTTCAGTTGATATAGTTTGTGTATTGTCATGTTTCCCCCTCCCCCCCCTCCAATCTGCTTTAAAATGATGGGTTTTAGGGCTAAAAGTAGTCTGTCTTTTTTATTATAATTGTCATGCTTGTTTAGTTCTGTGTAAGATGGTGGTTTCTTGGATAGCAAGGTGATTTAAGATAGATGTATGCTAGCGTGTGGTAACTGTGATTGTTGCCCTTATAGGAGACATAGTTACTAAAGTCTGGCCTGTGCACTAGGTGCCTGTATACAAGGTCTGTATGTGTAGGCATGAGTTGGACTCCATTCTGACTGCTGGGAGATTAATATGCTTTTCCTAATTGATGTGCTAATAAGTCTTTGAATGATACAGTGTATTTTTATCTCATTATTTGATATAATGTGATTCTTCAGTGTCTTTAATACAGGGCATCAGAGAGAACTTTAGCTTTCCTTTCTGTACTAATTCGTTTGTTATATTGAAACACTTCTTTATTTTTTGTCTTTAATCTGTAACTCCCAGTCCTAATGAGTTGCATGGTTGCTCTCTTTCAAGAGAACTGGGTTATGTTATCAAGGTATCTGATTATGTGGTATGTGTATCACTGGCTTGTTAGTTCTAGTTACAGCCAGCGTATTACTCCTACCTCCTTAAGTGAACCTTGTTTGCAGATGTGCTAAAACTCCATAGCTGTCTTCAGGATTTTATGAAGTCATTCTCTTCAAAACTGAACAAAGGCTTTTCAGTGCTTTATGGTTAAAAAATACATGTATAAATAAAGGCAAGCATGTCCCTGAAGCAGTACCCAGCTGGCTGTGTCAGGTTTTACTGAGCATATCATCTATGGAGGCTGGATCTAAAATACACTTAATCTATCTGTAAGCAAAGTACATCTAGAAATTGGCCATCAGAGTTGGAAGGCTTTAAGGAGTTGGAGTACTTATGCTGTCCTCATATAGCTAAGGAATAACTGTTCTGTTGTATGAAGAGTTTCTGTGCACTTGTCATTTTGCTGGGGAGCACAGTGCAGATCTGCTGATAATAATTTTCCACGATTGCACTCTATATATTGATCATGGTGCTCTGTATCTGAGCACTGGTACATTGCTGATTGCAGCATAACATATTTTGAGTTACAGATATATGCAACTTCCTTCCCCCTCTCTTCCCCCCCGCTTTTTTTTTGCCTTCCAAAGCTAGAATACTGTAGTAGCAGGGGCCATGAGCTGATGCTTGCATTCCGTGCATCCTCCTTGATGCTTGTTTTTTATGTCTTTAATTTTCAAAAAGAAATTTAGACTTGCCTAGATTACAATAAATAACTGAACAGGCAACTTTATTTTTATTTTTTTTAGTCATTTGCTTGTATTTTTAGTAGATAATTTGTGCATGTAAATTGAGCCCTGTCTACCATCAGCGCTGTAGATGTCAACTTGGATCTGGGTGCTGATCACAGAATCACGGAACGACCTGGGTTGGAAAAGGACCTCAAGGCTCATGAAGTTCCAACCCCCCTGCCTGGCAGGGCCACCAAACTTTCACATTTACTAGATCAGGGCCCTGATCTTGCTGGTTGAAAGCCTTTGGAGCTCTGTCGCAAGCATAATGCAGTAGCATCAAGCGTTGGACTTCAAATTGGTGCTAATGAGCCAATGCTGCCAAGAAATACAGGAATGCATAGAGATAAGCCATTCACCGTACTCCTTTCTGGAATCATGTAGTGGTTGCCTCAAACAAAGCAAAGGGTACCACTAAAGTTACCAGCACCAGATAAGATGAAGGGTATTTGAAGTTTGCTTTGCTTTGAAACAATGCTGATGGAATGTCAGCAGAAGAAATGTGTCCTTGGAAGCTTCAAACCTGAGGTCTCTTCACTTCAAATTCGAGCACAGTCCCTGCTTTTCTGGGAGATATTTTTCTATTTCTAATATGTTTGCATTTCAACTTATTTTACCTATGAGGAAAAGTTGTTGTAATTAAAACCTCTTAAGATATAAACAGTAGTAGTCAGGAGAGCATTATTTTTATAGCTGTGATGAGGGTACAGCCAGCTGTTTGGAGAATAAGTGTATATCTGAGATGAGCTGTTCATGAAGTACTGATAATATGTGAACAACAGAAAATGGTTAATATGTGAGTCTGCTCCCATAAAATACAGCAGTCTATGTGAATAACCATAAATAAATAACCATAATAACCATAGCAGCTAAGTATTAAGTTCTGCTTTCTGCCACATTTTTCTTCCAGGTAGAACACGTGAAATTACTGGATAGGTTCAGCACCAGCAATAAGTCTCTGACAGGAACTCTGTACCTTACAGCAACTCATCTGCTATTCATAGATGCAAACCAGAGAGAGACTTGGGTAAGGATAACAAGTGCCCGTGGCTCAGCAGTGTGGGCTTTTTGGGTGTATTTGTTCTTCCTGAACGTTGACTCTGTTTACCGAAACATTCATCTAAGTTTAATTATTCCCTACACTCTCCTTGTTCATGATATCTTAGTAACTTAATAACTCAGATTGTACACTTGCATGACGCTTTTGCAGCTGAAATCATATGATGTTGAAAACAATTTCTGTGTTCCAAAGTTGCTGTTGTTTCTTCTCTATAACCTTCGCTTGTATTCCTGACCAAATGTGCAATGTGGTGGTGGTGGTTATTTTTTTTTAACATCTGACTTGCACCAAAGTTCACAGGTGATGTGGGAGATTGTAGGTAACTTGAGCTTTAGGTTTAAAGCTTCTGTATTACCTTTATCATACCAGATCCTGCCTGGGTTAAGTGAGACAGCAAAATCCAATGCGTTAGTTTTGGTGATCCTGTGCACTTTTTCAGAGGGTTGTTCATCTTTAGAATGAAAGAATTCTGAGGGGACTGCAGCTCCTTGATGACTGTGACCATCACTGTACAGGCAAAGTACAATAATTCCCAATAGTTCCTCTTCCCAGTTCCCTGGTGGCACATGTGTGCATCAAGTTCTGGCTTCCACTGTAGCACAGCTACCCGAGTTCATTGCCCTCCAGTCTGTGTTTCTCCAGGACAAAACCTCATTTCCCCGGGCATGCTTTGCAATTTTTTCTGCAGGTTGAATTTCTAACACTTAGGCACATGGCCCGATTATCTGGTGTTTTCAAGAAACAAAAAACTTTTTCAGTGATATGTTCTTGGATACAGTGTACAATTTTGTATGGTGTTGCTATTAATTGTTATCCTTTGATGTGCAAGGAGATGATGGGGAGAGCTTCAGAAGCCTTGTTTGTGTCTGCTTGTGCACCGCTTTAAAGGTCTTACTTCAGGGATATTAAACCTGTACCTGGAATATTGCATTTATGCGATGATAATGCAACTATCAAGTATAATCATAATAAGGTCTCTCTTTATAAATGCATAATTGGCAGCAGAGTTTTCAGATAACTAATTCTGATCAATATTTATGAGGAGGAGATGATTGCTTTGGTGAAGTAATTGAAATGCTGTTGAGAACATCTTGTTCAGATGAGGTAATGTATCTGTGGCTTTCTTCCCAGGACTGAGCAGTTGTTACTTTCTCATGCGTTTCCCAAACGTTCTGTGGATTTAGCACAGATACACATTCCTGTGACAGTCTTTTGCAAAAGTAGTTGAAAGTCACTTAGTTAAGACTGTCATGTCTACAAAAACACAGTGGATAATAGTACAGGAGTACTGTATATTGTACTGTATAGTACAGGAGAGGTTTCTGTTATCTCTGTGAGTGATTTGAAGTTGTACTCTTGGCTTGAATGTTAGAAAGCTGATGTAAGTATGTGACTGATGCACAAAATATTAAATTTTAACTGCACTGACAGGCAAACAATGCTAAATAATCCTAAAATTTTCACTGTCTTCCATATGCTGTTACTTTCTCTCATTTACTTCACAGTTCTGTGAAGCACAAGGAAGCATGTTCCTTTAGACCTATTAAAGAAAAACAATAATATACAAAAGAGATTAAACATCTTGTATCCAATTAGGTAGGGTCCAAATAGGTAGGGTTCAGTTAGCCAGGGCTATAGAAATTACCCCCGTGGAGTTCTAGTTCTTGATTTCTGCATTTAGAAGGATATGTGTTATGTCTTTGTTTTGTTTTTGTGTTTTAATGTAAGGTGACATTACAGAATATGAGGGAAGGATGCCAGAATTGGCTTTATTCTTCTAAATATATATTTTTTATAAATGTAAGATTGACAAATCTAATAAATACCCATATTCAGCCGAGTTTAATCTCTCCTATCTCTGATATTGAATATAGTGTACTGTTCTCATTTTTCACCAGCATGCTTAACACTGTGAGTTCTTATATGCCCTAGATATTACATCATCACATTGCTGCAGTGGAAAAGCTTCCCTTGACTACTTCTGGCTGCCCCCTCGTAATCCAGTGTAAGAACTTCAGAATAGTCCACTTTGTTGTTCCCAGAGAGAGAGATTGTCATGACATCTATAACTCCTTACTGCAGCTGTCAAGAACAGGTGAGACTTTCTAACTGCAGAAAACTCTGTGATTTATGCCTGGCTAATAAGTTGGTGAGAAAAATTCCATCTTTGGGATTTTGTGTGGATTGTTTTTTTGAGAAATGTGCATTAAGAAAGTTTGATATGTAAAAAAAATGTTATTAATGAAGTATTAATCTGTACACAAACTTAGAAACTGTTGTGTTGTCTGGTGTTTGTAGCTCGCTGGTGCCCAAGAGAAGGCAACAGTCCTGTAGATTCTGCATTTCAAGTGTTATCATTAATTATGAATATATATACACATAGTCTGTTTAAACTGATGTGTTCATATGTTGAATGCTACTGGACAAGTACTAATGTTACTGTTGTAATACAACTGAAAAAAAAGAAAAGCTGAAGTTTTGATGCTAAAATAACACAGTCAATTTAGTTGTAATGGCGACTCCTGTCACCTAGTGTGGCTTTTTGAACTTCTACATATTTAGAACAGTATAAATTCTGTCATATGTAACATGAGTGGTGCATTAGAAATATGTTAGGAAATATTTTGAAAGCTTTTTCAGTGTAAAGAAAGCTTAAACTTTGTTTTTAATGAACGGTAGATTTGTGTTTGTTTTTCACCTCTGCTTTTCTAGTTTTTGTGAAGATTTTTCTAATAATAGGCTATTTTATTAGTCTTCATTCTGTGACTTTTGCTTTGTCCTAATGACTTCACAAATGTCCCTACTGGAACAAAACCTGTTCTTTCAGGAGGGTTTGTATAACCCACCTTTAACTGGGATTGTCTGTTAACTGTACAGAAGTTGCAGAACAAATGTTTTAGAAGTGCCAAATATCTATTTACTTTAATGTCTAGGAAGCATGAAGCCTGAAATTTAATGGTTTTAAACTAAAAGAGAGGAAATGCAAGCTAGAAATTAGGGTGAAATTCTTCATTATGAAGATGCTGAGGCACTGGCACAGGCTGCCTAGAGAGGCTCTGAAGGTGTTGGTTGGTAGCCCTGGGCAGCGTGGTTGAGCAGGAGGTGTTCCTGCCTGTGTCAGGGTGGTTAGAACTGAATGGGCTTTTAGGTCTCTTCCAACCCAGATCATTCTTTGATTCTTCTTCAACTCAAGCTTTGTCAACTGTGCTACCTTTTTTTACCCTTCCATTTTTGGGGACAGCTCGTTACACAATCTTATTTTTTCCTCACCTTTTAGCAAAATATGAAGAGCTGTATGCCTTCTCCTATAATCCAAAGCAAAATGAATCTGAGCAAGTCAAAGGCTGGCAGCTTATTGATCTAGCAGAAGAATATAAGAGAATGGGAGTGCCAAATGATTACTGGCAGTTATCCGATGCAAATCGTGATTATAAGGTAAGGGTTGTAGTGGAGAAAATATTCTGCTCTGTGGCTGTTTATTGCTTTATTCTCTGGCTGTGGTTCAACAGAAGGCACTCTAATACTATGAATTCACTTGGCGTGCGGCGCAAGCAAAGAACTTCCTGGGGTGGAAAGAGTTAACTCCTTAATCAGTCATCAGTCTCACAACTGTCTAACTCAAGTTGATTTTAAAAGGGCTCACTCAGAGTATGTGTGCATGGATGCATATGTTCTTTGGAATACTTTGAGTAGACTTAATTGTTTGAAGCCCAGCCTCAGTGATTCAGGTGCTCTGCACTTTTGCTCTCCTCTGAGAGGGATTCTACTTTAGGATCTGCAGTGCTGGATGTGGTAGATGATGGCTCTGGTGCTACAGCTGCTTCCCAGAATAGATTTTGTCTGCAAAATGATGGGAATGGCTTTGATATCTTATTTGGAACACATTCTTAACAGTTCTACCAAAAAATTGAATTCTTAAGGTGAATGCTGATATAGCAGTCTATTTTAGCAGTGATTGGTTCTCAGTTTGACCTTAATTTATACATTTTTGTCTATATTTTCTCTTCAGAGATACTTGCGTGTATATAGAGAACTATGTTGGAGTTTTCTTTTAACTGCTCTCAAAGCTGGGTGCAACAAAACTAGTGTAGGATTTTGTTGCTAGTTACAGATCTGTGCATTGTGCACAGATATATATATATAATATGTTTTAAATGTATCTGTATCTTTCAGATCTGTGAAACTTATCCTAGAGAACTTTATGTTCCCAGAACTGCAAGCAAACCCATAATTGTTGGTAGCTCCAAGTTCCGAAGCAAAGGAAGATTCCCAGTGTTGTCCTATTATCATAAAGATAAAAAGGTATGGTCTGTTTTCTTAATGTAGGTGGTCTGAAAAGTATTTCTCAACACTTGCTGATAGTTCAGGGTAAGAAAGCAAGTAAGTACTCTGACTTGAATTAGAACAGTGTAACTCACGATAACCTTAAGTGGGGTCAACATTAGTAGTTTCTAACAAGATGATTAATTAAGCTAAGCCAGTTTAACAGAAATCCTTCAGTAATCACGTGAATCTATTAAAGCTTTCAGAAACTGAACATAAGACCAACTGAAGGATAGATTTTTGTCAAGTTCTTGATACATTGAGAGTAAAGTTTGTTATGCCAAAATGGGCAAGGGGGAAGAAAATCTTCCAAATAATATAATTTATCCAGTAAGGAGTAATTTGCAAAGAGAAAAGTGAGCTGGGGAGTGAAAAGTAAGATTTTTACAAGGTTGAGTAGGCAGTGGTATGCAGCAACTTCTGCCTGCCTCTAGATAAGTGTATCTTTGAAGGGAGAGCAGGATTGTCACCTTGGTGAGCTGAAGAATTTTTGGACAATAAATATTGAGTTAGTGGATACATCTGAAGGTGATTACTAATTGGAAAATGTGCCTCACAAGGGTAATACAAGGGTAATAGATTGTCAAAAGGGACGTGGTAAAAACTACATCAGGCAGTACCATCTACTTGCAACAATAAAACCATACACGAAGCAGTAAAACTAGCTGTAATTTTTCATATCGAGAGAAATTTGCTTTATTAAGGTACCAAAGTGCTTCTTTCTAATTTTTTTAGCCTCTACTTTTTGAATTTTTGCAGTTAAAGTTCATTATGTAAACTGGTACCTTGCCCCCATGGATAAGCTTGAAAACAATGCTTTGATAAAACTTTAGGTTTAAATTGTTGGCTTTATGTGTTTTAAAATCTGCAGGTTTAAATAGCTATCAGTGTGGTTGTCTGTCAAATAAAATTATTTAGATTGTTTAGTCTCCTTAAACTTACGGGATGTGTTTTTAAATACTGGTATTGAACTGATGTTAACTTGTTATTTGTTTTCTATTGTAGGCTGCAATTTGCAGATGCAGCCAACCTCTCTCAGGCTTCAGTGCCAGGTGCCTGGAAGATGAGCACATGTTGCAAGCAATCAGTAAAGCAAATCCTTCAAATCATTTCATGTATGTTATGGACACCAGGCCAAAGGTATGTAGGTCTACAGACTAACCTCTCTTCCTGCATGTTAGAAGAATACTGAGATAACTCTTAATCTCTCCAAGTTACACATTAAGTATGACTATATTGGCTATTCCTTAAAGATAAAGATAAGTATCAATATTCAAGTGATTAAGCACTTGCTTTCTTAAGTCGAAATGCATGTACATGATCAAATTATGGTTGGACTCGAGCTTGAAGGTCTTCTCCAAGTGGAATGATTCTATGTAGGTTGCTCCAAAAGTAATGCTTCCTATTTATTTTCATCGAAGCCACAACAGATAGAAAGAGAACAGTAGCACTCCGCTACAAAACAGTGCTTTTTAATGTAGGCACCACCATTAACTATGCATTTTTGCCAGTGATAAACAGGAGCCTGTGCACTGCACTCTTTAAAATAAGTCTGCATGGCTGTCCGGAATGTCTTGCTTCTCGCACTGTTACCACTGCTGAAATGTGCCACCCTCCACCTCACTGTACTCACATCCCACTATTTGGTCTCCAGAATCGTTCAGCAAAGGTCAATGAATGTCAGTGAATGCTTTTCTATTTTTATTTTTCCTGTGTAGGGAAATTCAGTAACACACTTTTGCTTCATATGCACTTCCATGTCAGGCACCGTTTTGTCAACTTGCCCCTCTGCTGCCATCTGTGACAAAGCAATAAAATATAACAGAATATTGGTGGGAATGTTCAGCCTCTACTGCCACACCACCACCATCTGCCCCTGATAATCATGGGCTAACATAATAAAATAGGAGGCATTATTTTTAGAGCAGCCTTTGTATGATTCTATAATTCCAAGTACGTTAGTTACTTAATTTTTTTAGGGAGGTGCATTTAAAATATACTTAAAACTCATGTTAGAAATGAGTAGTCAGAATGGGATCCAAGCTGTTTTAACAGCTAGGAATGACATTTCTGGGGGGCTTATTGCTGGGGGGACACAGAGGAGAGAACAGGAAAATCACAAATGTGTTGTTCAGATGTGTCAGCTTTGAATGTAGACTTTACTTTCTGTGTGCTACGCCTTTCTTACAGTTGAATGTTTAACAAGTAGTTAGTTTTCTAGACATGATTCATAGTATGTGCTCTTGTGTGTTTTTTGCCCAGTTTATTCCACTGAAACCGCATGATTTTAGTTCCTAATTTGACAATTTGAGTGCTGATTTTCAGTATTTCGATGTTGTTGTTCTTAGCTCAATGCAATGGCAAACAGAGCTGCTGGGAAGGGCTATGAAAACGAAGACAACTACTCTAACATTAGGTTCCAGTTTGTTGGAATTGAAAATATTCATGTAATGAGATCCAGCTTACAAAAACTTCTGGAAGGTATGTTCTAACTGTAATATAGTAGTGCTTATGAAAATAAAGTAAGTATTCTGACAAACATAATGACAGTTTAAACTGTATTGAGATTTCAGCATTTTATCCAAGCTTCACGTTTAGCACCAACTGACTGTGTTCCATTCTGGTAGTGAACTACCTTAAACCTTACTGTTAAACTGTAAACCCAGTGGTTTCGTTTTGAAGAAAGAAATGAGTGGCACCTACGTTGAGTGAACTTAATTGCTATGTCAGGCTTATGGGAAAGACCTCTCTTGTCCAAGTATACATGTGTATATCCATACAGGCATGTGAATATATATATATATAATAAAATAGTTTGTGTATATACGTGCATCTTTGTTTATAGAACACTAATTGTTCAAGGGGCACTGACTTGTGCAGAACTTGAGCCAAAACTTGAATTCTTTGTCTTGGCAAACCACTCCTGTGCTTGTAGATACATCTTGCAGAATGTTTGGTAGAAGAGGGGAGGGGGGGAACCAAGTGACCCAGTTCACAGTATGGTGAAAGCAGTGAGGCAGAAATCTATGTTAATGATATTTTTCTAATTAGTTTCCTTAATGTTTTACTAAGGTAAACAGCTGAAAACAAATCTAAGACACTTGGTGGAATATTAATGTTGTAATTAGAGTACAGTGGCAGAAGTGAGACTTATAAGTGTGACTAATAGTGTGTATGTATAAGCACTTGCCTTCTAGAATTATCCTTATGGTTCCAGGCATGGGGAAAGCTTACACTTGTCTCTTAGTGAAGATGTTCTGGCTGTGGTGATTAAGAAATTTTATAGGCCAGTGGTGTGGTCATTGAACCTGTATCTACTGTTAAGCTGTTTCTCAGGTATTCTGTGTGAAATAATACTTGAGCTTTGGTTATGTATTTTTTGTGGTTACTCCTGCTACTTTATTGAAAGAAAAGATGAGCGGTGTGAGACTGAACTTCAATTGTTTGGAAGTATGAAGTAATCCTTATTTCTCACGCAAATCTCTTCAGTTTCAGAGAACTTGCTCATGAACATTGGTTTATTTTAAGTTACTGCTACTGCATAATGAAGCGATACACGAGTGTGTGCCTCACACTAGTTTTAGACTCTGTTTCCACTTGATGTAGCATCCTACCAACAGATCCTTACAGTATATTTTTCTTTAATAATACATTTCCTTAAGGATGGCATATCTTTTGCATTTGAACTTGTGCGGTGAATTGGTTTATGTAAATTGAACAACAGCCACCACCATGTCTCAACAGTTCTGCAGTTGTTCTCTAATGTAGGTTTTGGGGTAAATGGAAGCAGTTGTTCCGTCTCTGTTCAGCTGGTCAGTGAGTAGATGTTTTCCAGTTTGTCATCACAGCTTCCTCCATTTGTATTTGTCGCCAAACAGACCTTGCAGTAAGAGCTTGCTTGCTAAATCACTTCACTTTTGAACATTGCTATCATTGTCCCTTCAGACTTTCTTTGAGATACACTGGATCTAAAGGTTAGGATTGTTAAATTGTGTGTCTTTAGATTTTAGAAAGCCCTACATAGCAGCAGTAAGACAAATGATTGGAAACCTATGATCTCTTGGATTGTTTAATTGCTGTTATTGCTCCGAATACATTAAACTCTACTTTTTACATAGGAGTATTAGAGGCAAAACTTTTCCTGGCAGGTTTTTGTTGCTGGTGTTTGTACCAAGTTCCTAGCCAGAGTATTAATCTGAATTGTGCTGTGAATCTTTTCATCTAAGTCTTGTTGACTTTCAGGAATGTCTTTTAGCAGCTTACTTCTTTTGACAGGGAAGTTTAAAACCTGAAGCTGTTTAAGGTGACAGAGTGGCTGTCCTCTATTTCCTCTATGCTTTAAAATGCTGTTCTTACTGTGAAGATGCTGTTACTGGTTACCTCTTGGGATACTGGAAAGGGAAGAGAAGAGGGGAATGGAATTATATCTTCCAGGGAAAATATGAAATATGCTTCTTTAGTGGCAGGAAGGACTTTGAAAACTTAGAGAGGCAAACAGTAAGTAACCTCATAGATCTCTGCAGAAATAGGGTGTTAGTAAAGTGATCAGGAAGGAAAAGCTGTGAGAAAGCTTCATAACTTTGAATGAGGAAAGTACTGTTTAACTTCTGTGTTTGGGTTTTCTTCTAGATATGCAGAACTGAATGTTCTCTAATCAGCAGTGTGATACCAGTGACCCTATTCTTTCAAGTCTTCCTAACTGGGACTGTACTCGGTTTTATTTATAACAAACAACTGTTCTTCCTTCAGCATGTTTCTGATCCTAAGCTCTTTGTCTGCCTGACTTCCTTCATAATCTAATGAAAGGGTTGAGAAGGCGTATTCCATTTGCAAGCAAAAATAAGACAGGATCTTTGGCGACATCATTCTCTAATGGAGCATGTCAGGGGACTTTTCAGTCTGTTCTTCTGATTCAGCTGCTGTTTTAAAGGTCTTGTATACTGTGGAACAAAGCTTCTCTAAAATAGTCATCTTAATTGTGAATGTGATGACTGCTCTCCTGATGGACAGACTGTCCACCTCTACAATACTCATCAAAGATTCTTTACATAGACTATTGTATCTGTGCTGTTCTGTTAAACAAAAGGCTGACCTTTGTATATTCATTTGAGAATATGCTATTACATGTCTGAGAATTCTGAATTCAGATAAGCAAAAAGGTATTAAGTTTTTTTGTGTTATCAGTTCAGCAGTGTATGTTTGGAGGGAAAATAATAGCCTTGTGATGCCACTGCAGCCTGAACGAATGGACAAATGTGTAATGGAACAACATAGTCCTTTGGGCCCATGTGTGTGCAGGGCATGTCCTTATGATGGGATCCCTATAGCCAAAATTATCTTAAAGAATTGTTATTGTGAAGTAGCTTAACTACTTAATGGTGCCAACAACAGTCTTTTACTCTTGGGAAACTTAAAGGAGTGGAAATGATTGTTTAGCACAAAGGTGTTAATGCAGTTTATTTAATTCACCCTTACTAGTATAAAATGTCTGTGTTAAAACACAAAAATAGGAAATTAATTATTGGTTCTTTGCATGTGTTTTTTTTTATTTTTGCCTTGAGTTATGAAATGATAGAAGTTGGGAAACAGAAGATACCAGACAAAGTATTTCTTCCAAGCTGAGAATGCTGATCAAAAGCTGGTTTTGACAGAAATATCTGGGTGAAAGCAAATTGAGGGCTGGGGACCTGTTTATTTTGTCACTAACAGCTTAGGCTTTAAGCCTTAAGCTGCAGAATGTAGGGGTGTAAAGTCATGAATACTGCCTGTAGGTATTGCCTTCTCTGTCTGGTCTGTTCCCTGCAAATGCTTGGCTATCCAGACTTTGGGGGGGGGGGACGTTTTTACTTGATCCTGGAGTGGTGGACCTACTTATGTGCTGTTGTGGTTTAACAGGTGTATAGAAACACGGGTAGAGAGTTTTTCACTGACTGTTAGTGTCAGCAACTTGAAAGTATCTGATAGTCCTCAGATTCTTCCACTGTCATGTGGAGGATCTTTAAGAAACAACTTCTGCCTAATTAAACTACTTTATTTTTTTCAAAGAAAACTGGTGTGATTTTTGCTGATTTTACTGATAACTACAGGCTACCCTTTAAAATTAGGTCTTGTATCCAGGAGTATGTTGGTGTTCTGTTATTTCATTGTACTTTGCTTTGCTAGCTCTTTTCTATGGGCTTTAGGAAAGGCGATGCATTACTTGGAAATGTATTATTATGTGGAAACTTGTCTTCGTTATAACATTCAGCAGCAGCTAGCATTATGAGTCCTCCTGAGCTACAGGGAGTATACCAAAACTTCTGTAACTGAAAGCTAAAAAGCACATAATGTAGGTGCATAAAAGCTTCAAAAGGCAGTTCTATTGTTGGTTGGGTTTTTTGTTTGGTTTGTTTTTCTTGAGATGTTAGTATTTGTTACATCAGGGTGCTTGTGTGAGTATGGAACTGCATCACAGAATGACTTGGTGAATTTTGTCCTTGACTTTCCCTGCTGACTCATTTCCTCCCTTAGTCCTTCAAGGGCTGCGTCATCTATCTCATTTCTGAACTGGTAGCATCCCTGTGAGAAAATGTCTGATCTACCTCTGCACCTCTTGCTGCTATACTGTAGCAGCTTGACTTTAATTTGAGTTCTTCGCTTCTCCCTCCGTTGGTCATACTGTTATGGGATCAAAGTGCACTGTGGGAGAATGGTGAACACCATTCAGTTCTGTAGTACGTAAGTTCTGAAGGCAGACAATATCTGCATGGTTTTTAATTCATCACCTTCTCCTTGTATTGCACTCACTTTGTTCTTGGCAGAGCTGAGAGGGTGATGAAGCACATTCTGACTGCTTGAGACTGTATTTGGTTTTTTGGCTGCAGCTACTTTGTTAGTACTAGTAATAATCTGTAAGTATTTCTGGGATGCTCTTTGGCGTTTGTGTCCCTTTTCTTGATGGGATAATGGTTATAGCTCCCTGTTGGGGGTAACCAATGTATTTACTTTGGATGGTGTATCAGATCTATGTGAAGATCTTAGTCTCATCATTTGTCACTGCTCATAGATCTGTGGAGAAGAGTTTTGGATTAAAAACATACTTTGTACTGCCTTTCTCTTAATCATTTGAGTGTGGTGGTTTCCTAAAAGAGATGTCAAATCAGCTTAGAACACAGAAAAATAATTCTGTACTGCTGGATGCACTATTTCCATTGCAGGATGAGCTGCAACTGCTTACGGCTTTCTCATCTCTTGTTTTCTTTCAGTCAGTGGCACAAAGGGTTTGTCTGTCAACGACTTCTTGTCTGGTTTGGAGAATTCTGGATGGCTGCGTCATATCAAAGCTGTGTTGGATGCTGCTGTCTTCCTAGTCAAGGTACTTTTTATGCCGCTTTTGTTTGAGGGCGGGTTGACATGCTGTAATATTGTGTAAAATGTAAAGCTCTGCAAATACAATTTCTTTTCTTCAAAGAGAGGGAATGGCTTGAAATAGCTTTTTTCTGTGAATGTCCTGGGTTGAAAAGGACCTCAAAAATCATTCAGTTTTAACCCCTTGCTATATGCAGAGTCACCAACCACCAGACCAGGCTGCCCAGAGCCACATTAAGCCTGGCCTTGAATACCTCCAGGGATGGGGCATCCACAGCCTCCTTGGGTGACCTGTTCCAGTGTGAAAAACTTCCTCCTAATATCTAACCTAAACCTTCCCTGTCTCAGTTTAAAACCATTCCCCCTTGTTCTGTCACTATCCACCCTTGTAAACAGTCATTACCCCTCCTGTTTATGTGCTCCCTTCAAGAATTGGAAGGGTACAATGAGGTCTCCCCAATGCTTTCTCCAAGCTAAACACACTCAGTTGTCTTTGCCAGGCACCTCTGACATGGAAGGCTTGATGTGAAGGGATGAAAAACAAAACAACAGGCTCCTTATTCCTATGTGAAGTAGGAAAAGATACCTTAATTAAACGTGGGTGCTTCTCCTAAAGATCGGATAATCCTAACCTATTTGGTGTAACAGGATTTAAATTCTTAGCTGAAGCTACTGACTGCTTCCTGGTCCTCAACTCTTTGTTTTAGAACTGTCTGCTATGCAATGCATAGTGAACTTCTTTCTTGATGTTCATTGTGAGGTTCTTTCTGGTTTTGTAAGGGGGTGGAAAGAGAAATGGGATCAGCTGTAGAAGCTCCTGTTTATTGAGGAAGATGGTAGATTTCCTTTTTTTAATAGGGCGTTTGTTGCAGTTCAGTGCAGATATCCCTAGATTTCTGGTAGCAGCTAATAACTTGTCTCATAATATTTTTCTTGCAGTGTGAAATAAAATAGACAATGCCATGAGTTTGGGATAAATGTAGCTTTTATGTGTATTTGCTAAGTTGTGTCTGAACAGTGCAAACAACAGAGCATTCACTAAGGAAACAAATGTTTTGCAGGCAGTAGCAGTTGAAAGCGCGAGTGTGTTAGTGCACTGCTCTGATGGCTGGGACAGGACGTCCCAGGTTTGTTCTCTTGGAGCTCTCTTGCTGGATTCCTATTACAGAACAATCAAGGGGTTCATGGTAAGGAAGCTGTTGTATTGTTGAATTGTTGTAAATCAAAGAATGTAAAATGTTGGTGTAGAAGTGAGCAGTGTAACTGAAATGGTGCTTGTTTTTTCTAATTACAGATATGAAATCACATTTGCAGAGTTTGTGTTAGAAATAGTTTACAGTGTGGAAGCACTGTGCATTTAAAATAACCTATGAAACAAATACAAATAGCAGATCGTTTTAGGCACCGTGTGGAAACGTAATAACTGCCTCTTTGATCTAGAATAACAAAAAGCTTACCTATGGATACAAGGATTCTGAAGTGCTTATGAGATAGACTAAATCCTAACAGCTACGCGCTTTCATTATTTGTCCCTCATCAGTATCACTAAAATCCAAATGACATCCCCTCCACACAGCAGCATAGAGACCTGAACATATTTTAGCACCTTCATCCTCCTCATGAATGAAGGATTTTAGTGTGGTTATTTAAAATTTCAGAGTAGGAAGATCAGCTGTGTCCTTGACATTGTTTGGTGTCATGAAACACTTCAGTTAACATACAAATTGCATTCCCTGTATTCATTACAGACTAACTGCCACAAATAACACAAGCCACATAAGCTAGAGTGAGCAGGAATTGGTGGATAAACTACTCATTAGTTTAGATAGTGAGAATGTCAGTGATCTTTAAAGACCTCATCTAATCATTTATTTTATTTGTCTTTGGTCCTCGCTTTTGATTAGAAGTTTTGGGAAACCTTCTGCAGTGAGCAATCAGTCCTCTGCTCTGTTTAGTGCTTGATGTTACAACTGGAGTGATAAAACAAGCTAGTGTTGATGGGAGCAGTTTTACTGCTATAAAATGTTAAGAAGAAATTGTGTGAAATAGCAGGAGAGCAATACTGAACCGTCCATACACAGCAGTTAATTTTGTGTAAATTGAGAATTCATTTATGTGACTCCATTTAGGTGTGACACCGTGCAGTATTCATGTGCTGAAAGCGTGTCTGTTTTAACAGCAGGTTTCTGATTGTCAGCCTGTTCAGCTCTTATTACTGATTTTAGGAATATGACTTGCACATCTCATGTAGGAAAGAAAAAATCTTCCAGGGAATGAAGGTACTACAAAATGATGCACAATTGCTCCTACTGTAGTTAAACTGAGTCAGATTTCAAATACGGTATGCCGATAACCTGTGAGGTTAATTCTAGATGCAAGACTTGGTAACATTTTGCACTAGATGTTTATTGTGTTTATTTTTTTACCCTATAGGTCTTGATAGAGAAAGACTGGATTTCTTTCGGGCACAAGTTCTCTGACAGGTAATTTGCTCTTCCAATGTAGAGAAACGTATACAATGAACCGAGTAACAAATATTACAAAAAAGAGTGACAGTATTTTGCTTTAATACTTGAGCATCTGTATTAAAGAAAAAAAGGAGAAAACTGCTTGTGCATGTTAAACTACTGTATTGTTGCTGGAAAACGTGTATCGAGTAAGCAATTTTCAGTAGACACTGCACTTCATGTATTGCATTTAATTAAATACCTACGGAGTAGCTGTTTGATTGCAGGCACTAGTCACTATTGCCTTGCTCTTAGATTCTTGGATTGACATGTACCTTTACTTGTGATGATGAAATAACTCACTTTTTTAGAAGTTGTGTGTGATCAGGGCAAGTTAAGAACAGCTCTTCGTATCATTGGGTGTTGAATTGTCCCAGTTCTCAAAGGGTCTTCAATCTCCAAATGAAGAGTTGTGTCAAATGAACACGCTTCAGCTAAAATAAAAATAGTCGCACTTGTTCTCAGTTGCAAACTTAAAGCAGAGCGTCTGTTCCAGGTGCTGTCAGTTGGATGGTGATCCAAAGGAGATCTCACCGGTGTTCACTCAGTTTTTAGAGAGCGTGTGGAATCTGACCGAGCAGTTCCCACAAGCCTTTGAGTACAACGAGGCTTTCCTCCTTCAGATCCACGAACACGTCCACTCGTGCCAGTTTGGGAACTTCCTTGGAAACTGCCAAAAAGAACGAGAAGAGCTGAAGTAAGGAGATGCGTTGTGTCTGCTTGTTCTGGCAGACTAAGAACTTCTGTGAATCTTCTCTGTTATGCTCTAAGTTGGCAGGAGAGACCGTGACATTGAAGTGCACTGAAGAACAGCAGTGCTTTTCATGCTTTTCATGCTGAATGCTTTTTTTTGTATGTAACTGTGGGAGAAAACCCCTTGCTCACCTTTTGTAGGGGAAGCCGAGGCATCTTTCTCCCTCCTTTTTTCTGAAAATGGGTACTCTGAAGCTGAAAGCTTCACCTCATTGCTTCCCCTAGTCTGTTTTCAGGCAACTTCAGAATTGTTTGCCTGTCTGACTGACTACTGTTACTCTTGGAAGTACTGATATGATGTCTCAGTGCTTCCAGTTGGAAAACTTCTGGAAAGTTTTCAACCTCTCATTTCTGTCTTTTAAATATTTAAAAGGCATTTATTGGAAATAAATATAAAGGAAAAACTTGCATAGCACTATTTCTTCTATAACTGATATTTTTGTTCAACATTAGCATATGACAGCAGTAAGTCCTATTATAAATTTTGAATTAAAATACTTCTAATTCCTTCTTTTAACTTAAAGAATAATCAAAGATGGATTTACTGTGTTGAATAGCTTCTGCTTTTTACTTAAAGTCAGTGTCTTGCTTTGATCTCTTGTTGCCTTAAGGTTAAAAGAGAAGACATATTCCCTGTGGCCTTTCCTTCTAGATGAACAAAAGAAATACCAGAATCCTCTGTATAATCCAAGTTTTTCTCCGAATCTAACCCTCTTGGAGCCTAATACTGTGTCATTCAATTTCAAGTAAGTTAGAACTACATACCATACTTTTCTTCAGTGTTATTTATATTACACATAGTTACAACTATCTGCTGCGTGCAGGTTTTGGAGGAATATGTACCATCAGTTTGACCGAAGCATGCATCCCAGGCAGTCTGTGTATGATCTTATCATGGGCATGAGTGAACAAAATAAACAACTGGAGGAAGACATTAAACAACTGGAAGCTGTAAGTATTACACAGTAAATGTATTTACTTGTGATGTGTTCTTCAAATACATGTATGAAGTCTGTACTAATGCTGCTACCTTTTATATGAATGTTATTGTTCTGTGTCCCAGTACTTGCTCTACATAGTGTTGAATTCACCTTTCACTGTATGCTTCTATGCTTTTTAATACACTATATCGTTCTTTGGTAAGGCAAAATAAATTGTAAAACTGCTTCTACTACCAAAGCGAAACCAGAGATTGTGTAGTGTAGGTTAAATCTGTGGAACTTCCCTTAGATGACAGGCACTCATCATAGCTGCGAACTGTGGTGCTAAAATAAATAGGCCAAAAACGTTTTATTTCACCTGTAGCTATGCAAACAGGAGGCCCAAATCATTGTCCTTCTTTCCTTAGCTTCATATGCAGAGGCACAGAACTTTTAAGTCACCTTAACTATGGGATATATACATTGGATTTACTCTTGTCTGCAAGTAAGCATTACACAGAGACAGGTTTCTGTGACTGCTGGTCTGCTACAGTAAACAGTCAGGAAGGACTGAACAGAACATCTCACATGATTCTGCTGTGGATTAATGAGTGGTGTATAACTGATGCTGTTATATGCCAGTTAAGGTGCTAAACTCCAAAATAATTTCTCTTAAAATCAACAACTTTTCTAATGTATGTGCAGTGGAACTGTCAGGTCATGGCCTGAACGAATGGTTGAGCACCAGGTGAAAAGGTGTGGCTAATCCAGGGAGCTCAAGTGCAAGCAACGCACCTGGGTGACTGGAAGGAGTGGACCCTGGGTCTGCCCCTCCTCACCCTCATTGAAGTGTTGCAGCTGAGGGAACAGGATCTTTCTGGATAGAGATAGTGTTCTTCTCAAACCATCACCAGTTGTCAGAAGGGGGTGAGCATTTTGTTTCTTGTCAACCTTATTGCTCCTTAGTGCTTGTGTCCCAGAAGGCACTGTTTGTTATTGCCGTCTTCTGCTGCACAGTACGAAATAAGGTCTGTATTTCTTTTGGTTGCTAGAAATGGTATCACTGAACTCCTGCTTACTGTGGGCTTTTTGAGGGTGAATGTTTTTATGTAACTGTTTCTCCCCTAATATAATGAATTCAGGTCTCTTAAAATTAACTTTATTTCAAGCCGTAGTTATCTATTTTAGATGTGTTATGTAAACGATGGATGAAAGTGAAAATTTAAGATGAAGCAGGATAAGCAAGGTGAGAATTCAGAACGGAGACTTCATTTTTCTAGAATCTTGTTGAAGGTGTGGACTTCACGTTTTCTCACCTGAGTGAATTTATTGTCATAGACGTTCCTGCCGCTGTCTCCGTCTTCAAAGAAGTTAGTGTTAAAGACACTGAAATCTTCCAGATTCAGTGTAGGTTGTAATGGAACATGAAGGCATCAACAAGAAGATAAAAAGAACTATTTCAAACTCTCAGTGATGAGTGAGATGGTTTGAATTTAAAAAAACCCAAACGCCCTAGCTAGATCTTCCCTCTTGTCTTGCTCTGTGTTTTCAGAGCTGGTCTTTTTCTATCTGCTCTCTAGTCAAGTCTTGTAGGATGTTTTTAGGAAGGATGTAAGGGCTTATGACACTGCTTTTTCACTGTGTGAGAGACTCCTTTTCTTCTGCAAGCTCCCAGCTTGCTGTTAGTATTGAGGCCTCTGTCTGTACTCCAAGATGTATTCCTGTCCTAATAGCAATGAGACAAGGGACGAGCCTGGAAGTATTTCTCCTTCACTATGAACTAACAAGCAGCTTTCTCTCTTCTGCTCAGCTGCTGTTTGTTAGCATATGGTGCTTGTAGTATCTGTTGTATTGACCTTGACAGACTTGAAAGGTGGGCCCAGGTGAACCTAATGAGGTTCAACACGGCAAAGTGCAAGGTTTTGCACTTGGGCCGGAAGAACCCCAGGCATCTGTACAGACTGGGAAGAGTGATTCTGGAGAGCAGCTCGGCAGAGAAGGACCTGGGGGTACTGATGGACGATAGACTTAACATGAGCCAGCAGTGTACTCTTGCAGCTCAGAAGGCAAACGGTATCCTGAGCTCCATCAAGAGAGGGGTGGCTATCAGGGACAGGGAAGTGATTCTCCCTTTTTACTCTGCTCTTGTGAGGCCCCATCTGGAGTACTGTGTCCAGGTGTGGAGCCCTCAGTACAAGAAAGACATAGAGATTTTGGAAAGGATCCAGAGGAGGGCAACGAAGATGATCAGGGGACTGGAGCACCTCCCTTATGAAAACAAGCTGAGGGAGCTGGGCTTGTTCAGCCTGGAGAAAAGAAGACTGCAGGGTGACCTCATTGCAGCCTTTCAGTACCTGAAGAGAACCTACGCCCAGGAGGGGAGTAAACTCTTTGAAAAGGCTGACAAGGGGACAAGGACAAGGGGAAATGGATATAAGTTGAAAGAGGGAAGATTTAGGTTGGATGTCAGGGGGAAGTTCTTTACTAGGAGAATGGTTAGGCCCTGGAACAGGCTGCCCAGGGAGGTTGTGGATGCCCCGTCCTTGGAGGTGTTCAAGGCCAGGTTGGACGGGCCCCTGGGCAACCTGATCTAGTAATTGTGGAAGTTCGGTGGCCTGGCCCAGCAGGGGGGTTGGAGCTTCATGATCCTTGAGGTCCCTTCCAACCTGGGTCATTCTGTGATTCTGTGATTGTAAACTGTAGGAAAATGTTGGTTTACCCATTACCTAGTTACATATCTAGTCCATAAAGGGGTCTGCAGATGTTCAGTTGGTGAACAAAAGTGCATTCATCTGCATTCAAGCCAGAATGTCATCAGTGGATCAGTGGTGCTTACTGTTAGTAACTGTTCTCTATTTCAGAAAATAAAGCGGAAGAGTGGGCAGTCAGATGTTGTCCTTCTGAAGGAACATCAGCAGTCTGCTCATCCTGCACCCGTGATGCTGAAAACCCCTCCATGCTTCAAGAAGGACCAGCCTCTGATCCCTTTGAATGATGCTGTAAGAACTATAGAGGGCAGCAACACAGCAGACAATCGCTACAGTGAATTCATGGAAGAGCTTTCGAAAGCTGAGCCTGCTATTGTCAGCTTGGAGTACGGAGTGGCCAGGATGACCTGTTGAAATCTGGCACAGCGCTCCTCTGTCTTAGACTGGCTGAGTTAAAAGACAGATTGTTTTTGAGGATGGGTCTGTGCTGCATGACCAAAACATGATTTGTATATCGGCAAGTTTTGTTGACGTAGACTAGAACAGCATGCTAGTTGTCAGGTGTTTGCTGTTCTTTGTATGCATATATATATAAAAAAAGTGTAGTTGCCTCTATTTCTTTTAAAATGCACTTGGTAAGTAGTGACTAAAAATCGAGGAGTGGTATGGTTGGTACGTCTTTGGACTTAAGTCAGACTGCACTAAATTAAAATGGTAACCTTACTTTATCCAGCATAGGAAAACACAGGTGGACTGTCACAAATTGATTTTCTGTGGGCAAAAAAAACATGAACTTTCTATTCTGGGAACTGAAGCGTGTGTGTTTGTACATCACGTATGGCAACATTATGTATATTCTTGCTAAATGTCACCCACTACTATTATTCAGTATATTAAGTGCCATGGAAAAGCATAATAGATTTCAAATCGGAAATTGCTGGCCTTAAACCTGTCAGATCAGTGATAGCGGTGTCTGTGACCACTGCAGTCCGTAACCTGACTCTGTGTATGCTGTATTTGCTCTAAGTGTTCTGTCTTGGAAACAGGATTGGACATAGGGAATGAAGCATGCCTAAGCTGGCGTAGCCTTTCAGCAAATTGCTTTATGAATGTTTACTTACTACTGAAGATTGTTCTTTCTTTCAGCTCCTCTATTGTTTAAAACATAGATTGGCCTGATATCATTCTCTTGCAGCTCAGTAGGTTGAGCATAATTGAAGCTACAGGTCATGTATTTGATCTTGAATGTTTTGATTTAAGGCAAGTACTTAAATGTAGAAGAAAGAGTAAAACACGTCAGGAAAAAACTTGGCCAGTATCTGAATGGAACTGGACTATTCGGGTTGTTTAACTGCGCGCAGTGCAGTTGTCCAAGTTCTGAGATGGAAGCGGAGATCTTGGAAGTGTAGTCAATTAACATTGCTCCCAAGTACAAAAAAGCTGCTATTTGTGTGTCTGAAGCTCATGAGAAACTGAGTGCCTCGTTCTAAACTTTCTTTAAGAGAAAACTTTAGTGATTAGGCTCCCTCTTACCTTGTGGAAACCTGCCCAAGCTTAAAAATGCACAGGAACTTCAGTAGAGTCTGGAGATACATAGTTAGGCAAACTTCATCTAGCAGAATATAGTAGACTTCCTGACACGTAAGAGGAAAAAGAAAATTAAAGGAAAATCTACTGTATGTAAACTTAACTCTGTCTGGGGCCTTTTGGTAAGGGAGGAGGTTTCTGTCAGTTTCTCTATCTCGTGACTGGTTTTCTGAGCAGGTAACTGAACAGAGAAGTACAACGTCAGTGCCCAGATCTGTAGTGGATGTACAGAAGGATGCTTCGGGCACTAAGATCCCTGGATTAATCCTGCTGGTTGTTTATCTTTTGGATTTAAATCCTTTTTAGTGACATGTGAGACTGGGTTTATTCTCATCATAATCCCTGAAGTCTCTTTTATTAAAATTACAGGAGATAATTGGCAGTTGTCCCCTTGGCACCAGATTAGATGCAGGACTCTGTTAATAGGGCTGGTATAGGTGGCAATTGAATTGCACTTGTGAAGTATGGGTGAAATTGAACTCTAAGCTCTGTATTTGGTGAGCATAAGTCACTGTTTCTCTATTTTATTTTCTAAACGTCTATCAATGTAAATAAAGGTTCATAAGTCTTTTTATTCTCCGCGAGATGGCCGCATTTAAACTACATTATCCATGTTCTGGTGTTTTGTTTTCACTGCGGGTTTTGATTTCCACATTTGCGCGGTGGTGCCTTACGGGGTTACAGCGAGAGGTTTCTGTGCCTTGTTAGTTGTTGTCTGCCCTTCACCTCCTGCAGCAACTCGATTCTCTCCGGTTTTCCTTTGAGAAACATCCTGTATGTTAAGCTCGTGTTGTGTCACACAAGTGGAACAAACATCACTGACAATATAGGCAATGTTATCAATTTGTAACTGTTTAATATTTAGCTGCTCTGATGTGCCATGTACATTTTTTCATATTTATTGTTTAGACTTTATGGACTCAAAAGATTATATTAAGCTTTTTTGCAGATACTGGTGTGTGTGGTTTTTACTTTAAGAACCATCCGAATATACCCCTGTATAGAAGGCCTTTATTAAGATCTACTTTCAGTTCTGTTTAAAGGGATCTTATTTCAGTCTTCAGGCCTTTTCCATTGGAAGAGGTCACTTACAGAACAGAGTTGGGATGCCTTTTTGTTTCATATTAAAACTCAAGATGGTAGATGTTAAGTTAGCCTTAAAACGCACAAAACCTGTTTCTTCATTTAAAAACAAACAAAAAAAGCCCAACAACAAATGTATCTTGCTGCAGCAGTATGTGATAGTTACATAAGGTGGTTGGGTAGAGCAGCTTTCGACAGCTATGCCAGTTCAACCCCCAGGGTCAGCAGTGAGAAGGTCCTGCAGAGGGGCAGCTGTCTGTTCTCCTTTGCTGTCTAGGCTCAAGCCAAAACTACCTTAAAGCACATGGGACCTGTGGTGAGGTAAGTAGATGGCAGCAAAGCGAGCTCCAGCACAGAGCTTGGCAGGATGGCCGGGGCTCAGCAGGGCTGCGCTGTGTGCTTCAAGTCAGCTGAATGGCTGTGGCAGGAACCTTCCGAGAGGAGAAGGGATTTTGATTCATAGTGAGTTTGTCTTCATCACAGACAATCTTGTTTCAGGAGCAGTTGCAGTATCAAGAAGGGGCCCAGCACAGCTCTGAACTGTTTTGTGTCTCTAACTTCATTGCTGCTGCACTGACCAAGTGGGAATATGATGGCCCAGACAGAATTTGCTGTGGTTGATTCTGCTTCATTGGCTGCAAGAATTTAGCACATGTTGATTCTGTGCTTCATTATGAGAAGGTCACGGTGAAGTCGGCATGATTTTTATTTATGTTTTTAACCTTTTTTCTCTCTAATCAGAGCACTATTGAGGAGAAGTTGCACCTTTTGGCTGACAAGCTGCTGGTCTCACCTGAGCACCTAAAACTGTTCTATGGTATACATGAGGCGATTTAAAATACTGATGTCGCTGGTACAGAGAGTTGGGGTTATTTCTGGGGGGCTACATTATGTTGTCACGATGTATTCTTTCAATACAAGTTTAAACATCCAACTGTTCTGTTTTGTAGGACAGCTGCCAGATCAACGGACTAAGAAATTAATTCAGCAACGCTGCACCGAGCCTGTGCATTTTCCACACGCCCCATTACTAGTGACCTGAATCAAGGGCAAACGCCTGGAGTCTTGAGCTCGTCTGGGGAAGTGATCCTTCCATAAAACTGCACGTCTCTATCTTATGCGGAACATATGTCCTAAAATAACATCCGATAGGATAGAAGCTATTGTGAATCAAGCCGCAACAGTTTGGTGCGTTTCTTACTCAGTGTAAGCACGCTGCAGAAGGCCTTTCAGGAAATGGGGATGTGTTTGTAGCTGCTGTTTTCTGAAGGCCTTTTATTAAGCAGTAATATTCAGCTGAGCTCTGGGAACTTGCTGCTCCTGGTCTGGTAAACTAACACAATGAATATGTGCTGTTGTTGCAGTCCCTGAGCTCCCTTACAAAAGAGGGGAAGTGGGGCTGGCGTAACTCGATTTGACTAACCTCTGGAGGAAAATTACTAAGGGACTTAAGTTCTGGGTTAAAATAGCCCAGGACCCGTGCTATTATCACCTCTCTTTGAAGTCCTGCCCTGCTGCTGAGCAAGTGTAGCTACTGTGAGGGCCTCACATAAGAACCATTACTGCTTTCTATTTGGTTTAAAGGTGACCCAGTTTCAAGCTTGATCACTCTTCCCTGCTGGTAGTTGATTCAACCTTTGGTCAGAACCCAAAGCTTGCTCTTAAGACTCAGTATTTAGTAGCTGATGGTTCTAAGCCTGTAGCTGGTTGTAGATGGCAGTCGTGAAACCTGTTTTACCCTTTAGATTAGATCTCTATACATGGCTGGTCTGCTGTGATCACTTCCACTGTTTGTGCTGCACTTTAAGCACTGCTTGGCATGGTGCTTGGTAAGTCTTTCAGTTAGAACAGACTTAATATTTCAGCAGCCTGAAAGTACCAAGGTTTTTTTCTTCCAGTACTCTGAAGGTTTGGCTCAGCCTCAGTGAACAGCACGGGTGTGCTGATGTTCGGCCCAGTCGGCCTGACCTGCCTACACGTTAAACAGCATTGAAGATCAATTCAACAATGCAACTTCCATACGCGTGATAGGCTGAAAAGGAAGGATGCAGTCAGCCCTCCCATGACAGCCTGTAGCAGGGAACAGCAGCATTGGGGCATGAAGGGGAAGGTTGAGGCCATGCTTCTTGGGTAGTTTCCAGGTTCAGATGAATTAAAAAAAGCTATTCTGGAGAACATAACCGAGTAATCCTGTGTTGCCATCAAACAACAGAAGAGGATATACATCTATTGGTTTTCTTCTTTTTAAACTACTAGCTAGAAGCTTCTTTTTAAGCTACTAGAAGTAGTTAATGGCCTGATGGCGACTTTGAAATGGGAGCGTAGCGTTTTGTTTAATCTTGCTTATAATTTAACTCTTCGGGTTATAATCAAGTGAGGCTTATAATCAAGTGGACTTACAGACTGTAATGTCTTTCCTGTCTTACTGGTGACATGGGTGCACGCATATCTCGTGCTTTGTGTCTCTGCATATCTCTGGCAATTAGGCAGCCTTTGTGAAGTGCTTCCCGGGCTGCCCCGCAGCACTGCTCCTTCATACCTGGCATTACGTTTGCACCCACCCACAATGGCTTGCTCACTTTGTCTTCCTCTTGCTCTTCAGTCTTACCATTTATCCTTGCAAGCTGTTGGCGAAGCCCCTTGACAAACACCTTTCTGTCAAAGAAAACAGGTTTGTATTTCTGGCTCTCAGGGATTTGTAGCCCTGAACTGGCAAACTTGAAAAACACTCCTTGTTTTCCCTTCCAGGCCTTCTGAGTGCCTCCTGATTTCCACGGTCAGTTCACTTACAGCATTTTAACTTCAGACCTGCCCATTAAAAAAGTCATTTAAATGTTGGCTGGGGCAAGGGAAGGGAAACTCTTCATGGTGATGTGTCTGGAAGGACCGGCTGTCCTAACAACTGCTTATTGCTCTGTAGAAGTGATTTATCTGTGTGCTGGGATGATGCTTCATATTCATGGAGAAATGTCAGTAAATGGAATTTGGTAAAGACTGTATTGTTTGTACGCGTTTTGAAAACCCATAAAGCTTAAAATAAAACGATCTTAGTATTGCCGATCTAACTGAGCATTAAGCAATCCCTGTATAATAGCAGTGTGTAGACTTTGAATCTGTTGAATTCAAGTTAATTTTAGTGTGTGAAACATCTGGTGCAGACTGCGGAGTACAGAAATGGCCTATTGATTAGTTTCTTGAATGAAGATTTTGGAGACTGGCTTAGCTTCCTTCTGTGTTATTGGCTCTATGCTGCTGCTGTTTAATTACAGACACTATCCTGTGCTCACCCTTGGTGCTGGGAGAAGTGCGCTCTGCGCGTTTCATCTAGCATTGCCCTTACTCCATTACTTGGGAATCCAAATTAGAACTTACAAAAACATCCAGCAAATCAGGGTACTGAATTGGAATGATTGTCTGAAAGTGCTGCCCTATTCTCAACAGCTTTTCTCAATTATTTTCTTTAATTCTTAGCTCTGAGGCTTACTGGGACTATGCTGTTCCTTCAGTAAAGATAGCGGCTGGTTTTTGATAAAGCTCTTCTGAACTACTTGCTCTTACACAGTGCTCAGCCTTCTTGCAGGAGCATTTTGCTTGTAGTTCCTATGATAATTATATGGATTATAGGAATTGTTTGAGTCGGGAGAGACTCTTAAAGGCCATCTTGTTCAACCTCCTGCAGTGAACAGGGACACATACAGCTCCATCAGCTTGCTCGGAGCTCCATCCAGTCTGACCAGAGATGGGGCACCCACTACCTCTCTGGGCAACCTGTGCCACTGCCCCCACTTAGTTAGTCTGCACTGAGCTCCATCTTGATCTGCATTTGGAAACAAATGGACTGGACCTTGGGCTCTGCAATCTATAGGCAATGTCATCGTTGTTACAGATAAAGGAACCCTCCCTCTGTGGCTGCATGCAACCGAAAGGGCTGGAGGTTTTTTTGAGCAGCTTTGTTTGAAGTATTGGAACAACACTGCGAGAGAATCTGCATAGTTCCATTAGGGGGAAATGTCAAACCTGCTGCATGTCACAGCAGTGCATTTAAACCATGTGCCACAACAATCCCAACATCTGTCAGCAGGGCTTGGTCTCCAGTGGCAATACCGCTACACAAAGTGCATCAATGTGCTCATCTATGTGTGCATTCTGTAAAGGCAGAGATGGAGATAGACGCAGCCCTGTTGGCCTTCATGATGGCCATGGAGGGGTGTGAGGAGGAGGGGCTGATGCTGCAGTGGCACGAGAGCCTTGATGTTGGCCATGCTGCTTTTGAAATGTGATGCAAGACAGAGCTATCCAAAAATGATACTGTTTTCTTTGTGTTTCCCATCCATCCCAGAGGACAAAGCATTAAAGATGGTTGTGCTCTTGCAAGAATGTGTTTTGGCTGCTGGCAGGTTGTTCTCGGAGCACCCAGGAGTGCTGATGCTCTTTGGAAGTACTGCTCAGCTCCAATGCTGGCAGCTTGGCTGAGTCCCTGTCCGTGAAACACAGACCTGCTGCAGCTTTGACTTTTGTCTGAGATCCATGTGAGAACACTTCGATGGGGGAAACCCTCCCAGTGGCCGGAGCCTTCTTTCTTTGTTTGCTAATCTTGAGATTTTGGTTGTGTGCTGTTGGAGGAATTGATTTTTTTAATACCTTCTTGTTTTCTTGCTGGATTTTGCATGGCATGGTCTGGCATTCGTAGGTTATTTGATGATGTACAAGCGGTCACAAGAGAGAAGAGAAGCGTGAGCGCTCCTGGTGCCTCGTGTGGGGCTTCATCGGGGTGAAGCTCTGCAGGCTTTAATTTGGTGGTGCTTTTTAACAAGTCGTAGTGAACTGACTTTGGATGGGAAACGTATGCTGTGGTGGGAGAACATGAAAGAGATGCGTAGGCTGTGGATGTTGTGAAATAAGGTGCAGAGGGAAGAACACTGAGGTTCTGGTGGCTATAAAAGGGACAAAACAAAAGCCAGGAGGCTGAGCTGAGCTCCGTAATTCCTTCCTCGTATCCCCCAGCACACACAGCTATCTGCAGTGCCAAAGGACAGCCTGGGAAAGGAGAGATAACTGCTATCTGAGTATTTGCTGATACGAACCAAGAAAATGAAGGGAGAGCAGCTTCTCCAGCAGAAATAGTGTGGAGGATGTTGAATACCAAATGCAGATCCCGGGGTTGTAAAGGAATGAATTTCTGCTTACAGACAGTAAGCAGGAGAATGGATGCTCAACTGGATTTCAGCAGTGGTACGAAGGGTCAGGGTTAGCCGTAAGAACTAATTCCATTTATTAATGTTTGCGGCGTTGTAATGTATGGAGAACTTTATTTATCTAACCCTACCGCTGGGTTTTTATACAGCTCTAAAAATTCAGATTTCTGGGTTTCAATTTGGGTTGTTCTACTTAAAGATGGGAATCTACACGTAAAACTTTGTTTTGCTTTTCTACCCATAATTCCTGCCAAAAATTATTTATAGACTGCAAACGGCTGTAACGTTTTGCATTGAGGCCTCCATGCTCCCTTGGGGTTAATGTCCTTGTGGCTACTCAATTTCTGGCCCACTCCGCTACTTGCTTCTCTCTCTCCTGTCTGCCCCTTTTCGGTCAGACCACGTGGCTGCTGATGCACAGAAGAGCTACTCCGATGTAGCTCTGGAGGTTGGCCAAGGAACAAATGTTTGCTACTGAGCTGCTCAGCTCGGTCACGGCCAGTCAAGCCAGCAAGGTAGAAAAATGCCGCGTGGGATTCCCAGCAATAGCACACCACGCTTGTCCTGAGCTGCAGAACAGCGCAGTAACTACAGCGGGTTTGTAGCAGAACTAATGGGCTGAGCCCTTTTTGAAGAAGACCATTAGCAAGGCTCTGCCAAGGGCTGGGAGGGCAATGCTTGAGGATGTGGGGCCAGTGTTAGGAGCATCATGAGGAGCTGCTCTGATTTACTGCTGTTCGGAGGAGTTCTGAAATCATGCTGCCTGTGTCTGGCCCTGCTGCTTTGTAGTGTAACAGGGAACCGCTTCTAGAGTTAACTGCACAGGTAACAAGGGCCTGCTCCTTCCCTGGGATGGTTTTAGAAATCAATGATCACAGCCTAGGAAGAGCAAGGGCATCTCGCTGTTACAGGGCCATGGCAACCTGGCTTCTAGCAGAGTTTGGGTCATTAAACAAAACTGCAGCTGCGCCACTGAGTGAAGCTCATCCAGCTTCAGGGAGACATTTGGGCTCACTGTTAATCTATGGTTACCTTCTCTATAGCTTTTCACATGGTGGCTTCACACCCCTGGAGGGGGTTGGTGGGGTTTCTTCACAGACTCTGAGATCTCAATGTTTGCCATTTTCCACGCATGCAAGGATTTTTTTCCCCAAATGATCTGTTGTCTTGTAGATGCTCCTACCTGGATGCTTTGCAGAGGCAGTGAGAAAGAAAGCTGCCGAGCCTTTGTACTTGGATTGGTATTAACAAACTCAGCTAAGCCTCATTTCTCTTTCCAGCCTCCACTGAGTTGAAGGGCTCAGCACAGCAATGCATTACCACTGCCTGTACAGCTGCTTCCTCCTCCTCGGGGACCTGGTTCTGTGGGCATGAAGCGAAGCGGAACAGAAGTGGGGCAGTGGGGAGGATGGCTTCTGCCATGGGTGAAATTACATCATTTATAACAGTGAAAAACTGAATGCAGCACATTTGGCTTTGTGCATTTATTTGCGAAAGGGGATAAAAGCAATCACATTTAAGTACAGCTTGTTACTGGAATGTACAGTACTCAGCACTGTCTTCATGGCGAGTTGAGGATTGAGAAATTAGCTGCTGTTAATGTGAGCCGGAGAGGCAGCTCTCAGCGCTGTGTGTGCTTCCTTAGGTTTAGTGCCATTCAAATGCTGCTGTCATTGCCAGATGAGCTTTCGTGTGCCACCCAAACCAGGTTAGAGCTATGGAAAGAGCCCGAGGCTCCTTACATAATGCAGTCATGCTGCTGTTACGTTATCATTTTCAGCTGTAATGCTTACAGTACCAATAAATCAAATTACTTTTTTCCTTACTGTGGAACAAAGCTTATAGAAAGTGCCCTCTTTTCCCTATTGCTGCCTATTTTAGGAGACTTTCATATCTGGTTTGTTTCATCAAGCGTTAGTTTGACAAGTTAAATACAATCTATTTTTCAGACATTAAAATGGGATGCCACATAACAGCATGGAAAACGTCTGTGCCGTGTCTTAGGGAAGGTTCTTGCAGACTTTCCAGCAAGCCTTGTGAGACTGCAGCTGGGACCCCAAACCTGCGAACCAAAGGTGAGGCTACCAAGCAGTCCTGAAAACATTCTCAGTTATATCCAGAATAATGCATTGGTACTGCTTAGAGGAGGTGTATGAAACACAAGTGAATTTCACTTGTGAATTTGTGCAAGGAAGTCACGTTCAGTTTGTCGTGCAAACTGTGTTAAAGTTGCCCCAACAGATCTTAGGACTAACTTTGAAACTCAAGTAGAATTATAGAATGGCCTGAGTTGAAAAGGGCCACAAAGATCATCTGGTTTCAACCCCCTGCTGTGTGCTGGGTCATCAACCACCAGACCAGGCTGCCCAGAGCCATATCCAGCCTGGCCCTGAATGCCTCCAGGGATGGGGCATCCACAACCTCCTTGGGCAACCTGTTCCTGTGGACTAGAATGTCAAAGCTGCACACTGCAGAAAATCAAGGGAAAAGAGATGAAATGATTCTGGTAGCTTAAGCCAGCATCCAAATAATTTACCCTTGAAGGCCCCTTCCAGCAAACCTTGAGCAGGGGTCACAAACCGCTGGTACGTGGCTGAGCCCCAGTACCACCTGCTGGGCTCCATCTCCCAGCTCCATGCCCACTTCCATGTGGACATTGTTTTGGGGCTGGCCATCCTTGGCTCTGCTCTGCTGAGCTGGGTTGTAGCAAACATGTGGGAAAACACTCCTTTCTCTTGTTTGAGTGTGCAGGGAGCTGTGGGTGACCCGCTCAGCCATCTGACAAGTCGGCCACCAACTCACATCTCTCTGCTTTTACAGGTCAGCAACCTTGAGTCTGGGGTAGATTAAAAACGTGTCCCAGAAAGTAAAGGCTGGTGTGGGAGGACGGTGCCCAGATGTGAAATGCTGACAGGGTTGGATAGAGTGTTTCATGGTAGTGGCCATTGGAGCAGCTCTGGGGAGCACTGTAAGCCACCCGCACACCCTCTGCTGTTCATGGGGATGGCACTGTTGGCCATGACTAACGAAGCAGATGAAACTACAGTTCTTGCTAGCGTTCTTTTACAGCTTTCTCTACCTTTTTTTTTTAATGGCTCTGAAATAACATATTACTGCTGTTCAGACCACAGGCTTAGTTCAAAACTTAGGGCCATAGAATCATTAAGGTTGGAAAAGCCCCTTAAGGTCATTCAGTCCAACCCCAGCCTGCCCCACCATGCCCACTGACCACATCCCTCCGTGCTGTACCCACCTGGCTCTTCAACGCCTCCAGGGACGATGACTGCACCACTTTCTGAGAAGAACTTATTTCCTAATATCCAACCTGAACCTCCCCTGGCACAACTTGGGGTGGTTGCCTCCCCTCCTCTCAAAGGCCACGTACCTGTAAAGGCAGGAATAAGCAATACTCAGTGAGGTGACAGAATAGCAGCAAAGCAACTAATGGGATTTGTGAACAGTTCACATGGTGACACGTGGGAGTGCATCTCAGAGAACTGCTACAGATCAAAATCCTGCCTCCTGTGTAGCAACATCATGGACGACAGGCTACAGCAGAGAACTGCAGCTGACCGCCTTGGTCCCTAAATGTGATTTATGAATATTAATGTGCTGGATGAAAGCTGTTGTCAGTCTAGGATTCAGCTATGTAGCAGGAAATGCAAGCAGAGGGGATACTGATGGTTATGTGATGCTCTCCGTGCTGCTCTGGAAGTCCCTGCCATGAAGATACAACTAGAACTAATATTTCCCTCTACCCTGGAGCAAGCACGCAGCCAATTAAGATCAGTTTCCATCCCTCTGAGGGAGCGAAGTTGGTCTCCTGATACTTAGTCAAGGTACCTGGTATAAAGGGGATGAGAGGGGCATAAGAAGGAGTGCAATTTTGTCAGTGCACCTGGCTATAAAGATGATAAAAGTCTGGCCTTCAGCTTCCTAGGGATCGGGGGCTGCAGTGCAACTAATCCAGTTAAGGGAAAGCCTTCAAACTACGGTCTCAACCCCAGGTAGAGAGATTTGAGCCAGAGGAAACTATTCTAAACAGAGGGACGGTTTATTTTCAGATCAAAAAGGGAATGTTTCTGTCCTGTGAGAATATTGTTGGGAAAGACACTCGAGAACCGAGGAACTGATCTGTGCAGAGTTTTGCAGTACTAAAAGGAGACGCACTTTGTGTGGTTAACCCATCCCCAAGGCAATACTGCTCCACACACACCTGTGTATCCCAAAGGTGACAGTGGTGTTGGATCCTCATTATTCTCAGGTCATGTTCCAGATGTGTCATGACACCATGGATACACCGAGGTCTGAGGGGAGGAAGCCGTGCCTGCAGCTGGATACATGAAACTGGGAAGTAGAAGGTAAAGGTCTGTTGCGCTGAATGGATGTATTGAGGCGCTCCTGCAGTGCCCCATTGGAGACAATGCTCCGTATGCTCTGTACAAGCAAGACTTGCACTTCACTGGGCTCACAAAAAATCCTCTTCTGTATCTCTCAAAATAAGGAGTTGAGATAGACAGAGGTAGTAAGCTGACATCTGCGTAACGCACAGAAATGGCGTTACACACCAAAGATGTTTATTTGTTGCCTGTTGGTATCATAGTATCATCATAGTATCATAGTATCGTGCAAGTTGGAAGGGACCTTAGAGATCATCGAGTCCAACTCCCAGGTTTCGAGCCCCCTGTGTAGCGAAGCGGCACTTCTACCCCCTGCGCCACAGGGGGGATTCGAACCTGGGCCCTCCAGTGCCGCAAGCAGCAGCTTAAACCACTGCGCCACTGGGGGCTGATTCACACCACAGTAAGTGTGGAATAATGGAACAATCAGTACACAAAGCAAGGTTTCCTTTAGAGTGGCACAATATGTGGCCACTCTAACAAAACTGATGGCGTGAATTGTGTGACTTGCTTACAACAAAGCATCTTAAGTAGTTCTTAAATACTCCGATATAGCAGATTCTTCAGGCAGTGCAAGCAAAAAATCTTTATTGTACCTCATCTCTCTGGAAAACCTGTTAAGCTGCTTGATGCAGATACTTGATTTCTCTTAACGGATACTGTAGTCATTTCCAGACTGTAATAAGGGTTAATTCTTTCTTTTGAGTTTTATTCATCCCTGATGATTTGTATGAAAAAAAAAAACAGAAGATGGCTTCATGGTTAGATCTGGAACTTTGGGAGATGTGATTTTGAAGGCTGAGTCTGCTGCAGGCTCCTTCTGACCTCAGATAAGTCATTTCATTTCCATGTTACTCCTGTTTGCCTGTGGAAAACAGATAATATCCTCTTTTCATCAGTTCTCCCTTTCGTCTGCTTAGATTGCAATCTATTCAGGTCAAAGATTGTTCCTCTTATTTTATACGGTGCTCAGACCAATTTCATTGAGGGCCCTGAAGCTGTTATTATCTGTGTGTAGATAACTCTGTTTTCTAACAGTGTTATCTGAAAAATATCTGTGATTAGTCCATGAAGAGGTACTAAAATCACAGTGAGTAACTATTCTTCCCAAACGGCTTGAAACTTCTATCGGATTGCAGAACAACAATATGAAATCTATTGATCAGAACAACAGCGTACAGTTGGCAGATGAAGGTTCCCAGTGTAACAGTCTGACGATTATAATGCTGAAGAGCTGTTTTTTACTCTGAGATGGCTGAGACTTACACTGAGGCTTTACGCCGTGGCTTATAAAGCTTGTAAAAGAGGAAAGATAAGTCCCTGAACTCCGGCAGCTTGTGCCCACAGCCCTGTGCAGGCTGTTCCGTGCCCACCGCCCTCTGGTGCAGCCCCTTTCCCTCACCCCCAGCTGCCCTCCCCTGACAGCTCCATGGTTCCCTCGGGCCCTGTCGCTGTCACACAGAGCAGAGCTCAGCGCTGCCCCTCCGCTCCCTGTCAGGAGCTGCAGCCGCCATCAGGCCTCCCCTCAGCCTGCCCTGCTCTGGGCTGAGCACAACAGGGCCTCAGCTGCTCCTCACACATCTTGCCCCGCAGACTATTCCCCATCTTTGTAGCCCTCCTTGATGCTCTCTAATAGCATCTCTAATAGCATCTTTCCCTGTTTCTTGCTGGATGGGATGTGCCTGAAGTGGGAGCACAACAGTTATCGTCTCAGTGTGTGAAGTCTTAATGGAAAAACACCTCTTGGTTTTTAAGAGCCCGAAACCATACACTTCACTTTAATATCCTCTAATCAATGCATCCTCTCTACCCACTATCAGCACACCTGACACCTCTTCTTCATGTGGTATCTAAACACGATGCCTGTTTTTCACGTCAGCAACTGAATTCCTCATTCATGTCATGTACAAACCTATGCAGGTTGGATCATCAGTGCTTTCCTGAGCAGCTTAGTCTATTCTGTGTCCTTTCTTAATATCCTTAATCTCTGCTGCTGGCAAATAAGATACTGACCTACTTTATTTTTCTGCCTTTGGAAAGGAAAACAAAGTGCACGTGGTAGAGCAGCAGCTGCTGCTGTTTCCTGACGGCAATAAAGAGGCAGATTGTCCTGGTTCAGGGTTTTGTTAAAGCCACTCCAGCTCTTACATCCCCCTCTCTCCGCCGTGTGTCCAAATGCTCACTGTGCATCCCTCTGCTGCCACTGTGTGAGTGCTGTTACATAGGTGTGGATATATCAGAGGAGGAACAGCATGAAATGGAACGGCCAGTGGATGAGGATGGGTTAATTATGGGATGGAGGACTCAGGGGCTGCAGTTCCCTGTGTCGGTGCTCCCTGCTGCAGAAATAACTCATTCACACAAAACTGGAAACACCAATAGCTCCAGAGGCTACTGCTGTACACCACACAGCTCCTCTCTGACCTTCACCTTAGCTGCCACTTCTCTGGAGCAGAGACCAGGGCATCGTGCTCTATTTGCATGAGAATAGCAGTGCTTGGTGGGCTGGAGAGGAAATAGGGACGTCTTTCCCACAGTTCATCTTCCCCCTCTTTCTGTAGTGGATGACGGATGGTATCAGCATTGACTGCTCACTGCTGCTTGCTCCATGGGCATCTTCCAGGAGCTCACAAGAGGGCTGCCGTACAGAGATGAGAGCTGGGCACCAAAATAGAAAATCAGTAGTATGCAAGCAGCCTCCTCCCACATACGCTTTTGAAAACCTCCCCCGCAACCTTTTACATCAACACTAACCAGATTTCACCTATAAATCTGCTGCAGTTAATCTCCCTGAGTACCTCTGCAGCTCTCGCCTCTCATCTCCAACTTAAGCTCCCTTATTGACAGATGTACATAAACAACTTTTCCCCCCTCCTGCTTCAGTCCTCCATTGTTCCAAACCAACACGTGTGACAGCTCTGGCAGGGCTGCCTGCACTCCCCTTGTACTCCCTTGTGGATAGTTTGAAGTGGGACATTGGAGCCTTGCCCCTACCTGGCTTTCACAGAGCACTTTGTGAGCAGCAGACAGAGCTTGGACCCCAATTCAGGAGCTGCTGTGGGCGCTGCTACCTTCCCTGTACAGTGCTGGCATACGTCTGCATGGCTGCACTGCAAGGCTCGATGTTCCACCCTTGACTGTCTTTAGCAATGTCTTCAAGTGATTGTTTGAGAGCTGCCTGCTGCCACATCAAAGCAGCAGCCCAGACAAAGCACATTCAGACTGGGAGCTGGGGTGGAAAGAAGGAAATCTGCAGCAGAGCACTCATGCAGGGAGGTTTTTCTTGTGCTTCAGTGGGAGTGAAGGGCATGTGGGAGACCTGCTGGCAGAAGGGAAATTTTATAGGTGTGATCCTGGCCAGATGGAAAACCAATCCCATCCTAGAATGCTGCTAGCTGCTGTTTCTCTCTTCTCTTCTCTTCTCTTCTCTTCTCTTCTCTTCTCTTCTCTTCTCTTCTCTTCTCTTCTCTTCTCTTCTCTTCTCTTCTCTTCTCTTCTCTTCTCTTCTCTTCTCCTCTCCTCTCCTCTCCTCTCCTCTCCTCTCCTCTCCTCTCCTCTCCTCTCCTCTCCTCTCCTCTCCTCTCCTCTCCTCTCCTCTCCTCTCCTCTCCTCTCCTCTCCCAAACTGTTTTAGCAGATACTGGTAGGAAGTACTGGAAGGAATAGAGACTGGGACCACAGCAAGAAGAGTTAACAGAATAGCTGAAGCTCTTCAAGTAGTAAAAACAGATGAGTAAGCTAAGAATCATAAAAAGAACTAATCTCCATTTCAGATCTTGTTTAAGTGATTAATTATGGAATATTGTAGACATAATTAAACACATAATCAAGGGCAAGTAGGCGCAGCCTTACACCAAATAACAGAAACGTATAAAACATGGTGCTGGAACAGGCTGTATTTCTGTACTTAGAAAGCAAGAAACAGCTACTGTCTCCTACATCTTTCATGTAGAATAAAACAGTAGTGGAAAGAAAAAAAACCTCTCCCTAGGTTAGCTTATAAAATCTGCAGTAAATGACGACTAGCGACCTTGTGTAGCCACAACTGCCATGAGTTTAGTGGCTACATAGAGTATGCACACTAACTATTCATAGAATCATAGAATGGCCCAGGTTGGAAGGGACCTCAAGGATCATCAAACTACAATTCCTCCTCCACAGGAAGGGCCACCAGCCTCCCCATTTAATACCAGACCAGGCTGCCCAGGGCCCCATCCAACCCGGCCTTGAACACCTCCAGGAACAGGACACTTGCACAGCACTATCAATCTACAGAGCCCACAAAAAGCCATGAATTCAGCTTAGTGCTAATCTGTTGAATAGTTTAGAGAAACAGAAACAGAAACCTGAGTACTGAAGTGGTGTTCCCGTGTTCTCCCCAAAACCTAACAAAAATAAATAGATACATATATAAATCAGGAGTGCTGGTGTTTGGTTGTCCTGTCGAGACGTAAGGGTTTAAGGAAGTCACCTGGTGAACATCCACAAACAAACAAACAAAAACACTCCGGAGGATGTGAAATCATAGGTTGAACTGAGAAAACTGCTTCCAGGCTGCTCTTGTCAGCAGGCAGCACCTGGGTTTGAGGTTGTGCTTTTCACAAAGCTCTCGTGTGCTCCTTGCTGACTCTCCAAGTGTTCATCAGTTAGCAAAACTGGCACATTTCTATTGTTTAATTCTTTAATGATTTTGTTACAAACACATCAGTTTGGCCCTCTGCACTCTGCAGTTACTCAAATCACGCATGACTGTAGAATCAATCACAGCCTCAGGCGAAGGGCACACACATATCCATGCCTGTCTGTGCATACCACACACTCAAAAACACATCAAAGTGTTTTTGATGCCCTTTTCTGCTGCAGAGAGGAATGGAGCTGGTCCTTTGCAGTGTGAGCATGGCAGTGACCAGTTGTCCATAGGTGCACATTCTGAAGCAGCCATTGACTTGCTTACAGATCTCCTTGCTCCCAGTGTTTGAGTTGCTCAGGACACTGGTGGGATCTTCTCAGAACACAGCATTACATCATCACCATTTCTTCCTTTCCTTGTATTTCCTACACACCTGTTTAATGCCCCCCAAAAATGGAAGGAAGGAAGGAAGGAAGGAAGGAAGGAAGGAAGGAAGGAAGGAAGGAAGGAAGGAAGGAAGGAAGGAAGGAAGGAAGGAAGGAAGGAAGGAAGGAAGGAAGGAAGGAAGGAAGGAAGGTCGGTCCAGGCTACTTTTGAGGACAAGAATATGAAGTGTCTGTTTGAAAGTAATGTTGAAGGTAATGCATCACCCATGGGTGTGGGAAGAAAAGGAACATACAGAACCAACCTTTGAAGAGCATCAAGGATAACTCTAATCTTACAGAGTGTACCTTTCCCTCTGGGGATTTTTAAAGGGCATAGCTGAGAAATGACTGCAAGTAAGGGAGTGACCAGAAACAGATATCTGATGAAGGGGTTTTACCAGGGGCTTTCTGTGGAGCTCAGCCATTTCCCACACTGCTCGAGTCCTCTCTTGACTGTGTCGCCCTTTAACAGCAAGAGGAAGCTTAGAGATAACAATCTGGAAGAACCAGAAGGTCAATGACAGGTGAGTTGAAGTAACTTACGCTGGTGATGATGTGGTAGAAGCTCTGTCCCTGGAGACACTCAAGGTCAGGCTGGACAGGCTCTGAGCAACCTGATCTAGCTGTAGGTGTCCCTATTCATTACAGGGGAGTTGGACTAGGTGACCTTGAAAGGCCCCTTTCATTTCAAATGAATCTATGATATTATGGTGTTTCTTCAGTCAGATATGGGAATGCTGGACCACTGCTGGAATATGGCTTGTGGCAGACCAGCACTGGAGACCTTGGGGCTCAAATAGTCTCATCTCTTTTGATGGTATTTTTTTCATGATAAATTCATTTATAAAGCAGCTATCCTGTCCGGATGGGTTTGCCCTTGTCTGGAAAGGATGAAAAAGAAAGGCATGAGTCCATTTTTTGACAGGCTCCTCACCTGCCAAAGCAGTGCCCTACCAGCAGCCTCCTCCAGCACAACTGGGGAGTGACACTGCAACCCCAGACAGCAAAAGTGACCTTCCCACAGGAGAGACTGAAGTTCCTCCTTCTTGTTCCTCCTTTTCTCTGCTTTTTCTTCTTCCATGTATGCAGATTTCAAGGTGTCACATTGGTGCTGAGCCTCTGGAGCCCACAGAGGACTCAGGAGTGACATGGGCTGAGGTGTGTTTCCCCAGGACCTTTCTATGGGACCAACAGAATGATGTGCCAAGGTTTGCAGTATCTCAGGGCAAAAACTCAAGAAATGTGCTTAGAAATGTGACTTTCACATGCAGGGGAGCCACCACGTGTCCACCTGAACGGCTGGGGGCTGGGCCAGAGCTAATGAGTTTTACAATGTTTCTTTTGAATCCTGTTAAAAATTTATTGCCTTAACAGGACAGTAATCCACACGTGCTGTAATGCTGGTTACTAATTAAATCAGGTTGAGTCTCCAAAACACAGATAAAGCAAGCAGGGATTAAAGCAGTCCGGCGGTGATCATTTCTGTAGGAAATTCACAGTTGAATTTTTGCAAAAAAAAAAAAACCTGTTCGGATGACTTAAGAGACAAGGAAATACCTATTAAAAATCCCTGTTTACCACGGGAAGCTTGAATATTTAGTGATAAATATAGCGATCTCATTGCAAACACTGAAGGCAAAAAAGGTGCGATACGTATGAGGTTAGTACTTGCTGTAATTCAGTAATAAATCCCTTCTTCCACTTGGTTACTAACATAAGGTATCATCCCAGGGCAGAAAGCCAAAGCTTGAGGTGCATCAAACATGGCCCAGAAGAATCCCAGAGACACTCTGTAACTTTGACACAATGTGCCTCGCCAGGAAGGCTGCGTTTGGTGTTTCCCTCAGTTGCCATTCACAACTTTTCCCTTTGGAAATGCTGTGTCCCCTGGAAGTTCTTGATTCCTCTTGGACAGGGCTGTAGCTCTGAGGTTAGAGGCACCCACTTCTTCTATAGCACTCATGAGATCCCCAGGAGAGGGAAATTTTATTCCAGATCCATGCGGAGCTTCCAGCCTCACACTTCCACAGGAGCCTCCACCCATGGGAATGGGAACAACAGGGAACCAGGATTTCAAGACACCACACCAGGAGTGGATGAGGGCTGGCTCAGGTGCACACAGCTGCCCTCGCCAGCATTGCCGCACCTAAATGCGCTGCCTCTGCTCAGCCCCATCTTTGCTTACGCTTTGTAACTGAGCTCCCGGTTACATCAGCTGGCATTTTTGTATGATGACTTTGATTTTTGGTGCTTTCATTTAGCAGCTCGTTAAGATGCTTCAATGCAAATGTAGGCACTCAAGTTATGGTTTATACATTGCTTGGATCTGTACTTCTCATTTGAAAATGTGTTGATGCAAATCTCCACAAAGGGCAGCTTTCTGCATCTCTGGGACTGCCTTACATAATCAGGTCCCCAGGGTGTTACAGATGTCGTATAAAGATAGCTACATTTTAAAGTCATGCCTTTGTAACACAGCCCAGTGGTGTGACTGCCCAGCTATGGCCAACAGCAGGAAACCCTCAGATAAGAGGAAACCCTCTCAGCAGAGATTTGTAGTAGCATTCTTCAAAGCCTTCTCTCCTCCAAACAAGTAGAGTGAAAAACATGTTACTAGTTTGAAATGGAGGAGGGGGGAAGTGTTTGGTTATTGCTTCCTGCCATTTGGTGAGGATCCTCTGTTGTTCTCATTAGTTCTTATTACATTTAAGAAGAACATGACAAACTGTGCACAGATACCTTACGAAAATGTACGGAAACCTCTCAAGAATATTACATTCACATAACAAGTAACAGGTTCATATATTTCCTTAGGGTAAATGGCTTCTCAAGTTTGATGTTAAGAGAAACTGTTCCAATTTCTTGGTTCCAAGAAACTGTTCCAAGTCCTGGTCTGCCAGACACGAGTTTCTGATCACTGCTCCCAGCCTGGAGACCGCGACTCTGACTTGTCATCACTTCCACCAACACCTCACCACCAACCAGCAGTGCTGGATGCCCACTGGCAGCCTCACGTGCTGTGCCATCAGAACTGAGCTCTCTGGCTTCTGAGGACACTGCTCTGAGAGCTGAATTTGGGTCATCATATTTAGGTCTCCACATGTACCTAGCTGTCAGCTCGAGCCCTCCAGCCTCCTGAGATAGCATCACACCTCTGTGTTCAAAATCTTCCTAGAGAACGGAAGGAGCAAAGATTTAAGCCGATTCACAACAGCTTTAATTAAAACTCAATTAAACTCATTCAGATTTAAACATCCAGGAAGCAGACACATGATCCTCACTTAATTACTGCAGTGCACCCCAGTGCCCTCTTCCACACACCCATGAGTGCTGGTTTTGTGTGGGGTGGGCCATGGGGTGCATGGCTCTGCTAGGCTGCTGGAGACCCTCATCTTGCTACCTCCTGCCCCACAGCCAGCCTGCCCCATCCTCACACGGCATGCCAGCAGCTGCTGAGCAGCACGGCCACTGCTTCTGGAGCTGTGCTGCTGGGAAGGGGCTGCTTTCACAGTCACAGTGGAAGTCGGGCCTAGCAGTGGCTGCAGCCATATGGCTGCTCTAGGGGCTTCCTGGCACAGCAGCCAGCAAATCCTCTTAGTTCAGCTTTGTCCCCCTCCATTGGTGCTGGCCTTTCCTGGCTTCCTGCTCTGGTCCCAGTGCACACCATAAGCCCTGAGACTTTCACAGCCAGGTGGTGGATGTGGACCCAAGTACTCACAGCTTAAGGACAGGACGTTGTGGTTGTGTCTGCTCTCTGCACAAGGTCTGTGGTGAGACAACTGGCATACACCTGCCCACATTGATGCCATTAAGCCTTCTCATCCTCCAAATCCAATGGATGCATCCAAAGTTAACTTGCCTGCTGCTTTGATATCTCTCATGGCCACATCATGGGGGTGAAGCAGGGGACCCAAGGAGACACTGGAAGCAGTGAACTGCTCTAAGCACCAATTCTCCTCTTAGATACCTCCGTAAGGAACCTGTGTTCTCCATGGGCAGACAGTAAGTTTAAATCTACTTTTTAAGGCTGTTCTGAGGACATTTGCTACACTTAGAGAATCAGAAAAGCAGGACATAAAATGTTCTTGTGTGGAGTGGAAGTAGGTACATGGTCTTGTGTACTAGGAAGGATGTATTTTTATGAACAAGAGCTTGGTGTAAAGCTTTCCATTCCTCAAAACCTAGGTAAGAAGAAACAAAAATCCCTGCTGATGCCTTGTCAGTTTTGAAGCAGCACAATAAATAAAAAACATCTGCTGACGCTAATGACTGCATTTGCATGGATTACACATGATAATCCAACACACAACAGGGTGCCCTGCCATACAGACGAGAAGACACAAGGGTGGTTCACTCCTCTGGCAATTGCTGCCAGAAGTCAGTTGCATTTCTGCAACAACAGCATCAGCTCACTTGCAGGAGGGCTTTGGCTAGCAGTGATGGAGAAAATTCCTCATGAAAGGTGGAGGGATCTCCCCTGCCAAGTGCAGAGGAGAAATGGAGTAGTGAAATTAGCTCTCATGGTGGCATCCATAGAAAACCCATCTGGAGTGGCAGGGGGAAAGAGCTCATTCTGGTGGGCTGTCCCTGGTCCCCCTGGGCTCTGGGCTGGTGACAGCCCTGCAATGAGCCAGAGCCCAGAGAGGGAGGACTGGTGCTGCCCGTGGGGAATTGTGGCTGGATGCCATGCTGGTTCCAGGCAAAAAAAATCGTTCCTTTGTGTTTCTAGCACAGTGTCTGCATTTATGGTGTTGCTTTGTTACTTCTGCAGTGTTGGCTATGGACAAACACAAGAGGACAATTTATATCCCAAGGCAAACTGGCTCTGATATGGTGCTACTGCTTTTTGCTTTGCTTAATTGGGCTAACAGAAAAAGACAACAGCTGCAATGGTGGGGAGGAAAAATGCCTTTGCTTGTCCTTCTTGTGACAGCAGTCAGTTTAGCAAGGGTTTATCAATTGACTTGAGATGAATGTTAGTGCTGAATACAGTTTGGTGTCTGTTTACCCCCTTGACTGTTTTACAGCTACAACTGCACTTCAGAAAATAAAAGTTATTTTTGAGGGAGGCTCCCTTTGGAAGCATGTTTAAATAACAGCAGAACGACAAAAGGAGAAGAATTTCAACCAAGTGTATACGTATGTATACATGCGTGTGCATGAGTGTCATGGAGAGAGCAACTAAAAAGAGACACGGCCACGGGCACTTATTTTTGAGAAAAATCAGGTCATTTCCTCCAGCTTGTGCCTTCCAAGACTGCGGATCTGACACAGTTCTTCCTTCTGGCCTCGTAATCCACGAGTGCAGGCAAAACTACGACCACCTGTCAGCCTATTTTTGTGAAGTGCCGTGAAAAAACTCCTTGAAAAGGACTGGATGATCTTGACCATCCTGTCTGATACACATGACATCTTTTACAATAAGGCATGGGTTTCACATTCAGTTTTGCTGGACACAGAGGGTGATATAACATTGCCAGGAATCAAGAGAGGTTGGCCTGGGTGACACCAGGGAAACCCATGCTGCTCCTTCCAGCTTGCTTGTTCCATAGCCTGTGTACCCTACCAGCCAACTTGTAGAGCCTAAACCTATGGTTCCTACATGCACTGTGTGCAAATGATACCTCTCCAGAAATTTGCTTCATCCAAGCAAGAAGAGCAGGAGTGCAAACCCCAGTGATTATCCCCTCTTGGTGTGAATCTATTCTTAAACTGAACTGTGCTCCTTTGGTATTTCAGTAAAGCTGTCATAAATCAACACCCACTGCTCCATTTATCTTCGTGACAAAAAAAGGGGAAAAAAAAATAGGAGAAAAAAAGAAGAAAAATAAAAGGGAAAAACCCAACCCAACAGAGAAGCCATCCTTTAGCTGACATTCAGTTGGAATTGATCGAGTGATCTGCTTTCAGAGCAACAGCTCCTGTCAAAAATAGCCCTTTGGAAAAGCTCTGGTATTACTTGTGTGGCGTGTGCCTCACAGTGCTCTTTAGTGAGAGCAGGGTGTCAGAGACCAGTATTAAAAAGAGATCAGTGGCAGTGCTGTGTGGGAAATGAATCATGTGCCTCTACAAGCTACCAGTCCCTATGACTGTCTCAAGCTAATGAGCTCACCGATGTGTTTCAAGGCATCATATTTAGAAAGAGCACACAGTGCTGGGTTTCCTTAGAATCCCTCACTGCTCCGAGGGACCAATAAAACCAAAATCCAGGCTGCACCAAGCCTTCCCAATAGTGCAGCTCTCACCACAGTCCCTGTCCTGCCAGCTCCCGGTCATGGCAGTAGCTCCACTGGGGCACCAACCAGCTGCACACGGAGCAGTGCATGTTTTCACTGGAGCTGGTGGGAAATGTTTTATTTTTGTGTAACATTTTCTCCAAGTGGAAAAAAATGTTGGCTGAAAAATGTTGGCTGATATTTTTGGGAAAGGGAGGAAACAACTCGTAAGTCCAGAAATGCTGAAACATTTGGAGAGGGGCGGATCTGAGCAAACACAGGTGCCGCTATCTGGATGTCAAACTTGGGCTCCCTTTGCGATCAGCAGAGACAGAGCTTTAGGATAAGATTTATCTCACTCAGCTGATGTATAAAACAGGCCAAATAAATTACACTCTGTCTTTTCCACATTCGAGAAAGGTGATTTAAGCTAGCAAGTGTAGTACAGCTGTTTATCCTGTAGCTGATTAAAGCAGAGGGAGATGGAACCCACTCTCTTCTGAAACAGATTGAAACCCGTGGTTCCGATGGGTTTGCAAGGCGTAGCCAAGTTTTTAATAGCACCTTACATTCAGCTCTCTCAGATGCTACTGAGACATTCCCTACTACAAATATAGAATGTGTAATGTGTAATAAGTGCAGCTTACATAGTTGCCGTTCTGAGAGCTATTAGATAGTGAACCCAGACAGTAAACTCTGCTATTAGTTTTGGAAACTTGTCATGATATGATAATACGCCTGACTATTTCTCTCCTCCATGATGGTCCAAAGCACAGTTTTACTTTCCAAGCTTTCTATCATTGTTTCCCACATGCTCAGGTTTCTTTTCCCTGTTTCACTTTTGACCTCTGTGTCTTTTCACCCTGCAGTGATGTGGGGGAAAGAAAGAAAATGAGTCAAAGCACTCCAGAACTCAAACCAATCACATATCTATCAGTAATTATAATGAAATATAAGCAGCTGAATCTCTGAATAGTGTTGATGCTGAATTTGAGAGGCATTTCTTCTCAAATCAGAGAACAAATATGAACACATCTATGTAGGTAACATACTTAGACAGGTTGAATCTTGACTAAAGGGCCCCAATCCGACTTGTACATCCACTGACACTAATCAGAAGGATTTATGTTGAAGTCAATGGAAGGGCCTGTGACAAGACAACTGTGAGAATAAAGCCCAGGCACCCCCAGTGAGTTTTTGAATGCTTACCTCTCAGTAAAAAATGCCCTTTCTCTCCTCTCCAGATTATTCCATCTGTTTGAAAAATACATTCAGAGCCAGCACACCCACCCTTCCCCTAATCTGTTTAGACTTTTGAGCTTTTAATTAATGGTAGTGGGCAGGACCTTGTCTCCTGTGGTACTATTGTCTGCCAGGTCTGCTGGGATTTCACAGCCAAGAGCCTGTTTTCATTAATTTTTGAAATAGAAAAGCTTAAGCAGCAGGAACAGAAAATAGTTCCTTATGTGTCTGAGATATCGTGAGCACTTTAAAAGTGTATGAATGGCTGCATGTCCATGTAAAAAACAAAAACAAAAACAAAAACGAAAACAAAATTGGGGGATTTGGGGATTTTGTTTTTAAACATTTCTCTTTTCGGTCCATTAGGTCAAGGAAAATAAACTCCTCATAGTTCCAGTAATCACAGTGCACGTAAATCTGGGATTGGGCCGGGTTAATTCTTAGAGGTTCTCGCTGCAGTGTTACAGTGGGATTAATCCTGAGTGGGCTTTTTTGGTTTGTTTTTGTTTCTGATGCATGGGCAAGGGCACTGACCTAATATTAATCAGAAATAAATCTGTCGCTTGGGGGGTGCTACATGCACTGCCTGCATTTTGTATGTGTTCGTAGCTTTAAGACAAACGAAGCGTATTTTTCCCCTCTCATTTTCTCAGTTCCTTCCTTATTTTCCTGTGTTCCTTTTGTTTTGCATGAAGAAGAACAGTTGGGTAACACAAAGAATGCATGCATACAAGCCATTATTTTCAGCATTAGCTGAACCAGAAAACACTGAATTCTTTCATTTTGGGTTGAACGTATGTTTTGTTTCATTTGGGGTGAGTGGCTGATTTCCTATTTTTCTCTTTAAAATAGCATAACACAAGCATTTACACAGATGTCGTATCACAGAATCACAGAATCACAGAATGGCCCGGGTTGGAAGGGACCTCAAGGATCATGAAACTCCCCTGTCTTGCAGGGCCACCAAACTTCCATGTTTACTAGGTCAGGTTGCCCAGGGCCCCATCCAACCTGGCCTTGAACACCTCCAAGGACGGGGCATCCACAACCTCCCTGGGCAGTCTGTTCCAGCACCTCACCACTCTGCTAGTAAAGAACTTCCCCCTGACATCCAACCTAAATCTTCCCTCTTTCAACTTAAAACCATTTCCCCTTGTCCTACTATTATTGGCCCTTTCAAAGAGTTTACTCCCCTCCCGATTCCTTCAGGTACTGAAAGGCTGCAATGAAGTCAACCCGCAGCCTTCTTTTCTCCAGGCTGAGTTTCAATAGAAAAAAAAACAACACAAAACAGTACAGTAATTTCCTTCTTTCTCATTTCAGACTCCTAGCTGATCTCAGAAAACCCATCACTGTTTTGCTCAACCTGAACATCCCATTTAACGCTGCATTTATTTATTTTTCTGATAAAATTGCGCCCAGAAGGAAAGCTGGGGCTGAGTGACAGCGGTAAACAAAAACTGCTGTGGCCATAGGATTTCTTTGACACATAAAGGTGATGATGGCCTTTGCGTCGATTCCATTACTGGTGAGAACAAGAGGTATTTCTAGTAAAGTCCTCACCAGCGTTCTCTGAGCTCATACACAGTCTTCCAGGCTCATGAAATGGGAACGTGATGGCTGTTTTTCCTTACCTCTGCCTTCATATTAAAGAAGCACACAATCACTTATATTGATTTAGTCATCCAGCAAACAGTATCTCTTCCATTTTCTCATCCTGGAATGCACCGTAGTACTCTTCTGCGCTGTAGCACACCTGACCAAGACGAAGGAAGGAATGGCAGTGTTTGCAATGACTTTTCAAGTAGTGGGCCCTCATACCCTATCAGCCTGCAATTTCTCTGCAGCTCCCTTCACTCAAATTCTAGAGCTGGCACAAGAATACTTTATGGCTTCTTAAAAGCCTGCTGCCTCCCTCCCACCTCCAGTCCGGGTCTAGAAGCAGGCACCGTGCTGGCTGGAGCCTTGCAATTCATGTTTTGCAATTCAGATTCCCTACTCATCATCAGAACCTACCGGTTTTAAATCGTAACTTTAAGTCCCATTAATTATACGTGCACTGCAGTATATATATGAGGGTAGAGACACAGCTCTAGAGAATGCTAAACAAAATAAAACAATGTAAGCTAAGTAACTTCAGAAGGAAACGGGTAAACTCTGGCATAAAACTGAGCATATTATGTGTACTATGTTGAGAAGGTTGCTCTGTGGAGTCACTTGAAGTTGCTTAGAAATGAAGATGGAAGATCAAAATTCCTGCACCTGCAGGCTTGCAGACACCTCAGTCTTGTAACACAACTTTCTGTGCTCCCATTCAGCACGTGAGACAACCTCAACATACCACAAAGCTTGGGAGCTTCTGTCAAAACAAGGGAAAGGATGGCTTGAGAGCTGTCACTTCTATCACTAATTCATACTTGGAGAATCTTAGCATTTTTATTCAGTATTCTGTGCTGAATGCTGCAGGCTCCAGGGGAAATGAAGGAGCCTGGCTGGTGTAAATTCTGGAGAAAAACAGGGTGATGGTTCTGCTGCACTGACTGGTGGGTGCAGTTCGTGGTGTCTTGGTGACTCCTGCGTGCTGCAGGGAGCAAGGATAGGACAGGGTCTTAGTATCTTGGTCATAGCAGACAGCAGCCTCAGATGAAATGGAGCAAAGCGGTGGCTTCCTGAGGGTCTCAGCATGGGCCAGAGATGGAGCCATGGCTGGGAGCTGGACTAACAGTTTAGTAATCCCAAGCAAGAAGCCCAGAAAAGCTCTATGGTCTGTCCAGAGAATAAGGAAGAGTCCAAATCCAAGTCAAAATCCAGTCCTTTGATTTTTCATTTTCAAATGAGTCTCCACTTCCAAAGGTACTTCACGATTATCTAAATCACACATTAAAAAGTGGAACAGGACTGAGAAGTGTAGAAATGTTCAGTTTGTCAAAACACTTCTTAAATAGCAATTTCAGACTGACCCCAAGTCACTTTTCTTCCATTAACACTCGGATTTTAAGTTGACTGAAGAAAAAAAAAGCTAAAAGTCCACTCTTTCCCTCATGGCTGCAAATATTCACACACACAAAAAGAAGAGGGCACAATAACTTGTCTGTTCCCGTACAGCTGTGAAGCATTAAGTCATCTGGCCTCATCCTTTTCTATCTCTCTACCCCACTCCTTCGGATTCACTGTTTGAAGAACTGATATAATGTAAGGAACTGTGAAATGTAGCAAAACACAAGGACAAAAAGTGCAAAGAATCACCAAGTCCAGCCATTTGGCCAACTCTTATTTATTAAATGTTTTGCCCACTTTTATACAAGGTATGTGACCAGGTTTTGTTCTACCAGTTTTTCAAAGGGCATATGTGTATTTGCATTTGCACAAGAATATTTGATATTTTCTCTTTTTTTTTTTTTTTAAATTATTATTTATTTTATTTTATTTTTTATTTTATTTTTAATATCAAGATTCATCCATTTGACTAGAGAGCAGAAACATCTCAGGGGATGGAATTTGATGGAGGCTCAAAGTGACCTCCTGCCTCCATGGCTTCTGGGTGCTATGCAGATGTATGCAGTGTACATTGTGCAATGTAAGTCAGACCTCTTCCAGACATAGTCTTGTCTCATTTGCCCTCTGTCTCTTGCAGAAGGCAGGGGGGACATGAATTATGTGCTCATATTGCTCTTACTGAACGTGCAGCAATTGTGAAGGGAAGTGAAACTTTTAATAAATGAAGAGAAGAAGGGCTAAAATTACTGGATAAATCATTCACTATCTGCTCTAGTGGGAAAGTGCAACGTCCAATGATGTTAAAAGAGGAAATACAGCTCATTCTTCCAAGCCGTGAAGTCAGTGGCAAAACCTCTTACTAACTTCAAAGAGGCCAGAAGCTAGCCCCATGCCAAAAGGTTGACATGGAACTTCTCTTTAGTAGATCTCAAATACGTTCAGAACTGCTTAAAAGCCAAGAGAACTGTTTCTATTTGGAGGGGCCCAGACTAACTCTGTAAAGCGACCACTGGATGACCAGGTTAAGTGGATTATACCAGCTCCAGCTGAAAGCAGCTCTCCCACAGCCAGGTGTGGTGCACTACTCCCAACTCAAAATTGCCCTGCCTTGATAGTGCCTTGGTAGTAGTGCCACAAAGCCTGAATCATAGAGTCATGGGATGGCTGAGATGGGCAGAGACCTCTGGAGATTAGCTGGTCCAACCCCTGCCCAAGACAAAGAAACAGAGCAGGGCACCCAGGGCCACTTCCAGAAGAACATGTTAGGCCAGATTAATTTCACAGAATCACAAAATGGTTTATGTTAGAAACGATGTTACAGATCATCAAGATCCAGCTCTGCTGTGAGCAGGGTTGCCACCCACCAGCTCAGGCTGCCAAGGGCCCCATCCAACCTGGCCTTGAGCAGCTACAGCAATGGGGCATGCACAGCTCTCTGAGCAGCCTGTGCCAGTGCCTCACTGCCCTCTGAGTAAAGAACTTCTTCCTAACATGAAACCTAAATGCCTCCACTTTTAGTTTGAAGTCATTCCCCCACGTTCTATCACTATCAGACCATACAAAAAGTCAGTCCCCTCCTGCTTGTTAGCTTCCTTCAAGTACTGGAAGGCAGTGATTAGGTCTCCCCAGAGCCTTCCCTTCTCCCAGCTAAATAAGCCCAGCTCCCTTAACCTTTCTTCATAGGAGAGGTGCTCCAGCCCTCTGATCATCTTTGTGGTTCTCCTTTGGACCTGCTCCAGCAGCTCTGCACCCTCCTGTGCTGGGGACCTCAGGCCTGGACACGGTACTGCAGATGAGGTCTCCAGAGGGCAGAGCAGAAGGGGACAGTCCTCACCCTACTGAACACCCCTCTTTTGATGCAATCCGGGATTATGGCTGGCTTTCTAGGCTGCAAGCACAGTTTGTGCATGGATGGGAGGCTCTGTGGCCAGCATGCCACCTGCCTCCCTGATGCGGGCATGACACCACAGTGCTGGCGGCAGTGAGCCACGGCCACGAGTGGGGACTGTGACCACATGAGGTGGCTGTGGGGCTGTGGGTAAAGCCTTGCACGGGGGCTGCCGTCCCTCAGAACCTCCCTCAGCAAGAGGACGAGCGGCCACCGCTCCCGTCCAGCCAGCGGCGATGGGGAAACGTGGCCCCGGGCACCGCGGAGAGAAAAGGGACGCGGTGCTGTGAGGCACGAGGGCTTCCTTCAGCGCCCGGCCGCCACGGGGGGGACGCGTGAGGCGAGAGCCGCGCAGGACCACACGGGTTAAGTTATGTAAGCCCTTCTGGGGAGGGGTGGAGGAAAGGGGCGCTGCCGGCGTGGCTGCGGCGGCTCAGGTTGATTGAGGGTGGATGACAGCGGCCTGGCGCAGGCCCACGGCGGAGGAAAGCGGCTTAGCCCCCTCCGGGTTGCCATGGAGATAGGCGGGCGGCGGCGGGAGCGGCGGCGGCGGCGGCGGGGCTGTCAGTGAGGCAACACCGGGCACCGGGCGGCGGCGGAGAGAAGGAGGAGGAGGAAGAGGAGGAGGAGGAGGAGGAGAAGGCCGCGGCGGGGAGCGGTGGCGGCAGACATGGACTCGCACTGCGACTGTGCCGAGCCTCCGGCCGCCGAGCAGCCGTCGGGGAAGATTAACAAAACCGCCTTCAAATTGTTCAAGAGGAGGAAATCCGGGGGCACCATGCCGAGCATCTTCGGGGTGAGGAGCAAAGGTGGGGAGGGGAAGGGCGCGAGCAAGACGGGGATGGTGCGGAGCAGGACTCACGATGGCTTGGCCGACGCCGTGCTGGAGAGCGGCAAGAAGGAGGAGGCGGGCGGCGGAGAAGCGCAGGGGAAGGATGCTCCGAGCAGGGCGGCCGGCGGCCTCGGCGGCTCCGGCAGCAGCTCGGTGGCCAAATCGCACAGCTTCTTCTCCCTGCTGAGGAAGAACGGGAGGCCGGAGAACGGCAAGGCGGCGGAGAATGCGGAGCAGCGGGCCGGCGTCAGACAAAAGAAGGGGCTGAAAGGAATCTTCAGCAGCATGCGATGGCACAGAAAGGACAAAAACGGCAAAGAGGAGAGGGGAGAAGCCTCAGAAATCCCGTCCGGTCTTATTATGCCGGGGTCTCTGACTGCCAGCTTGGAGTGCATCAAAGAGGAGACGCCAAAACCTTTGTCTGAAACTCCGAACGGCGCAGGAGACACCGGTCTCGAATCGCAGCAGGAGAAGCGCGGTGGAGATGCATGCGGCTCGGCCGAGGAGCCCGAGCTGGGAGGGGGGGAGTCGCGGGACAGCAAAACTCCCCCTGGAGAGGACCCTGCTGCTGCTGGAGGGCGACTCGAGGAGCTCTGCGGTGAGCGACCGGACCCGGGCGCTGGAGAGGTTGGGACTGCGAAGGATGCGGCCATAACAGGTGACATTCCAATAACGACTATTCCCCTTGTTGAACCTCACTGTGATAGCGGTCAAGAGACGGCAGCCGCCCCTGACCCTTCCTCTATTGATCCACCCTCAGAACAATCGATTGATCGTATTTGTTTGATGTTTGCTGACGTGACTTCACTGAAAAGCTTTGACTCTCTTACAGGCTGCGGAGATATTATTGCGGACCAGGAGGAGGATGTGGGCGGCGGGAGTGGCGGCTGCCAGAAGAGCACCCCTGGGGCCAGCAAGCTGGGCGCCTCCAAGAAGCACCCCACCATGGTCGCCTACCAAGGAGGAGGGGAGGAGATGGCCAGCCCGGACCAGGTGGATGATACCTACCTGCAAGAGTTCTGGGATATGCTGTCACAGACAGAGGAGACTGAGACAGGAGGAGGAGGAGGAGGAGGAGGAGGAGAAGGAGGAGGCAGAGGAGGGACAAAGACACCCGAGGGGCTGAAGGACAACCGAGGTACTGAAGGGGCCCAGAACAGGGTGGTGGTGAAACATGGTGGCCTCAACCAGATCCCCATTCACCTCAACAACAAAGAGGAGCAGAAGGGCAGGGAGAAGGAACAGCATGAAGGTGTCCCAAATAGTGATGAGGGTTACTGGGATTCCACCACCCCTGGTCCCGAAGAAGACAGTACCACGAGCATCCAGAAGGAGACCCTTCCCAGGGACAGCTACAGTGGGGATGCGCTTTATGACCTCTATGCTGAGCCTGATGAAAACCCACCAGGAGGACCTTCAGAGGAAGAGGTCACCTGTATGCCACGCTCCAAGCCAGTATCTCCAGTAACGACCACATGCTCACTGAAAACGCCCTCAAGCACAGTGAAGGACTCCAAAATACCCATCAGCATTAAACACCTTTCATCTCACCCTGCTAGCCATGGAACAGATACCAGTAACAGCCATCACGTTGCACACCATCACCTGGCCAAAAGTGAAATGCACAGAACAAAAATTCCTGTCTCTAAAGTACTAGTACGTCGAGTCAGTAACAGGGGCTTAGCAGGGACAATGGTGAAAACTGCCACGTACCAGGACAGTGCCAAAAAGTAATTGAAGAGCAGATGGGGACAAAGATGGACAGCAAGGTCAGTGTGTGAAAATCTGCGTAGGAGACCACAAATAATGTGTTAGTTTTGCATTGCCTGAAGGAAGGAACCTAAAAGGCTTATTTCACTATACTATGTAGGCCTGCACTTCTGAATCTGTATGGCTAAATACAAGAAGACAACTTTTCCAGCACTTTTTCTTTTTTTTTTTTTCTTTCTTTTTTTTTTTTTTTTTTTTTTAACATTTGTATCTTTTCTCTGCAGCACTAAATACTGGGGAGGTTCACTTTTACATGCCTTTGTGGAAGCAGAACTTGGATTATGAACCTAAATGAGTATCTTCCCTCATGCAAAGCAGTGCCACATGTTCTTCAAGTGAGCAAGAGTTACTAAAGGAGCGACATAAGAGGTTCCCCAGTCCACTTATCTCTTAATTGTTCCTGGGGAGGAGTGGAGGGAGGGTGCCTGGCGCCAAAAGTAGTGTTTGGTCTACAAGATGTTGGAGAAAAATGCCAAGCAAAAAACAAACAACCTAACAGGTATTTCACCCGATGTAGGAATGAGAGCACTGCTCAGCAGCAGACTTGATTGACTTGTGTGCTGAAGCTAATTGAGGAGTTAGGTGGATTTGTCCAACAGGAAAATCTGTTTTTGTTTGTCTGTCTGTTCGGTTCGTTTTGATCTGCTCTAATGTAATTGGGTAACAGAGACACCTGACGTAGGTTCAGATGTTTACATCAATACTTGTCCAATAATGCATATAATCAGGTTCAGGGAAACAATTTACTAAATGCCAATATATACACACTGTTCACATTTATACAATAACTTGCTTGCCATTTGTAAATATATACATATTTTAGCAGATTTACTCAATGATACAAATTTTTTATAGAAAGAAATCACCTGTCTGTATTATCTAGAGTTTAAACAGAAGTTAGTTTTTATAGGTAGATAATTTTACAGTTCTAAAATGATAGAACTTTGTGTAAGTACCTTAAATTAGAGCAAAACTCTGTTTTGTATGGGCTCATGCATCCCCAGTGAAGTAAGTCTGAAGTGCTGATTTAATTCGAGTGGCACATTCCATGTCAGAGCAGAGTTTCTGACAGCATTGCCATCGCAAACCTCTATTTTCAGGGGTTTAGACAAAGTTGCTCTGGGCTTAAACCTTACAGAGAAGGAACCCAGGAAAGAAACAAGTTTTTTAATTATTATTTTTTAAAATATATAAAATTAGTTTTTGACTATTTAAAGAAAGTCTGGGTTCTTGTTGCTTTTTATTTTCATTCTTACTAATAATTTTACTTCAAGAGATGAAAAGAAATATGGTAGGCTAATGGTCCATAAAATGGTCTGATGAGCTTGGATCTTATGAGAAATGTGTTAATGGCCCGGATGTTTTTGAATAGTGGCTACTGCACGTGGACAGTGACAACGTTTCCAAGAAATTTATTAGGGTTTTAATGTGCCTGAGGACATATTTTTATGATACACTGAAAAAAAGCTCCAAAAATCACTGAAGATTAAAAGCAAATATTATGTATTTACAAAATATTTTGATATAAGTATTTAATCATCAGACCGCAGTTAATATAAAATATATGCTCCGGTGTATCTTACAAATAATATACATTTTAAGAATATAAATCTATATTATGCAGAGAATCCTAAATTCAAATAAGTGAAGCTAATGGGTCTGATCTTGTATAGCAGTTGGTTTTATTGTCTCTTAAACTGAAAGAAAGAAAAAAAAGGAAAGTAAATATACAGGATATACATTTGAAGGATATTAAGGTTATAGGTAAACCATAAAAAGCCAGGAATAACATATAAGTGTGTCTTATATGCGTGATTCACTGAGGTAATGACCTTATGGTCACAAGAGGAGAACTGACATCTGGCTCTGCAGTTGCTGCAGGACAGAACACTGAGCTGCACCACCCCAGTGACCAGGGAGAAACTGTTCTTTTCTGCTCAGTCCCTGTATTCATGGTTTGAGTAAGAACCTTAATACACTTCACAGAAGATAATTTCATATGTCTCCTTTGTAACATATATGTGTGTGGTTTCCTACATGCCTGCTCACACAGACACGTTGTACATATGCATGCGTAGTCAGAGTGCACCTCGCAGCATACATGCACATGGGCAGACATACACCCTGCACACTCACACCTGTGCAAACATGACCACGCATGCACACTCCTACATGCAAACTGAGGGGATGCGCCACTAATCTGATTCACAACATGCTGGTGATCATTGCCTGAGAAAGAGGTTTGCATTTGGCCTAACTCTGCTTACGCATTTTAGGAAGTTAAAGCTAAAATACCCTCAAAAGGTTGGATGTACAGAACGTGGAGTGTTATCCTAGTGTTCAGCCCTAAGCCTAACATCCTTATTTCTGTTCTGTTTCCATGTGACTATAAGGAGCGTATCTTTCCTTGCATGACAGCTCTGCTAAAAAATCGTAATTCTCCGTTATGTTTGATGGACAAATTGTACAGGGAGATGCCATAGGGTACTGGAAGTCGAGGGGGAGGGAGGATGCGGCGGACTTGGGTAATACACGGAACTGGAAGCACTGATTGCAGGTAGTGTCAGTGGTGCTTCTTTGAATCACTAGGAGGTATCAGCTACCATTTCTGCAGGACTCGTCTGTGGCAAATTATTCATTGTATGCATTTTGTTTGCACTGTGGCGTGTATGTATCAAGAAACCAATTGACTAACACTAGACTAGCTCCCTCTCACCTACTGACTAACAAGAATCATCATTAAAATGCTTTGGCTGCCCTTCATTTTCTCTCTCTTCTGTTTTCTGCCCTGTTTTCGCTCCTTCCCCTGCATGCTGGCTGCTCAGTGCTGACCGTGGTGTGGAGCAGGCAGCCCTGAGCTGGAGCCCAGCATGGGGTGGGAGCGCAGCCGTGCTCCCCTTCCAGGCCAGGTGCTCTCTGGTCATTTCTGTCATGTCCCCATGTAAGTACATCCTGTAGATCCCTTGGCTGTTCATTTGGCTGCTTGTTATGTACATATTTTAAGGACAATCATATCCTTAGAAGGAAAATGGGAAAGTAACTGTGGTAGGGCGTCAGTGTTTTGAATCATTGTGACACGCTGACATCGATTCAGGGTAATGGTCGTGTGAGAGTAAAGATACAATTTAATGCTCGGATTAACTTTGTATTTATACAACTCGCTTTTGTCTTTAAGCCATCTATGTTAATATTTCAAAAGGTAATTGAGAACGTAATATTTACTAGGGCTTTCAATTCTCGTGGAAATATTTGTATAACTCTGCACAATGCCTAAAACAATCACTGAAAGGAAGTTCAAAGGCTTTCTTTGCACCTATGTTTAATTCCGGAAAGATCCCTGTAAAATACCATGAGATGCCTAATAACAAACAGTTAATGGCTTGCTGGATTTAAAGGCTGAGACATATGGAGGTAATAGTCCCGAGGCATTCTGTGGTGGTTTGCATCCTTATTTATATTACTGTGTTCAGGCATATATTTTCCTTGGCTTCAGTAGGTATCGAGGTAGAAGTGATGTTCTGAGTCCCAAAGATAACATTCCCAATTCTGTAATTGTTTCGTTTCCTTAAAGAATATTTCTGTTTATTTGTTTTCTTTGCTGTTTTGTGGTCCAAGTGATGCTTTGTAATTACCAGCTTGTATGTCATTCATAAAGGATTTTATAGACCAGAACTTGGCATTAGTTCTATATACTCTTTGCACTTCCAGGTCACTGCTGATTTTGTATGTTCTTAGGCTGTTTCTATATATTGCGTAGCATTTTTAGCTATCTACTGTGATTTCAGTGGTATACATTCCTGTCCTATATATATCAGCACAAGAGATTTCCCTTTTTTAGCATGAAATGATGTTTTTGTGGACTTCTTTTGACACGATAGGAGTTGCCTGAATATACTTGTGTCCTGCCCCAGACATAAAGGCTCTTCCTTTACCTGTAGTGCATATGCATTTTGCTCTTGCCAGTAATAGGACTCAAATACACGTAATAGATTTCAGAAGAAATTACATGACTAGAATAAGAAACATCTATGTTCGTTATTACTCCATCAATCACCAGCACTTCCTTCATCCACCGTGAACGTCCTTACCATTATTCAGGGTAGTAGAGAACTGAATGTTAAAAATTACGTGCACAGATGTACACTATGGAAATTAATTCACTGATTATTTTTTAATGAATCTCTTACTAAATTATTTATCTAAGCTAAGCGAATTTTGCACCAAAGTCTTCAAAACATCTGATACAGATGGCATTTTCAGTAAGATGCTATCAGTGCAGATGAGCCAAATTAACAGGCTTTGCTTAGCAAAGCAATCCCTAGTTGTTTTTTAGATTTGTAGTGCTGAACGAGCTTGCAGATCAAAGGGAGCCATTGATTCTGCTACGTGGCCGTGCTCTGAGGTTGTTTTTTTGCTTGCTCTAATGGACTACTTTAAGAAAAGGCTTTTCAGCAAGATAATGGTACAGACAGTTCATGGTAACAATAGCCACTTATAAGGCACATGGTTATCTAACAGCAATAATGGGAGACTTCAAGCAAGGTGGCCTGGAAATGGATTTTCATAGTTATCAATACGAAAGGCTGATGCTTCTGTCTCAGGAAAGCAATTTGACAGCAATTAAAGATGCAGAATTGACTCCTGGCAGAGCTTACACGTGACAGTTTCTGCAGTTGTTTTGGTTTTTTTTTTACGTTATCTTTTCCTTTTTTTAATTTTGGTTTTGGTTTCTGCTTCGTTTTTGTTTGTTTTGCTTCGTTTCTGTTTTCATTACGATGACATAACCCTATTTGTACTGGCTGAACTGCACAACAACTGACTCATCTGAGAGCTGCTGCCACTCGTCCTTTGGTAGCCTGGGACTGCTCCCCATGCAGCACCCCTCCGTTCCACTGTGCGTTTCCCTTCTGATGGTTCACATGCTGTTTGCTGTGAGCAGAAAGCATCCAAATCTGTCCCACTCTTTGCTTTCAGAGGTCAGCTGATCTCTAGTCTGACTCATGGAAATTTTTTACATCGTCTTTAGCTCACATCTTGTCTTCCGTGTGAGCATCTCGGTTGGAATGGTCAGTTTGGATCTGGTGTTTTCTATGTCCATTACTTGTAAAGGGAAACGGAAGAACCTGCCTTATGTAAAGGGATATGCCATATGCAAAGAGCTATAACCACTCAAGCCACAACCTGGGGGCCTTTACTACTGCAAAAGCAAGCTGTTCAATCTCTTCCCGCCTTGGGGAGCTTCTCCTTCCAAGCCTATTGCCTAGGAACACCTTCTCCAACCACCCCCCTTTGTCTCTTGTCCTCACTCAACCATACTGCCCTAGGTTGGGAAATGGACATTTTTGCCCTAGCTCTCTGTCACTCAGAAGGAGGAGCTGCTGCCAATGTGATCTTCAAAAGGGCTTTACTCCTTGGCATGGAAAAAATGAATTTGCCTTCAGAACAAGTGGCACAGATTCTTCAAATGTGCTGTGTGATCTCATACACGTGGGTGAGGATGTTGAGTGATATTTTGCACAGAGTGGCATATATCCTTCCACTTCTCCGTTGTGCACAATTTATCAGATCTAGCAGGGAAGCATGTCACACATGTGGAAAAGCCTGGAGGCTGTTTGTTATGGAGGCTGTAACCAGATTTTCTTTATCTTTGGTAAGAGCTGCTTTTCTTTTTCCTTTCTGTATATGTTTAAATAAATAGAGCCAAAGGTGTACTGGAGTGGGGAAAAGATTCTATGCTTCACAGAGCAAGGAAAGTAAACTGTTCTGTTAAGAATTCTTATAGCAATGGCTAAAGGAAGATTTCTTTGCCTGCAATGTTGCATCCAAGTGATGAAGAAGTAGAAGCTAATGCAGGCATGGCCACAAAGCTAGAAAAGTGGCATCTGCCAAAGCAGTTTGACAATCTATTTCTAAGGCCCAGTTCTGCTGTGTCAAAGCTTCCACTGACTCCAGTCAGAGCTGGAGAAGGTTCTTAATCTCTTAATCCTGAAGGAAATAGGAAGTGTTTCTTAAATAAGTCTTCCCTTCTTCAGAAGATGAACATTATTCAGGTGACTGTGAAGTCTTTGATATTAGTGTAGTTGTACTTCCACTGATCTGAATGCAAAACATGTCTTTCTACTGTTTTTCCATTTTAACAAGCAGCCACTTCTGTACGGAACTCCAATGCTCAGCATGTTTAGATTGCAGTTAACACAATCATTGCCTTCCTTAATTTAACTTCTGGTGGCAAAAACAGGACCAGATCACTTCCAGAGCACTAAAATCCCTGTTTATAACGTCTTTGCTCTTGTTTTCTTTTGTGTGTGTGTGTGGCAGCTGATTATGCCTCCCTTTAATTGTTTCATAGCAACATCTTAGATCTGTTTTAAGGGAAAGCAATGCCTACAGATTGAATGGCAAGAACTTGAACAGATTCTTACTATATTGGATGATACTGCATCAAAACAGTTACTATTTCAGTATCAGGTTGCTTCCATGGGCTTTTTATGCAGAGGCACTGGAGTCTTTGAACATAATATGCTCATAAAAGAACATTGGCTACCTCTGCTTTGAATTAAGCCTGACCTTATAGTATAAAAGCTATGCGTCTGGTGATGTTTCTCAGTTCACAGCAGCAAACCCGAGGGTCTGGCCCAGCCTGCCTGTACCCCATGGGCTGGGGGAGCAAGGCTTAGGTACTTCTACACCTTCTGAAGCCCATGACCACTGCATGGTATGTTTGGTTCTCATTTCATCAGGGATGTGCAAAGATCTGTGCCCTGGCAGAGTAGTGGGGGCTGCTGGAACCCTTATGGCCAAGGACAAGCTATGGAGGGAGTGTAGTGGGATGAGGCAGCCCCAGATTCTAGGTAGTGGGCACATACCTTTCTGCAGCACCTGATTAAAGTAATGTTACCCTGCTTTCCGAAAGAGGGAGCAAGACTGAAGCTGTTGCCTTCATGTAAAGTTGAAGTAAATGCTCTGCTGTGGGATGGTGTGCAACAGCTCTGCCCACCGGTGTTCCCGCTGAAATCAGTGGCCCTGTTAGCAGTGTTGGTTGATATTGAGGCTGAGCAGAGATCCCATAGTTTGGCCCCATCTGAATTCTCCTTGCTATGTTTGCCAGCAGTCTGTCTCAGAAAAGCTCTGGTGTTGTGGCTTGTGGCTCTGTTGAAAGGGAGAATGCAATATAGAGGTTGTTGGTGGAAAATGCAGATTCAGCAAGTCTGGGCAATAGAGAAGGTCCTCAGTCTGTTATCACAGCTCAGCTCTGCTTAAATATCACGGTGTGCCTGAGGAAAACATAGCAGGGACTGCTCCACACTGCATCTGACAAACTGATGCTCCTGGGGCTTTCTACGTGCTGAAAGGGACAGATGTGTCCTGTTAGAAATCACTTCATCTGTTTTTACTTGACGTTATAGCTGACAAATCGTTGCTTATTACAGTTTTCCCCTGTATTTTTTTGTCGACCACCCCCAGCAAGGTAGCATGTGACCAATTCAAGATAACGAGCGAGGAAAGCCAGACCTCCCTGCTCTTATCTAAATGGTTTGCCAATGATCTGACTAGGCTGCGCACCAGCTTTGTCAGAGTGAAAGATCAGAACACTCCAGGGGGTGGTTCTGTACCGGATTGTTAGGCGTATCTTCTCCTTTCCACCTCTGCAAACTTTGATGGATATGTGTCTCCTTAAATCACTGTATTTCTAACATATGGAAAACTTAACTGATAGCAATAGATGACTTCCTTCCCTGGCTGTTCACGAGGATATACTAATCAATGTTTGTTTTATTTTTAATTCTGTAAATATTTATTTTGGTACCCTGCGTATTTATTGGCACTGGTTCTGGTGTTTGCTTACGTGTCATTGTAAATGTTGATGGTTTCAGTAGTCTTGCTTCTAATGAATGTAAGGAACTCAGACTAACTGCACTTTTCCATTCAAAAACCTTACAGTGAAAAGCATTCCCACTGTCATATTACGTGTTATAATGAATACAGTTAATAAAATCGGTTGTCACTTTTCATTGATGAACGTGGAGGTTACTTTTTGATGTTTGAATTGCAGATAGAGTCGATCTGCTCAGTGCACTGGAAAATACGAGGCGTTTGAAAGCAAGACATCAGGGAGTGATGTCCCCAGAATGGCACAAAGAGAGTACTCACGCATGTAGGCACTTTCATTTTAATGTAGAAATGCCTGTAGCGCTTTTACTAATAACATCACAAAATAACTAGATTGAATTTGTTACTGAGGGGAGGGCTTTCACAAATCTGAGTGAGGTTCGGTCTTCGAGTTCTTCTGTTTCATCAGCATGTTTTTACTTCGTTAGGCTTTGTTTGCTTTGCTTTCAAATCGCTAAGACAACAGAAATGGACTGGGTTTCATTCTACTTTTCAAATCACCTTTGTTTCCTGGTTCCCCTGGTCGGGAAGCCAGCAGGGAAGCTGGTTCTCTTGGCACACATCAACTCTGGAGCCACAGTTCTGGCATGACAACTAGAAAAGGCTACTGCCACTGAAAGCTTTATTTCTTGCCTTTAAAGGTGGGGCTTGGCCACCATGTACATGAAGTGATATTTGTTAGAATTCTGTTCTGCAGATATATGTTGATAACCTTCAGCTGTGAGTTTCAAAAAGCCTCCCCCGTGCTACCACCTGTCTATTTAGATATTGAACCTGACAGAATAAGAACTGAAATGAAATCTGCTCAAACATTTTTGAGGAACAGCAAAACAAAAGGTATGAGAAAGCTCATTATGCAAGGAAGGAGCAGGACGTGGTGACACAGTATACATTGACCCTACATTCACACAAGCGTTACACTTCTTTCCAGTAGCTGGAATAAGACTGAAAAAATATTTTCCCAGTGATTTAATGCATGAGCAATTTTTACATTCAGGCCTTCCTGGCCTATGTTCCCTGTTGCACTTTCATGTTTTACCCTACACATCTGGAAGGAAAAGAGTTGTTGACTAAATTATTCCCTGCTGCAGAAGATTGCCTGATGATTGCATTGCTTGTGTCCAAGCACAGCTACTGAGCTCTTGAGGGGCAAAAGTGTTGCAATAAAGTGCAGAGCAAACATACTACAAATATATGAACCTTGGAAACTGCAGATGTGTGATGTGGCTGTTAACACGTTCCATGAAACCCTGCTACAGTAGCCTGGCAGATCTGTTGTGATGGAAGAAAATTGAGAAGAGTGACAAAAACTCTTTTCTGAAACCATGATGCTGAGTTTCTATTATTCAGCTAATGGTCCCTGCCCAATTAAAACCCAGGTCATTCCCAATAGCACAACTCTATGGTATTCATGGCCATCTTATTAGATAAGTGTAATCCCCAAAATGTTTGCAACAGAAATAATTGCTTGGAAATCTCCCTCTGGCCCATTTGTTGTATCTGAATGCTCCATTTTGCTACCTTATCAAGTGAGAGAATATTCTTGACTCCTAATAATTGCTAAGGAATATTGACCAGACAACTGACTGTGAGTGCCTACTAGTCTCATTTTAAATAATTTCCCATGAATCACGGTATTTTTCCCTTCTGAAGTGATCATACAGAAGTTATTTACTAGGAGCTCACACTGAGCATAGGCCTGCTCCTACCTACCACATTGCACATCTGCTTCCAATTAAAACCATTCCACAGTGCCCCAAGGGGGATGTGAAAGAGAGGCTCAAAGGTTTCTGTGAGGGGTTATTTCAGCAGCCATGGCTGCTGCTGTGGCAGATGAGGAGTACGAACCTGCTTCATCTTTAATGACATATCACTCCTTTTGCTCTGTGAAGACCTGGAGCACTTGGCTCACTCAGATGCTGTGAACAGGAGGTCTCTTGTTCTGGCTAATGAGGAGGACTCGTCCTTGACTGCTACATGTATTCTTCCAGCTCAAGAAAAATGATTGTTTTAAAAGATAAGACAGAAATGGAGCCCCTAGATTCCATTCTAAATAGAACAAGACAAGTGCAAGGATGAAAAGACTGGAGCCTACTGAAGCATACCTCCTGCTGCTACTCCCAAGACTAACAGATAGTCTGTGCTGATAACAACCTGTGCACTGTAGTGAGAGTCAGAGGTGGGCCCTTCTTCCAGCTGTGTTGGCCCTCTCTGTTGGTGTCATTTGGAATTCAGAGGCCCCTTGGACAGAGGAGTGAACTTGGATCTGAATGAAGAGCTAAACTGAAGCCCGGAATAAGCAGAAGTTGACTGGTTAGAGGTGCAGCAGCACCATAGAGGTGTGCAATGATGGGAGACACTGAGGCAGCTAAACTCAGGGTAGCCAAGAATTGTGTCAGCAGAGATGTTCTTGCCTGGTTCATGGGGTGGTGGTTCCTCTGAGGTTTCTTCGTGTATCAGAGTGCTTCAAGAAGTAAAGGAAAACATGTACTTCACTTTCACATCTATAATATGAGATATAAGCTCTTTTCTATCTCACAGGAATACTAAGGGCAAAGTTTACGCTGTTCAGGCTGTAATGCAGATGATGAAGTACTGAAGGCACTACAGATTCTGTGCTACATCAGACAGTGAAACTGGTGGGAGATTTACATGGTGTTCTTCAACCATAAGCTACCAGAGCATGGAAACAAGCTGTGCTGAGCTCCTTGCTCGGGGCTGAGAGCAGGCAGGGCAATCTGCAAAAACCTAGACAACCAAACACTATATTAAGGACAGAAATTACACCAAATCTGTACGTCATGTAAAGCACATCTGTTCCATTCCTGCCCTGCTACATTTGATCACCTGTAAAGATGAAAACATAACCAAATTTTGCAATAAAAGTTTTGAATAAACACAGTCAGTGTGTCTCAGTAAAAAATCTGACCTTGATTATGCCTGTGAAGATAGAGATTAAAACCAAAAGAAAGCGCAGAAAACATGTATTCTGTTAAACAGTCAAAGGATCAAAAATATCATAGTAACGAAAGTCAGATGGATTGTTTGAATATTACTTTAAAACGATGACATTTGGGAATCCAGTCAGTCTCGGTGTATCGTTATAGTGGGAATATATTGGACCTACCTCTGTATTTCTCTATTTCTTTTAGTTTCTACCCTTCACATTCTGCACAAATAGTGGGTTTTTTTTTACTGACATATAACAAATCATACAGAAGTGTAGCACAGCGAAGAAATCACTCCTGCTATTCTCCTTTTTAGAGGCATCATTTTTTTCCCCATGATAACAAATTAAGTTTTTGATATTTCTCATTAAACCAAATCATTATCGTGCCACATTTAGGATGTGCTTTGGCAGTCACTGCATCCGAACAGGTTCATTCAAATCAGTAAGAAATGCTCCTATGCGACGATTGCATGAAGGATGCAGTGCTGCCTATTGCTTTCTCAGAAGCTTGGAATATTTATGTCTGTGATCACTGCATAATGTTGAACTGGCCTGTTGTTGCTTTTTACTTTTCTTTCCCCCATAGGTTCTGACAGAAAATCCCGTAAATGTGCAAGTTATATATCAAAACACTTGGACCAGATTACATGGTTAAGTTGACTTGTCTATGCTGAATCCTCATTCTCTCTCAAGATGTTACATGTATTCAGACCGGTTTAAAATAAATGACTGTATCAGAGAACAAAACAGACATCAGAGCACAAGCACAAAGGCAAATGTCAGCCCCTGGCTCTGAAACAACTGGGATTCTCAGTCTGAGCCATGAAACCTTACATTTCTGCCTGAGCTCAGGCAAACACTCAACACTATTTATAGCACAGCCTTTTACTACCCTTCTGTTAGAATGGGCTTCATTGGAGGATTTACATGACTAACCAAAAGCAAAAGCCTTTTGTACTTTGTTTCCATAAGAGAAGGCCAGTGTGAAGCTGGTGCTCACTGGGCTGAACTGCAGAAACTATCAGTTACTAGAAAACCAATTACTAATTCAAAGGCATCTGTTACCATGGCTTAGGTCTCCTCTTCCTTCTCCATGCCCCAGATTTAAGATCAGCGATGGGAGCTTAGGGAAAACTCAAAAGAGAACAGTTTCTGCCATTCTGTAAGATAAAATGCATAGTCAAGGAAGACCACATGGTTCCACAGTAACTAAGGCGTAAAGGGTAAAGACCTAGGAGATGGCTCTGACCCAATAAACAGCACAAAGGGCTCCTATTAGTAAATCAAGAGCCCAATGTGCTCTCCTTTCTCCCTTTGTATCTCCAATTAAGCCCTTTGGGCCACAAAGTTACTGTTCATGCCAAGGACAACAACCAGCACAAGGTGATTATTTTAGATTCTGCTACATACCCTGAAGTCTCATGAAAATGAAAACCAAACCTCCCCTCACCCTCTGTCTTAGTTTCCACGGGCTGGGCAGACCTACCAGCTAGTCCCTATACTTTCGTCTTGCAGTGCCAACTGCAAGCAGTCAGACTTTCCCTAGAGATGCCACGCTTTTCACAGACCTATGCCTCTTCCTGCCTTCCAGATGGCAGCAAACTTTTTAACAAGTTCCCCAGTTTCTCTTTCCCCACTGGGACTTCATTTCAGCGTTATCATGTCACTCCTGTTTCCCTCCAGTTGGATGATGTGCAGGAGCATGCCATGTAAGGTTTCCTTCAGGGGTTACTGACCTGTAGTTCCCATGGCAGTTTCAGACTTCCCAGAGGAGAAGCGCAGCGAGCAGTGAGGATCAATGATGTCCTGGTGGGCCAGGAGCAGCCCTGGCTGCCAAGCAGAGGTTAGAATCACTTTGTTGAGGTTTGCAGGCTGCTTGTTGCCTTGTCTTGATCTGCATCACTGAACTGACTCATCCCTAGAGCTTTTCCACAGGGCTTCACAAAACTTCCCAGTGCTGTTTGACATGGCCAGGAAGAAGGAGAAAGGCTGGAGAATGGCAGAGGACAGCAGTCAGGTTGTGATAGCCTTTCACAGATGCCCTTTGTGACCTTCCATACAAAACTCCATCTCTTCACTTTTTCTACCTCTAAACTGGAGGTGATGGTGATCCTGTTGCAGGAGAAGCTTTGAAAAACTAAATACTTCACATTTTACCCCACTGTCTGTGAAGTGATGTGAGGTGTGGATAGGGGCATAGTACAGTAGCAACATTTTCTCATCTGCCATCCTTCCCAGATTCACCAAGGGTGGATGTGGCTATAATTTGATTAGAGGGGATGAAAAGCCCTCATTCCCCTTTAATTTAATTTAATTTTATTATTATTATTATTATTATTTTTTCTCACAAAATGAAAGTTCCGAGACACCAGCACTACAATGTAGCCATAGAGAAGCTGCTTTTCCCTCTCCCCTATTGCAATACTGTTGCTCTCAGAACTCCCAAAGTAGCCTTGCAGCTTCCTCCTTGCTTTGCAAAGGAGGGACTAAAGAGCTGGAGGGAAGTGGGAAAAAAAGGGTATTGAGGGAAACTGGCAGCATCACTGAGAAGTGTTAGAGGGGTGTTCCAGTTCTTCCTCAGTTGAAGTGAGAAGATGTTGCTAGCATGCCTTAAGCCCCTTGATACATCTGTCAGAGCTACAGATGCTCTTGACACCAGATGGCATTTCTGCCTGGTCCTGCATGGCTTTGACTTGCCTATTGCTGCAGGCTCTCTACTTTTATGAAACCAGCTGAAGAAACACCAGACTAGGAAGTAATGCCAGTCACAGAAGGATACTTTTACTTCCTCCCTCACTTCCACTTTTTGACTTAGGACAGCAGCAGTAGTCATTCATTTCTCCCACTACGCAGTCAGAAAGCAGCCATTGTTGGCATCTGTCTGATAAGCCAGGTATTAAACCTCACAGAGTGACTCAATGATCTCCGAGGAGACTCCACAACCTCTCTGGGCAACCTGTGCTATTGCTCTGTCACCCACCAGAATTGCTTGCTGGTGTTCAGATGGAACCTCCTGTGTGCCAGTTTGTGCCCATTGCCTCTTCTCCTGGTACTGAGCAGCTCTGAAAACAGTCACGCTCTTTGCAACCCCTCTATAGTATAGGGGCTCTATAGTAGAACCCCTCTTTGCAACCCTTCTTTAGATATCTGTACACACTGCTGAGGTCCCCCTGAACTTTCTTTTCTTCAGCCTGAACAAAAGAGATATTTTCCAGAAGTGCCACAGGTCACAGCACTGCCAGAACCAGATTGAAGAGAGGTGCGGGCATTGGAGACTGTCTGGACTCAGCACGGTCCCCACAGTGATGGGGGGGCTCACAAGCCAGGCTATGCAGTTTGGATTGGTGCTTGGAGGTGGTTGGGGGGTGTCAGGAGGGACGGATGCATTTCTTCCTAAGCAGCAGCAGTGCCATCTTGTTTTGCCTTAAACTGGTGCATAATGGCCTGAAGGGGATCACAGCAGGTGTAGTGAAGCTGATGCTGCTGATAGCCCATGGGAATATTTATCTCCAAGCCTCAGCTCACCCTTCTTTCTCATGCTATGTACTCCCAGAAAGGGATCTTGCCTGTATCACAGCCTGCCCACCTCATCACTGGGTATTCACCCACAGGTGTCCCACGGCAGCTGCAGGAGAGGAGCCCTTTTCTCGACTCCGCACAGAACCATTCCAAATCCATACCCTGTTGTCTGAGAGCGGTGTAAAAACGCTCCCTGAACTCCAGCAGCTTGTGCCCACAGCCCTGTGCAGGCTGTTCCGTGCCCACCGCCCTCTGGTGCAGCCCCTTTCCCTCACCCCCAGCTGCCCTCCCCTGACAGCTCCATGCCGTTCCCTCGGGCCCTGTCGCTGTCACACAGAGCAGAGCTCAGCGCTGCCCCTCCGCTCCCTGTCAGGAGCTGCAGCCGCCATCAGGCCTCCCCTCAGCCTGCTCTGCTCTGGGCTGAGCACAACAGGGTCTGCTCTTCATGCACCTTGCCCTCCAGATCTTTCTCCATCTTTGTAGCCTTCCTTTGGACACTCTAATAGCATTATGTCCCTCTTAAACTGTGACACCCAAACTGCAACGAGTGCTGGAGGTGAGGCCAAACAGCACAGAACAGAGGGGGCACCTACACCCCTTGCCTAGTGGCCATGCTGGGCCTGGGCACCCCAGGGCACAGTTGGCTGATGCACATTATCCTTGCACTGTTATTCACTGGCAGAGCTTCACCACCAGCAAGTGATACACCCATCTACCCTTCACCTGTAGCTATAACCATCCCTCCGGTGCGATGTGAGAAGCACACCAGTGCACAGCGCTGCCCACCCTGCCAGGCTCTGCCCTCAGCTCCTGATGCCCACCCAGAGCTTTCTGTATCACTGCAACTGGGAGAGGCTCAGCTCCTCGCAACAGGCTTTCAGCCCTCCCCCCCCCCCACCAGTGTTAGAAAAGCTACAGTGCTTGCAAGGCACAACTTCAACTTTTGTACAATTTTATCATTTCCTTTAACTGCTCCAAGCGCTCTAATTTTTATACCATTGTGAAAGGATCTTTGTTTACACTGATTGTGGAGGGCAATATTTCTAGCACGGGTAACCATGGCAATGAATAATTCTATTCTCAGGAACGGTGCCAGCTGCACTAATGCCTTATAGTAGAACTCCAGCAGTTTGCTAATGAGAGACTTCTAGGCTGCTGCAGGAGGACATTTTCCCTTGTCTCCGCATTAGCCTGCAGTTTCTTAAAAGCACATTCTTTATCAGTAACGTTTGGGGGGGAAAATAAACAAAACAAAACAAGCAAATCTCAGCTACGCAGCTGTCCCTGCAAGTAAGGTTTTCCTGGCTACTCTTTGAGACTGCATTATGAGATACATTATTTAAGGAACCGTGCTATGCAATTGTCTGTTTTAATTGCCACTTTTGAAAGCAAGGATGAGGTTAGGAAGCTCCAGAGCAGCTGTCTGTTGTACAAAAAGATTTTGCCCTGTAAGCTGCTCTGGTCAGATGTATGGCTTTTATTGCTAAGGAAAGCGTTTAACAATTTTAGCAGGTTCTTTTTATAAATAATCTGCTTTGAGTAAAGGATCTTCTAAAATCTTTTAAATCCTTCCTATTACTTTATAGAAACAGATATTACACCTTGGAGTTGAATTACTGTGACACAGGAGCACTGAAATTGATTGAAATATTATCTCTTATCTATGTATAAACATAGTTGTTCTATATATTTAAAAAATGCTGCAAAATAAGCAAAAGCCCATATATTTTATACAGTTCATTATTTAAGTGTTATTTAAACTATTTGAACAATGATAGTTCTGACATTGAGTATTTTTTAGTTTAGTTTTCTCAGGAAAACTCTCAGTTAACAGCTAAAGTTCCTGTCATTGCATGACCTGTGGTCTCTGAGTATAAAGCCAATCAGCTGAGGAAAAGCATCCTCTCTTGTTTGCAGAAGAACATTAGCAATCCTGAGTCTGTTATCCCAAACAGATATCCTTGAGGAAGATTTATGCAAACACTGTTGAATTAGTCAAAGCAGTCTAGGATGGCTGCAGCTCAAGGTTTCTAGAAAAGCATTTCTTAGCCTCGTGTCTTGGATCAGGCAGAAGACTGAAGATGTCCAAACAAACACCAACAAGCCTCAAGATATTTTTTCCCCCCACATGCTGCAAAATGAATTGATCTCTCCTTTGTGGTTTGTGACCCAGTGCCCTAATTTGAGGCTCTGATGTCACCAGTCTGTGTGACGGACATCTGCCCAGAGCCAGCTGCCATGCCTGGCCCCCTCCCATCCTGGCTCCTCTCATCATCCTCCTGTGCTCTGCTCTCAGAACAGGTGCCTGCCCATGTCCCTAAAGACAAAGCAGGGTCCAGGAAATACACTTCCCTAGAAAATTCAGCGCGGGTAACTTTAAATGGGGAAAATGACCCCCAGATGGTGGTTAAGCTCAGACTGGGACAGCTTGGTTTTTCTGCAGCTCAGTTACACCCCCACCTTTTCAGCGCATAAAAATCTAGGTCAGTCCTGAAATGAAAACAGCAATGAAAAGCTGTAATGTTTTTCCACAGAGTTGTTGGAACTCAGTGGTTGGCTTTTTTCTTCCCGGTTTTATTTTCCCAGGTGAAAGCATTGCTTCTGTTTAACTCATACCAACAGTTCCTCTGCCTCCTGAAGAAAGAATGATAGAATTGTAAAATTGTTTGAATTGGAAGGGGTCCTTAATGGCCACCTGGTCCAACTCCTCTGCAATGAATGGAGACTCCTGAATCTCTATCAGGTTTCTCAGAGCCCCATCCAGCCTGACTTTAAATGTCTCCAGGGATGGGGCATCCACCACCTCTCTGGACAACCTGTACCAGTGCCTCACCACCCTTGTAAAAAACTTCTTCCTTATATCCAGTCTAAATCTCCCCTCTTTTAGTTTGAAACCATCTTCCTTTGCCCTATCAAGGAGGTGCAGATATATCTGAAAATATGCCCCTTGGTGTCCTTTCCCACCTCAGCCACCCTGTGTTCCTGTGAAGCCTGAAGGGCTAGTTCAGATAGCTGTCTTGACTTGGTGACCTTCTCTTTTTAGTTGTTGGTTGTTTTTTTCCCCTTCTTTTTTTAATGAAAAACACACATAGATAGATAGGGAGGGGAAAAGTGGAAGAGATAGAGGAAAAAGAAGAAAGAGGAGAGAAAGAGTTGCTTCATGCAGCTCTTAGGGGTGGCAGAAGCCCAAGCCCAGGCTCTTTACTGGAGTGTAAATCCAGGCCAATGCTCTTCAGAAAATCTCTCCCTTCCAGGGCCCAAAAAGCTTCCAGTGAGGGGGCCGACACCACAGAGGGTTAAAGCATTGCCATTTCCCAGGCAGTCCTCAGTTTATCCTTTGCTGAGGGCTGCGGTGCTGCTCATTACAAGCAATTAATCTCCAGCACCGCTCTCTGCTGTCAGCTCGTGCCACCATCACGCGCCAGCTGAGCCGTGAGGAAGCGGCTGGCTGCTCCACACTGCTCAGTGCCTCCTCCTCCAACTCGTTTTGCTCTTGTTCCCTGCAGGTGGTTTGGGTAAGTGTGTGTGTAGACACAACATGTTAATGGTGGTCAGATCTAAGTGTGAGCCCCACAAGTGAGGTAGAACCTGGGCAGTTTCAGCTGCCGCTGAAAATTCGGTTTGGGGTTGAATTAGATACAGTCATATGCACAATGTGAGCCATTCCCAGTGCTTGGGAGCTCTGCACCAGTTCTGCAAGGGAGGGCTAAAGAGAAATCATCACGCTGTCTGGGAACGTTTCTTGTACAGCTCTTTTCAATTATACTGAAGTCAACTGTACGTTGTGTTCTACATTGCCATACTTCTCCATGTAACCCTCTTTCTGGATGAGTGCTTCTGTCATCAACATTTGGTATCGCTAGGACTGCAGGACAAAACATTACTTGGCCAGCTGGGGGGATGGCTTTCAATACATTTTAGCCATGTACATCATTGTTGGGCCTTTCTATAACTTTTCTTTCCCTTTTCAGCTATGGCTGATGGAAGGAGCCAAAGTCAAGGATTTCGTTGTACCAGCTAGCATCTGAAGCGCTCTATTTGAGCAATTCCCAGTGCGCATGAATCAAAGCAGCTGCCAGCAGCCAGCCAAGGCAGCAGAACTTGGTCTGGTTCTTTCTCTCCAGCTTATTGAACCATCACCTGTAATACAAACCCCAGTTTTGAGACACTACAGTTATTTCTACCACAGATCTCAGTTCTCCTCAACACCATGGGAGACCCTGAAACTACCATCTGGGAAAAGGCCAACACACCCTGGATCAGCTGGTACAATCATGTAAAAATGCGTATTTCCTTTGAACTTCACACCGCTTGCCTCACCAGAGCACACTGACATAGCTCTGGTTTGTCCTACACCTGTGTGCCTACCTGTGCACCCATCTTTTAGGCTATTGCCAGCAGCACCTGCTGATGCTTGGAGCTGTTCTGCTCCTACTGCTGCCTCTGTTTGGAGGAAGAAAAAGATGAAAGCCTCCTCATCTCTCACATGCCAAGAGGAGAGGAAAATCCCAACCCAACAAGGTAACACTGGTTAGACTCATGGCTGGTGTGCCTGCAGCCCCAGGAGAGGAGGGATGGGGATGGTTTTGGCAGCGTTTCCTTCCTCCTCAAAGCCAGGCAAGTCAGGAGCTGAACACCAGGAGCTGGCCCTTGGCAGCTGGCACAGTAGGAGGGACAGACAGCAGAAGCAGACGGACAGACTACTGTCTGCAAGCTGCTGCCTTCCAGCCTCGCAAAGCTGGTCGGCTCACTGGTGCATGCTCTGATGTGCTGCTGCTTCTTTCTCCTGCTGCTGCTCTCATCCTGCACTCTGACACGGCGCCTTTATGCTGCAGCTCCAAGGGATGCGCACATAACTCCCTTGGTAAGTTTGTAACAGAATTTTCAATAGGGGAAATGAACTTCTGAATGTGGAAATAAAGTCTTCCAGGTTGAATCTTTCCTTTTTAATTTTATTTTATTTTTGGTGAGTGAATGCCATTCCCGTTATCTCCCAGCTGTTGTCGAGGCACGACCTGGAATGACTCATGGTGCTCTCAGATGTCTCTGCAGACCAGTGGGACTCATGGCTGGGAGTGGATGGAACAGTTTGTCCCCACCCTGCTGTGCAGTGACAGGAGGTGGAGCACGGAAGGGGAAGATGCTGGGGTTGCAGAAATACGACTATTTTACCTCTCTTTTGCCAGTAAGTCACCCAGCAGGGAGAGCCTCCTCAAATTAGTAGCGTTATCAAATCAAATGTCATGCAGAGCAACAGCATACTATCAACACCACCCCTCCTTGGCACAGGATTTACCCAGTCTATACATCTATACTGTAACAGGTCCTTCTCTCAACTCATTTTCATCCATCCATTTCCCGGACCACCTTGTCAGTTGTTTTTTGCTGTTATCTATGTAGGCTTCTGAACAGCACTGCACTTATCTGAGATTTCTCTTCTGCACATCAGGTTGGGGTCTCTTGACTTTGGGGCACTAAGGAGCCCAGTATGGACAGGCTGCCCTTTCTGAACTTGAGGGCTGCAGAAATGACTGAAAAACAAACAAACAAACAAAAAATCAGTGGGGAAATAACAGTCACTTGGCCATTTCCATTACAAAGGAGCTACAGATATTATCCCAGTATTTCAGTGATGTAACCCAGCCCTTTGGCCATGGGCAGGATCTGGCCCGCTGACTCCTAGCACAGGAGGTGAAAGGAAGCCATGGAAGAGGGATCCACCAGGATGCGTGCATTGACTTAATGTTTTCAGACCATTCTTGGAGTTAAGCTGCATGAATAGAGATTTTACACTGAAATGTATGATTTCCTCCTAATTTTCTTCTTTTGTGCCTCCTGCATGTGAGCTTTTGTTAGGCAATTGCTACACAGCATTTTACAGCATGTCTTTTGTTCAGTGGTCCTTTCAGCTGTCACGCTCTGATCACATTCCCCATGGACGTATAGAACACTTTTTTTTGCTTTGGGAGTTTTATAACGAATGTTTCATTTAATATTCATCTTTCCTCACTGTTGTCAAGAAGATCAACATCCTGTTGAATTTCACTTGGAGTAACCTCAGTGCTGCATCGGTGTGGCCACATCTTGCTTTATCCATCGCTGCAACCTGCTACAAGACTATCTGTGCCATCCCTGGGTGGAAGGGAAGACAATAAGGTCTCAAACACAGACCATAATGGGAGTTACCCTCTTCTTCCTCCTCTTCTCAGCCACTGACCCTTTTTTCCCCCTGTATCTCTTTCCTGGTAAATGTTTAGAGCTCCATCTAAGGGTGTCCTGTTGAGAGAAAAAGAGAATTACCTTTGCTTTGTTGTTTACGTTGCGCAGTGCATGCCTGAAAGGCTTTTCCCTCTTTATCCAGTAATATTCTCTGGCTTTCATTTTATAATAACCCCAAGGGGCTGTCGTGATGGACTTGCTGGGTAACTGAAGTAATACAGATATATATGAAAACTACATCTCTGAAAGGAGTAATGACTTTTCATTAAGGCTATTAAAGTCCTTCCGGGATATCATTATCTTGTTCTGTTTTATTGAAATGTTTAAAATATGTAGAAGAGAATATACTCTTGGTAAATGCTTGGATAAATCTGCCATCTTAGCTAAGAGTTGGAAAAACCCTGCCCGAGGTATACTGCAAGTTGCTTGGCAAAAATAAAGTTGATATTTTATATGTTGTGGTTTTTTTTAGATCTATAAGAAAAATCTCTCCCAGTTCTCTGATCTCTGATGTCTTTTCATACAGAAATATAAGTACAAGCATGAGAACAAGTCAGTTTCATTTATGTTCCTTGCCAGGTCACAGCTAACAGAGAGAAGTTTTTGAAACTGCGGCAACTGCTGCTAATCCTGACCTGATTTGGAGTCTCTTCAAAGCATACAAATAAAGACAGGCTGACGAAGCCCAGCTCAGAGGCTGCTTTTCCTTCAGCTGGGACTGCTGCAGGGGCATGAGGAACGTCAATGGACAGATTAGGTGGTGGTGTTACTTATAACATAGTTGAAACTCTGAAGAAGTAGACCCGAATCCTATAAACTTCCTGGATTTGTGAAGCATTGTCCATGGTAGCAGCAGTTGCTGTTCATGAACACTAACCTCCAGAAACACTTGCTTTCTTTTTCCTTCCCACTTAGCTTTTCTCTTAAGCTTCCTCCCCTCACTCATGTGCACCTTGAGTGCCTGCAGCACTTCCCTAGTTTTCATTCCCTCTTCTGCACATTTATGTCCATTATTTCAGTCTTTAAAAGATCTTTAAAAAGCCATGGGAAAAGGCTTCCCTCTTGCTACAGATGCTGCAGATTTGCCCTATTTCTCCCACACTACAAGACTCACTTCTTGTCAGTCATTCTGACAGAATTGGTGATGTCAGGAGAGGAGGTCTGGGTAGGCAAAGGGATCGACTTTAGTACCATAATTAACATCCTGGCTGTAAACACATGCATATCCCATTTTCTGCAGTGACTGTCATTAAGCACGAGGCAATCTCTATTCACAAGGGAGGCTGGGAATGATGATCAGGGCTCAAACCAGGACAGCTTAATTTAACATGAGGTGTTTGTGTTGGGTGTGTTGCAGCATCATCCATACTTGCAGTAGTTCTGGGACACTGATGTTTTATTATTCTTCCCAACTCTTGTCTCTAAACCTACAGGGTCTTGCTAAATACTGATATCCTACAATGTGCTCTCTCTGCTGCCCCTCCCATAGCTCACCCCAGGTCCTCCTCAGAAGGGAGTGATGCCAGATGTGATGCCACCCGCCCTCTGTACATCAGCCTTTTGCCAGAGCCTTTCCCTTGAAACAGAGGAAAGTGATTTCCACCCCAAAGATGAGGTTTATCCTCATCACAGAGCTTTTAACATTGTGTGATACATCTAGTATGTCTTATCTTTATCCATAAAATAAAAGCACTAATGTCCCCATATGTCAAAGGTTATATACAAACATTCATTCTCCCAGGATGTGATACACATCCCCGTTTCCTTATGAATAAGCACTGCTGCCACTTCTGGCCTAGCTCCTGATCCAGGGCAACAGACTCAAAGAGCATTTCAGAAGATAGTCATGCTCTGCTTGTTCGTTCTCCCTTAAAGCATTTACCCAAACATGGATTTCCACAAGTCATCAAGTACTCAGTGTCCGAGCAATATTTTAGTCCCATAAACAGGTAGCTGATTTGAAGCAATCAACATTAATTTCAAGCTCTGGGGCTGTTATCCATAAGATAGATTAAAAGCCTGCAGCCTTACGCTTTTTTCCCGATACAATTTGTATTCTCTCAGCTCGAAACCATGCTTGGTGCACTTCCCATGATGGTTGTCATTGCTCTATTAATTCCATCAGCTCCAGGGTAAATTGTGCCTGCATCTTCCTGCAGCTACACAGCATAGGATTTGTTCTCATCTGCATAATCCATCTGTCCACTGGCCTGAGATCTGTGCAGCCTTAAGGGCCAGGGAGCATAGACTCTGTGTGCTGCTAGGAAATACACAGGCAATCACTTTGCACAATTTCTGGCTTCTTAGCATCTGATTAAATTAATGTGATTCTGTTCGTGAGTCATGCAATGCACGTCTATTTCTCTTCCATGGCACTTGTTTCTGTGAGGAGATGAATGTCTGTAAATGGGGTTACAGGTGCTTATCTCATCTCAGGGCTTCATCTGAAGCAGTACTATATTAATGGGAGCATCCCAAATCATGCGGTGTACTCCTGTGCCCTGAGCACATGGTGGGTCTGGCCAGTTTCTGCACCTTAAGGACTTTAACAGGGGCAGAACCTGCTCAGCCTGCAGGAATCCTGGGTGTGTGCAGAAGATAAACTGAACAGCTTAAAGTGGGTGATGGAGGTTTGGGATGAGAGATGATTACATCTGGCACATAGAGGCATAGAATGGTTTGGGTTGGAAGGGACCTCTAAGATCATTTAACTCTCACCACCCTGCTGTAGGCAGGGATGCCTCCCAGCAGACCAGGTTACTCAAAGCCACATCCATCCTGGAAACCTCATCCATCAGGAGTCACTTCAGAGAGGCCAGTACGCTGCAGAAGGAACCCAGCCCTCCTGCACTGGTGTAGCTGTGCTGTATCAATCCCTCAGCCACCAGCTCCTGGTGGTACCAGCAGTCTCCAGCAGAATTCTGTTCATAGGTGTGACTCCCCAATCAGTTTCTCACGTGGCTGTGGTTTATTACATTTCTCTCTTAAATAGTTTTAGTTTACTTACAATCTGCAGTGATCTGTGGTAGCTGGTCCAGATGGACTGGGAAGCTGACATCTCCCATCACTATCACAGCAACATCTGGTTCTGGCCTACTTGTAGCAGGTGTTTAATGAAATGCTCACAGTATATGCACAGTGGTAACTCTCCCTGTTCCTCAGAACTTGGTGTTGCTGTTTTCTTTTTGTTTCTATTGGATTTTTTCATTCAGGTAGGGATCTTATGCAAAGATGTGTAGAGATGCCCAGTAGCTACACATGCTGACCCACCTTAATGCAGCTATTATGGAGCTCACAGAAATATTCCATAAAATGCAATTTGGATGAAGACAAAGGATGCGTTCACTCATAAGTTGAGCAAAACTGTTTTTGCTTCTCATCATCTTTTTATAGCAGTTGTTGCTGCATTCAGACTCCTCCAGCAAGAAACAAACATGTATTCTTTTTCCAGAGAAGAGCCAGTAGGCATATCCCAGAGCTGTGCAACCTCATGTTATGAGGAGGAGAGAAGCAGTCACAGGCTGAGTTGGGTACCAAGTATGTGCCAGCAACTCACTGCTTTCCTGCAGAGATGAAAGTGTGGATCTGCACAAATTAGGTAACAGCAACAAAATACACTTAGCAATTAAGGACAATGTGAAACAGGTAAAATTTCACACAGGAGGTTTCTTCTGACGGCCAACCCTCCTGGAAACCATTAGCCCTTGAAACCATCTTCCCTGGCAGATCCCCATTGCAGTGCAGCTCACAGTTTCCTGGATACAAGACCCAGCAAGGGATTTGGTTTCCAGTCTACCCAGCAGATCACCAGACATTATTTATAAGTCTTTGAGTTTTTTCTTGGTGGCAGGGAAACACAGCCCTGGCCTCCCCAGAATCTCTCTCCTGACTTGAGGCCCCCTTGGGTCATGTCCTTAGGACGTCACTAGGACATCAATACATTGTTTTTTTCTAATGACTGCTTGCCACACAAGAAGCACATTTAGAGGTTCATGGCCATTTCTTCTCCCACACGGCCCCATGGACCAGCTTGCAGCACACTGGCATATCAACCACCCAGACAGATTGGGGTAACTGGCCCATCTGGTCTGGGAGAGGATATGCACAAGAGGAGAACTTGAGGAAGAATGAGCCAATTGTGTGTGTTACAGCACCACTGCAAGAGAGAAAACTGGCCGTGGTTCCAGAGGTAAACATGAAAAGAGCCTTTGAAAGGACAGGTTGTTATCAAAAAAAGAAGCATTTTTAGTCCTGTGCTCTCTTCATTGACTTGAGTAGGTTCAGGGTATATCTCCACAGCCCCACGAGACTCCATTTTGCATAGCATATGTATAACTTCACTCCAGGAGAAACCAGCTCATTCTTCCCAAGGTGGAACACACTGGAACATACATTCCCAATCACTAAATGACAAAAGCATTGCTACAGCCTGAGATCGCTCTGGTTTGAGCTATGATGCTCTGGGGCTTTTTCTCACTTTCTTGTGCTAATGTCTGTGGGTCAGTCTGCCCAAATTAAAGTTCCGCTTCTGAAGACTCTCTCTATGGTCTTCAGTATGTGACGTGTGACATGGCCAATGCCTGTCTTTGTGCTTTGATTTTAAGAATGCTTATTACCAGGAGGAAAACAGATGCTTCCCATCCAGACTAATCAGGGAAGAAGTTTTACCCAGGGGATGCATCTGTCTAAATGTAGTTTAAATGTAATCAAACTGGTCAAGTTTGAGAACCAGCCGAGCTCTGCTGTGAGGGAAAAAACAAAGGGGGTGAATAAAAACATTAAACTCTGAGCTCACGTGATTTTGGAGGCCGTGCTGTGCACTTTACTAGGAACTGAAATACCCCGAGGATAAAACAGCAGCTGGGATTACAACAAAGCTGGCATCACTCCAGTGAACCAGTAAATCATGTGGGATTATTACTTGCAAGAGATTGTACTGGTATGGAAAGAAACGAAGGTAGAAACTGATTTCTGATAAACAAAGGAATTAATTAAGAGGAGTCTCCAGTGAAACTAAGTCATCATTCTGCAAAATCTCAGCCCGGTTCCTTACACTGAAATTAACCATATTTTAAACTCTAAATCCATTATATCCAAATGGGGTCGGTGTCTGAAAATGGCTGTACCAATCCATAAGGGATTATTTTCTCCATTCAGTCTACAATGTGACGTATGAAAGGTGGGGAATAATCAGGTGTGTAAGGATTTCTTATCTACAATGTCCCCTTTTCTTTTTATACAGATTTTGAATCGGAACATAAGGAAGAGCAAGTGTTTGGTACACCGGAGAAGAAAGGCAAAAGAAAAGAATGGAACACATGGTAAAAGTAATAGGAAATAAAAGAAATCCATAAAGAAAACACTGGAGCAGAGGTGTCAGAATAGAAACAAAAATAGGCTGGCTGATGGATGTGACAAGTGGCACAGAATCAGAGCTTGCTGTAACCAGGTGTGCAGATGAAGCATCTCTCCGCACCATTTGCTAGAAACCAGACTGCTCATAGCTGTCTCATTGCTAAGGCTGAAATAACTGTGTTCGAAAGTTGGAATTATTATAAATGTGGAAATTAAACCATCCCCACTTACCTCCACACAGTTTTTACAAAGGCAAACATTACTAGATCAGCTACTCTACAGGTTTTTGTCACAGCTAAGGTTGAACATGCCTTGGGCTTAGCTTTGCAGAGAAGCACAGATTAATTCCGTGCTACTCTTCCTTCCAAGGCTCCAACACAATTAATTCAAAGGAAAAGTGTTAGTACCACCTGCACTGAACCTTGCATTAATTGATCTTGCTGTAAGGAGGATGAATATGAAGTAGCTGCAAGTCAAGCATCACTGGAATAGAGGAATGTGAGTATTCTAAGGTAAGAGTTGGTCAAGACCCAAATCTAGCAGTTCACAGCACATCCCGTAGCCTCTGGCCCAGATATTTTGCTAAATTCCTCACCTTACAATTTATTATAGACAAGCTACCAAGAATCCAAATGTCTGATTAGCATCCAGGAAATTGATGCTGTGAAGGCTGTCATCTGTTATCACTTCAGTGCCTAATTGTGAAGGATATATCCATGCAACACCTATTCATATGAAGTTCACACCAACTGTATTTAAGTTTTTATCATCCCATATCTTGGTGTCTGAGTCACACACAGCTGATAGTAATAGAAGAATAAATGAGGACTTAGATCCTCTTCGTACTTTTGTGTTCCTTTGTAGGATATGTAACCAACCAGGTTCAGAATGAAGGTCAGGTACCCTTCATCCCATCTTGTAGTTTCTGGAGCATTTATGTATGCTTCATACAGCATGGTTCCCTTCTCTAAATATATGTGCAAGTCAAAGGCACATCTATATAATTCTGCTTTGTTTTATCACCGACGTAATGACATTTACTGAAAAGAATATTAGGATAAAAATACTCCGGGATGATTTCATTCTTTTAAAAACCTGCAATATAACCTCAATGTCAGAAGATGGCAGCAGTAAAGCACAGTTAGGCTCTCTTTGTCCATAGGCTGTTTTGTTAAAAATGTGCTTTTGTTCCAGAAGAGGCAGGTTTATTAAAAGGTGTCACTTTTAACAGTCACATCAAATATGACAGGCATCCTTCCAGGCAACATGAATGCATCACTGCCTTTCATCTAAATGGAAGGCATGTATCAAGAGCAGAGCATATCTTATATGCAAGCACACTGATAGAAAAATCACTGCTCTTTTATCCTCTGGGAAAAGTGTTCCATTTCATCCATAAGAAATAATAACACGGTTCTGTAAATGTCCATATGTATATATAATTATCCAATATGGTGAACATTTCCTGAATTTCAAGGACCATTTCTTTTCAATCAAGACACCCATTCTTACTGCAAGCAGTTCTCTGCTGAAGACCACATTCTAAACTCAGAAAAAGCAGTGAGTATCTGCAGGAGGAATTTCCATCAGCTGAGTGAGTGTTCAACGTTTTCGCTGCACCTTGAAGATCTGTGAGTCTGTCACATTCACCCATTCCTTAGCAGGCTGTCAGAATACAAAGTGTGTTCGATTGAGGCTTTATCTCAGAAAGAAAAGCAAAAAGAAGAGGTATATTGTCACCAAATTTGCATCTTCTTCTGGAATAATAACATAATGTATTTAATAGACCATATTCTCAAGGTTTACTATCTCACATGACTGCCATTACGCCTTCTGAATGTCGGCATGCCATCTCTGCCCTTCTGCAAGGTCTGACCTAACCTGTGGTGTCACACAACTGTGTACTCACAAATGTCATAGAATTTCATCCCTGCTTCAGGGAAATTCAAAGCAATTCTATTACCAGCTCTTTTCCAGCACTACAAGGGGACAGCCCTGGAAATGCTCCTGTGCAATGCAAACCAGATGCTGGTTTGACAGTCTGTGTCTAAGGTATAACATCAGTGCTATATGTCTATAGATGACACTGTTATCCCCTCAGCCATGAACTTCACCTCTTCACTTTGCTGGAGATGTCTTGCACCGTGATGTCTCTTTTTATTGCTACTGTAGAAGAACAAGAAGCTTTTTTGCAGCCAGAGTTTCTCAAGCATTCGAGTGTCACTGCAGTGTACCCACAGAGCGTGAACCTCTGTTGGGAGCAATGAGCTCTGAACAGCCTATCGACCATACAAGAGAGAGAAAAGGCAGCTTGAATGTGGTGCCATCCTAAGTCTCAAGAAACATCTGAATTTCCAGTTGCTTTTCCAGATGCTCAGAATGAGTATTTTTTAAGAAAAGAAAAAAATGTAATAAAAAAGACAAGTTAGGTCAGAGATACGGAGATTTTCACCCTGGGTTCTGATATATAAAACCTGTGTATTGTAAACCTCTAATGCAGACTTCCATAAAATAAAAGCATCTAAATGTAATGAATGCACATATATATGTAGTTGGGGAGAGGTGATTTTATGAAATCAGAGTAGACAGCTCTACTAATATCATTCAGTCTCTCAACCCCCTCAGATAAAGGATGATGTTACATTAGTTCTGCACATGACCACAAGGAGGATTTAATGATATTCCTTGTTTTGCTGTATTTAAAAACAAGCTTCAAATCAGATTTTGTCAGTAGAGAGAGCTTTTATATGATATTTGATTGTTATCGGTAATAACAGATGGACTAATGACTGCTTTATTCCACTCAGCTAGTGGGGCCAGACAATAAACTAATCTCTCTCCTTTTCAATCTAATTTTGCCATGGGAATCATTGGTGCTACTTGGCAAAATCCCTACACAGGAGAAATACACTCTGTTAAGAAATGAAACAGAACCTTTGTATACTGATGCTATCTTAATAATGCCTAAAAATCCATCCACATGCCAACTTTCATTTCCTGATCAAATCAGAATACATGAAGATTACTTGTAAGAATGCCTGCAAAATCTTTGATTTAGAATTTTGTCTGGGAAAACCACTCAGACATTCATGACACTAATGAAATATACCCGCGGGCTTTTCTCATGCGTCCTCACATAATGCGCTTTTCTTCACTATCTGTGGTTATACTTTCATTGTGGTTCAAAGTAAAAAATGATGTAGCTGCTCCATCTGAGGCACGGCAGATGTTCCCATATAATAAATGAAGCCCAGTGCCTTCCAGAGATCTTTAATCAGTACAAGCCGGGATGTATAACAAAACTTAAACCACCCTTATTCATATTGATATGCACAAGGGACAATCAAAAGATCAAGTTCATGAACAAATTGGCTTTTCAACGTTTGTGTGTTCCATCTATTAGCTCTATATAATCCAGCTCCCCTGTAAACTGGGACCCTGCATCAGCAAGGGCTGATCAGAGCTCTAAGGGTTGCACAAGTACTGATCTAGAATAGCCTTCAGTGAGCTGGATAGGAAGTCTGATAAAAGAAGTTGAGGTTTGGGGCATACAAACTACTGTCCATGGAAAAGAGAGGACTCTCAGGATCTTGTCAGTTTTCACAGTATTGCAGTGTGTCAGTAATCATAAATACCTGGAATGATTTGTGCTGAAAAGTACCTTAAATTTCACTGAGTTCCAACACCTTTCCATAGGCAGGGACAGCTCCCAGTAAATCAGGCTGCCCAAATCCCCATCCAGCCTGGCCTTGAACACTTTTAGAGATGGGCCATCCACAGCTTCTTTGGGTAATATATTCTACTGCCTCACCCCTGTCTGAGTAAAGAATATCCTCCTAATGTCTAATCTAAATCTATCCTCTTTTAGTTTAAAGCCCTTGTCCTGTCAATACACTGCCTGATAAATTGTCCCTCCCCATCTTTCCTCTAGCCCCATGTAGCTACTAGAAGGCCACTATAGGGTCTCCCTAGAGCTTTCTCTTTCTCCAGGCTGAACAACCCCAGTTCTTTCAGTCTGCCTTCACATGTGAGGACCTCCAGCCTTCCAGCCATTTTAGTGGCCCTCCAGTTCTTTATTTCTACAGATTTTGAGGAAAATATCTTTAGTAGTGAGAGATGCTATTAAGGCAACTTTATTTATTGGCATTGTACACATGAGAACATTAAAACCATCAGTTAAAGCTGGAGAGCTGAAGGTAACACATAATCAAAGACTTAAGGAGGTATCTGCAACTGGTACACGGCTCTAGATTACAATGCCATCGTTACAGGTTGAGATATCCTACACCAGAAATTGGAATGGGTACATTTCTAGCTCTAAGAATAGCTTAGGCTATTAATATCAGTTCACTTCTACATTCAACACTTGGAAATGAAACTCATTTCTCCATGTACAGCTAAAACTTGGAAGTGTCAAGAATTTGAAAATGCAGTGCTTGTCTTGGTGCTCCGTGGCACATTAGCTACATGCTTGTTACTGAGAATGGCTTCTCCATAACACGGGGAGAGTATTGTAATTGGTGGTAATGCAGGCTCAACATGCAAGGCCCGGAATACCAATTTTTCCATGTTTGTCTTGATTGGTTGGTTGTGAAAATAGGATGTGACACCTGCCTGGGCTCATATGTGCAAAATAGCAGCTGCATGAGATATGATACGCGATAATTGGCTGCCTGCAGAGCAAGAAAACACCCACGTAAATGACGTCTCTCTCTTCTAAAATTAGGCATGGAAGCCTTTCATCAGGGGTCAGGCTCCCTATCAGGAATGAGCTGTCAAATCTGTGTACATCATTGTGGCTCATTAAAACAGGAAATGCAGCTCTTCTAATCATTAGTTCAGACAGAGCAACATCCCATCATCCATCAAGATGGTATAATTGTAATGTATTATTTGTGACAGTGTTCATCATAGCAGAGTTCTTGGAGACTCTCAAAACACAGATTTTCTCCTTTACAGAAAAGCAGAGAAGCTATTTAAACTTAGCTAAAAATTAGAGATTCTTTGGAAAGGAATAGAAAACAACAGAAAAGGCACTGTTCCATTTCCATAGCACAACCATACCTTGAACACTGTAGGCTCTTCAAGATGATGTCACAGGAAAAATATGGGAGAATCAAAGTAGGGATGCAGGCAAGATCAAAGAAATGGAACCTGTGTTAGGAATGAGTAAATGATCCAAGTGCCTTCAACTAGAAAACAGACCACTTGGGGAGGGAGGGTAATATCATCTTGCTAATCAAAGTCTATATGACATGAAGCAGGGAGAGATATTCACCATTTCTCCTAACAGTGCAATTATAGCTACACAATGAACTCGTTATACTCGAAGCTGTTCAATTGCTAACAGGTAAAGGGATGATTTTTTTTCATTTAGTACTCAGCCAAATGGTAGAACTTAACTTATGCCATAGAGTATTTTGGATGCCAAGCAATGAGCTCACTTCATGAGTCTATAGAACTCTAAGAATTATTACATAGAAATAATTACTTCTGCACCTTCTTGATGAGGAGCTCCTCTGGACTGCTGAAATTTGGAAGGTACACTGCATGTCCTGCTTTTACACTCTTATTTAAGCACTAGTTCCTGTAAGCTAGATGGATCTCAGTGTAAGCCAGTAGAGTTACTTTCCAATAGCACAAATAGATTTTATTATTGTTGATAGTGTTAGTCACTATTACTATTATTATCTTACATTAATAAAACTATGTGTTTTTAAAAACATGATGTTTTCACTTTGCCTGGAACTGAAAAATGATTTGATATTACAGGCAATGCCTTGAATCAATAGCAAAGGCTGACAAGAAGCCAGTTTTCACATGGCCTAATTGTAAGCCAGTTACGGAGGTGACCTGAATGTCAATTTATTAGTGAGACTGCTCCAGCAGCTCCTGCCTTAGTTGTAATTGCTTAAAATGAAATGATTTTTTTTCTCCATCTTTTCAGGGCATTCGTTCATTTTTATATTTAAGAGTTCTGAACAGTAATGTTCTCCTTCATCTGTAGCCCTCATCTGGCTTCAAATTTTGTGTTAGACAACAAAACCAAAACCAGAATCTAGAAGTATCTAGGGGATATATTTAAGAAAATATCACATCCTCCCTTTGTTTTGAACACCTATGAACAATACTATGGGAAAGGCCTAGGAAAGATGACATCTAGAAGTTGTCTTAAGCTTGCATAAACTCCTCAGTCATGTGTCACCTCCTCTAAAATTCCAAGTCATAACTGAAAAATGAACATGGAAGTGACATTGCCTGCAGTGCAACTCTCACAGCTGGGAATCTGTTCTGACCCAGAAGACATTCCTGTATAAGAAATGCAGCATAGACATGAGACACAGCAGCAGCTGGCTGGCCAGACTCAAATTCTGGCAACATTCAGGTGTTAGACAGAAACTGGTAAATAAAGGCATTACCTTTGCAATATGATTTGGCCCTGTTTAATCCAGCACAGACAGGGTAACACTGGCTATGGACACCAGGAGCATTTTGAAGCAGCAGCATCAGAATGGTAGGTGTTTTCATACTGCTGTTATCTTTGCATTTGTAATAATCTTTGTTAAATATGTGCTTCAATTAGCATTAAGCTTTCTATTTTAAATAATTGGCATATCTATTTTAAATAATCACCACTTCTATCCTAAATAACACACTAGGAATAATATGCTTGATGTCCATATCTTTGACATCCTCCAGGAGAACAGAAGCAGCAAGCTACATCACGCCATCCTTCCAACCCTCTACTGCTGTCTCTCTTTTCCAGCATCCCACTTTATCCTGTCAGAGACAAAAGCAAGATCTGACCTGTGCTTGAGTTTCTTTGTGCTCTCTTCCTCACTTGAGTGACAGCAGTGCTGGAGGAAAAATGGGGACTGGTGAAGAATGGAGAGAGGCTGCCTGGATGTGGTCCCGGGTTCTGCACTAGGTGATCCTTATGCAGCAGGGATTTTCTCAGGATGACCTCAGAAGGTCCATCCCAACCTAAACAAAGCAAAGCAGAACTAAGCAGTTATGGATTGCCAGTGGGAAGCAACATGAGATGTGGCAAAGCCTGCAGGACTGGACTCAGGGTACCTGGATGCCTCTTGGGTGGTCACTGAATAACTGAATGTGGGTGGGAAAGTCAATTTCTCTTCAAGTGCTTCTTTTTCCCTAGTCTTGTAATGGCCACTTCCACTAGACAACATTTTGAGGCTTCTGGTCATAGAATCACAGAATAATTTGAGTTGGAAGGGACCCTTAAAAGTCACCAGACCATTAGAAATGTCAATGTTTTTTGTTTTTTGGGGTGGTTTTTTTTTTTCCCCTAAATGTGTTTTATATTGGTCCAGCCAAAACCAACCACAAGGTTACTATATTAAGAATACAGTCTGGAAGCTTAACTGCTAAAGTCAATGGGGCACTGGGCACAGACCTCTTGCAACTCCTTCCTGTTAGAAATCTGTGGTGATAATATCTCAGTGTTTATCCAGTATTTAGGTTGGATATTAGGAAGAACTTATTTACAGAAAGGGTGGTTAGGTACTGGAATGGGCTCCCCAAGGAGGTGGTTGAATCGCCATCCCTGGATGTGTTTAAGAGCCGTTTGGATGTGGTACTCAGGGATATGATTTAGCAGAGGTGTCTTGTTGTGGTGTTGTTTCGTGGTTGTTTTTTAAGAGATAGGCTACTGGTTAGGCTGCGGTTGGACTTGATGATCTTCAAGGTCTTTTCCAACCTGAGTAATTCTATGATTCTATGATTCTATGATTCAGTGGGCTGCTGCGGGGTTTGAGGTTAATGATTATACACTGCTTTGAAAGTTCACTTGCTGGAAAACTGTTGATATTAATGATTTGGACCCTTGTGAAATTAAATTAGTCTCACTTCCAGAGAGGAGCAGCAAATACTGAGGAGGCACTTGCAGTTTCTGAAGGAAAGAAGCAGACTGCCCTAAACCTCTTCTATTCCTCCAGCTTGCCATCAGGTCAGGTCAGCCAGGTGGTGCCACCTGGGAATACCTGTGTTAAATGGGACTGCACAACCCACGTTCAGCAAACACAGCTTTTTCCACTCCCTTCATCCCAGCACAATGTTCACTTGTATAACAATAAGAACCAGTCAAAAGGAAGTCACTTTCTGCCAAGCGAATGCCCATGCTGAATTTGTACTGCCAACATACAGGCCATGTGCTCTCACAGGCAGTATAGGTAGGTCTAATGGAGGGATGACATAGAGGGATACCACTGAATAGCCCTTACCTCTCCTCCCAGTTGGGCATGTTCTTATTTCCCAGTTGAAAACACTGAACTACAAGGACAAAGCAATAATACAAAGGCAATAATGGTGATATCACCAGATGTCCTGTAGCTTTGAGTTATTAACATCACAGCAAAATTCATTAGTCTGTCAAAACACCAGAGCAAAGTACGCACACAGACCAGCATGAAGAATTAGGGCACGAAGGACAGCTTATGTGGGGAGTCACTGAAAAAGAAAAAAAAAAGAATATTTTGCTTCGGGCAATTCTCATTCATCAGAGTCTTCTCAGTACAGTTAGAGACTACAGAAGAAATGTGTCTAACCACATCTTGTTTGGCTACACAGAAAAAAAGATAAGTGATGAGGGTATCTTCCAGTTTTCCCTATGCACCAGCCAGAGATGCAGATGTGTACAAGCCTTCATCTCTCTGTCTCATCAACTTCCTTTCTGCTGTATAGTACATGATGCCACAACACCTGTTAGAGGATATGTATGTAAAACCATCTTCTGACCCTCTAAATAGATGGGTTTATATTTTCAAGTGATGGAAATTGCTGCAACCACCATAAAGGCATCACAGTAGTGTTTAGAATGCTAAGGTACCAGACCTTAGTGTGCTGCAATCTGCAAAGCTCTTGCAAGCTGACTTAACACTTCCAAGGACAGCCTTCCACCATAATGGTGGTAACTAACTACAGTCTCTGTGAGTCTCTGTCAAGGGATATTCCAGCTCGAAGTTATACTCAGCTGCTGCATATGATGCTTTCCAAGGCATAGAACTGATACTTTGCATTTACAATAACTGTTTCGTGAGGAAGAGTAATGCTAATAAAGTCTATTGTCCTACTTACATCCCAAACCAGAAACTTGCCCCACTGCCTGTTTCAGGGCTTATTTGTTTACCATGCACGGTTCTTTTGAGCCCTGCACAGTTACAGTTGCATGTTTTTGCTGGGTGTAGTTAAACCTCTGGTTTCATTTTCCCCTAGTTTTATTTTAGCACTGTCTCTCATCAGGGGTTGAGACGTGGGTAACTTCTGCTTTACAACCCAGTGGGCACTCTGAATTGAGGTTGCACAGGTTTGGCTGCCTTACCATTCCTATCTGTACAAGGCAACATAAAATGAGAGATTGTCTTACTGACATTAAAGCACAGTGGAACTGGAGTGGGCCTGTATGAAAAATGGATGGCGGTTAACTAGCAGGTGCTAGGTATGAGTAATGAAAGAAATGTGGGAGGCAAACTTTGCCCACTCAGTTTGCATAATACTTGTCTCTCTCTGCAAAGAATGATCTCTTTGTGCAGGTATAAGCCTTGCATTCATTGCCTTCTCTGATCTTATCTAGAGAATTTGAGTGACCCTGATATGCCATTAAATTTGGTCCCTATACTGAACTGCTCCTTCCGTTTTTATTCACATCTTGGCATTACTGGGCATCCCATTTTTCTCCTCCAGAAGTAGATCAACACCCTGTAATATTCAAGGACTAATTTTGTGCGTAAGTCATAATTCAAAGCAAAAGTGATCTAGTAATAACAACCACAGCATTAGAAATGGGGTATATGGCAATGTGATCGCATGTTTGTCAGACACGCCACACTGAGCCAGCTCTCAAAGCTCTCAGAGGTTCAGTATATACAGTTTAGACTATAGATAGCATAAAGACTATCTATCTATGGTCTTCCATACCATAATTCTAATTTACTTTTGTAATACGGATTTCACAATGGAGACAGGACATGATTTTAACAATTTGAGTAGATAGACTAAGAAAAAAACAGTCCATATCTTTCCATTGTCAGTATATATTGTGTATGTTGTTAAATGCAGCACACTTTAAATGCATACATTGTCATTCAAGGTTATGTTCTAAATCATAATTCAATGTGGAGACACATCAGCCACTCAAGGCAACCAGTTCCAGAATTTGAACATCCTACTATAAAAAACTGTTTTCATATGTTTAATGCTATTTCCTATATTCTCTTTCTCTCATCTCCTGTATGAACTACTTGTTCAGAGATGAATGACTTTCTTTTTGACTTAGCAAAAATGCATATCAATGATCTATCATTAAATGCTGAGCTGAACATCTTCAGTGTTCCTGTCCTTAAGCTACCCATGCTGTCACTGAATATATGGCAGTAATCTGATGAACCACAGTTAGAGGTTTAGTTTGAATGGAGGGATCTGATACCCATCTCTTGAAGTTCAGCAATGTGCAACGTTTGAACGACAACAATTCTTCAGAACTTTTCTTTCTTATACAGATAAGCACAAATATACTTGTTTTTCTAATTTAATCTCAAATGCCGTCATGATTTAGGGCTAGAGATGAACACAGGATCATAGAATCAGAATCACAGAACCATGGAATTATAGAAATGTTTGTGTTGCAAATGACCCTTCAAAGTCATTTAGTCCAGCTAATGGGGGCACCTACAGCTCCATCAGGTGCTCAGAGCCACGTCCAGCCTGACCTTGAGTGTCTCCAGGGACAGGGCATCCACCACCTCTCTGAGCAACCTGAGCCAGTGCCTCACTGCCCTTAGAGAATTACAGAATTGATATGACTGTTTACTTTGTCTTATTTAGATCAACTCATTTTTCTTAATGCTTGGAACAGACATAGGAACATACGAATTAAATGTTCTAATTAGTTGTAATTTTAGTATTCACTATTGTTAATATATTGTTAAGTAGACTTAAATTGATGTTTCCATACCACGAGGTAAGAGTCACCTCACCTGTCAGGATGCATCTTTCTTTCAGACCACGCTTCACAAATAAAATGGCCATTAATTTGAAATGAGGAGAGAAAATAAAACACCCACACTGAATATTTACATAGACAACATGAGAAGGTTTAAAAAAACATGTCTTTTATAATATGTGGATTAAAAGTACTGCTAATTATGTAAGGAAAAGAAAACTTCAAAGAGCATCATGGTTTCCTCTGGCAGAACTGATCAACTGCTGGCACCACTGACAGAAATACAGACTTCAAAGTGGAGACTCACCTTGGAATGCTCAGAACAAATGAGATGCCCTCAATGAACCTGGGCTGTGAACGAAGAGGTACGTTTCCATGGCTATCAATCTCATTCTTTTTAGTTCTCTTAGAAAGAGAAGTACTAAAAGGGAAAGTACTGCGCAGACCCAAATAACGTAAAGCCTATTTGAGCTGAGGGATTGTATTGGCAAAAGAGCACAAGAGAACTAATTGCAAGAAATTAGAAGATGATTTTTAACTGCCAGAGCAGACTGATTTAAAGGAGCTTTCTTCTAAGAGTAATGAGGACAAAACAATGATAGGTTCTAAACCTGAAGTTTATGTACTGCAACAAAGTCTCGTGGTGTCCTCCTTTCCTGTGACTACTGAGAACTTGACTCAGTGTCTCAGGAGCAACCTTTTAAGCCTGTGTTCTGCAGATACAGAAAGAGACTGTATCATCCTTGCACGGTCCCTGGGAGACACTTAACCAGGTCCCCTGGTATTCATGACCTCCACCTTTATGTTCTCACAAGGCTGCAGGAGGCTGTTGCCATGTGCTTGCCAAGAAACACCGTGCTTCCTTTAAGGAGAAATTTATCGGAGTTCTTTCTTATTTGCTAAGATCACAGCAAGCAATTTTATTTATAACTTAAACTTCTGAAATTTGTTCAGAGAACTTCAAGAGAAGGTTTTTCTTTTGAACAAGGCTCCCATACCAAAGTGCTATTCCTTGTTTGTACAGTGAGGGAATAAAGTGAGGAGATGTCAATGAAAAAGTAAGGCCACTTTTGAGAGTGGCAGTTTTAACATAGTGCGAGTTACGGTAACTCTCTGATATTCTCTTGATATTAGCCTCCAATAAAGCAGCCAGTTGTTTTTTGCAGTTTCCTCCAGATTTGGGTTGAAGACAACCAGCATCTTTCCAAGGTGCTAATTAGGAAACACTGAAGGACAAGGAGAGATCTCCTGACTCATACAGCTCCAGTGTGTGCTGGATGTGCCAAGGCAGGAGATATTAATAGTTAACAGACCTTTACACCAAGGGACTGAGGGAAATGCTGCTGCACTTCTCTTGAAAACTGGGATATTTCTTCTCCTTAAAGGACCTTTGTGAATCTGCCTGTAAGTAACTCAGGCTTAACAAAGCAGAGCCATTGGCCTTCATCTTCCCAATCATATTTCAGTAGTGCGTGGGGACAGGACTAGGGGAAATGGGCTGAAAATTCAGCATAGGAAGTTCTGCACGAATGTGTGCAAGAACTTCTTTACAGTGAGGGTGATGGAGCACTGGAACAGGCTGCCCAGGGAGGTGGTGGAGTCTCCTTCTCTGTAGATATTCAAGACCCGCCTGGACGCCTACCTGTGCAGTGTGTTGTAGGGAGCCTGCTTTGGCAGGGGGCTTGGACTCGATGATCTCTAGAGGTCCCTTCCAACCCCTATAATTCTGTGATTCTGTGATATTCAAAACAACTTCAAAATCAGAAGAATTCTTGAAGCAGTGATGTTCAGTGTAAGAAGTAATGCACATATCAGACTTATGAAAAGCTGAGTGTAATATAAAACTCCGGTGATAACTTGGCACTCTGTGAAATGCCCAAATCTCTGCTAGCAAAGGAGAGGATGGAATCACCCATCTGGAGAGGGTGGAGGTCACCTCTCTTCTCAAATGGTCAGCATGACCCTTGAAATAAATGTTGTCCTGACTGTCTGGGACTGAGCTGCAGTGTGGCAAAGTCACCATAACATCACTCACTCTGCAAAGAAAAGCTCAGGAACTGGTCCAGCACCCCTTGAAGTGAAGCACTGAGCTATGGTGAACTTTTCTTCTCACCGTGAATGATTAATGGCTCTTCACAATTGGATCTGAAGTATAGAAAGCGCTCAGGTGTGAAAAGGAGTTAAGTTGAGGGGGAACTCTGTTTTGTGTGGGTTTGTTTTGTTTAATTTGTTGCACATTTTTAGGCCTAGCACAATAAACGAGCAGAAAATAACTTCCTTTCCTTTCACTGGCTGGAGAAAATCTCTGGCATTAGAAGTTACCGGGTGAACCTCCAGTGATTTACCTGCTTTACTTCCATTTTTGCGAATTTCTGAGTTGACTTTGGTAGCAGTTTGTAGTCTGTTCCATGCAGTTTAAGGCACATTTTTAGTAAAAGACTAGTAAGCACTAGTGTGCCTCCGGTGGCGCAGTGGTATGAGGTGCTGCTTGCAACACCAGAGGCCTGGGGTTCGAATCCCCCCTGTGGCGCAAGTGACAGAAATGCTGCTCTGCTACACAGAAAGGCTCGAATCCTCGAAAGGAGTTGGACTCGATGATCTCTAAGGTCCCTTTCAACTCGCACGATACTGTGATACTGTGAAGCAACCAGTGATTGTTTAAAATAGTGTAATATAAATATTAAGCCCAAAGTAGAAGCTGATGCAGAAAACCGCAAGCAACATGCTGATAGATGAGAAATCTACAACATCCATGAAACACACAATAAATCAACTACTGACTAGTTATTAATTCTTGATTAAAAAAAAAGCACTAATCTCCAAGATGGTCAGTATGGTGTTCTACAGAAGAAAGACAGAAGTATATATATATATATATACATACACACATATATATATTTCTGATTACAATGGCTGTCTGAGGAACAATTAAATCCGGCAGGAGGGTTCGGAAGGGAAAGACTCCCTGTGATTCAAAGTGTGACAGCTCTCAAGAGTAACAAATCCTTAATTAATGGGGGATGGATGCCAGAGGCAGTTAGTTTAAAAATAAACTTGAAAGCAAGCGCAGGAATTCCTTGGAACAAAGACTTTCCATTGCCATTTTCTGAGAACACGTTGTTTTATTGGCCTGTTTGGTAGAGTGTTGGTCTTGGCATTATAGAGGCATCATTCTAATTGTCACTGAATACAAGTTTTATTTTATTTTATCCTAAGCCATCTCCATGCATCTCCTATCACCTAAGCATGGCATTAAAGAGAATTGAATATCAAACAAGCTACTGAAGAAAGAATTGTCCTTTGACAGAACTGGGGCTCCCAGTGCATTTTAATTTTTCTACAGAATCCAAGGGTTGGAGGCAGGGCCTTCTGTGTGACAAGTGGGTTGTTACTGAATAGTAAGCACAGTACTTGATGTGAAGGTTTGGGGTAAATGTGTGCATTTAGCATATGTAGAGATTGATGAATTTGCATATGGAATTACTGCAGAACTTGGAAAAAAGCCAAAGCAATGAAGGTTACGGCCTTGGTGAAAATTCAGCTTTCTAATGCAGTTGTATCAAACATGGATAGGCAAACAGTTCTGGCTTTTCATAGCAATTATGCTACAGAAACACACAGAGATTGGCAGTACTTGCACCTACTTTATGCTCATAAAAAGACTGTGCATAGCCCATTAAATATTGCAAGTGTATTAGCTACTTTATTTTCCTTGCTTAACTACAACAAGCATTAATCCCAGAAACAGTGGGTAGAAATCTAGCGATGTAAGTAGGTAGTGATATGTGACACCCCCTCCTTTTTTACATTCAGAATAAATAAATAAATAAATAGAAAGGTCGATTGGTTCACTTTACCTGAGTTTCTGGTTGAGCAGCTGCTTTGAAGGGAAAGATTATTTCTTCTTTATGCATTTCATTAGGTCTCACTCCAGTGTCATATTACAACAGAGAGGGCCTTGATGATGCTAACTGCATTTGACGGGTACGGCAGTAAGGAGCACATAAAAAAGCACATAAAACCAGCCTGTACTCATTAATTCATAGGCTTTTCTGGAGTTCTTATCCCTATAATACATGAGGCTAAACTGCAAATGTTTTTCTCTTCACAACACACTCATGAGAAGTCCTGAAGAAGTTGCTCAGTTTTATAGATGAGTAAGAGAAGTGCAGAGAACTTGGATGATTACAGCCTAACAGCATTTGGAAAGCTGAGCAGACACCCCAGGTCTCTTCGTTCCAGCCTTGCCTGTGCCTTGGCTGTGTTTTCACAGTGCTGAGTGCCATAGGCACCCATGAACTCTGTGTCACGCTAGCTATCAATTGAACATATGTTAGTTTAAAATATAGTGATAATGTTTATATGCAGTATTTATTACAAACAACGTAGTACTTCAATATAACATGCATAGTATTTTTTAAATGAATAATGGGATATACTTTTCATATTGTATGCTCAGCTTTCCATCTTCAACAAACATTAACTGAGTTGGAACACAACCCTTTATTTTCATTGATCTCTGTATTGGTGCGGATGTCAGATGAGATATTCAGTGAGCTCAGGATCTGACCCATGACAACTAGGTCAGCTACTGGAAGCTTAAGGACTTCTTTTTCTTTATTTTTTAAATCAGTTTTGTGGTATTCACATAACGCATATTGCTCGCGCTGATGGCTTGGAAGGCAGAATTACACGCAATTTTAATTAAGGTAGCAAATGTTCTCACGGGTTTTTCTTGTGATATTTAATTTCTGTAAACCAGGGGTAAACAGCATTGACTTGATCGAATGACAGAGCTCTCTAATGAGATGTTTGTAATCCTATTAATTTGGAATATATTAATCTGGTTTTATTACAATGAATGAATGGATATTTTTTGAAGACTGTTTGTATACGCACACAGACACACGTGCACACCCACTCCAGCTAGTGAGGATAATTGTTTGGATTTCTGTGCTGGTTGTTAATACTCAGGAGATTAATCTAAATTTAAATTGCTGAGCAATAGTTTGTATGTTATCAGTTGCTGCTGGTAACCAGCAACCAACATTCAGTGTTAGCAGTATGATATATGTAGTATGACATACAAGGCACTACTGACACTGCAGCTCATTCCGTTTTCTACACACTCACCTAAGAACAAAGGCTTAATTAAGCACATGATATATTGTGAATGTAATTACAGGGTAGGCAAGTATTGCATGTTTAGAATTGGAAAACAGAAGTCTGACAGTCTTGCTTATCTGTAGATACATTAGTTTTTCAACAGGAAAGAAATTCAAAGTATCTGCAGAAAGATATTAATTCATTTGTATCAACGCAGCAAAACACAGCTAAGAATACAAAGTGAGGATTTGCAAGTAATTATCTAGATGACAAAAAAAAAAAAGTTTTATAAAACAAGGTCTTTGCTGAGTATACGATGTGTATTTCAGAAGCTGGCAAAAAGGAATTGTAGATAAAACTTCTAATCTTAACTGTCAGTTACTCATTGTTGACTGCGGCATATCTATTCCTATTTAAATTATGTATACTGGGTAAACAAGTTATTTAAGAGACCTATATTTCCTTCATCTCCTCTTTCCATGGATAAACGGTGCTTTCATTTGGTACTTTAGATCTGTCCATTGCCTGTAGGAAAGCATACTGTGGGAGTCCCTGTTGGGTATCTCAACTCTATGCCTAAAGTGAGATGATATTAATGTTGGTCTAAATCCCTGTTTCTTACTCAGTCAAGATTCCATCCAAGGCAGAGCTTGGTATCAAGGAGATAGCTGCCTTAAGAAGGGCTGTCATATCAAGACGTCATCACAGGATCATAGAATCATATAATGGCTTGGGTTGGAAGGGACCCTAAAGATCATCTAGTTCCAACCCCCTGCCATGGGCAGGGATGCCCATATAGTACATCAGTTTTAAACAGCACTAGAATACAGTTGACGAGAGGAGACAAACAAACAAACAAACAAACCATTTCCATAGCTCCAATAGCATTAGATGAAAGCTGTTATATATATTTAATAAAGCAAGTGTGCATTATGCAAGCATTCAGTGGTGAAAAGGACTGAACTCACCCTTCTTTCAGAATAAAACGATGCCAGCACTGCTGACATCCATGATGTGGATGGAGCACAAAGGAAAATGGGTTGTGCGGGGTTTTCCCTTGGGTGAGTGGATGTGAACACCAGCAAATGCAGTCATGTTGATGAGATTTACACACAGTTTCTATAAGCACGCTGCTCCCATGTTCATTTTTGAGAGGCAGCTGAGCCATTGAATTTTATTTGCGCAAGTGCTCACAGAAAATTGATTTTAATCACATAAATAAGTAGGGTTTCACAAACCCCAGTTCTGAATTTGCACTCGGAGAAATGGCTTAAATTGTTGTCCAACTAAGGGACAGGAACAACAGACAGATTCTGTAATTAATTGCTTCCCCTCCCCCCCAAATATTATTCAAATTGTAAACATTCAAGATCAGTACGGAAGAAATGGAAATTATACACACAAAGCAAGTTAAAATAATTACTGTACTTGAGGAAATTGATGTTATTTGGATATATTTCATTACATGAGAGGGCTGCTTAATTTTATCATCTGCTTTTTAAAAACAGAGTGCCATTATGTATCCTATTAAAAAATCCTTTTATTTTTCCTTTTCTTTGGCTGCTAAAGGTGATGACTTGTATATATTTTATCATTTTATTTATGATACATTCCAGCAAACAGTATGTCTTTTACTTAATAAATCCATTGCAGAACCTCAGGGTATTGCAGGAATTATTGGACCATAAGGTGATGGCAAGAATGTATGTTCTTTATATAACCTGAAATGATACAGGTTCATTTTCATGAGTTTTATTGAAATATATATCCCTGAATGATTAAGTAAAGAGCTGGCTTCATCCATGTAGAAATGCAATTACTGTAATTAGCATGCTTACTAGCACTCAATTACTTATGAAGTTGCAATCAGGAATCTGACAGATGAGGGATTAATTCCCCAGAAGCAGGGTTTCTTCCCTCTTCTTGTTATGAACATATGTGTACAGAGGAAACAGATCTGAATATGCCAGATGAATAAATTAAGAAGTCTAGGGTGAAATAGAACAGCTGGAAATGTAACTGGTGATAACTGAAAGCTAATTAACATCAATGAACAATTTTCTACCAGGTGTTCATTTAGCCATATAGAAACTAGAGAAATTGCATGGACTGCATTTTCATTCAGAAATGTGATATGAACTGCTGCTCTACCTCCATGGTAATTGGAAAATGTCTGTTATGGCTATAAATATTAATGCGACTTTGACTGATTTGCCAAACTCCTTTCGTTTCTTTTTCAGCGCTGACTTGATTTTATGTGTCCTTTCTCAGAGATGTAAGTTTTTCTTAGTTTAAATAATAGATAATTAAAAAGAAGAATCTACTTTTAAAAATACTTCTGAATGTGAAAGCTCTTTCTCTGACATTTTTTTTGTCAGATTTGGCTATATTTTATGTACTTTATACGCTTCTAAAGATGCCTTTTGATAAGGACTGATAGATGTGGTTAACCACCTGAAAGCTAAACAAAATAAACAAGAAAACTGAAAGATGTGATAATTCACCTGTTGTTGGTATCTGTTTTTCTTCACTGACTGAGGAACATATGTGACTAGCTTAGATTAAGGCAGTTAACCTTTAGACATCTGAAAGTAGGTCAGGTGAATCCCACCATAACTGCCTGTAAGAAATGGGGGATCTTTCCATTTTGAGAAGAGCCATTAGTAAAGGCAGGAGGCTGTTACTGTCTTGCAGTGTTATCTTGGATGCTTTCTTTTTGCTTTAATGAAACACTGAAGTTTTAATTTTACTGGGGTATTACTGATTTGTTTACAAAATGAGTACAAACTGCAGCTACTCTATAGAACAAACACTTAATGGTCTTAATCTAAAATATCACTCTTATTACTCTTTAGCAGCTATTTGTACTCTGAGACCACAGGGAGGAAAGGGAATATTGAAGGACTGCCATGGGAATTCATATTTTTATGGCCAAAGACGCCTTCATAAACAACAGAAGTAACAGAATCAATATTATTATTTCCCATAACAAAGAATCTTAAAACTAATTAAGTAGAGATTCCTTCTTTAAATTACATTAACAATTTCTTTTTTCCCTGTAATTGTCAGTGGTTTGGTATTTTGTTACTGATTAATGAGACTTCTGGAAAACAAGTTCTTGCCTGAGTTGTTTTAAATCTTGGAGTTCTGATTAAATTTTAATTTTATTACAGTAAAGGATGAAAAAAAATGGCAATAGCAGTCAGAAGGTCACTTCTGCAGCACCACCAGCACAGGAAATAATATTTATGAGAATGCTTGTAAGGGATGTTCTTACAAGCCTCAGAAAATTTCAAGTTAACTATTAATAAACATTGCCACGGTAGGAAGAGACAGAGAGACATGCCAGGAACAGCAATAGCAATAACTGCCTCTAACTGTATTCTTGGGAAACCTGGGTATCTAAAAGCCTGTTTGAAGGAAAGTACATGGGTCAAGACCTGTCACTGCTCAACAGAAAATAGTAATTTTATAACTCATTTCTTTATTAAATATAGCATCATAGAAAACTTGATACCTCAAATGGCTCAAAATCAGAAAACTTTGTATTTCTGTGGGAATGCTTTAATTCTGAAAACAGAGAGTGAACTATTTGATTATGGTAAAATAATTTTACCTGAAGGGAACTACAGAAAAGCTGGGAAGGGAATTTTTATAGGGGCATATAGAGGCAGGATGCGGTGAAATGGTTTTAAACTGTGAGAGAGTAGATTTAGGCCAGATATTAGGAAGAAATTATTTACTGTGAGGGTGGCAAGACAGTGAAACAGGTTGCCCAGTAAGGTTAGGGATGCTCCCTCCCTGGAGGCATTCAAGGCCAGGTTGGATGGGGCTGTGAACAGCCAGATCTAGAGGGAGGTCATAGAATCATAGAGTCACAGGTTTGGAAAGGACCTACAAGATCATCCAGTCCAACTGTCCTCCCATCACCATTGCCACCACAAGCCACTAAACCATATCTCGTAGCTCCTCATCCAGATGCCTCTTGAACACTGCCAGGGACAGTGACTCCACCACCTCCCTGGGGCAGCCATTTCGGTGCCTGACCACTCTCTGAGAGAAAAAGTTCTTTCTTATGTCTAATCTAAACCTCCTCTGGTACAACAGGACCCATTTCCTCAGGTCTTGTTTATTGCCTGGCAGAAGAGGCAAAACCCCTCCTCATTGCAACCTCCCTTCGGGAAGTTGTAGAGTACAATGTGGTCTCCTCTGAGCCTCCTCTTCTCCAGGCTAAACAACCCCAGCTCCCTCAGCCATTCCTCATAAGACTTGTGCTCCAGACCCTCACAAGTTTTGTTGCCCTTCTCTGGACATGTTCCAGGGCCTTGATGTCTTTCTTGTAGTGAGGGGCCCAAAACTGAACACAATATTCAAGGTGCAGCCTCACCAGTGTTGAGTGCAGACAGATGATTACCTCCCTGCTCCTGCTGGCCACACTGTTTCTAATGCAGTCCAGGATGCCATTGGCTCTCTTGGCCACCTGGGTATACTGTCAGCTCATGTTCCACCAAGCATCAACCAACACCCCCAGGTCCGTTTCCTCTTCACAGTCCTCCAGCCACTCAGCCCCAAGCCTGTAGCGCTGTATGGGGTTATTGTGGACAAAGTGCAGGACCCGACACTTGGCCTTCTTGAACCTCATCCTGTTAACCTCAGCCCAGTGATCCAGCCTATCCAGATCCCTCTGAAGGGCCTCCCCATCCTCAGGCAGATCGATAGTACCTCCCAGCTTGGTGTCATCTGCAAACATACTTAGGGTACATTCAATCCCCTCATCTAGGCCGTCAGTGAAGATATTAAACAAGATGGGCCCAAGTACTGACCCCTGAGGGAAACCACTTGTAATGGGTCACCAGCTGGGCCTTAGGGTCCCTAGGCATCTCATCTTCTTATAGGTGTCTCTTCCTATAGCAGGGGGTTGGAACTGGAAGATCCTAAAGGTCCCTTCCAACCCAAATCATTCTGTGATTCTGTGAATTTTGAAAACATGCCTCACCAAGTTTTTTTCTTTCTTTTATCTTTACCTCCTTGCTGATAAAGACTCAGTGTGGTCTAAGTGATAAAAGAGAAATGCAAAGTAACACTAAAGTTAGCTACTGACTTCCAAATATAGGTTAAAAAAAGGCAAGAAACATTTATTCAGTGGTCTTTGGTGTCTCCAAGTGAGAGTAAGAAGTATGTGCTCTTGACAGAGATGTCCTAAATGCATAATGCTTAATTCCCATTTTTGCTATAGGTAAGATTTATATGGATTTGTTTGTGCAAGTGAGGTGTTACTGGCAGAGAGGACCTGTCCCACTGCCACAGCCAGGAGCAAGGCAGCCATGGGCATGGGGCCAGGACATGGGCCTGTGAGTGGGCCTGGCCTGGCCTGGCAGGACCCATGGCAAGGCTGTGGGGAGCTGGAGCCTGGCCCCACTGCCACCTCCCTGGGCAGGGGCTGAACTGGGGCTTTAGGCAGGCAGGGAGAGCTCTGGGAGGCTCTGGGTGCCCTCAGGTCTGTTCACATATTAAAAAGATGCTAGAATAAAGCAAACATTCAGTCATACTTAACTGTTTTGGGTGGTGCTTGGTATGCTTTTTCTTTTTTTTTTTTTTTTTTCCTCATTCTGATGTCCATTCTTCATGTAGAACAGCAGATACAGCCCATTGCCCCTGAGTGTATTTGTGATGGGTGACCAAGATTCAAAGCCCACTTTTGATTCAAAAGAAGATCAGTACCACACTGAACCTTGCATTTTGCTGCTCTTATGAAGTTGTCTGGTGTGCAATAGTATGCACTGATATACACATAAGAATGCACACCATTGTTTCACTCAGAAGTAGTAAACCTCTGCTTTATGCCTATGACTGAGCCTCTGGAAGGAGGAGCAATCCCAGAGAACATGTAATTGCCATTGGTTTGTTAAGCTGGATGCTGTCCTACTTGACTGTAGGTTTTACAATCTCTTGACTATATTTATACAAACCATAGAAACAGCAGAGCAAAGAGCCGTGTGTTTAAAATACATAGATCTGTATTCCATTCTACTTGGTGTATTTGTGCTTCTGCCTGAATAGATTACTCAGTGTGAGAGACAGGTGGAGAGTAAATGGGATTGAAGAGATTTAGAAGAGTTTAGTACATATCTACAGCTATTTGCTTTGCAAAGATGATGACGTTTCATTACATGCTATTTTTTTTTCATAAAGCCAATAAAAGAGCAGTCTTTTTCTAACTGAAATTGACTTAGAAGACAAAACGTGTAGACTTTTTTTTTTTAAACTGATGGCACATAAAATGTAGGTTGCTATGACCTTGTTCTTCTCCACACTTCAGTGCAGGGGTAGTGACCTTTAAGGGCAGGAGGTGAAGGATTACTCAGGAGGGTGCCTGTACAGACACTTCCATTTGGGACTATGATTTGATGAAGGACAGAGCAAAGGAGAGGAAGATGAACAATGGTGAGTAATACTCTGTGTACTGACAGAAGGGAGAATTTACTTGGTGAAGTAAAAGTGTCCTGAGAGAGGACATCAGCTTTTGAAATATGTGCTCTCTTTAGCTAAGGTTGGTTGAAACACTATTTGTCTTCTACCCTGAAATACTTAAGGAATAAAGGAACAATGGCAAACTGATCATGCTAGAATCTCACAAGGAAATTCTGACTTCTGTGAAGCTGATTGTAATACTTCACTTGACTACAGTGACAAGAAAGATCTGCTTTCAATTATGGTGAATGAAACAATGACACTGTGTACAAAATCTGTCAGAAAGAACAAAAGAAATCAGAAGTTAAGGGTTCAAATTTGTGTCTTGTGCCATCCTATCATGGTTTCCAGATAGCTGCTGCACAAATACATTTCTGACTGGAGTTATAAAATGTGATTAAACATAATATTGCTGAAATACTGCTGCTTTGCCTAGGACAGGTTTTAGACAGCCCAAGAGACAGTAATGAAAATTACAATTTGTGGCTTCTGTCATCAGGGATGGATGCTACCCTTGTACAGATACGGTGTTCAGAAATGACAAACCATCATGTCTCAGAGATGACAGCAGGCAGAGATTTTAATTTACTTGTGTTTCAATTTGCTTCTATTCTGACATACTACTTAATCAGACTGTGTTTTATTTAACTCTTTTCTGACAACTGACCTGCTTATTTTTCCTCTCCCCACAAAAGCAGATGACTCAATGCACAGATGCTCATAGGCAGTAAAGCTGAATTGGCTTTGTCTTACTAAATATTTTCAGGGAATACCTGATTTGTCAGCTATTGCTTAGTGTGTCAAAGCCAAAGGCATAATGTTGATGTGCTTTCTACCTAAAGAATTCAGCACTAACTTTGCAGCCCTCTCGTACTAACTGTGCTTGTGGACTAGTAAGCTCATTTTCTGTGTCCAGTGGTTGCAGTGTCAAGAACTTGATTCCACTGAGAAAGAGGAGAGATGATCAGGTTTGGAACAAATGAGGTAATTATGATCTAAAATGTATTGTTTGGCAAATAACTGAGTGTTCATAGGTTTTTGGAGACGGGGATTATGTCTTTGTTTCGGGTATAGCTTCTAGCAAAAACAGAAACTGTGCCATGACTAAATCTAAAAACACTACTGCAACAGACATAATAATAAATCATAAAAGCGAGTATTACTTACGTTTTGAAAGGAGCCATCATTTAATTGTTCATCTAAATATATTTAAGATCTGTACTCTGTTCTCTCTCTGTTTAAAGATAACGTCAATTTAACTTTGTATAAACTGCTCGACTGATACCAACCACTGAGAAAATGAATATTTATTTAAATATGCCCCACGTGGAAATAATTTTGTGATGTTGGAAGCTGGACACTTTGTTTAATTCAATACGGTGATTTGTTTCACTTCCTCAGCAAGTCTGGTGCCTGCACTATCCAAAGCAATTCCAACTTTTTAATTGCTTGCTGTATTTGTATTGGGGTTTTATTGCGGGTTTATTTGATGACCAGCTAGAGCTTAATAATTAGAAAATGTAATGGCTGCAAAATTAGCTTTTGCAGCTTTTAGGTCAGGAGACAAATGCATTTCACAGCTTGTCTGTTTGAAATCACTTTCAGCTAATTGAAGATTTTCTCACTCCATTTAGCTGTTAAACCCTGGCATATGGGCTTCTGATCAGTTTTTCTATTCAGATGGACTCTCAGAGGGAATGAGTAGTGAATATGGTATTAAAACAGAAAAAAATTGAGACCAGATGAATATAGGACTGTTAGTTGTTCATGTTGAGAGTGCTGGAACTGTCCTTGACTTGTCGGGTATAGAGAGTTCAGTGCAAATGAACCTCCCACACTAGCAGCCTGCTGGGAAGGGGCACTTCTCAGAGGCAAAAAGCCCAGCAAAGTAACCCTTGGATAACTGTCTCTGTAATTGCCAAATACTGTTTGGAAGTTTGCTAATGCTCAGGAGTTGCTGAAATACTTCTAGGGTAGCAAGTTGACATATGATGCTTATAGTTCATCTGGACAGTGTTTTTTTTTAATTATTTATTTATTGTTTAGGTAGGTTAGGGAGATTAAAATAGCATGAGCATCCTTAGGAAACATGTTATGAACTAGGAATCATGGATTAACTGTACTAAGAAATATTCCATGATAGCATCTGAGACAGAAAATCTTAGCGAATATTTTGAACAGTAAATATATCAATTCATATTCAGGTTGTATTTTAAAGACGGAATCTTGTTATGATCCAACAAGTTGGTCCTTTTGAAGGTTTATCTGTGCCAGAAAGGTTTGACAAGAAATTAGACTATATATGAGGGCTGCTCCAAAAGTGATGCCTTCTATTTTATAATGTTGTTCCACAGTGTCAGAGGTGGATGGTTGAATCTTCCCACAGATATTCCATTCCATTTTTTGTGACAGACGGCAGCAGAGGGACAGTCTGACACAATGGGGTCTGACATGAAAGTCTGTGTGGAGTAAATGTGTGTGATTGAATTCACTGAGATGGAAAGAAATGGCACCTATTGATATACATCGACACTTGGTGAATGTTTATGAAGACCACATAGTGGATGTGAACACAGTGAGGTGGTGCATTTTTGCAGTGGCAACAGCAACATGAAAGACAAGCCATGTTCTGAATGGCCATGCACAGATGTTGGATTGCATCGTTACCAGTGACAAAGCATGGTGTCACCACTACAAGCTGGAGTCAAGTCCATAGAGTGGCTACATGAATTCCTATGGTGATAGGCTGAAGGATCTGGGCTTGTTCAGCCTGGAAAAGAGAAGGCTGTAGGGAGATATCATTGCAGCCTTGCAGTATTTAAAGGGATTTTATTAACATGAGGGAAATAAGCTTTTTGCAAGAGTTGATAGTGATAGAATAAAGGGGAGTGGTTTTATGCTAAAGGAGGGGAGATTTAGATTATATATCAGGGAAAGATTTTTTACTGAGAGAGTGGTGAGGTACTGGAACAGACAGCCCAGAGAGGGTGTGGATGCCCCATTCCCAAGGATGTTTAAGGCCAGGTTGGATGAGGCCCTGTGAAACTAGATCTAGTACTTGATCTAGTGGTTGGCAAACCTGCTTGTGGCAGGGGGGTTGGAACCTGATGATCCTTGTTGTCGCTTCCAACCCAAGCCATTCTGGGATGAGGTTTCTATGATGATGAACTCTCCATGAGAGAAAAAGTTCAAGGTGCATCCCACAGCAGATAAAGCTGTGTGCACTGTCATTCTGAACGGAAGGGGATGATCCTTCTGGATTTCCTGGAACACAGACAAACTATCAGCTCTGACTGCTGGTAAGATGCTGTGATGCTGGTAAGATGAGGGCTTAATCTTTCAGAGTCAGGCCAGAGAAGACAACAGCATTTCTCTTGCAACATAATACCAGGCCCCATGCCAGTTCTAAGACTGCGGAGCACATTACCAGTCTTGGCTGCCCTGTCCTATCACACCCACTACTTAGCCCAGATTTGGCACCTTCTGACTTCTACTTGTTCAGGCCAGTGAAAGATGGACTGTGGGGGCAACATTTTCCCAGCAACAATGCCATGGTAGCAGCTGTGAAACAGCGTGTCACCTCTGCTGGTGCAGATCTTTATGGGCATTGTATGTAGTCTCTTGTTCATGGCTAGCACAAATGCATAGCTAGTGGTGGTGTCTGTTGAAAAATAGTATTTTGTAGCTGATAATTTCCTCTATCAAATAGTGTTATTGTGCTCTTTGTGTCTGTTGTTTCCATGAAGACAAATATGAAGCATTACTTTTGGAGCAATCGATGTGCACATGTACTGGCCTCATGTGGTTAGCTATCTTGCTTCAGTAGGATTGCAAGATGTGCAGCTAAATTGTGGCCTGGCTGCATTTCATTTTAGTGCTGCAGAGGGTTTGTGTCCTTTTTTAAAGAGTTATGACCATTCTGGGACGATGCGTTCACTTCATTAGTTAGATTTGGAAATTGATCACTCTTCAGATGGAGAACTGTGGGGGAAGTTGAATTGATGTCTTTGTGTGCTTGTGTTGGTGCTGTAGTTTAAAAAGCAATTGCAAAAATGAATTGCAGCAGTGGAGCGAAATGAAACCTCACTTGACCAGTAGCATTCTTATATTTTCATTATTCTCTGTGGCTAAAGCCAGAGATGACTTGAAAACTGTGCTCGAAGTAGAAGTGAAGATTGCAGGAAAGGAGTTTGCCCAACATTAGCAACCCCATTAAGGGACCGAATTTCATTAGCCTGCGTTGTGAATATTGAACAGAACAGAAAACTCGTTCGTGTGTTTACTGTCTTACAGAGAAGACGTGTGTCTTGGGGGAAAGACTTGCTTTCAGTTTAAATCAAAGATTTAAGAACCCCTTGAGAGCAGCCCTGTGGAGAAGAACTTGGGGGTCCTCATGGACAAGAAGCTGGACATGAGCCAGCAGTGTGTGCTTGCAGCCCAGAAGGCCAACTGTGTTCTGGGCTGCATTAAAAGAGGTGGCCAGCAGGGAGAGGGAAGTGGTTGTCCTGCTCTACTTAGCTCATGTGAGGCCCCATCTGGAGTACTGCGTCCAGGCCTGGGGCCTCAAGCACAAGAAAGACACAAAGCTCTTGGAATGAGTCCAGAGGAGGGCCACTGAGATGATCAGAGGGCTGGAGCACCTCTCCTATGAAGAAACATTGAGGGAACTGGACTTTTTTAGCTTGGAGAAGAGAAGGCTCTGGGGAGACCTCATTGTGACCTTCCAGTACTTGAGGGAAGCATATGAACAGGAGGGGGAATTGCTGTTTACGTGAATGGACAGTGATACGACAAAGAGGAATAGTTTTAATCTGAGACAGGGGAGGTTTAGGTTAGATATTAGGAGGAACATATTAATAATGTTTTTGTCACCTTCTGGCATATTTTGATATACTGTCCACATACCCCCAGTTTGGATCATGGAAGATCTGAAAGGAGCTTAATCATCCAAAGTTATTAACACCTCTCTAGTCAATCACATGTTTTCACTGAACCAAAAGTACTTAGTGGATAATTTACAGATACTGTAATATAGAATAATAATATATATCTTCCCTCTGTATCCTGCATGTAAAAGTTATAAGCAACATTTTCATGCTGTAAAACACTTAGGAAATCATCCTGTGCTGGATAACATCACAGCATGACCTCAAGTATCTGTTTTCCTTGGAGAGAAGTGTATGGTGCCTAGCCAGCAGCATGTGTATCAATATCACAGAGATTTTAGCAGTAATAATGTAGGCAAGTAGGATAGTTAGGTACCTTAAGGGCAGTAGGACTGAATAAAATCCAGTAGGAAATCCTCAGTGGCTTTGAGGATTTGAACGGTGCCTAAAATTTGAATTAACAATCTTAAATCCACACTAGGAAGAGAGAGAGAAAAAGATAAAGAACTCCCTGATTTCCGTGGCAAGCTGTACATGAAAAACATGGCTTACAGTGGAAGATCTGAGAAAAGAGAGCTTTTTCCAGTTGCTGGAATTCTCCTTTCTTATCATTCTGTGCTCAAATCCGGGCTTTTCCATCTCACCAAGAAAGCGGGCTGTGAGAACACAGGAGGGAACATCCTCATTTCTGGTACTATAGCAAAAGCATTAGCCCTGAGGGAAGACAATTCACTAAAACCTATTTTCAAGACTATTTCCCCCAAAAATGTAATGGTAGAGATTTTTAATGGGAGCTCTTATGGAGGCTGTTTCTAATCTCAGGAACTGTTCCTAAAAACTGAACTGTTTTGATTCAAACTTCCCCCTAAGTTCTGCCAGCAGCAGAAGGCCCAGGCAGGAGCTTTCTGACTCAGTGTCTGACATCTGGCAAGCACTGAAGAACTAGAGACAGGCTCCCAGGGCAGGAAGTATCACATGATATCAGTTCTAGTTGTCAGCTTCACTTCTCATCCCTATGGTAAAAGTTATCATTTCAGCCACTTCAAGAGGAGAAAACTTACATAGAGTGAAGGATACCAATGGGAGACCTCCAGTGGCCATTGATATTCACGTTGTAATGTTTCACAGCAGTACTAATCAGAGAGCCCTTAAGTCCACAGTTTGCAATCCAGTATGAGCAGAAATCACTTTGTAGGTTATCATTTTATTCTATGAAATACTAAGACAGAATGTGATATCGTAGGCAGTGATTTTAGATAACGCTGAAATAAGATCTATCTTAACCTGAAATCTCAAAGCTATTAATTCAAGCCAAACTGTGCCATATAATTGCATTCGTTATTCCCTATGCTACAGCATTGTCTACTGAAGACAACGACGATGTGATACAGCACTTTCAAGCAATTATGGCCTGCATTGAAAGTTACTGAAGCTCAACTAATTGTCTAGCTAAAATTCAAAAGGCTAAAGCTTCTCCTCCACCTCTAAATTCCCTTTGCTCCTAGTGAAATTACAGACACTTGAACTGATGCAAGTTTTGCCATCAATTTCTGCAAATCCAAAGAACAACCATGAGTATTTATTGCCTTCTTCCACTTTTCATGTGGCTGACAGAATGTATTTTGCAATAATTCCTGGGTGAGGCAGTGAAATCTTTCATTTCCATTTCTTCTCTGAGAGACATGGGAAGTATTTCTGTGTAATCAGTACATATCATAGAGTTTGTGGCTTTGATGTTGATGCCTTTTATTTCATTTTCAGAACAGGCAGCAAATTTCTACTCAGTATATTGCATATTAGAGTCTAGCAGATGCTACCATACACCTGTGTAGATGAAATAAATTTTGTTTAGAAATAATTAGCTGTAAAATTGATGGCTGGAATAAAAACATATTTTTTACAATTTTTGCAAAAATGGCATATTGTGTTTGGGTGATTTTCTTGAATTCTCTTGGCTTATCATGGGCAGTGAGTACACAGTATGCTACTTATGTGTTAAATATTCCTACTTTTGTTTCATCAAAATTTGGCTTTGTGTCACTCATAAACACTTGATATCAGTGTCAGAGTGGTTAATAGGTCATTCTTTTCCATAAAGCCTTGAAAATTAAACCATGATTTTGATTTGCCTGTTCAAAACTCCTTTCTGCTTGGCTCTCTGTGCAGGTACAAAGATGTAAAGGTTTGAGCACATGACTGACCACAAATGATTTTCAAACTGTGTGTTTATTGATTTGTTAAATTGATTTGTGGATTTTTTAATATTTTTTTTTTGTAATGGAAAAAAATAAAAAAGAAGGAAAATCAGATAAGTAAAATACGTGTTTAGCTAACTGAGACATGATTTTTCTCTTCCTCAAAGGTTTTAAGCATCTGACACCAGAGAACTGTGCACTGATAGAAGCTGTTACTCTCTTACGAAATAAAACCAAATAAAAGAAAAAGCTATGTTCCCTACAGATACTCATGAGCACTAATAATTTCCAAAGCAATCATTTCTTGGCTGGTCTGAAACACATTTCATTTGCTCATGTGCTTCCCCCAGAGGAATTTTCAGTGTTGTGAGCCCCACTGAGTAATACAGCTTCATCACGCAGCTCCATTATATTAATTTTTTCTTCCTCCATTTTGTTCTTGTATCACTCACTGGTTCTCTTCTGAATGGAACCCTTAAATTTGCTCTATCTGCAAAACCTGATGAGTTGTGTATCACAAAGGTATTTTTCAGCACTAAAGATTTCTAATTCAGTCCCTAGCATCTTGGCTAAATTGAAACAGAAAATTGGCATGCAATAATAGACCTTAGCTTCAATAGAATTTACAATTAGCTTAACCAAATTAATTAGATTCAGAGATACTCATTCAGAGCTTACTGCAGTTGAAAGAAAAATCTTAACACAAACTTAAGAGCTTAGAACAATATTTTACTGGGGCTGATAGTGATATGACAAGAGGGAATGGTTTTAAACTGGAATGGGGGAGATTTAAATTAGATAACATGAGGAAATTCTTCACTCAGAGATGGCATGGCACCATGGAATAGGCTGCCCAGAGAGCCAGATTGGATGGGGTCCTAAGCAACCTTGTCTAGTGGGTATCATCCCTGCTCACAGCAGGTACATTAGAATTGTATGGGCTTTAAGATCCCTTCCAACCAAAGCCATTCTGTGGGACTCCATTGCAGTGGGCTCTGCTTGGTGCCTGGTCTTCCAATGGCCTGGCGACACGGTTGAGGACTGCATAGTAGCAGTCAGACCTTGTGACTGACCGAGGCCAGCCCAGTTCCTGGTCGTTTGGGTCCCTGGGCAGCCTCAAGCCGCTGGAACACCTCTGGGAATCAGCTGGAATGCTGGGTTGGGAATAGAGATGGTGTGGGAATCCTGGAAAACAGCTGTCCTTTTTAAAGATGGATCTGCCTGCATGTTACCTTGGGAATCATGCTCATCATTGCCAAGTACATGCATAATTACTTGCACCAGAAATGTCTTGGTGTACTTCTTTAACACATTTATCAGTTGTGGTCAGCCTACTTGGCTTGTTACATAAATGTTCTCTTTGGCAGAGAGCACCAAGGTCGACCAAGGCCGTATAAACAGAGTGATGTGAGTAGATGTGACCAGAGCTCACATGACATTTGGTTCTGGGCCTCTGCCCCTTCCCTCCCTTCTACACCTGGCAGAATAGATTACTACTGTCAGGAATACAATCCACTGAAACAGTGGGAGCAGGCAGTGGCTCTGCCGTGTTACCTAAAAAATACTACGCCGTGTTTCAATAAAGAAATCTGCAGGATATTGTGCAGATAGGCAGAACTTCCTGCCTTTAGGTATTTTGCTCCTAAAAGAAGAACTTATGAAGTGAGATGATGGTGTTTCCTCTGCAGCGTGTGTGCCTGGTACTGTGGGCTAATGTTCCTTGCTAAATGCTGAAGAGAGAGATGTGGCAGTTCACAGGCATAAACTTTGCAGCATTTTAATTAACCTGCTTATTTTGTATAGAGAGTGCACTTCTTTTAAATAGCATCCCTTAAACCTGTTCGCATTTTTCTATCATCTCCCCTCCTGCCATGAAAGTGCTTTTTGTACTAGAAGAGCACATGAAAGTGTTAAGTTGAACTTCTTTAAAGGCTAATAATGCAATTGTATGTTTGGTTGGGTTTGATGCCTGTCAGATCAGCTTCTGCCAAACTGGGGGATAGATCACTGTTGCTACAGTGACCCTTATTCTCCCAGCACCTCAGTGGCTGTGTATGGTGTGCATAAAAAGTTACCTGAATCTGGGATCGTTAGATAATACTGCATGCTGGCTTGCTGTAACTCCGAAAGAGTTCTCTTCTCACATCCTACTGACTGCATCTATGCTGAAGCCTCATTGTATGCTAACATGGTAGTGGAAGAGAATAGTGCCTTTCAATAGAGTTTTGCACCACCTCTCTGCCAAGCCATGGAAGTATGTATCTTATATCCTAGGATGTGGTGATGTACTTTATGCAGGCTGCAAAATAAGGTCTGTAGGGATGAAATGAAAAGAGAACTAAGCAGTAGAAGTAGTCCAGATGGATAGTTGTATAAAGACAAACAAAAGCAAATAAAGAAAAAAAAGAAACATCCAATAAAAAGTAAGAAATATTCTGCAAGAAAGCCACAGTTCAATATCTTAATCCTGATCCTTCAGTGAGAGGCAAAAATGTCTCCAGATGCCTAGGAACTGGGAAACGTGGATCCAATAGAAAAACTAATTGTCAGTGTTTTATCTACACCATATCCTCTATTAAAACCTCACTGTTCTGTAGGCAGTAATTACTAATTTCTGGTCCCGCAGCATCTCTAATATTATCACCTCTTTCTGCTAACATTTTCTTCTGCTCCCTTGGTACCCACTGCCCTTTTCCTTGAAAAAGACAAATTCAATTAAGTTAAAATCAGAGCAGTGATTCATGCTCGCAGTTTACCTTGGAGATTTAGAGATGAAAAAAGGGCTTATGTGCTTGAAAGTCTGTAATTGTTTTGCAGCTCTATCAATCAAAGTTACCCCGGTAAACATTGCCTTGTTCAAATCCCTGGATCACCGTGAGCCACAACATCGCGTTACAAAAATGAAGCATCGTTGGAGATTGAAAGGAAGAAAAAAGTGCATACAATCCAATATTACTGAGAATCTGCTTCTGCTCTCTGTCTCATTTCATTAGCTTTGTTTTTACTTAAAAAAACAAAAACAAAAACAAAAAAACAGAAATTTGTATGTCGACGTGATGTGGCAGCAGGGGTTTGCAGAGGGGATAGCAGCGTATCCGACTCGTGTTGAGTTAGATTTAACTATTCAAACTCACGAGAGGCTTGACAAACACCAGTCACTGTTCTCTCTCTTCCTCCTGCCCTTCCTTTGGCCATACCATTTCCATTGTTTGTTGGCATCTGTTTATGTCAGTGCTTCCCTGTGCCTGGTACAGATCAGCTGGGCTGCTGCATCCCAGGCAGGGAGGAGAACAGCTCTACGATTGTCCATTTACTAGAAATTAGTTATTGTGGTATAAAAGAACTGCTCAGCAGCTTTGTTGGTCAGTGATCTATACGAAAGCTTTGATCTAAAGATGTGGAAAACACAATGAAATAATTTCTGATTGTCTACATCCACATTTCTAAACCTTGTATGAGCTTTGCCAAGCCCTATTAGAGAAATGTGGTATCGAAGTGGAAAGTATTGAAATTGTGAATGCAAAGTGGCAGAGTAGCAAGGATCTTACACTGTACCTGTTCAGCCCTTCCTGAACTGAAGAAAGGAGGGCCACATTTGGATACTGTCAGATGACTCTTGTGCTTTCTCCATTAAAACTCCAGGAGTGGGCCTTGTTTCTAGGTTATTTTCCTAATTTTTACTGTGAGGGGAAAATGAATGTATATTTGTTTAGTGCTCAGTTAAAGCCTGGAGATAAAGATCCTGCTGTGTCTCATTAAGGGATTATTTAAGGTTGTGTGTGCAACAGTAAAGCTGAGAAGTGTGGTTCATAAGTGGGGCTTTGTTGATCTGATGCTAACATCTGTACGAAGGAATGAAATAGGCCAAGTCCCACTAGTTGGAGGGTAAACAGCACATCCTGGATTCTGTTTCTACCTCTAAATTCTAGATTTGCCTTTCCCTTCTCTTGTCCTCTTGTTCTATGCTTTGTCTCCCGTCTATAACCATTAGATGCTCCTGCTATGGCAGTCTCCAGATCTTTCAGATTCTACTGGGGACCTTAAAACTGAGCACGATACTCCATATGACCTTAGGAGCAGAGAGAGTGGTCATGTCCCTTAGCTTGCTGACTATGCCGCGCAAATGCAGTCTTCTTCGTAATTGTCATGGGAATATGCTACAGACTTTCATAAGTCCTTTTGGTCAGAGAGATAAAGTACGAGCTTTGTGTGTAGAAGAGGTGGAAGAAAGAAGTGATAAGTGTAAATGTTTTAGTTGATTTTCTACGTGGGGAAAACATGGTCATATTAATGCGTTTGTACATTATAATAATAAACGCCAGTGTTTTAATGTATTATCAGAGACTGTAAATTGGGTGCCTGTATAACAAACTGCAACACAACACTAGATATTATTCATTCAGATACTGTTCAGTACTTAATACCTCTTTGAGATGGTCAAATAGCAAACCGGAAGTTAAACAGAGAACCAGACTTTTACTGTTTTGCAAAAATCCACTAAAATTGTCCTTTTTTCCTTTTTTTCCTTTGTTTTTCTACATAAAAAAAAAAACAAAGCATCCCAGGAAATGGAGGGGGGTGGGGGGGGGGGGGGGAGGGAGGGCAAAATTACTGATAGAATGACTTGGCTGAGTTTGTACAATGAAAACATCAGTATTAAAGGTGTCCTAGGAATCTTTGTTTGATAGGAACCTGGCCTCTCACAACTTGAACCTCAGGTCCAGGGGAACTCAGGTGCAATAGGTGGAACTTCAAGTGTGCGAAATGTACTTAACTGAAGACCAAAGTGTCAGAAACTGATCTCACTAATATTATTTCACCCATTATGTGCTGACTCCAGCATTACAGTATGGGACCTAATTAGGCATCAGTGCTTACAGATTTTATTTCCTTTATTTTCAAGCCTCCTATTCTTCAGCAAAATGTTCTTAAATTTGAAGCGTTATTCCTGGGTAAGTAATACATATCCAGTCTCTTGGGTCTTCTAAAGCAAACCTTGACAAAGAGAAAAATCACTGACAGCAGATGGGAAGATATGACTAATTTCTCTCCTTTATCTGTGATTAAGTTTTACGTAGACATCTTGAATATACAGTTTTCCATATAAAAAGCTGCTATTAAGGACATGAAGAGATTTTCAGGGATTAACAAGTGCAGTCTGGGACTTTCTGCATTTCTTAATACACTGTATTTCAGTGCATTGAGTAGTTTCTTTTGTTTCTTTCCAGAGTTTCACCATGAAAGCCGTCAGTGCTCCTGACTTGGTAAGAACAGACAGTCTTTTCCCATGTGATACTTACCCTATTGATTTTAAGAGAAACACGCTTTTCTTGTGCTTGGAGATACACAGAATGTTTCTAAAGAGCAGTGAATTTGCTCAGTCTTGGCATCTTCATTCTTAAGAGCCTTTTCAAAATGTAAATTAGAGACCAAGTCTACAGAAACAGAAATTTTAGAGCGCATGCTAATTGCAGAAATCTGAGATGCTTGCTCTGAATGGTGGGTTGTCAGTCAGGCTTGCATTACCATGAGCTCTGTGGATTTGTATCGCTAGCTTAGAGCAGCTCAAGAGGAAACATGAACCTTTTCTCTTACAGGGAGTGCGCAGCTAACTCCCAGATCTATTTTCTTGCCCCTGAAGCTCTTTTAATTATTGAGATCTTGTTAGCATAATTCAGCAACTTTCAAAATGAATCATATGCAGATCAGTTAGTGAGGAAGTGAAACGGTGTTTTGTACACTGCAAAATTGTAACATCACACAGTGATCTCTATCAGAAAGCTCTGGGGCCATCCAAGGGGTTTCAGACTTTTTCTGATGGCTTTTTTCTGAATGAATACATTTGCATAATAACAAATCAGCCAACCAAATCAAAGCAAGAACATCTCAAAATCCCATAGTCAACATTGGCTTTTTTAAGCTTTAGTTTTATGAATGCATCTGTTAATAAGAATTATAGAATCACAGAATGGCTTGGGTTGGAAGGGAACTGAAATATCATTTAGTTCCATCCCACTCTGGTGTGAGCAGATTTGCCAGCCACAAGATCAGACTGCCCAGGAACCCACCAAGCCTGGCCTTGAATGGTTTGGGCCATCCACAGCTTCTCTGGGCAGCTGTTCCAGTTCTTCACCACCTTCTGAATGAATATAAGGAGGTGTATATTTTTTTTCTACTGAACAAGTAGTAACTCTTCATTGAAACTCTTCATTTAAAGAAAGCTTAGCATTTAGGTAGTTTAAATATGTTCAAATGGTCACATCTGTGAAGATAATTTTTAGAATTCATTAGAAACTGGAATGTGATGAGATGATAGACAAGCAAATGCATGGCGAGACATGGTGTTGTAGTTATCACGTGCAGCAGTCACAGAAGGGACTGGTGAGAGCTCATGGCTCCTAATATATTTCTGTCTTACAGCATCATAAAAGAGACTCAGGCTGACATATGTTTGAGGTGTTGGAGCTATTTAAGCAAATGTTTGTTCACCCTGTATGTGGAGGTGCCTGGAGCAGAGTCACTCCAGGACTCTCTCTCTGAGGCAGTTCTCCTTACTCCATTGCTCACAGCCTTGCTTACAAGTGTTCAAGGCTAACCCACGGTCTTGATTATGTTGCTTTGTTCTGGTGACAAGGTGGTTTCAGGAATTTCCTACAGACATAAAGACAAACAAGCCATTCTTACCAGCAAGTCAAATGTGTGGCTGTTTTGCCTTTGCAAAATAATGGAGGTATGAAAATTTCTGGAAGAATAACAATGACAGGATCCTCTGGGTTTGACTTGACTGCCAAGTTGCTGGCAGCATCTTTGTGCCAGTCTTTCAGAAATCATACAACCAGGAAGAAGATAAATCAGCCCAATTTAAATCACAAGGGAAAGGTTCAAGCTGAGAAGCAAGTATGTGAGTTCTAGTCTCCGTCTCTATAGAATTATATTAAATCTTTCCACTAAATTTCCTCCTTAATACTGCCTCCTGTAAAGAAGATTGGTAGCACAACAGTCATCATGTGGTCAGAATGATCACAAATAAAAGCTCTGGGAAACAACAGGACAAAATGTTACTGATGGAGGAGTGAAGGGGATGTCTCTTGCATTCTGCAGATGTACAAAATAGTTTCACTGTCTCATGCAAGATGCAAGTGTACCAGGAATGTCCTTGCAGAGTTAGGTCCTGCAACAGGAATTCTTCCCTTCACCAGCTCAGTAGTTTTCTTTGTGTAAGAGGTCAGAGGAAGGTCCTCCAAACTAATTTTGCTAGACAGTAAGCCATGAGAACTGTGTCCGTATTCTGCCTGAGACTTCTAAGTACCAGCATGTGATTTTCCTTCATGTGGCAGTGGTATGTGTGAAATTTGTGCCCTGGAGTGAGAGCTGGAGAAGTTACTAATGTATATGGAACATCACAGTACAGGAGTGAGATGCACAGAGGAGTCACCTGCCATGTGGAGTTGGCAAGAGTAAACATTAACAGCAGTGGAGAGTATTAGAGGATCTTAAATGCTGTGAGTGCATTTCTGCTTCTGACCTGTGAGCCTGTCGCTGCCAGCAGAGCTGCACAATGGGGATGAAAATAGCACATGCACACATGTATGGTGCAGCTGAATTTGGAACATCCTCTTTAAGTTATACTCAGCCTTCCTGCACCTACTGGGAACACTTATGTAATTGCTGTAGAGACAGCAAGGGATGCAAGACAGAAAATGCATTCTGATAAGAATTAAATGTGAACTGAAGACATGAGCACTTCTAGGCTCACAAGAACAGTGGAAAGGATCTCTTCAGCAGCAAAAATAATGTGTACAAATGCGGAGAAAGGGAAAGCTGAAAGAAGTAGACAGCAGAACAAGGAGGATTATCTTGGAGTATAAATTAAACCTGGAGAGGTGGCCCAGTTTGCACTAGCAAAAAAAACAAAACCCTAACAACCAAAAAAAGAAAACAATGAATAAAAAAACTAAATAGCACAGGAAAGAGGAAGCAGAATGGAAGAAACCTCTTCTGGGCTGGACTGAGAAATGACTAGGAAATTAGAAATCAGATTTAGAATGATTTCCATCTTACTCTCTGTATGTGATTATCTGAGCAGTGAACTCTTCAACAATTGTCAGGATCTTATGCATCACAAGAAGTGCTATCTCTGCTCAAGTGTCCTGTCTGCTGCTGAGGTAGAGGACATTATGTGAGTTCCTTGTTTGAACAAAAACAATAGCAGCTCCTGCAGACAGTTAATACAATTCTCCCCTTCCAGACATTGATCTTTTAGTGAGGGCTGTAAAGCTGAAATTGTAATCATTTGTCTTTGTAGTTTTGGAGGCCATTTTATTGTGGAAGTTTTGTGTGTAATGTGCATTCCTGTATCTTCTGAGCAGTTTGTGTTACCAGGGGGCCAGGCAATGTGGCTAGCAGCTACAGTGTGACTCCCAGGGTCCTCTCCCCAAGGAAATAATAGGCAGGGGAGGGTTTATTTTGTATGTTTGTGATGACATATTACTGGCTTGTCTTGAGCAGGGCAAGGCTAAAGAAATTCATTGTCCCTTCAGGGCCTGTGATGCTTTGAATGTCCTAGTGTTGTTTTTCCTTCCATTTTTGAACCAAGATTGTTTTTGCTACAAGAATGAGGTTTTCCCTTTTAGTATGAACTTTATGTTAGAGAACTGAAGGCTATACTTGTTCCTTCTGACATCACTTCCCTGCGATCACTAATCACATCTGGTGTTCTTGGTACTTCAGGAGTTATCAGCATCTCTGTGATTCCAGCAAATTAATGCCACACTTAGGATGGGCACAAACCTACAACCAGAATCAGCAGATCATGGCTTTCCATTTGGAAATCTCACAGTCCACAGATAGATGTTCTTTTATTCAGCCAGCAACTGCCAAACACAATTCAGGGCTTCCAGAGATGTCTGGCCAACCATCAGACAGATTTCTTATCTCAGTGTGGAGCTCACAGAATTATCAAGGTTGGAAAAGACCTAGAAGATCATTCAGTCCAACCGTTACTTATGTTACTCTCATGTTCTAATTTTCAACAGGGTTACGGACATCTTTCTGACACATACATTGTCATTTATTTAGATTGGTTGTTAGTGGCATTACTAACCTTCCAAGAACATTATGGCAGACATCTCCTTTCAAACTAGGAATGTTGTGACACAAAGTTCCCTCTCTCACACACTGTGGAGGGAAGCCTAGGAGGTGAGGAGCAGAACTGCACTATGGAAGGTGTCACAGTTCACCTCCTGAAGCTGCTACAGGCTTCCTCCATGACAGCAAGCAAGCTGTTCTACTGCAAGGCTACACATTAGAATCCCTTTTTTTTCAATACTAGGGCTCACCACCTTCAGCAATGTGTCTATATGGATCTTTTTCTTGGGTGTGCACAAATTGGGGTCTTCCCACACAGTCTACACAAACTCATGGCTGTGGGTTATTTCTCACTGAATCTCGAAAGTAAAGCACTGTACGAGAAACAATCCTAACGTTTAAAGGAGTTTTGTAAAGTAGCAGAATTTTATTTCCAAAAATATTTTGATATGTCAAGAGCCTTACAGAGACAACCATACAAGGAAAATGAGGCCAGCTCCTTTTTTGTGGTAAGAGAAATCTGTGGAGTTCCAAATGTCATGTGGAGGTAGAAAAAGAAGTAAAACCAAATACTTTATTATTGATCTACTTAACATCTTTATTAAAGTTCTTGACAAGGGGATTGACTCTGATCTTCATATTCACACGGCACAAGTGCCATCAGGCACCAACTCAAGAACAACTCATTGCTTTCTTTATTATACAGACAGCAGAAGGCAGCAGCTGCATCCCAGGCAACACCAAGCCTGTTATGTCACAGCCACATCACCAGGGGCAACCACCAGCTCCAGGAACCACCCTGCAGCTATCACAGCCATGTCATAAGAGCACAACACTGGTGGAGGCCGTGTTCCAGAGTGAGCTTGGTGTCACAGCAGCCTGGAATGCTGACCAGAACAGCAGTGCCAGCCAGAGATGCCACTGAGCAGCCGAGTGACCAAGGACTGTGGCAGGCAGAAGCAGCCCATGGGGATGGATGTCGGCTGCTCCTCCTCTGCCACACAGCCACACATGGGGACAGGGACACAGAGGAACAGGGACAAAGCAGGATGGCGAGATGCTCTGGTCCTCACCCTCATTCGTCTCCCCACAAGAGGATCGTGATCTACACGACAGATAAGTATTTTCCATAGTAGAACCCACAATGGTCCTAGAGGACCATGGAAGCTCCTCAGAGACCCCTTGATGCAAATCCAAGGTGGCCAAACAGGGCGAACTGTTTTGCTGAGCCCTGACCCCATTGCAGGTGCTGGCACCAGACCTATTGATTACAGTTGCCCTTTCAACGCACTGGCAGACCAGCAACCCGGTGAGCAGGGCAATGCTGGGGAGGGCAGCACAGGGAACCAGGGCATGTCTCTGCTCCTTTCTTCCTTCCCATCTGCCTTTCAGATGGGCATCCAGAGACGGAGCCTGAGCAGGACAGTCGCCTATCCTCACCACTATCTACTGGTCTGCACGCTGACACACAGAACAGATAAGTCAGCCACAACCAGTATCTTTTCCAGTTCCTAAGGGACCATGGAAGCCCCCAAAGGTTCTCCTGCCTTCACCCCAATGTTTTACACCACTTTGTTGAGCCTTGGCCCCACTGCAGGTGCTGGCACTAGAGTTATTGATTGCAGTGGCCCTTTCAACACATGGACATGGAAATGACTGGCAGACCAGCAACCCGGTGAGCAGGGCAATGCTGGGGAAGGCAGCACAGGGTACCAGGGCATGTCTCTGCTCCTTTCTTCCTTCCCATCTGCCTTCCAGATGGGTATCCAAAGATGGAACCTGAGCAGGACACAGGCCTATCCTCAGCTATCCACTGGTCTGCACGCTGACATAGAGAACAGATAAGTCAGCCACGAATAGTATCTCTTCCAGTTCCTAAGGGACCTTGGAAGCTCCCCAAGATCCACCTGCCCTCACCCCAACGTTTTATACTATTTTGCTGAGCCTTGGCCCCACTGCAGGTGCTGGCACCAGACCTATTGATTGCAGTGTCCCTTTAAATGCTGGGACATGGAAATGACTGGCAGACCAGCAACCCGGTGAGCAGGGCAATGCTGTTGAGGGCAGCACAGGGAACCCGGGCATGTCTCTGCTCCTTTCTTCCTTCCCATCTGCCTTCCAGATGGGTATCCAAAGATGGAACCTGAGCAGGACACAGGCCTATCCTCATCTCCCAACTGGTCTGCACGCTGACATAGAGAACAGATAAGTCAGCCACAAACAGTATCTCTTCCAGTTCCTAAGTGTCCTTGTAAGCTCCCCAAGATCTCCCTGCCCTCACCCCAATGTTTTATACCACTTTGCTGAGCCTTGGCCCCACATCAGGTGATGGCACTAGAGTTACTGATTGAAGTGGCTCTTTCAATGCACGGACATGGAAATGACTGGCAGACCAGCAACCCGGTGAGCAGGGCAATGCTGTGGAGGGCAGCAAAGGGAACCTGGGCATATCTCTGCTCCTTTCTTCCTTCCCATGTGCCTTCCAGATGGGCATCCAAAGATGGAACCTGAGCAGGACACTCACCTATCCTCATCTCTCACCTGGTCTGCATGCTGACATACTGAACAGATAAGTCAGCCACAGACAGTACGCCTTCTACTTCCTGTGGGACCTTGGAAGCTCCCAAGGATCCCCCTGCTCTCACCCCAGTGTTTTATACCATTTTGTTGAGCCTTGGCCCTACTGCAGGTTCTGGCACTAGAGTTATTGATTGCAGTGGCCCTTTCAACGCATGGATGTGGAAATGACTGTCAGATGAGCAACTGAGTAAGCAGGGGCCTGCAGGAGAGGTCAGCACAGGCAGCTTCTTATCCGTCCATGTCTGCACCTGGACGAGGCACCAGCCGAAGCATGAGGAAGGCACACGCCCCGCTCTGCTCCGCTCTGTGGTCCTACAGGGTCTGATGATCTGCGCTGCATGGACAGTGTCAGCTCCACAGCATCTCCCAGCTACACACCCCACCACAGACCTACCTACATGGACGTTCTTAAAATACAGCTGTTTATGTCTGCCCGCCTTAGAATGAAGTCAGGACCTTGAATATCACATACATCAGCATCTTGCAGGACCATATGGACTGTCTACAATTGAGCTTTGAAGATAAGGAATGAATAAGAATCTAAAAAAGATGAGTGGACCCAACTTTGAAATACCTGAGACGCTCCATCCAGAAGAGGAGGCAAGGACCGTAACTGAGCATGCTCCTGAAACCAGGGATAAAAGTTTGCAAGCGATGAAGAATGTCAGCTTTCTTTCTTTCTTCAAACCCCAGACAACCAGTGATAAGCTATCACAGAATTAAAATATATATATATCTTCAAAATAAACTTTCTGATTCATTAAACCCACAGTGCTTCTTCCATCTCATGCAATCTATACCACAAACTTTTTTGGGGAGGGTTTCCTTGTTGCGATCATCTCTGAGTATTAATACATCTATATGTGACAGGATCACAGAACGGTTTGGTTTGGAAGGGACATCACCTAGTTCCAACCTCTCTGCTGTAGGAAGGGACACCTCCCACTAGATCAGGTTGCTTGCAGCCCCATCCAACGTGGCCTGGAACACTTCCATAGACGGGGCATCCATAACCTTGCTGGGCAACCTGTGCCAGTGTCTCACATCCCACACAGTAAAGAATTTATTCCTAATGTCCTACAGCTGCTACAGCCTACAGCTGCTCTCTATAAGACTTGTGCTCCAGACCACTCACAGCTCTGTCCTCTGAACACACTCTAGGGCCTCAGTGTCTTTCCTGTAGTGAGGGGCCCAAAAATGAGCACAGTGCTGAGTATCCAGAGGAGAGTTACACTGCTGACCTGTAGGACAGTATCAGGATGCAATAACACATAAATTTCACAGCATGAAAGCCACATCTGTCTATGGGAAGAGCACAGAATATTGCTGTCTCAGTTAATCTTTCTTGTTTGCTAGAGCTGACAGGTAATCTGCCTTTTTGGATGGAGCTCAGAATCTGTGTTGCCATGCTGAGATATGCTGCTGGATCTCATTGTTTCTTTGAGAAGGAAGAAAAGTGTGGGGTATCATGAAAGAACAGGATGCATGCTGGCATATAGATAGTATTGGAGGGAAAGGGAAGTGGAATAATGATCCATAGTGGGTATTTCTAAGTATGCCATAAAGTAGTACTTGTCACTAAGCTCCCAGCTGTGACTGTCCTATGTAATCTGTTACATCAGTGTATTCAGCGTATTGAAAGTACATGTTTCAAATAAAAGTATTACGCATGTCTTTGGATTAACAGAAGAAAATATATCTGAGGAGTACCTTCTCTAAATATTTCAAGGCAGTAGATAAGAATGCATGATCTCAGCACCCGCTTGTTTTAATAAGCTGAGCTCGACTGACAGTGCAGCAATGCTCCAGAGGCCCTGCTAGTACTCAGGCAAAAGTTTGGGGCTATATGTATAATAAATAAAATGTTGCCCTGAGGAGTTTACAGTACAAATGAAGACATGAAACTTCGGTATCAATCATAAAGTAGGAGGATACAAAGGAGCAGGGTATCGCAGTGAAGCAAAATGGAGAGAGGAGGAAAATGTGTACTGTGTTGGCTGAGCATCTAGTTTGGTGGTTTTCATTCCCTTATATTTAATTCTCTCTATCATTGTGGCACAAATTATCAAGGGATCAAGACCTGAGCCTTACTGCCTGTTACAACAGTTTCTTATAGGAACAGCAGCATTGCTGGCAACTGGAAGACAGTTTACAGGGAAACTGTCTCAGAAATGAATCTTTGCTCACAAAGGGAACTTTCTTCTTCAGATTCTCAGTAAACCTACACTTAAATCATATTGGTTATAAAACTAAAGCAAGAAAACACTTCATTTTATTTTGCCTCCACTTCATTGCCTGATGATTGAATAGGCTAAAACAGATCTAAATGGATGAGTAAATGAAAGCAGACCACAGGAAAAGCAAGTCAGTTGTAGAGGGAAAAGAAGCCCATATCGCTGTGTGAGTCTCTTCAGAAATGCACAAATATATGATAATCAGGACATTATTTGCCAGGATCTTATTTTCCCTTTATGGAAACACAAAGCCCACCTAACACTTAATCCCAGCAAACAGATGACTTCTGTCCATCTAGTCTATCATGTCATATGTGACAGGACATATCATTCTGTTATTATAGACTCATAGATTGGCTTGGGTTGGAAGGGATGTTAAAGCCCATTCAATTCAAATCTGTGTGCTATTTGTAAGATTGCCATCCTCTACATCAGACTGTCCAGGGTCTCATCCTGCCTGTCCTCCAGGGATGGGGTTATTTAAAGGTGAACATCAGATCTGTGTGGCAGCGTTCAGAATGGGCTTCCTACAAAATTATCCTATCGCATCTTATTCATGTTGAAGGTAACTGGCACTGGCTGCTTGGTTTGTTGGCCTTCTTGGAAGATTTTCTAGTACTGGGAGTTGAGCTGTGAGGATATATATATATATGTATATTTTTTGGATTTTGAATAATAGTTTTGTGTCATAGCTTGTGTTGCCTTTACACACTACAGGCTACACTTCTGCTAACACAGGCACTGAAGTACAGCAAGCTCTCCATATGCCGTCATTAAAAGGTCTGGTGCAATTCCTTAGCTTTGGCTTGTTCCACAGCTTCTTCAAGGCCACAAGAATTAGATTATTTGGATAAGTGAATTATTACAGGGTTGGACTGTCAATGTATTACTCCCCTTTGTGAGTTGTGGCAAGTCTAATCTGTCCAGTATCAGTATGACTGCTGTATGAATGTGGGAATTCATTAGTGAGAAGAAGAGGTTCTCAGAATGGCCTCTTTCCAACATCATGAACCGTCGCTCATAGAATCATTAGTAGTTAGCAAAACTCAGGGCATTTTGATGACCTCTTCACTCTGCAGCTAACAACTGTCTAAGTCACAGAGCAGTCTCACCGAGCAAGTTGGAGAAATAAACTGCATCTATGAACCCTTAATAGAAATTTTGAAGGAATGTATTGATCTCATGTCATGTCATTTTCTTCTGAAATGACAACATATGGGATGATTTTCTTTAGTAAATGGTGAGAAAGAGGCAATTGTTGAGGGCAGTTGATCCTACCCATCTTCTTCCACTGGCAGGGTAGGAAATTAGCTAGAAGTACAGACCTGTTAAATACAGATGAGAGATGTTTTCCAAACTAACTCTGTCTTTGCATGCTAGTAGTGTTATGTGATGATATCAGGCAGAGCTGACTGCACCTCCTGTGTTCATCAGGGAAGCATCTTCCTCGCACAGTGTCTCCTACACCAGGTAATGCAGAGCTCATGCATTCAGTCAGCCACTAATAATGGCAGGAAGGGGCTCCTACACTACTTGATTTGCTTTCTTTCTTTTGTCTTCTTCATTTTCCTTCACCCGAAGATAGATCTGCCTCAGTCGGAAGGACGTAAAGTTCTCTGATTGAAGTGGGTTGGGGTTCATCACTTGCTCACTGTCCTGTCCTGTCCCTAGTTTTGAAGTATGGCTGTCTGTCACCCCCATTACCCAGCCCTGTGCAGGGAAGCCCATGTGACAGATCCCTTGGCACAGCCAGTGTGTTGCCTTGGTGGTAGTGTGGGATGAAAAAAGCACAATGCTCGTCTTTTCTGCGTGGGGCTTGTTTATCTGCACAGCATCCAGGCCACTAGGGGAGAGATCTCCTGTTGGTGATCGCTGGCAACCAAAAACGAATCACATCAAGGCAAAATTAGAGAAATTCCCATAGACAAAGAGCTGCTCTAAAACAAAGCTCCATTTTTGTAGTGCATTGTCCTGGCTCTGTGTGAGTCTTGTGAAGAGACAAAGGCGAGCAGGAAGGAAATCTCAGCTGCTTAGTAAATGCCCTAATTTGATTTATTTGCTGCTCCCTTCCCCCACCCAAACTGTTGTGCTAACCTGTTAGTCCCAACTCAGACAAGTAAAACCAGCTAATCTGATTAGTCCTGACACACAGGAGTGAGGCTGCTGGGAAAAGCTGGACCCTTACAGCTGGTTCAGGCTTCAGCTTTGATCATAACGTTATGGGTTTGCTGCATGTATAGCACAGCGTGACAGGAGCCTGGCAGCATGTACACAAGTGAGCAGTGTGACCGTCACCAGGGATTTCTACCGTGGATCTGAGGCTGCTGGAATACAAACCATGTTTCGTGTCACCTTCAATGTAGTGACAGAGAAAGTTACCTTCACCTTGGCAGCCTGCCCCTCCGTCACATGGAAGGTAAGCTCAGATACGCATCGCACAGCCATGCTGGCAGCACAGGGAATGACAATTTAAGTTGTGAACCATGTTGACAAAATTTTAAGGGGAGTGATAACATTTTAAAGGAGCTGCGCTGCAAAATGGCGTATACACGACTGGTTGGAACTAGTCAGACTAAATGGATCTGAGCCTAGAGAACAGATTACTAGTTGCCTTTTAAAGCTTCTGTCATCTGACTTCCAAAATATTCAAACACATAGACACTTTCCTCATTTCAGTCTGGAAATGCTACTGTATTTACAGCGACAGCAAATGCAGAGAGGTGTGTAAACACACAAAGTTAGTCATTTCTGTAAGGAGAGAACTATGTTTGCAGAAAACTTTCAAGCTTCCTAGATAACGAGGATTAAAAGGATATGTGAGCTGTACCAAGCTATGATAAATTCAGCAAATTTGCATCCTTATAATAAAGGATTTGAAGCAAAAAAGCCCAACAGCTCTACAGACACAAATTACCTGACATGTGGTTGTGATAAAATGTGGCAGAAGCCAGAGCTGCTTTGCATATCAGCTGCTATTCCCATTCGGAGACTCAGGTCAGATCTTCATTTCTTTGAGACGTGTATTCCTATCTCATCTTATGGATCCCAGCACTGTCAGGATGAGCTGGGACAGACTGCATTGCCTTTCCTTTCTCTGTCAGTGAGTGTGTGCTTTCATGGTAGTGCAGCTGGAGAATGAACCCACCTGCTATCTTGTGAAGTGCTACTTTAAAAACTTCATTTGAAACTCAATTATTTACAGAGCAGTGGCTGTAGGAAGGTTACCTTTATCTGTTTTTAGGCATTTAAGTTGTGAGCCAATTAGGAGAAACCAGATACTGTGACGGAGCAGGGTAACTGCTCTTGCTTCAGCTCTGCATGATTCACTACACTGCGTAGGTAGTTGTCATATACCCCTGCTGTATCTCCTTCTCAGACTTTGACCTGTCTTTTCTTTTGGCCTATGAGGCAGACACAGCTCAGAATCTGTTACTGGAAGTTCTTTAAGGTGCCTGGCACAGTGTAGCCACAGACCAGATCTGTACTATTTGTAGCATAATACCCTACATAAAAATGGTGGCAAAGAGACTTTGGAATAAAATTCACATGAAAGGAATGTTACAGAATTTTTCTTCAGTATATACATATATGGGCATATAGAGGAGGGTACTGCAATGGGAAATGGGCTGAGATCATGGCATGCTGTGCTGCTCCTTCCTACTTGTGGCTTCTGGGCTTTTGGTACTCTGCAGATGTGGATAGTGCTGTATTCTGTTGCTCATTTTTCTCATCATTCTGTTGATGAGGGCCACTAGATGTAAGTGCATCATAGTAAATCCCTCTGGAACAAATGAGCAAGTACTGAAAACTGCACATGGCGGCACTTCTCCAGTTCTCCAGTTCTGTTGTTTATGCAGTTTATATTATTTGACAGTGTGTGCAATGTGCAACCAAGAGCAAATGCTCAAAATTAAAAGTTAAAAGAAGTTGTGGTGCAGTAGATCTTCCTGAAATGTAGTATGTTTACTGATGAACTAAGTAAGAATATATGAAAAAGTGAGCACAGAAAAGCAAATGAGATGCAAAGCCAGCAGTAAAAAAATAACCTTCTAATTTAATCTAAGAAAGGCTTTGTGGAGGGAGGCAACATTTTTACTGATCAGTTCCTACAGCTGGAAAAATCCAACATGGTTTCAGGCACGCAAGCCTTCTAACTTTCATAGTAAGAAGCTGATGAAAAATATGTTTTCCCCACAACCCTGCCTTGCTCATGTCCCAATATCAGCCAGAACAGCTCTGGTACTGTGAGTTAACCTAAATCCTTCAAAGCTGGAAGAGGTCACATCGCTGCTGGAGTAGGGAGGGTGGAGAGACATCTACCTTCAGACTGCTAAGCCCTTTTCTCTCAAAAGTAGTGGCCCAGCCTGGAGATAGTGTGAAATGTTCTGCCTTTGCGTGCACCATAGCATGAAAAGCAGGCAAGGCCAGTGGGATGTGGGCTTGTGCTGCAGACCTCCTGAGGCCAGGAGGAGTGGTGCAAGCTTTGTCCCAGATCATTATCCTGCTATGCAGCTTTTATTTCTGTCAGAAATTAATTTCTAATTAGAAATACTGGTGAAAAGTATTCAGGCCAAAGCCTGCTCTGATTGTAGGTATAATATTCATTTATATGATATTTCATAAACCGTGGAAGAAAGGCAGGACTCCTGTTGCAGACATTTCACGGTCTGCAGGGCACGAAGCTCATTGCTTTTGTCAAAATATTGTTTCGTAAAAACTGGTTTAATTAGAAGTGGGGGGAGGGCATGGGTACAGGAAGGATGAGGGAGGTGACAGCTGAAAGGCTGCTGACAAGTGCGAAGGGCTCAGGGTTGAACGCGCCTTTTCAAGTAGGCACCGGGCCTGGAACACCAAAGAGAGAAGCATCTTGATTATAAACCACAAGGATCTTTGTTCTGAAGCCTGGAGGAGGGGATGGGGCTGCTCTTTCTCACAGCTCTGCTTGTTTGCCTTCTCCTCAGAGAACTGGCTGCTGACGCTTCTCAAGCTGTCAGCGGGTGTGGAGCTGGTAGGAGCAGGAGCTGAGTGCTGTGTGATGATGTGCCTGCACTGCACAGATCAGGCTGGGGCTGCTGTCAGCTCAGCCAGAGCTTCTCTCCAAAGGGCTTTTCAGATATTGCTCATGTAAATCACTGTTGTGTTTTCCATCATTTTCCACTAAGGGTGGGGGATTCTAGAGTTGCACCTCTTTGTGTTGCACATCTTGATTTAAAAAGGGATAACATACAGCTATTGGTACACCAACAAATGCCTACCACATATTTCCTAACTAGAGGACAGAAATACCCTACAACTCCCTGAAAAGAGGATGTGGTGAGGTGGGGATGGGCCTCTTCTGCTGGGTAACAGCAATAGAATGGGAAGGAGTGTTCTCAAGTTGCACCAGGGGAAGGTCAAGTTGGATATTAGGAAAAATTTATTCTCCAAAAGAGTGGTAACGCACTGGCACAGGCTGCCCAGGGAGGTGGTGGAGTCACTGTCCCTGAAGATGTTTAAGAAATGTATAGATGTAGTACTGAAGGTCGTGGTTTAGTGAGTGATACTGGTGGCATGTGAATGGTTGGACTAGATCAGGGTTGTTCAACCCTGCAGGCTGTATGCTGTCCAGTACAGCTCTCAACATGCCCCCCCCCTCTCCTCCTGTTGTTGGGACATTGTGGTGGTGGCTCTACCCCACTGAGCACACCTATCGCTCACACAGCAACCACAAAGCAGACTTTCATATACCCTCTCTTACCAGACAGAAGTACTCCTTGCTTCACAGTCGCTCCTTATTCATATCGTCGCTTTTTGGCAGTACAGAAATTCATGAGAAATTATTGTCAAAAATCTCTGACAAACACCTTGAGAACTCACCAAGAATTACAATCACTGCCATCAAACCAACTCATGCTTCAGTTTCACAAAAACAATTTCAAGTATCAAGTAGTTTTATGGTTTTGTTGCTCTCTTTTTAAATGTTTTAATAAAAATATTAAAAGTTAAAATGTCTTGTTACTAAATATACATTTTACAAGGGCTCTGAAAGTAATGCCTCCACTTTTATGATGATAGCTCGCAATGTCAGAGGTGGATGTTGGTGATATGGCAGAAGAGATGGAACCTTCCCACCAATACCCCATTGCATTTTGTTGCCATGAGACAGATGGCAGCAGAGGGGAGATCTGACAGAATGGCATCTGAGATGGAAGTGCATGTGAAGAAAAGGTGTGTCACAGAATTTCTGCATGCAGGAAAAATGTCACCCAATGACGTTCATCAGTGCTTGCTGAACGTTTATGGAGACCAAACAGTGGATGTGAGCACAGTCAGGCAGTGGGTGGTGCATTTCAGCAGTGGTGATGGCAGGGCACTTGCACTGGTGCAGATTTTGCTGAGCGTGTCACGCAGGCTCTTGCTCATTGCTGGTGAAAATGCAGAGCTAATGGTGGTAACTGTGTTGAAAAGCATTGTTTTGTGGCTGAAAATTTGCTCTACCAAACAGAGTTACTGTGCTCTTTATGTCTGTTGTAGCATCCATGGAAATAAAGAGAAGCCACTGCTTTCAGACTGACCCAAGAGTGACCCAACATGGCCCAAGACAATTCCTCTTCACTCAGTGTAGCTCAGGAAAGCTAAAGAGTTGGACAATCATGAACTGGACAATCTCAGAGGTCTGTCCCAACCTTAATGATTCTATGATTCTGCTTAGATGAGTGCAGTTCAAATTCACAAGATACAAACAAGTATAGACGCAGAGTGTACTCATTCAATTGGCTGCACGTGAATCCCATTGACTTTCTCTTCCTGCTTACAGTCCTGTTTTGCTGGGTAACATTTGAACTCTAGGAGCTGGTGGGAACACAAAACTGCAGCTCTGTGGTTTTCTATTTGAGCTCAGGAAGTTCACCTGATGGGAACTGGCCTGTCTCAGGGGTTTTTTGCCAGCTTGATGCTGCTCTCTGCCTGACACGGATACATGAATGGGCTTGGGGCTCTTTGCAGGCTGTTGGAAGCCAGCACAAGCACAGTGCCAACTTTCAGATGCTGCACAATGGTTCACTGTCCCTGCCAGCTGCAGATGCTGGGGCAGAGTCCTGTCATACAAATGGTTGTGAAGGAATGGTGATGATTCCTTCCTGGGAATATGAGAGTGATGCTTCAGTCCTACAAAACGAGCAGTTTCTGTGATAAGAAAACCAGAAAAATTCCTACTGGTGGCTGTGGAGCAGGAGGGGGCTGTGGAAGTGGGTTTCAATGCACAGCTTCTCTGCCTGGGAGCAGCTTCTTGCCAAACCTTTACATGAATGTGATTCAGAATGCATCCAGAAATGCATAGAATCAGACAGGTCTGTGATGTTCATTCAGTCCCGCTGTTCAGCAGTAGAGAAGCAAGGGCAGAGGGAGGGCAGCACGACTGGTACATGCAGCAATAGATTACTCTAGGGCTTAATCTAGGAAGTCTAAATTAGTCCAAGGAGCTGCTTTGCTGCCCAGATCCTAGTGAAGTCAGGAGGTGATGGAGCTGAGAATGCTCAGCACCTGTGAGGAAGCATGTCACTTTATTCCTTAAATTGGGTGTTGTTTACAGCTTACCAGAGTAGAGCATTATTCCTTGAACTTCATTTCTGTTAAATACAGAGTTGCTAAACTCTTCCAAGTGTAAGTTCTTTGATAAGCATCCAGAAACAGCAATTGCTCTCCTGAAAGCTTTTTCTACCTGTTTTTAAGGACCTCTTCAATATGTTTAGCAGCTGTTTTTACACCAGCCGCAGTGAACCTTGCTCACTAGCACACAAGGTGTCTCTTTGCTCTTGGGTGCACGGCATCCCATTTTATGTATTTGTCAGTTGTTTTTGCCTCTTTGGGATGCAGCCAAAAAGAAGATACACAAACTCCTTTCTCTTTTCACAGTATTATCTGACTGGTGGTAGTTTATGACCCCAAATTCTTCTCTCAGCAGCCAGACATTGCCACACTTGGGATTAGGATGTCTTATTTGGGAGCTTCTGCCATAGAAGCACGTACTTCCTGAGGTGATGACTTATTACTCCTAGCAATAACACTAGAGCTTCAGTACCTCAAGCTGTGATGGTAGACCAAGGCTCTCTGCCTTTTATTACATACCTTTGAGCTTCACAGCTTCTGAGAGTTATTGCTACCATGGATCTGCTCATCCATAAAGGGCTGAAATCCCTCCCTTCATCTGTCCCTGCTTACTTGCTTATGCTACAGTGCAACTGGCTTTTCTGGCTTCTTGCCCCACAGCAAAAACAGCATTTTTCTCAGCTTCATATCAAACCCCTCAATGAATATGACTCAAAAGGGGCCAGGTAATAAAGGCAGAAAAGCAAACAGGTTTATATGATCATTCAGTCTCCAACCCAACTTCACCAGCAGGTGGTAGCACACATCTCCATCCTCTGTGGTCCCTGGCTGGGGCTGTCTGACTGCAACCGCCTCACTGGAGTCACTTGTTTCCAGAAATAAGCTGTAAACAAAATTGTTGTGCAATTTGGAACAAGGGAGAAGAAGGACAGAACCAAATGTTTCGGATGTCCTGGGAAATATTGCAGCAATCGGGACAGAAGAATGAAGCAGAACAAAATCCCTGCAGTGACTTGCACTGAATGGCATGAAAAGCATTTTGGTGTCAGTATTATTGTTCTTGCGGTGACAAAAAGGGGCCATTATTTGCAATGTCGCAAATGACCAACATTCAGAACAGCATGACAGAATCAAAACTGCTGTGGGTCAGCTCTGGCTGTGTGTGCTGACCCTTTGTCTTTTCAATGAAGACACGGAAAGTTCAGAATGGGTACTTTGCCTAGAGACTGTCTCTGGTCATTTATTTGTTTTTCTTCTGAGCCCTACCAGTTCTAGTTCTTTTCTGTTTGATGTGGTCTGTTGATTGAGACTTTCTTTTACTCTGTTCTAATTTTATGGCTTGTGACAACACTTCTCAGCTTCTTTTTCTTTACAGCAGCTGAGCTGAGAGGAAAAGAGGGAGGCAGGACAAATGCTAAACTGTGCTGTGATTCCCAGAAGGAAGTGTCTCTTCATTTGTAGCACAGCACTGGATACAGCTGGGCAAACAACTTGTGGCAAGTTGCTGCGTACATTTTGCCATTACTGTTTTCTGGAGATTTGGAAGTTCTTTGTCTATTTCATGCAAACATTGGTCAGTTCTGCAGGCAGTTCCTGCAAAGCATTCCTGTTATGCTCATTTGTCCATCATTAAGGGGTGGGTGATCAGAATCCTGAGGAGCTGGTTCTGTTCTCCGATTGGACGCTTGGAATGATCTCTATGCTTATTTGCTGGACATGAAAAATGGTCTCTGAAATGCCTTTTGAAACAAGGCAATGGCTTTTTATGGGCATGAATATGTGTTCTTTCTCCAGTTCTTATCCTGATCAGAGCCAGAACATCTTTCTCATTCAGAGTTTTGAGAGGAGAAAGGAACAAATTCAATTACTGTATTGTGCTGCATCTTGTGCAGGGCAGTTTGCCCTGGAAAGCAGTGCAGAATGCTGATGGACTAGCTGTACCTCACTCAGTGGTTATGCTGTGTATCTGAGGACTTCAAGGTTCTGCTTCGGATTTAAGTCTTGCAATTATTAGAAATGTCTTTTTGCACCTTTGGTAGTCCTAATGCTGGTGTGAATCATTTTAGCTCCATTGAAATCAGAAAGCTGTGTTGTGTTCATATATATCGTGTTGAATGTGCCCTGCCCTGCTGAAGCTGTTTCAGTCATTCAGCACTGCAGTGTGCTAGCTGTAGGCAGAGGAGATGATCAGATTGTTCCAGGGATAATCCAAGGTTCTGTTTGGGAGATTTTCATCGCTGTTCTTCAGTAAGAAAACATGCTGGGAAAGATCTTGGTATCGGTGGGCTTAACCACATATCTGACAGAGCTGGAAATGGAAGAAGACAAGTGCCTGTGATTGTAACACCACGGGCTGGCAGTGTGGTGAGTGGGAGTCTAGTGCTTCATCAGAAGCGTCACAGCCAACAGAAGCCAAGTTCCAGTTTACCAAACTCACTGGTGGTTCAAATCTGTTCAAAAGCATTGGTGGATCACCTTTGTACTTGCAGGCTCTAGGCCTGAGCAGGTATAATGTCTGCATGTTTTGATTTTAGATCTGTGCAGTTGTTAGTTGACGTCATCTCTACCTTCAGTCATCCTTTATTGTCTCACTGAGACTTTAGAGGATAGAGACTATAGCTTTGCAAGATGAACCCGGGTAAGAAATAATAGGGAAAGAGTCAATGCATAGAAACTGAATGCAGCCACCAAAGAGAATGGCTAGAAACCCGGGGAATTCAAGGACCCTGTTAAAGAAGTGTTGATCTGAGCATTATGAAGACCATAAAAGATGATGGCACACAACAAAGCAAAGAAGTGAGCGTATGAGGGAGGTCTGAGGGAGGTGTCTTGTGGAACTGAAGCATCAGGCTCTGATTGCAAGGAACAAACCCGCTTTATGTGAGATCTTGACTCTGGTAATAATAAATCATGGAATGGTAGAGCAGCTATGTGTTTTACCCACGAGATTCAGTTTCTGTTCCTGAGCAGATGTGTAGTGCTTGGTAATCATGGTAGTGCAGGGGTATTGCAACTCTCGTAGCCACTTAATGCCTCATTTAACAGTATCCAAAGCTCTTCCCACAATTACTGCTAAAGAGGCAGTCACAAACATAGCACTGAGTGTAGAAACCTCCTACAGTGATAGTTCATTTCTCTTTGTAGAATACCCCTTATCTTTGTGCAGCTAAAAGCATCCTAGGTGCTTTACCAATCATGAAAAATGTGGTCCCCGTCCTAAAGTGCTTTCTACTTCAGTTCAGACATGATGTGGCATGTGAGAAATGAGAGTGAGATGGTCCGGGGATGGGTGAGACACAGAGTTCCTGCAATATGAGCAGCCTGCTGTCATGTTTATACAACACAACTATAAAGCTGTGTCCAGGCCTCTGCTCTTTCTGAAATTAGCCTAATTCTTGGCAGAAGTGAGAGCTGTACGGCATTCACTTGGCATTGAAAGAACTCTGACTGATGACAGTTTCATTTTTAACTTTTGATGAGACCTCTTGTGAATCACATCACGACCTGCAGAATTAAAGGAATATGTCTCTGTTTACCTTAATATGCCATTCAGTAAATCATAATTTAGCTGCAGCTGTAGAAGAACTTGAGCATCCCCTGCAGCAGGGATAGGGACCTCCAAATACCGGGAGAAGCCAATTAAGAAAATGGATTACAGATATCATTTAGCTCGCAACATGTTCACAAAATGTGGTGGAAACATTTATTTGTCTGCATCCTATTAAAGTTTCTTACAATGCCAGCAAATTTTAGTCAGACTTGTAAATCTCACTGGGTCTTTGCAAAATCGTTCTCAGCAGCAGGGAATGTTTAGCTGTGTCTTTGAAGCTCATCATGCTCTTCAGACAAAAATGTCCCAAGGCAATACCTCCTCCCTGAGAGAAAGACAAGTAAGTTAAAAAGTCTTCATTTACAACCAGAGGGAAATGATCCTTTGCCTCATCTTCTTGCTGCTATCAATACTACTCACCTGTTTCACAAGGAAACTGGCCAGTTAATCCATGACTGACAGATCAGGCTGCCCTGGTCCCACTGCTGCTACTGATCCCAGTAAGGTACCGTGTGGAGTCCCCCAGATCTTATTAACTGAACCCAGAAATGGAAAAGCGTCCCTCCTGCTGTCTCCTGTGATGACAGATGAGGTAGTAGAGAAGCTGACTCCAGCAGGCACACTGCTCTGCTGTTCAGGGAAAGCACGAACAGAGAGGCTTGCAAACCTCTGGAGGGAACATGCTGTTTATTTCCTTTGGTGCTTTCAAGCATTCCTCTCTCAAACCTCTATGACAAAGCAGTCTTACCTGGCTCTGAGTCAGATAAGATCAAATCAACTCCTAAAATCAGAGGGAGGGTTTCTAAGGACCACGTTGCTCAGACAGAATGGGGGATGCATGGCTACACTGATTGTCCCACCCTCAACTTGCTCCACCCCACGCCTGGGATATGCACAGCATGGCCTGACTAAAGGAAAATACAGTATTTAGATGAAGAAACTGAAATGAGCAAAAGTTTTCCACTTAAAGTTTATCAGTCACTATGTAAATTGGATCAAACACTGAGGTATGTAGATAGCTCAGGGTACAGAGCATGTAGTCTGGTAGACTTCTTGTTATCTGTCCTCTGTCTCATCACCCTTCCAGCAATAATATAACCAAGCTCTGGATAAATGCTGTAACTCTAGGTAAGCTGAAAGATAAGCTGAGAGGCTTTCATCATTTAAACCTCTTTAAGTTCCTAATGCATTGCCAGGAGATTTATATAGACTAAAAGTTACTAAAACAATCACTTGTAAAAATATTTTCTTTCATTTGTGTGTCAAAATTTGACTTCTGTCTTGAAGGAGAAATGTTGGCATCACCATTTAACACTGTGGCCTCTACTTCATTCATCTGGGGACAGCACTGTCATCTCCTGCAAACACAGGACCCTAAAGCTGTGGTCTGGGAGGTCAGGAACTTGCCTGTGTGCAGCCTGTAGACTATAAGGGGTTTAATAATTTTGTAGAAACATGGAGTGGTTTGGGTTGGAAGGAACCCTAAAGCCCATCCAGTTCCAACCTGCCATGGGCAGGGGCACCTCCCATCAAATCAGACTGCCCAGGGCCCAACCAGCCTGGCCTTGAATACCTCTGTGGATGGGGTACCTACAGCTACTCTGGGTATCCTGAGTAAGTGCCTCATTGCCTTTGAGTGAAGGATTTCTTTCTAATGTCTAATATAAATATACTCTCTTTCACTTTCTTTGGTTCACCATTAGCAAACCCTCTCTTTGCTTTGAAAAGCTGCCATTTTGACCTATATCAATCTGTTAGAAAGCAGTGACAGGCTCAGTTGTATGCAAGAATTGTTTGCCCTCTAAAAACTCAGATTAACTATGTCAGTGGGATATTATTACGTACACTACTATAACCATTAACTAATGACTCCTAAGCACAATGAATCTCTGTACTTTGAGAGAACTACAGTACTCAGTGGGTCCAGTGCCCATTACCTCAATGGCATTTAGACCAGGGCTTGTTTCTGAGTTACAGGAAACATTAACCATCCTGAAACTCATGCATCATTCCCTTCAGTTTCTGAATCCTTGAAATAGAAGCTGATTCATTTTGTCAAAATGTTAAACTTTTTCACAGTTTTCTCTTGGCCTTATTCAGAGAACAGCTCTGAAGTGGTCGTTGGTTGCAGACTGCAGTGACTGAAGAATCTCCTTAAATCAGATCCATAAGGACCAAGTTTCTGTGCAATGAACTAAATGGTAGTGTGACTGATGGAGGAAACTCGTGAAGTTTAGGTGTGCTCAGTTTTCCTTTACTGGACAGAATTGCTACTGTTTCCAAATGGTGTGCTTAGTATGACCTACAGTGTGCCAAGGTTCCAGTCCTTCCATCATCTTTATGCCAGGCTGTGCCCTGGATCCCACGTAGCTTCAGCTACTTGTGTTTTTCCAGTAGAAGCAGCGTGTTAGGCTAAGGCTTGGGAAAAGGATGGAGTATATTAAAGACTTATTCCAACAAACAAGTGAGACTCAGCCAGAGAATGAACCTTGATGCAAGTGGTGGTAAGCATTCCCAAGTCCCAGGTTAGATATCACCAAATACCAAGTTCATAAAAAGGGAGGGGGGGATAAGATTCCTCTCTGTGAGAAATGCACAGCTTATTAGTTCAGTAACTAAATAACTGGTTGTCTAAGCTGGTGGATAATATGAGCTACTGTGTTTCTGAGTTTAAAAATGTTTTTAATGAGCATTAGTCATAAGGGTGACTAATGTCCGTGTCTGTGCTGATGTTTAGCCAGTCTGAAAGGATGTAGGTTTAATAAATGATCTCTGGGCTTTGAGATTCTGCCCAGTTCTGCACCCAAAGCTCACCAGCAAGAGGGAGTCATTGATACCAGATTGAAATAAAGAAACAACAGAGTAAAATCATCAAAGCCGCGGGACAAAGGCCTGGTTTAGCCAGGGTACAGAGAAGTATTCAGCAGCTTCTGAAAGCTGCGGCCTCCTCTCAATTGCATGGCATACATTGCAACATAATTCCTGCTTTAAGTGGAGGAGACCAATTATAACTTATTGAATCCATAATTTAGAAGAATTTAGACACAAAGCCTCATGGATAACTCAAGTAAGATGACCCGAGTCACTTGGGATATCGTTGTTGCCTTCTTTCTGCCGTGGATATGAGACACAAGAACTCATCTGAGGAATTAATTTTGTACCGTTTAGCAATCTCATTGCTGTCCTTGTGCTGTGAGCTGTTCAATTTGTTCCATTCACTGTTCTTTCCAGTTTTGTCAGCAGGACAATTTACTGGAGACTGTCAGTGTGCATTGAATCTCTAATGAATTATGGAAATGTACTGTGAAAGCCTGACCTTTTCTTGTGTTTGTATTGGGATTTCCCAGTAGTTCTTTTCTCATTTGTTTTAATGCTCGAAGCAGAAAGTAGTCATTCTAAATACTGTGAAGAAATTCATTTTAAAGTCTCCCCAGCCATATGAAAGCTCATCCTTAAAAGTAAAAAAATAAGTATTTTCTGATGGTAAAAAAAGACATGTTGTTAGCGGAGAGGAACTACTGGAGAACGTAACAGGCTCCTCATCAGGTATAGAAACAAGGCATGTGGAGTTACCATGAACAAAAAGAAGTCCTCACTCTACAGCATCTGATCATCATTACTGTGGATTTCCAAAAATGTGGAGACAGTGTCTCTGTTTTCTCATACAACCAGAAAGACAGGCGTTTATCTAAACAGCTGTGTTAGCAAGGTGCATCTTCACAGTGTTGTGATTTGTTTATTTTCTTTTGTCCTAAAGAGAGAGAGTCCAAAAGCTACAGCAAGAATTAAGCAAGTTATCCAAACATTACCTGATGTCCACTATGAGTTTGATGCCCATGTGGCTGCAGGTTATTGCAATATCTTGACAACTTTTCCATTCTGAAATCCATATGCTTTACACAGTAAAGCACCAGTTCCAAGAAGTGTGCTGAGCTCATCATGTCCAAATTCCCACAACTCCTGGTGTGCTTTGACTTAAAGTGGAGTGACTGTGACAGGCAGAATGACTCAATCCCAGTACTTAGGCAATTTTCATCATTTCAATTCTTTGAATATGGCCAAAGCCAGAGACAAAGCTGAATTAGGATCCTGGGAAGGATCCTCCAACAGCTGATTAACTTCCACTGCCCTTGGTGGGCACAGGATAGAGTATGTCATCTGGTGAGAGGGTACAATGCTCTGGACACGTAGCATCTGAACTAAAGCTCTGTGAATCCAGGGAGAAGATTGCCAGGCTTTGAATCACTCTGTTTAGATCTAATTTAGTGTCAAGCCAAGCTGGATCTGTTTTCTAAACTAGAACACAGATGCAGGCAGATAACAGAGGAGCTGCTGTGTTCTTTTAGACAAGCAGAAAGGGAGAAGATTTCTTTTGGAAGCTTCAACATAATGCCTCATCAAAAGTCACAGAATGGATGTGCAGGTGTATTCTCTTACAGCTACTGGGAATACAGCCTTCCCACTTACACTGTGATCTGAAAAGCAACAGATCATGTTAAGCTAAAGAGTTACTGCAGTGCAATGTAAAACCCTTTACATGAAGCTGGTTTAAGGACGCTTTCTTACCATTGTCCCTGAGGGATCAGAGATGTATCCCTTGGTCTCTCTTTTCTTCTTAGGATGTCCTGGTTGAACCATTTGTTCTCCTGTCCCCGATGCTCTGGAACATTTCAAAAGTTGTGGAATTACCTGCTGGATGTGAGAGAGGAAAGCAAATAAGAATCACCTGGTCTGATTCCAGCATTATCTGGTTTGCAGTCTATGCACAGTAGCAGTTGTATTACAGTAGGATATGCCCACCAAAGTGGGCCGAACGTGTATTTTTGCACAGGTAGGATGGGTACAACACTGTACCTCCCTTGTGCTTTCGAGCTGAAACTGAGCCATAGTAACACTGATAGCAGTGGAATAAAATGTCTGAGGCAAAATGCTGGCCTTGGTAGCATATGGTACTTCTTGACATATCTGTGCATACAGATCTGCTTTAATAATTTTATATTTGTTCAACATTCACAAGCTATTTTCATAAGGGAACCCCATGCTGTTTGATGTAAGCTACGTGGATATTAAGATTTTCTGTCTCAAAGGATTTATAAATCAGTAATTCTAGTTCAGTTTAAACAGAAGTTATTTAGTAAGCAAAGCCCTTAGTAGTCCCTTTCTCCCATATTCTATAATTACTTCTGTATTTTTTTGATGTGCTGAGAAAGGAATTGCCTAAGCTAAACTAAGGCTTGATCTGAATAAACTGCTAACCTGACTATGTGATAGCTGAATATATTTAGTTCCCAGTGACCTGGGTTTGTTTCACTTGGGACTGGAAGTTCAGGGCCTGTGCTCCTGTTAGCAGACCTCAGCTACACCACAAAGAGAGCTCTTGTGAAAGTCAGACTGCTTCATCGAGTTTCACTCTTGCTATCCAAGCCACCACTGTGCTCATTTAGTCCAGAGACAAAGATCCTGTCTATAGCGGGGAGTGGGAGATTGATCCGTAAGTAATTTTAAATGGATTCTGTGACAGATATATATGTATATCTTCTAAGAAACTATCCCATGGTCTTAATGCCTTTGTTTTTTAAGAAAATCCCTTTGTTATTTGATCTATTTTTTCTGTTACTGCACTTCATCACAGTGTCTGTACCAGTAACACCTGAATGTGAACTTGTGATAAAGCACAGTTCCTGCAGTTCATTTTTAATGAGTACTTGAAAATAGATTTGAAACCTGCACAATATTAGCAGATCCGATTATCAGAGCCCTAAAACTATTATAATATGTGGCATCTCCTTGTGATTTTAATAGAACCAGAACTTTATCCTCAAAAAGAAGACTTCCATGCTTCCTTTTCCTCTATAACTGTGAGAACTAGGTGGCATTTAAAAGCAGACCTCAGACTGTGTATAAAAGTGTGGAGAATATTAGCAAAGCTTGAGGGACTACTTACTTGACTTCCTGAAAGAAGATGTTTTGCTACCAGGTACGTTCATCTTCTTTGTGAATTCACAATGAGAGCTTACTGATTACCGATTGTTTTAGAATAACCTAATATTCTGTTTTATGAACTCCTGAAACAGAGATTTCCTTTAACAAGGCTTAGGGTGTGTTCCAGGAGAGCTGCAGTGGTCCCTACACCTTTCTATGAACTTGCAACATGAGAACTCCCCACCAGTGGGGATGGCTCAGCTCCTGTCACAGAAATGCAGTCTGACATATAAAGATGAGGCAGCTCTGATTTCAGCTGTCCTCAACGTATCAAGATATATGGCATATCTTTTTCAACATTTGTGAGCTGGCCCACTGAACTGTCATGGTAGTGAGAGTGGTTTGGCTGTACTGGGATGGGAATGGCATCAAACTGCTGCGGAGGCACTGAACAAATGTGGAGATGTGGCACAGAGGGACATGGTTAGTGGGCATGGTGGGGTTGGGCTGACAGTTGGACTTGGTGATATTGGAGGTCTTTTGCAACCTTAACAATCCTACAGTTCTATGGCTAATTCTAAGTTCTACTGAAAATTTCCTCCAGCAGCCAGTTTAGAAGCCTTTGAGAACAAAAGCTCTGCAGGAATTTTGTTTCCAGTGTTACAAATAACCAATTTTATTTTATTTTATTGAGGTGTTCCGGTGTTTCTGTAGTTGTTTTTCAGTAATGTCAGAGAGTATGGAGGAAGCTAGAAATCAAACACAGTAGATAAGCCATTCCCTCCTCTCTCCCCCCCCCCCCCCCCCCTTCCCCCCAATGCTATAAAAATAGCTGTTTGAAATCAAGTTACAAATGATCCTTTAAAACAGGATAATAATCCAAATGCGCTTTCTCAGCCCTATTAAACTGTCAAAGTGGGGTTAGGCACAAATCATACACACTGATCAGATTGACCCCGGTCACTGTGTGGGAGCTGAAAACCCATCAGACTGAGGGTTTGTGAGTGATCTCTCACTGAGTACCAAACCAAATACCCTCCCACTGAGTTTCTAAGCGCCCTTAATCTAGATCAGGTGAAGTGGTTGTTTACTTGTAAAATGCTAAACACATGTGCAAACCTAAATTCTCAAGCTGACGCTGATGGTGCTTTCACGGAGCCTCATGCTGCAATTAGCGAATACATCGCTAGAGGTCCCAAGAAGTCATCAATGGGACGGGTGGTTCACTGCCGCTGCTGAGGGGTACCCAGAAATGCGCATTGTGCCCCAGTTTTACCTCTTGCTTTCGGTTTCTTACTTAGATCTGTATGTTTTACAGTGCGAGATGTGAAGCTTGGACTGTTTTCGGGACCTCTGAAATATCTGTTTCTGGCATTAAAGGCATAAATAAATTCTTCATTAATTCTTTGCATGTTTAGTTTTTCAGAGAGGAGCTGATGAGTCACAGGTTTCTGAAGCATCTTGTTCTCAGCATTGCACTTTTGGGACACTAATTAGAAAGCATCAGAACAATAACAACATTCTTCCTGCTGCCTCTGGGGGAAAAGAAAGAAGAAAAGAAAGCGAAACAAAAGTGTGGATCTAATTAATTCGAATGATTCTGTTTTACAGAAATTTCATTAGTCACAGGTTTAATTTTCCCTTTGATGCCACATTTCGTAAAGTCAAACCGAACTGAAACAATAGGAATACGGAAGGAAGAAAGTATCATTGTCTTCTCTTTGTTTCCAGCAATAACCTAATGAAAAGACCCCTTCAAGAGCTCAATGCCTTTGTTGTATCCCTTCTCTTTTCCTGAAGCTACATGCCAGAACAAAAGGCTTCAGCCTAAGAATCAGCACAAAACCATGAACAAGGATCAATGGAACAAACCTTCTGCCAATCTAGCGCTGAAGCCTCGCATTGTGATTTTGTGTTCCTAAAGGTCAAGATTTGGGTACGTTTTCAGCAGGGCTTGTTTCTGGGCTTTTGTTTTGCTGATTTTGGGAAGTGATACATTTGCATAACGGCCTTTAGGAGTACTGGTACACTTTTAAAGCACTCTGAAAATACTTCTCAGCAGACTAACTGAATGACATTTCTAATTCCCTATGTGAAATTGTTCCCTTCACTTAAAGGACAGTATTTATTTTATGTTGAATGCCCCCCCCCCCCAAATTCTCTACGGAGTTTATGCTTTTGTTGCTTTTCTATGATCTCTTAAGAGAGCAGTAACACAAGCCTTACATTTTCCATCAGATTTCTGACAACATTCCCAAAATGCAGATTTCTACTGATGTTGACTGTGGATTTTTCAGTCAGTGATATTAACAGTTCCTTTAGAGGTGCAAATCCGAAGCCAGTATTTCAGTTTCTGTTGTTGTAGACGGTATGGTTACATTCTCCCTTCTTTCATCCTAATCTTCAGCAGTGGTGAACAGCTGCAACAAGTTCCCCATGATCAGTGATTTCCTGTCCTCATAAGACCTCATGAAGCTCTCTGCTTCCTATTTCCAGATGAGCATTCAGAGGTTCAATTGAATTAGATACTGAAAACACTGACTAAACATAATCTCATTTTGTTCCCCGAGAACACGTTTTTCTTACATTTATGAGAAGGGCTTATATGTGGGTTGACTAGTGGATTGATTTGTACCTGGAGAAAGATCCGACACCCAAAGAACTGTCTATAGATAAGAATATCACTAGTTATCCTTTTTCTAAGTTTCTTGTCCACACTGTTTTCTAGAGAAGGTTTGAGATATGGGCCACAGTAATTGTTTTGGTTTGGTTTTGGTCCTTCTCTCCTCTACCTTCCCCTCCCCTTCCCCTCTTGCCAGTCTCCACATGTGGAGAAGTATAGAGGCTTCTGTTTCTCAGAATATTTCCGTGGGTCATGTTCTGATTAAAAATGTATGCATCTTGTTATATGCATGAGCTGCCTCCCCTGAGGTTTGAAACCTGTGATCCGCTTTGGGAAGAGCACCAATACAAAATTTCCAAGCTTGTACTGGGCCCTCTTTCTCATCCAAATCAATTTCCTGTGGTATGCTGGAAACTGCTTCAGATGTGACCTGCTGCCACAATAACTCTTCCTGTCATCCATCTTTATGTTGGCAAGCTTCCATTTTGTGCCATCATTCCTGAAAGAATAACTGAAGAACAGCACTGAATCATGTCAAGTCTGTAATCCTTTCTCAGTTAAAGAGGTTTATTTTGATAACCCGGAGCTCTGGATGTTGTGGAGCACTGGGATGACCGGGCCCCTGTTCCTCTGGCCTCTGGTAGCTGTTAGCAGATAATGTCATGAATCTGACATGGAGCTGGGCTTGTACATGGCCTTCTTCCTTGCATTGCAGGTTTGAATTGTGCTGTGCCACTTTGCAACCTCATGCAGTGCAGAACCGCACTGAAAGAGGCTGGATGAGCAGCCTGGGTGGATGAGCAGATATCCTCTCTTTCTATGCTCTCTGTGGACAGGAGGTGGTACTGGAGCCCCTCTCACATCAGCAGGCTGAAGGAGAAAGAGTGCACTTGTGTGCATGTATAAACTTTGTCTTGGTATGACCTTACAGAGTGGAAGGGGGATTTTTCAGTTTAAAGGTTTACTGTAAAGCATGGTAAGATGTGATGGTTTTATAATTCCACCAGGATTTGGCAACTGCAGTCTCATTTACTTCACAGTACTTGCAGCTTGGTATGTACTTACAAAAGAAAGATATTTTGTGCCTATGTTACCCTTATGAGTTTACTGCAAATGAAATTCATCAAACTGTCCAAAGCTGAGTAATCAGATTGTGCTACACTTAACAGGGCTTTGTAACTTGGGCCCCAAAACAGGCAATCATACGAGTTAAGACACTGATTAGACTTAGTTTAATAACTGTGATTGAGGAGTTTTGTTTAAGAATACAGTCTGTCTGTTGGTTTTACGACAAAAATTCTTTGTACTGTAAATTTTACTATCCCTAATAAAATAATAATAAATCACGATGGACTGGCAAACAACAGTTCGGATGATGTTAAGTTAAAGAAGTTATACATTTGGTTTGCTTTTGCCTCTTTAAGATTAGGGAATCTCAAATAAAATGAAATTAATGTATATACATATATTAAGGCTTGTGAAAGTTTGTAGATCTAAGGATTCGGTCTCTTTTCACTTTGAGTAGAAATAATAATTTTGGAAGGATTTCATGATAAAAAATTCATTGCTTGGTGAGGGAAAATGTTCTGCTTACTAGAAACAACGGCACGGAGTAGTCTAGGTATGGACACAAAGTGAAGAAGAGTTTGTATGTGTTGCATGGATGAGAATCTGTAGCTTTTTAGATGCATTAAATAAGGTTTAGTTTTCTCTTGCCCAAAAGCTCTCCAGTCATACCAGCACATCACTGAGTTCCAGCTCATATGCCTGCAGAGAGAATAGAATGTTTAAGCATTAAAATGCAAGACAGAAGCAGTAAAATCCACTTGGGAAAGTCAGCACTGTGGCACACATGCTTATCCTAAAATAACAGAAGCAAAAACCTCTGGTTGTCTCCTGCCACTATCTCATTGGATCTGTTCTACCACATTTGCAGTTATAACTCTGCTGGTTTTCCACAGCAGCCTTCCAAACATGCTGTGATGCTTCAGAAGGGCAGAGGGGGAGACAACACAGTGAATGGTTGAGCAGAGCGCTTGTAGGGGTGTTTGAGAAATGGATGCAAGTGGTTGCATCCATTGGTGGTGGGCAGTGGCCACGTGTTCACTGCAAAGGGAAGACAAGCCATACACTGTTCTGTTGCTTAAATTTTGTTTTTACGGAGATTACACACAGTAAAAATATCAGCAACTGAATGGAAATGTTTTATGTGTTGGCATTCACAGTCTTATCACTATTTTACCTACCAGTCCTATAAATCACTTGGGACATTATTTAGATGTTCTAGGCAGCAGGTAAGCTGCTTTTGGCATTTCCTACAAATCAAATGGAGGCATTTTTTAGTGCTGAAAGAAAAAACACAGTAAACTAAAGCTCCATGCAGAAAGAAGTGTTACAAGTAGGTAGCGCAAGTGCTGGAGTTCACTGGAGGCAGTGCACACAGCAGCCTGCCTGGTTTAGACAACAGACCTGTTCTGCCCATGCTACCTTGAACACTTGTCCATTGCTTCCTTCTGGATCACTGATTTTGAAAGAGAATCATTGGATCACAGAATTGTTTGAGTTGGAAGGCGCCATTAAAGACTATCTGCTCCAACTGTTCTTCAATGAACAGGGACACCTACAGCTCCATAAGGTTGCTAAGAGCCCCATCCAGCCCAGTCTTATCAGGGACAGGGGCATCCATCACCTCTCTGGGCAATCTATGCCAGTGCCTCACCACCCTTACTGTAAAAAACTTCTTCCTTAGGTCTAGTCTAAACCTCCCCTCTTTTAGTTTGGAACCATTTCCACTTATTCTGTCACAACAGACCCTGCTAAAGAGTCTGTTCCCATCTTTCATATAGCCTCCCCTTCATATACTGAAAGGCTGCTCTCAGGTCTCCCCAGAGCCTTCTCTTCTCCAGGCTGAACAGCCCCAGCTCTCTTAGATTGTCCTCATAGGAGGGGTGTTCTGTCCCTTGGATCATTTTTGTGGCCCTCCTCTGGATGAACTCCAACAGCTCCATGTCAGTCCTGTCCTGGGGACTCCACATCTGGATGTAGTACTCCAGGTGAGACATCACCAGCACAGAGCAGAGGGGCAGGATCTCTCCCTCACCCTGCTGGCCACACTGCTTTGCATGCAGCCCAGGGTATGATTGGCTTTCTGGGCTGTGAGGACACATTGCTGGCTCACGCTCAGCTTCCCATCCACCAGTACCTCCAGGTCCTTTTCCACAGGGTTGTGTTATCCTTTCATCCCCCATCTTGTATTGATAGTGAAGGTTGCCTCAACTCAAGTGCAAGACCCTGTTCCCTTTGTTGAACCTCTTAAGTTCACTTGGGCCCACTGCTCCAGCCACAAGCATGTTATCTGTACCACGTAGCTCGGTGTCATCTGCAAACAGCTTGGTGTCATCTACCAAGACCTCTCAGTAGCTGAGCTGACAGGCCAGTGAGTGAAGTGTTGAAGAGAAGTGCTGCTAAGCTTAACCATTCAATCAGCATGACCAAATTTTTTTTGAGAGGTGGAGGAGAAATTTATGAAGACGTAGCGTATCTGCCTGTGGAGCAGAACTGCTGGTGTAATGTTCAGTATTGCAGAGTGAAGAGTAGTGGAATTTCACAGCACAGCTCGTGGTGGGATGTGGCCGTGGCCTTTCCCCTGACATTCTTAGCAGAAGTTGCACTTTGTGTAAGTGGCTCGCAATATGTGCCAGCTTCTGTACTTAGGGAACGTGCCTGTGTCCTCTGGCATCATAAGAAACCAGTACCCAAAGCAGTAAACAGACAACACATTTTTGGCATTTTGGGTGAAGCTGCTTTTAAAATGCTCTTCTGTACTTGAAAGGAGAATATGACTCAGTTAGTGGAGTTACATTATAAATGCTGGCTTGAAAGTGTCCCATAATAGTTCTTTTCATTGCAGGCACTCTGCTCACAGGGGCTAGGAAGTACTCCCTGCCATTCAGACCTGCTACCCTTTTTTTCCCCTTGTTGAAGCAATGCTTTGATGCAGGCACACAAACAGCAGCTCGTTTCATGTGGCCAGATGGCAGTGTTCCCTGATAGGGTCCCTTGCCTGGCCTTTGGGAGATCACTGCACCCCTCCTCTGACACTCCACCAGAGGTCCCTGGAACAGCACAGGGGGTTTGGAACAGACTCTCTGAACCACAACACTGTTACTGTCACCTCAAAGCAAAGCAATGGGTTTGCCAGTGGTGCAGAGAAGAAACATCTTTTTCTTTGTTTGGTAATTGGAGAAATTGTCTTCTAATTCTCAGATGACTTTATTAAATTCGTCTCATTAGGAAAACTGAAATTGATATTTGGTGACAAAATTGGAGGCTGTGGTGGAAAGCAGTGGGGAATAACTCCATACACCAAGGAAGATCCATGTCACCATGCATGTAAGGAGCAGACCTGGAAGTGAAACACATGCTATTTACTGCAAATCAATAGTTGCATTAGGCACACAACTAAGAGGAGATCTAAAGCAGCCTTCTTATCTGGAATAAATCAATACAATTAGCAAAGTTAAATCTGCATATTTCACTTAAATGACCAACATTACATAAAAACAAGGAAACATTTCAGAAAATACACACAAATGTGTCTATATAATCTAACTGTAGAACTTAATGAGACAAACAAAAAAGCACTAATCATAAATAATTATCAGTATGTCAACACTAGGAATTAGTTTTGAATCATATAGGCAAAATTTCTTAATTAAGAGTTATATTCTCTAATCACTTCTAACCAGAAACCCAGTGTTATTGATGATGGTCATTACTTTTAGGGCACATCAGTAACATGCTGGATGCTCTACTGAGGCAAAGTGTTTGTAGTATATTAAGGATCTGGATAAACGTGACAAACTGGACTTATTACTATCTATATGGGACTGATTAAAAATCCCAAAGCCCCTAGTTGTGTATTTAAGCCTTGAATAGAACCTTAAAACGAGAATGCTGAAAGCATTTTCAAAGTTGGGCATAAATATAAAATATTCTAGGATAATAAAAATGTTGCTGTCCATTTCATTTGCTGAATTAAATATCCATTGCTGCACGCTGGCATAATGGATATGCACCTTTACAAAATACCTGCATCTGGATATCCTTTTTCATTAAAAAAAAAAGACTTATTATTAAAAAGACTCAACTCAAACTTAACTGATATGTCACTTCCACAAAGCTGAAGTAACATACTCTTCCCTCTAATAAAGTTATAAATCCAAAGAGCAAATTGCAAAGACTCAGAAATAAAACATGAAATATCAAAGGGGGAAACAGTCTATGGAGAAGAAGGTATTAAAGCAGCAAGTGTGTAATTCATTCACATTGCATAGTTGAAAACTCAGTTCTGTAGCGTTAGATTTCTGTTCGCCCTTCATTACTGATGTTTTGAATACAAGGACTGAAATGCTGTGTGATGGAAATAAACCTGGATTTACCCAAGATTCACCAATGAAGCTTTTACTTGTACAATTAAATGAGAGCATGTTCTGAAGTGCTGCCTGAAGACAAGACTGAATAAAGCTATTCTCACTTCTCAGAGGAAAGATTGCTCAATTAAGATATGTGTTGAGTAATACCAAATATGTTATGGAAGCTCAGAAGTCGTCACCGATTCCAGCTGAGATTCATTTTGAGCTTCTGACTTGCTTTGAATGCTGGTCTTGAAGTGGAACTTAAAGGTCTCATGCCATTGTGAAGTCAAAGCATGAGATCTATTTACTCAGACTTTGCAGATTTAAACTATTCTTTCTGGTACTGCTGCTTCACCAGCCTTTGGAGTCTGAGATCTTGTTAACCTACTAAACAAAGATGTGAGCTGATTCTCTTTGTGTATTGTCTGTTTTCTCTCTGCTTTTCTCTACTTATTTGCTTGCCTTTCTCTAGGTTACAGTGCACAGTGTGGAGCTATCAGTCAGTCAGTGAAAAGGACATCCCTTAGGGCACGATGCTGCAACAGATAGGAACTGTCCCGTTGTTGTGCGACTGTTACTGGCACGTTGCCCTCTGGCACCTCGGGTCTGGGGCTGCTAAAGGGACTGGGGAAAGTCACACCAGCCTGGACCCAGTCAGGTGGAAGTTTTGGATGCTCAGTGTGTCACTCATTGCAAGACTGTTTGGCCCGCAGCTGAAGAAAGGGAAACACAGATCCTCTAAATTCAGTTCTTAATCAGCAGAGGGAAGGTACTTTTGATAGACTAAATGTTCAGGGGTAGTTAGCTAGGCATGTAAGCACTGCTGTTTTGTAAATTAAAAAGCTCCACAGTGTTTCATTTAGCCAAGCTGTTAACGTGTTGTCATTTATTATTCTATGCTCCCTCACTCCATGTTTCAGTTCCACCACATAATCCAGTCTCTTAAGCCCATCAGGAAGCAATGGGGCAGAATCATAGAATCACAGGGTTGGAAAGGACCTAAAAGATCATCCAGTCCAACCGTCCTCCCATTACTGAGCTACAACAAACCGCTAAACCATATCTTGGAGCTCCTCATCCAGAAAACCCCAAAGCCAGAGCCTTCCCCATCACTAGCAGGGAGACTGCAATATCAGCATCTATCAGCTTGCTGCCCATTATTTTGAAAGTGGGAACACACCAGCAGTCTGTCATGAAAATGCTGCAGCTTATGACAGGAATTAATAAAGCAGTGAGTACTGTGCTGGAGGCACCAAGACTGAGCTGGCTAAGGCATTTGTCAAGGAGATTTTGTTCCGTTGCACATCTAGCAGGGTTATATTGAAGAAGCAAATATGTTCTCTGCAGATTGAATAATAAATTTAAGGCAAGGGAACTGTGCAAAAATCAAGTGAATGGCAACTTGTGCTCTTTAATGATCTTGCAGCACATGGACTAAGAGTAAGGATTATTAGCTTTGACCTAGAAAAATGCCAGGTTAAATTCCTGTCTTCTTTCAGGAAGTTATTAAATATCTTGCTAAAAACTGTTGTCTGCTGCTATTGAAAGCATGCCTTGTTACTCTCCCAAATGTTCTATTTCCTTGGGACAATATTTCAATGCATGTTTTTTTCTTTTTTTTTTACCACAATTTTCATCTAGAGAATGCCAATAGCATATTAGAAACCTAAACTGATATGAAAACTCTAAAGTCAGCTCCCACAAGCATTTTTTGATCACGAACCCCAGAACAGCTAAGTAACTTGCAACTTTCTGCAACAGGAAATAAGGAAAACTGGTTCCACATTAAGCCATTCTGAAAAATGCTATAATTTGTTGTTAAAAGAGGTCTAGTGGAAGTTAGGTGACAATTTGCTAGTTAGTGTTCACATGACTAAAGGAAAATCCTCTTCTTCCATTTTGATTCCTCTGACAGTGAAGAATATACAAAACAGAAGCACAAATCACGGCCCAAGCTAGACTCTCTGGGAAGTTATTAGCTGGTCCTGCCTCCTGGTGCTGTGATGTTTCTGTAAGTAAAGGTCAGCAGCAGGAAGATGTCCTTGAGATTGCATGCTGAATTGAACCATGAACATATTTTGCAGTTGTTTAGCCATGACCTCTGTACCGTAAACACAGTCGTCTCAGCTCTTGGCAGCAAGGCAGTGTTAGTGCTCCAGTATGAGCTGGTGGTAGCTGTATGACTGGGACATGTCCAAATACTTGAGCAGGGACTTTGATTCAGGCATGCAGCTCTGATTGCAGGCATTCTATTAATTGCATCATGGCATTGCTCTTGTATGGCCTCATGGCCTCAGTGTTGTGAGCATCCACCATGCTTCCTTGTCTACCTGGTAGATTTAAGAAAATGTTACATTCATGCACATAAGGGAATTGTGGAAGAAAGCAAACTCCCAACCACCCATCTTCTTAATATCAGTATCAATCCATTCCAGATGGCCATGTGACCACTCCTGAATTATTTCTGCTCAGGTATTCTGGCTGAGCACAAAAACAGAATACATAGGTAGAATATACACATTGTCAAGGAATTATGTATTGGACAGCCAGTTATCAGTCAAGTGTGGAAAGGCAATGTTGTGCCTTGGAATTGGCTGGCTTTTGGTGTTGCTAAGTTGCCATCTGCCAGTGCTCTTCTTTCTTTTACCTGGGTTCTCTGCTGCTTCAGCATTTTTCCTCTCTAATACTTGCGGTGCTATTGCCGTTATTCAAAAATTTAATCTCTGAATGTTTTCATCTTACCCTTTTTCCCCCCTTTCTTTTGGTCTTTACCTCATGTACTTTTTGCCAATAAAATTAAGCTGAGGTCAGAGCCTTGCTGTACCAAACTATGTTTTGGATAATAGATGGGTGAGCCCTGGGGCCAAGGATTTCAGCTGCAACAAGTTAATTGCTGGTTTTGCAGGGCTCTGATGATTTTTCTCTCTGATTTCATGCTATACCTAAACAAGATGTTTACTGGAACCTATCAGTTTCTGCTCTGGATAGAAATACAGCACAGAGTCATCCTTTGGGTCTGGTATACTGAGGAATTGTTATGTACGTTAAGAACTAAAGTATTCTGTAGCTTCTAGTTTTTTATGTGTCTTCCAGCTATATAAAAAAAGCACCAGAAAGAAAGATGAGTGCTGTTTATTCCACTAAAGATAACCTTCCATCTTCAGAAGCTGATCTTGAGTTGGAATTGAAAAGATGAAGGGGAATGATTCTCATGGCTGTGTGATGGTAACGCTGATGATAGTATTGTAAAAGTCAAGCAAGTGCTCTGGGAATCAAAGAGATCAAAGAGCCAGAGAATCAGGGAGAGCTTAATGCCTGGACACTGCAGGGTAACTGATGAAGCTTGTTTGCCTGCATTCCCTCTTTGAAGAGATCAGAAAACTGGTGATACAAGACAGAATTGTCATTGTGCTAGACTCCTGAATCTGACTTAAACTGGTGGCTTCCTGAAATGCACAATGACAGCAGAGAGACACTATTTGCATACAGATGTACCCATTAGTGATGTAGACATCTCCGCTGTTAATCTTTACGATGTTCTGGAGCCTGAGATACTCCTGAATTATTAATTTCCACAGAAAAATCAATTTAGCTATGAAGATGGAAGCTGGATAGGGCTGGTGCTATAAGATTCTGGAAAACTGACATGCATGATACCTTTAAAGTAATAAAGCTGACACTACTGAGTCAGCAGTGGGCCAGCAACGATGGGCCAGCAACAATGACTGAACACATACTGAAGTTCTGAAGAACTGTGGTAGAGGTATGCAAAGGAAGGACAAAAGGCCATGACAGAAAGTTGTGGCAAGGCAAATTCTGCCTGGTTGTACAAGAAATACATGTTCTATATGAGAGCTTTGAAGGAATGGAATAGCTTGTAGAGAGACTTTTCAATTTTCATACTTCAAGATTTACAAAGTTTGACTGAAAAAGACCCTGAGGAAACTTACTATTTGAGTTAATCCAGCTTTCACTACAAAGCTTGAATAGAGACTTCTATCGATTCCCAGCTTGAAGTTTTCACATGATTTTCTGCCCATAGATACACACCTTGGTGTTTTTTTCATTTGGCTGTGCTGTTAAGCATGATGTTCTCTCTCTTCTGCTGATCCAAGTAGGAGTCCAAAATACAGTTGAGACCATCAGATTTCAAGGTGTTGAACTGATTCCAACTCTTGAATCCTGCAGACTGAAGACAGCAACCAACGTTGTATGTTAGAGTGAATATTGACAATGTAGAACTAAGTAGTCTAATTAGAGTCTCACTTTGATTTGATAAATTAGCATAAATAAGTCATTTGTGATACAGAAACAAAGTTGCTGACCTGTCGAAAAAGTCATTTTTGTCCTAACTTTGATTCTTGTCCTAACTTTGAAAGCTCTGAAGTGAATTAGGCACACAGTTGATCATCTAGCTTTCTTTCTAGCCATCATGAAGAGAAATGCACTTCCAGAGGAAGCTTCAGACACAAGTTTTATATATTTTGTGGGGAGAATTCACTACCCTAGATAATCTCCATGAACACCTTTTCCTTACGCACAATAAGCTACACATTCCCTTATCTGAACAAGATCTGTATTAGCTTTTCTTTGGGGCATCTGTTTTTGTTCTCATGTTTATCAGCATCACTTCAAAGACAGAGAGGGAAGTTTGCACTACTCTAAACTGATGGAAAAAAATTGTCAAAACCCTGTTTTTTCTCTTGGGGATCAGAGGATTGGGAGCACCCAGTTGAACAGACTGCTACCCAGTCCCTTCATTGTACTGAAGAGCAAGTTCAACAAAGCACCATATGGGCACAATTTACCAACTCATTCTGTGTTCTTTAAGTTTAAATCCATATAAATATGTTTTCCATGCTTTTGTATATCTTCCAGAAGCACACACTGTAATCCAACACATAGCTTCACTTCCTTCCTGAATGTCATTCTGCTCTCCTGCATTTGCGTTTGATGTGGGCTGGTTCATATCCCTGCCAGGAAGCTTTGCATTAAACTCATCTCTGTAATATGTACAGAAGGCTCTGGATGTGTACAGTGACCCTGTGTGTATGCATCTACCCAGGAGCAGCCCGTGCTGCAGTCCTGGCACCTCTGCAGTGTTCCTTCATGTTATTTATAATAGAAACATAGACAACCCTGAGCAGATGGGCACACACAAGGATTATTAAGTTCAACTCCTGCCTCCACACAGGACCACCCAAACACTAATCAAATCTTTCAGAAGACACAAGCATGGCAACCTAGAGCATTTAAAGCTCATTCATTAGCTTTGTGGTTTGCCCCACAGTCTAAGAACACAGTGTGTGGAAAAGAGCAACCAAGCCCACATGGGGACAAAAACTAAATAGGAGTGGGAACTGGAAGCCCTAAGGCAATAATAACAAACTAAGGAAACCTAGAGAGTAATCAGTGGAAAGTAAACCCAGAGGAAGGAATTCATTATGAGCAAGGGAGCTGGTGTGGCTTGCTGATATGTTATCTTTGCTGGCCATCCTGACTCACCAGCATGCTGAGTCTGTCTGAATGGCCTCAGATATCTTCAGCTTGCCTTGTGCCCATAATCAGTCTTTCCAAAAGCTTTCTCAGACAGCGTGAGAAAAGCATGACCTGGCTCCTGCAGAGCACGGCTACTCCCAGGAAACTCGAGTGCTCCCCAGTCCTGCCCTCGCTGGGAGCGCAGCATTGTCCTGGAGCTGAAGGGTGCCAGGAGGACCTGGAGCAATCTGCTGAGGAGTTAATTAAAAGAAAACAAGTTACAGTTTCATCTCATTTGCTGGAGAAGACAGTTAACTCTTTGTTGCAGGAGGCTGCCAGGGAGTTGCTGTGCTGGGATGAAAGCCCATCCTCTTCAATCACTCCCCAGTAAAGCAAAATTACAGGTGTCAGGAAAACTCATTTTGTGGCATTAATCAGAATGGATTAAAATAGAACAGTTTCTGAGCTGCCCTGCGAGGTAGCTGTAAGACATCAAAGAGAGCTTGTGTGCTCTGCTTTGAAATATTGTAGTCAGCCAAGCATTTATTGGAATGACATGTTAACTGCACTGTGTCTAAAAGCATTTCAGTGTCTAATCGTTTGTGTCCTATCTCCTCCATTGTATTATAATCGGGTATTATCTGCTGTGTTCAGGTGCTTTTACTGGAGGAGCTCAGAGGGCCACTTAAAATCCTGGGCTGCATCTTCCAGTGTATTGCAGTGATGGATAACGGACTGCTGTGGACCAATTCATTAGGAATAAATCCACAGCCATATCAGTGACATTTGTATGCATTCCTCTAAGATCGGAACATTTCCCTGGCTGCTTTGAAAAGTGTCTTTCTTCATCTGTTGAAAGAACAACAGATTGCATCTAGAACTGAAGTATTCAATTTTTCATGTCTTGAAACCCTTCCAGAGAATGTGTTTCAATCTGATACATACTTGACAAGAGGTAAGAGGTTTTCTTATAAGATCAGAAATCTGGATCATCTTTGGAACTTGCAAAAAGTGCATGTGCAGCTTTTCAGAATACTGTGTTTTGTGTTTTAAGAAGAGTAAAACTGCACGTGGAAGCTGCCATATGCAATATTAGATGTACGTGATATTATTTGCAAAGACAAAGTGCAACGAATGATTGTCTGTTTAGATTCTTGTCCAAACAGACAAACAAAAGGAAAATACAACAGAAATCTAATGAGCTAATGAAAGGGATGGGTAAGAATCACTCATATAGTAGAAGAAAGGAGTGGTTCTTCCTCCAGTATGGACTCGAGCTGTGGAACATTTTTGCCTTCAGATGGTCTAGATATTTATTTATTTATTTATAATCGCCATAATTCAAGAAGAAACATGACAATTTAGTTCAAGAGAAATTCATGCAGAGTGATTACATATGAGGACATCACTTCTGGCTCATGGAGTGCCTGAAGGCTGGAAAGGAATCTGGTGAATTGCCACCATATGCTCACTGGGTTTTTTATACTATGACTTGCTAGAAATCCAGCCAAACACAAGATATTGAAGTAAATAAATCTTTCTCTTGCCACAGTATAGATACTTATATATAACCTGCATTAAATCACAATTGAAAAATGCAGGAGCTTTAATAAGGTGAACACACAGGAAATGGGAGTGGGACTGCACAGCTGGATGGGTACAGCATTATGGTACAGCATTATGGAATGTGACTTGGGGTGCACATGCTGTTCCAGGCAGTCACACTGGGAAGGCTGGAGCAGCCTCAAGTCTTTTGTTGAGTTCGTACTGATGTAAAAGCTGTTGGCTTGGTTTTGTTCTGTTTTTACAAGTGAGAGTTGGATGTTTAGTAGTTAGACCAATAGAACTAAAACTGTGTAATATTTTCATTAATTTACAAAGATGGCAGAACCTGGGGTAGTTTTGATTACTCGACTTCTATTTTAAATGCTCTGATAAATAATGCAGACTTTAAATTTGCTTGGAAAACTGGCTTCCAAGGACAGAATTTGACTCACGTGCTCTGATTTCCAAGGAGATGCCTAAGTTAATTATTTGGTACAAGAGACACAGTAGCCATGTCTTTGGTCTCTTAACTCAGAAATAGATACCTGCACTTTCAGTCTTTCATATCTCACAAAGTTCAGGAGTGGTAATACTGGAAGTATGTTTGGGAAGTTGACTGGATTTCATGATTTCTTTGGTTTTATTTTTTTTTTCTGTCTGGGTAGGATTTGCATGTATGAGGGAATATATGATATGGGATGCAAGAAAGGTTGTTAACCCTACATAGAGTGATTTAAAAGTTTTGTTCCTTTGAACCAGCTATGCAAGCTTTGGAGATAAATTCAAGCATCAGATTTTAGGGATGCTAAGCTACATTTTTCTGCTACTGATTATTGCATTTAGAAATAGTCTCTATTCATCTCTTGGATACTTTTGTTTGCACTAGGACATTTTAGCATCTCAGAAGTTAACTTATGGTACAGCTCTGTCATACAAGTTCACCCTGATTAGTCCTGTTCCTTGTCAGTGGCTGGCAAACTTCCACCTTAAGATGTTTTATTCAAACCAACCTAACTTCAGAGCCAGCCTTGTAGATTTTGATGCCATGCCATGACGGCAACTTTCACCATTTCCTAACAACTGGGTTGTGCTGCTTCTACAAATCTGAAACATATTTCCATAGCACCAAACACAGTGAGTCAGATCCCATCTGGAATTGCTTCTCTTGAAAATTGTCACGGTGCTTCATGAAGTATCCAATATGCGTGTTCTGCCTTGCAAGTCATTGCTTAAAATCAGCAAGACTTGATACCAAGATTAACGTCCGTCCTCCGCAACTGTCTCTTTACAAGCTCCATCTTTACCTTGCTGTTTTGCATCAGAATGCAGAATCAGTGACCCGAAGTCTGCAGAGGGGAATTGCGTGAATGAAACAGTGGGAGAGCTCCCAGTTTCATCTGAAGGGAATTATATATCCCATCAGGTCATATTTAGCTGCAAGCTATTACTTGATTACTGAAACCCCTTCAGTGTCATGATAGCAGCCTGGTTCATACAGAAAACCTGATTACTTTAGTTTCTGGGGAATTCGGTCAGATCATTCCATTGAACATATATTAGTAGTATAGAAAAAAAAAAAAAATGGCTGTGTCTTTATGGAACTGGCCCCTCCATCTTAACCTCAGGAAAAAGAAGCTGCTACATTTCACACTTCCCTAGCTCTGAATCAGAGCCATCTGAAGAAAGAATGAGTCAGAAAGCCAAAACGATTTTTGAAGTATATCTGAAGAGGTATGACTTGTTCCTGTAACCCTTGCACTCAGGAGGGATGTTCCAGTGACTCTGCTGCTCTCTGAGATTTGGAAAAATAAAAATAAAAATAAAATGATCTGCTCTGTTGCAACCTTTGTTCATGTGTCTGATAGTCTGGGGCCAGATGTGGGAAAGTGCAGGCTGATCTAAGGATGCAGAGCACAGTTATCATCTACACCAAGTACCTTGAGGGCTGGTAGAATACAGTTCTGCACTGACAGCTGTGGCTGGTGTGAGTGGGAACACAGGAGAATTCTGCTGGTTTCTGCCTCAGTCATGTTCTTGCAAGACTCTTACCCATGTCCTTTGTTGCTTCAGGTCACTATAAGCAGTATAGCAGTACATGCTGCAGTCTGTGCTGGAGCAGCTGACTGAAACCAAAGCCATGCAGAGATCTCCCAGGCAGGACCTATGGAAAGGGTGGATTTGACTAGGATGATGTCTATGGACAGGGACAGGAAGAGCTTGCTAGGATCTACTGGCAGAGCTGAAAGGCTGAAGTGCACCCTAATAGACTGGTCAGTGCATGTCTCTAGTAAATGAGTGACCCGTGTGGATGCAGTGCCTTTTAATAAATAAACCATTTAGCCAGAACAGAAATGACTCTGAGACACACTTAACCACAGCGCTCTCAGGAGCACTGCAGGCCTCTTTCAGAAAACATTTATCTGTGTCTCGATTCTGTTATTTATTTTAAAAAGAAAAGAGCAGTAAACACTGTGGTCTCTTCAAATCCACGAGGAGATGTGTGTGTGCCACGCCAGCCCAGGATTAGCTGCATGACTCACACTGGTTGCAACAAACTGAGAGGCTGGAAAGGGTATTTCTTGTTAAATTCCCTGGAAACACAAACATGGTGTTGAAAAAAAAGCATTGGCACTGCACTGCACAGCTCCTGATTTAACCCACACGTAGAACAACCCACAGTGCTGAGTGATGAACCCTAAGGAAGTGTGGCCTGGTGTGTCTGTCTCAGGTGCTGCATCCAGTGGGCCAGACGGCTTTGGGGTGGCCCTGCCGAGTGGAGGGCACAGTTTCCCTGTTGGCCTCACTCACAGAGGGAAGGAGCACGGGTTGTATGGATATGCATAAGCACAAACATCCCTGCTGAGGAAGGAAGGTAGTCTATGAGTTCTATGAATTGTAGACTTATTAAGGTTGGAAAGACCAATCAGTTCATCCAGTCCTGCCATCAGCTCATCCCCACCATGCCCAGTAACCACATCCCTCAGTGCCATGTCCACAGTGTTCCTGAACACATCCAAGGACAGCAACTCCACCACCTTCCTGGGAAACCTGTTCCAGTGCCTCATCACTCATTCGGAGAGGAGGTTTTTTACAATATTCAGCCTAAACCTCTTCTGGTGCAGCTTAAAGTCATTCCCTCTCATCCTATCACTAATTGCCTGGGACAAGAGGCCAACCCCCACCTCACCACAGCTTCCTTTCAGGCAGTTGTAGAGAGTGATAAAGTCTCCTCTGAGCCTCCTTTTCTCCAGACTGAATAATCCCAGTTTCCTCAGCTGTTCCCCATAGGACTTGTGCTCCAGACCGCTCACAGCTTTGTTGCCTTTCTCTGGACACATTCCAGGGCCTCAATGTCTGAAAAGCCCAGAAACTGATATTCTAACTCCTGAGGGCAGTGTCACAGCACATGTATAGAGGTGTTTGGGGTACTTTGATATATATGTATATATATCTATATATATGTTTATATAATGAATCATGGAATTGTTAGAGTTGGAAGGGATCCTTACAACCATCTGGTCGCTGTAGACAGGGACACCTCCCAGTAGACCAGATTGCTCAGAGCCTCATCCAGCTTGGCCTTGAACACTTCCAGGGAGGGGGCATCCACAACACTTCTAGGCTTCCTGTTCCAGCACCTCATCGGTCTCACAGTGAACTTCTTCCTGATACCTATACTCTATATACCACTTTAGTCGCTATGAAGATCTGCATTAAAAGGATGAGAACCACAGTGAACTTGCTTTCTCCATAACTTTAATTTTTCAGAAGAGAGCTTTCAAATGGGAATACTCACTTTTCTCTTTCTGTTGTAAAATGAAATGTAGGAACAACAAGGTCTGCACATTTTGAACTGAAATTATGTCTTTGACAGGAAGCAGCAGCCTTCGGAGTCTAAAATATATAGTTCAGGGGCTAGGGACTTGTTTTAGTAATAGAAAATGAAGATTTATCTAAGTAATACTACTCGTGGATTAAGAAAGTTTGCAGGGCCAGTTTTATAAAAAGACAAAGACCATACAATTGATCTTGCTGAGCAAAGATAACCAGCAAACACTACGTGCAGAAGTGCTCTTACTGAGCAAAACCAGACAAAGAAGCAAGGAGGAAATATTTGACAAATGTCTTCACTCTGTTGAAATCTCTGTGCATTTAGTATATTTCTTCTCTATTCAAACTTATCTGCCACATGATTCCTGAAGGTAATCTCTCTCTGATGTTTTGTTACTGAGAATTCATTGCATTGATGGTTGCCAGCCTCCTCTGTGTGGGTTTTCCATCCATGACATGACCTTCTTCCCTCCTGCATGTCTGAGAAATGAGAGAAAGGAAGCTCTGTACCACAGAACACCTGGCAGCACTTCTTTCTGCAGCCTTCTACAACTCCTCTCCCCTCTGCCATTACCTGAGATCTACAAGGAAGTCTTATGCTGGTGCTCCCATCCATTAGTTCATGGCTGTGGCTCCATTCTTTGCCATGCACCAGGTGGGTTTCTGTCCCTGTGCTTTGGCACTGAGGTGTGCATTGTTATGAGAGATGGAGAAGCGTGAGTATGCCCTGGCTTACAGCCTCTTCTTTCTGTAGCTTTTGTGTTAAGCAGTACAGTGAGATCTGGACAATGGGTTTGATTTTATCTGTGACTGGCACAAGGGAAGTTGCCTTGCTCTTTAGTGTACTCATTTTTAATGAGCATGGTACTTCTGCCTGGCATGTCTCTTTTGCTTGTAAGCCTTTATGGTCCGGGGACTGCTTCTGTCCTTCCCTTTGTTTGTTTACCAATAATGAGCCAATCTGGATAGGAATTTCGAAGTGCAGTGATAGTAGAGTATTAGAGTAATGCTCACAGCAAGCTAAGCTGCTGCAAGAGCTGTAGAAACAGAATATAGCAAGAAAATGCTGCTTTAAGTTGTTTATGTGTAAGTGAAAATGGTTGAATAATTTTTTGGACTTTGGATATTACATTTCAGGTAAACTGTGGAGTGGATCACAGTAATTGGGGAGGGTACTGGCACTGCACTAATGAATAGTGGTGGCAGGTTGTTATATAGCAAGGAATTACCAGCCTCATTAATTTCATGCAGTGTGACTGATTGCCTGACAATTTAATGTGGATTGAAGTCACTGAATAGTCAGGCTCCCAGATGGTTTTTCTCTCCTCCTACATCTCTATTTAGATATCCTTTATCTCTTTATTTTTATATGATTTTTTCCATTTACATTTTCTTCAGGAAAGAATTCTTTCTTCCTCCTAATTCCTCTTAACTCATTCCCAAGTTAAGATGACAAAGAAAAGTTAGATTAGAAAGCTCAGGCAAGCTGCAGGAGGACTGAGAAAAAAACAAAGTTCACGATGTCTTCCACATACTGGAAGCTGAATGTTCATAATTTACCATCAGTTTGTGAGCCACAAAAAGGTCCTCATCCTAAAAACATTCATTTATATCTCTCAATGAGTTTATTTTTCTGGGTAATTCCATTGAAGAAAATGAAAGAACACACAGGAATGAAGTTATGCTTCAAAATAAACTTACACAGAGGCTCTGTCCTCATCGTACTTAAGCAGGGAGAGGTCATGGGCTCAGGCCTAGTTGAGTCCCTTGAGTTGAAATGATGCTCCACTTACATAGATTTTCAAAGGTGACTTTATATTCTCTGAGCTTTCTGGAGCTTCTTGGAGCTGTTCTACTCTTTGTCTTCACCCCTTCCTGCTCGATGGGGATGCAGAGGTCCCAGTTAGTTCCCTGAATGTGGCTTCCTCCTCTGATCTTCTAGCTCAAATAGAAAGCAATCTGGCAGCTCAGCACAGAGTGACCTTTCAGATACACTGTGTGACATAAAGCCATTGAGCTGAGCCATAGGTCTTAGGTTAGCAGTGGCAATTCTGACCCACTTCTCAGGAGAAGAATGGGTAACTTGTTCTCTTTGCTGAAACTATTTATGAACTGATGTCTGTGTACAGAGAATGGACCTTTTCTTGTTCCGTTCCACCTTTCCAGAATGTTGTAAAGAGTCGTATTCATGATGCTCCTCAATAAATACAAAAATGAATTCAAGCTTGTTATTACAGGAAGAAGTGCGTGATATGCTTGTAGAGTCACCGGATTTACTAATTACCTTTCAGTAACACATTAAATCCTTACTAGTTTGGAAAACACAACACCCATGCCAGATACTGTGAAAGTACAACTAAGTCTAGTTGTATTTTCATAAAGTCCATTCTAAATGGACTGTAAGGAAGAGAATAGCAGAATTGCTTTGCTGTGTTAATAAAGATCTAAATCAGAGTGGTGAACGATTTGTCTCAATATTCATAGCAGATCAGTTGCTAAGAGTTTGAGAAATACCTGTCTGCAATATCTGCTCATGTTGTTGCTGAGTAGTCTCAAAACCCAGTTTAATTCTAATACAGGCTTTGGAATGATGCTATAGCCCCCAAGGAAGGTAACTTGCTGGTACCTTGGAAGATGTACATCAGCTGCTCTGTCTGGATAAACTGAGGATGAGTCTGAAACTTCCTGGAAGACTTTGAAGACAGAGAGGTTTTACTGCTCTCCATTAGTGAGTGAGCTTGTTGCCCTGTTGGAAGGCTGATGCAGGCAGAAGTGTTATGAGGAGGTCATACGTCTTCTTATAGCTAATAATGTGAAGAGCTAGAAATCAAGCTGTGACACTAAGAAGGATGCTCTGTAGTAAATTTCAGTCCCAAGCCGTAACTAGTCAGTGCTGGGGGCTAAGGCTGTTTTTACTGAGGTCCTTTGCTTCATATCTCAGTGTTGTTCCCAACAGTAGTCTACCTAATAAAAAACTTAGGTGACTATGACTGCATGAATATCTATGAAGGAAATGTAAACAAGGAGAAACAGATACCATTATTGCAAGATTTCTGAGAAATGGTAATACACAGGAAAAGGTGGTAATTTAGCATGGCATGTCATAGGAACATGAAAAAGAACAATGATCTGGAATAATAAAATATTTCAAGCTGAGAAGGACATCTAAACTATCATTTTGTACTGTTTTATATAGATTGCAGTACAGATTTGCATATCTCTTAGCAGTGTCTTTGACATGACTGACATTTCATGTAGGGCTTTTTTTCCTTTCATTCTCTTCCCTGATAATCACTCAGTGGTTGTAAAGGCACTGTCTGCCATTTTTAATGGAATTGTCATATAAAATACATTAGACTAAATCAAATGTGAAGCAAGGAACTCCACATTCTTTGAAATCTAAGAAATCCCATTTTTACAGTAGATAAGCTCTTTAATACAGGCAATCTGTTAGCACATAGCCAGTTCACAGAGCATGAATTTACTGATACACATCATATGGGGAAGTTTTGTATTACAGTATAGACAGTAATAAATGACAGATTTACATTGAAAAGCAGTGTTTGTTTCTTCTAAATTTAATCCTGAGTGCCAAATTGCTTTTGTAATGCACTGAAAACAAATGGTGAAATGAGAGAGGCGTATTCAGGAACAGAATATGTTAATTTTAGCCTCAGGAAAACACAATACAGGTTACTACATTTTTAATGGCATCCAGAAAAAAAAATGTTCACTGATCTGCTTTAATGTAACCTGAAATGAAATGAATCCAAATACTCTGAAGCATCATTTGCAAGAATTTCAACGTGATTTTCTGTATGTTTGAAGCCATAAGACCGAGTGATAAGGATCACTTAGAATAAAACACTCTTCCTTTAGAAAATAAATAAATAAATAAATAATGACCAAAATCATGCCAGAACATGAGGAGAAAGTTATCTAAACTTATCTCCTAGAACATGTGGTTTCAAGACTTAGCCTGTCAAAGGCTGCGGAACAGTCTCCCAAGGGGGGAACCTCCCTGCCTGAGAACCTTCACAGGCTTTCATAAAAAACAGTCAACAGTGCTGGGGCTGGATTCCTCATCAACATACTTCTTTTCTCCCTTAACTGATAACAGACTCCTACAAATTCCATTTGAATCCACTTAATCTCCCAAACCCTGATGATAGTGAGAGAATATCTTGGAGAAGAGGGTCAATATTGGAACCTGCAGTCGTTGTGAGTGGCTTCTGGCTGATACACTTAAGTATCAGAAACTATGAGAGATTTTGTAATTAGGTAAATCTAGAAACAATTAGAAAATTACATTATCAGTTACGCTCCCCCTTATACAGGTGTAACATGTATCCTGGTGCTCCAATCCTGTTTAAAATGCAGGAATTTACCAATGGCCTTGCCTGTCTTTCTCATAGAACACAAGGGGCAGGCTAGGAAAGCTGGCACACCAAAGGCTACAGGAACGTCAGGGCAAAGAGCTAGGAGGAACTACGTTGTTGAGTCAACAGAGATAATAAAAATTCCTGGTTAGACACGATGTTGGTCATTAAAGATAAAAGTATTTACAAGTATTAGTTTGAATAAGCACTTCTGGTTGTAGACGCAAACTCTTCCTAGAAAACAGTACGTGTTAAAGAGATTTCCACCTCCACTGTTTGTTGAGTGTGTGAACACTCCCTAGTCTAATTCCAGTAAAATGTGCTGGGTTAAATAGTTTAAATGATTAAAGATTATTGTGGTCGAGTTAAGAAAGGCAATGACCATGTAAGGGTGTCTAACAGCTATCAGATACATAGAGGAGAAACCTTGATGACAGTGACTTTTAATTTTTTTTTTAACTTTTTGTGCAATTGCTAGAGGCCTTGGTGCATTGTATTTTCATTCTCAATGAGTAGGAAAAGCAGGACAGAATCTGCTATACTCTCTGCTACTCTGCCCACCAATTCCTATTGAATATTCTAGGTATTGCAAGTGGTCCAGTGGCAGTTTAATTACTGTGTATAGGGCAGGTTAGGAAACACAATATTCATGGGCAATTCAGCAAGAGTTGCGTGGTCTCCTTGACCTCCTTACCACTGCTAGTCCTGGAGAGGGTATATTGGTATTGTAGCGGTATGTAAAAGGCTGGATAGATACACGGTTTGTTTCCCAGGTTGTATAGTGAAATATGGCTAGAATTTCTATTGCCTGAGTAGAAGTGGGTAAACTTTACGACCTTTGTCTGTACAGTTACTTTTGGCAGGAACTCTGGGAAGCTGTAATGGAAAAAGACTAGCATAGCTGCAGGATCAGGAGGTGAATGTCTATCTGTTCTTCCTGTAGATAACTGAAAACACATCTCCAATATGAAGTACTTGTCCTTTGTTGTCATTTGTGATGTTATTCTAGCTTGCTTAAGTGGAAAAATAGAATGTTGATCACTAACATATGCTTGCTATGTTCTAAGACATACACCCCCCAGTTTGTGTTCTTCCTCTTCGGAATTAATATTCTAAAAATGTGAGACAGTGGATTTTGCTGAGAAATGAACACAGTTAAATTCTGAGGATACAATTAAACTCGTTTTTTTGTTTTGGTTTGGTTTTTGGTTTTTGTGATAAGTTTCCACAGAAAAACAAGATTTTGAAAACATTAAAAAAGAAGAGGAGAAGAGGAGACTCTTGGAAACTGCAAACTACATGGAAGAAGAAGAGTTTTAAAGAAAGTTTTTAATATTAATAAAATCAGACATTCATTTTCCGTTTAGAAACAGGAAGGAAAGGCTGTTCATCATTATCATAGCATCATAGAATCATAGTATCACAAGGTTGGAAAGGACCTACAAGATCAACTAGTCCAACCATCCTCCCTTTACCATACCTACAGAAAACCATTAAACCATATCTCCTAGCTCCCTATCCAGATATTTCTCTTGCCTGCTCTTGAACCTGTGAAGAACTATTTTGTAGAATCACAGAATCACCAAGGTTGGAAAAGACCTAAATGATCATCCAGTCCAAGCTTTCACCTATTACCAATAGCTCCCACTAAACCATGTCCCTCAAACCATGTCCCCTTCATAGTTCCAGCTGGGGCACTGGAATATGATTATTCTACAGATGGGAATTACTTTTGATGCCATTCTATAGCAGCAGTGCAGAGAAAATGCAAATCTCTCCTTTTCCTCAAAAAACACCATAATATTTGAGCTATAGAAGCATTGTTTCAAGCTGTGTTTTTCACTAGATTTTATAATGAATATTTTATCCAGTGAGGAACTATGGCTCTATCAGGTACATGTTAATCCAGTGTACTTGAATTTGTATGTACAAGCAGTAATCAACATGAGAAAAGCACCAGAACTGTGGATGCAGTTTGGAAATGCATTTTTCTAGAAGACTGGGAGATTAAGCTACAATCCTCGTTATGCAGTTGTGTTTCAGAGTGACTATCCAAGCCCTTGGAGCCCTGCCTGCTTCTGGTACATACCCTGGTATTTTGCTCTCAAGGCTCAGAACTTCTGCTTTTTTTTTCTCAGTGCTTTCATGGCATTAAAGTTCTTGCCTTTGACAGTCCTTGGTGAATATAATCCAAGACACACCTCACTTTCTGACAGCCTCTTTTAACAGGCATTCCAATGCATTTTTCATACTTCATCCTTCATGCAGCTTTAATCATCTTCCCTTGAAGGAGAAATGATGTTGATCACCTACAGCACTTCTAAGTATACATTTCTTTAAGTACTCGCATTTTTAGATTGACAGTGAATTTCTAAGGAAGCAATGAAGTTCTAGTTATGTAATTTTTCTGTTATTTTGTAGAAGTTTTGGTTTGAGGTTCTCCAGGTGTTTTGCACTTCAGTAACTTTTTGCTATTATAGGAGTTTTGTTTTTCTTTCGTGTGAATTTTGCAGGCTACCCACCAGCTCTGCTCTGCAGTGATAAAGTGTTACAAAAAGTACCACCATCATTCATCTGAAAGTTGCACCATCAGTGGATTCTATTTATAAAATGACTCAATGACACATTTCATAAAGCATCAACACCAGAAATGCTGTTATAAAGATCTGCTTGTTATCAGCTAAATTTTAGTTCTCTTGCCATGCTGGATGAAGAGTTATCCTGAAGCCCGGCGCTGAGGGCCCACAGCACCCATACAACAAAGGGATTTAAATGAGCAGCTTCTTTACACTGTTGACTTTTCTGGGCTTTTGCGCTGTTGTTCCAAGAACGGTTTGGACTTCCAAAAGCTGTTAGTGTCAGTGCAAGAAGCAGTGTGCCCTGCCTCCCCTGCTGCTTGTCCCATCTCTAGGGTTGTCTAAGCAGTGGGATGGCAGAGGTAAAATCAATTTGTCCAAAAAGCTGTTTGTAAACAGGATCACTGAATTAGGTGAATTAGTGAATAATCTCGTGTGGCTCACTCCACTAAGTACAGTAGATGCGGTCATTTTCACAGGGGTTCTTATAGCTCTGATTATTAAATCTGACATTATAAAAGAGCTAATTAATATAAAAGCACCATGTTATGCCCATGTGAGCCAGGGTCATAGCAGGATGAAAGAAAACAGTGCAGACATCTCCTAAGCCAGCTCCCTTGGAAACATTGTGCTCATCACAATGCTGATGCCTGTGGGATGCTACCAGTGTGCTGCACAGTCCTGCTTAGCAAAAGGCACTTGCTGCACTGGTTAAGCCAAGGACATTTTCCTTCTGTTTTACTCAGGTGTTGCTTGGCTGCATGTGAGGATGGAGGAGCTGGGCTTTGGCTTGTCTCCATCCCAGCCAAACACCTGGAGCCTTGCAGCAGTTCTCAGAGGTGTGGGCACGGTGGTGGCAATGTGCCATGGGGCTGGTTGTGCTGGGGCAGGGAAGCAGCTGTTCATACCTGCTTCCTCAGGCACAGGGGCTATGATGGCCCCAGTGCAGTCCTCCAGGGCTCCTGCAAATGCATGCTCCTTCCTACGTCCAGCTGGATCTGTGTTTCAGGGAATACGCAATAGGTTGATCTAAAATGTCTTGTACTTATTTCCTGGGAATTAGGTGTTTCTGGCTTCCAGCAGTGTTTCTGCTAGGAGAGGTGCCAGCTGAAACTGCAAATGTCTTCCCTGCGGCTGAGAAAGGTAAAAGAAATCATTGTCTCCATACTGCCTTCTAGCTCCTTATAAACATGAAGACTAGGGCCTGGTGGACCACTAAGGATAAATCACATGGTATCGCAGCATATCCCAGGCAGAACTTTATTCATGGATGAGTGCTCGCCCTGTACACCTGCCTTACCTATCATCTGTACAGTTTTGGGGAGAGCCTGCTCTTTTCCCTGAGTGCAGTGGCTTCAGACAAGGTGGTTCTTCCAGTTGGCAAAGGGCTCATGCTCCTGTGGGCAGTCTGTGGCTGTGGGGTGGGAAGGAACTGCAGTCCTCTTGTCCCCACAGGGTCTCTCTCTTATCTTCACAGCTGTGTGTCCTGGGAATGCAGGGCTCACACAGCCTTATTGCGCTGACTGTGCTTAGCAGCAGTTGCTCACTTCTTGCTTTGTATTAAATATGGTGACTTTCCACATTGTTTGCAACTTGCAGCTGCTGTGGATTTCAGAAACCTTATTTACTCCCCTCAAATAAATAATAACAACCATCAGTCTCCATTACCATGGAGCAATCCAACATCCTGACATTTATGAGCTCACAGTAGGAGTTTAATTAGTTAAGGATGATTCTGCATTCTTCAAGAGGAAGACTGGCTTTTTTCATTGTTTACGTTGTCATAAATAGTCATGTATGTTGGAACACTTCAGAAAATACCCAGGAAATATGCTTCCCTCCCACTTGGAAAAGATTCTCTCTCAGCATTTTCATGTCTTGCTTTTATTATCTTTGCCTGCAGTAAAAACCCTGAGACAGGCGTGATTTTCAAATAAAAGGCTTCTGCACAAATAGCCCTCAGTGCATGTTAACAGATTTAATGAGAGATTAAAGGGAAGAATGAGATAAGTAGGAAGTATGAAAATTAAAAGTAATTCTAAGTCAGTCCTGCCAATATTCTTAGTTCCAACGTTTCATTTCTCTCCCAATAAAAGTCTCTCTTCCAGTGTGTTTCATCCTGGTAACTTCAGCTTTAAGAAATATTCCAGTGTAATAAAACTATTATATTCAACATAAAACATCTTGACTTTTGAGATTGTGTTTCAAAAAAAAAAAAAAAAAGAGAGAGAGAGAAGGTGAAAAGCAGGACAAAAAACTCTGGTGCCAGGAGAGGGAATAGGGTAATGCAGAAAGGTGGTCAGACTCCGAGTGGCTCCTTTGCTGTGGATGTAGTTGCTACCATGATGGCACTGGAGCGGAGCTGGGACAAACACTGTGGGGCTCTTCCCAACACCCAGATGGCCTTTCCAGATGCCATCCAATGAACAAAGCCTCTTCTCCTGCTCAGTATATCAGATGGGGACTCTCCAGCCACACACACACATCAAAGTTGCAGAGCTGTAGGGGTAGCATTTTCCACTTACCTGCCTTTGTTTGTGACATATGTAACTCTTGTAGGCAGCATCCTATGAAGTCAGTGCTGGAAGGAAAGTGCTAGGCAGTAACATGCAGCATGCTATAGATTTTTGAGAAATTTAGAAAGAACAAAGAACTCTGAAGAACAACTTCCATTTTTTAAGCGGTCACAATTTCATCCGTGTTTGTGGGTATATCAAAATCCAAGAGAAAAGAAGCACCAGCTGCTAGGATAACAGGTCCACCTTCTGCCCACTGTGTCTCTTTCTATACCTCAAGTACAAACTAAGGTGTTGATGCTAGGAAAGGCATTTACCGCAGAAACAAAACAAACAAACAAAAACATTCTGGAACTGGGAAAAAGGAGAAAGAATGGGGAGCTGGGCATGATGAAAAACAAAACCACATCTCAGGCTTCAAATGTCAGAGAAGAAGAAGTGATGGGAGGAAGCACACAGAAATTCCAGCAAGGAGGAGGAGGAGGATAGCATGGAGAGTTGAGGACATTCATCCTCCAGCATGAAGGCAGGGGGCCAAGACACTAAGCAGGGAGGTGTAAGCCTGGCACAGAGGAGTCTTCCATGATGTGCAAGAAGAATGCCTCAAGAGTACAGTAAGGAATGTGTCTCAGAGAGATGAATGAACATGCCCTGAGCTCTCTGCACTAACAGGAGGGCTGCTAACAATGCCTGCATGAGCACATTTGAAGCTGGCTTAGGCATGTCCAAGCAGCTTTATATTTGCTGCATCTGCTCTGTTGGTAGTCTTAAGCCAAGGCATGCAGCCTCAGTCTAACAGGTCTAAAACTGCTTTCTGATAGGAAGCCCTGATATTGCAGCTTCTGGATTCACCTGAGTCTTGGGGCCAGAAGCAGAGCAAGCGAGAAGGAACAGGATGGGGCAACCTGATAATTGCAGCTCTTAATTCAGGAACAGCTTTGGGGTTCCCTTCTCTACACTCAAAATTATCTGTGGTTTTATACTTTGAGTGCCCAAAATATGTCATAACCCATCCAAGGGGAGACTCAAGCTTCTGGAATGCCCCTGAGCCTGCAGATTGCTTTGGGCCTGCTTTCCTCCAGGCCTCACTGCTTCTGATGTCCTGACACAGCAGCCAAGCTTTGAGATGAAAATATTCCTCCCTGCCATCTCTTGGTGATTCTGATGTTTGTTTGTGCAGGAGATAGAAGATGTGAATGTGAGTTCTGCTCAGCCAAGGGATGCAATCAGCAGTCTTTGTTTCAGGAGGCAGGTTGTCTGATCTAAAAGGCCAGATGGATGGGGCTCTGGGCAGCTTGATCTGGTGGGTGGTATCCCTGTCCATGGCAGGGGGTTAGAACTAGATGATCTTCAAGGCGCCTTCCAACCTAAGCCATTCTGTTTCTATGTTTCTATGTAAAGAGGCAAATCTCTGAGAAGAAGATACCGCCAAACTGGGTGGTCACTGGGAAGCCTGTGGACCAGAAACCATGAAAACATCCTCAGCAATTCACTGTTGGGTAAAGTGCCCATCAGTCAGCTCTGAGAAATGGGCAAGGCCCAGTATGTCTCAGCATTTCCCTTTCACAATAGTGATCAGTAGATTCACCCTGCTGCTTGTGTGCCCACAGCTAACTCACAATTGCCAAAAATCACTGCCACGTAGGAAACTTCCAGGCTGAGCAGAAAGCTTCGTGTGCAAATGCTAAAGGGAATGCAGGAAGTTTGTTTGTTTGTTTCCCTTACAAAGCAGTACTTTGCCTACATCCCTATTTAGACATTTGCAGATGTCTAGTCTCAGCTCTGAGACATTCATGCTCACTTTTGCTACTAAAGATTCCCTTAGTTCCTGTATAACTATGTACTTTTTTCCACTACATTAATGATTTGATTCCTTCATTTCTCTTACTGTAAGACATCTTTTCCAACTCTTCTGAGACACTTTTTTTTTTGTATCTTCTCTTGTTCAACGTAATTATCATCCTAAGTTTGCTTGGGGCAATTGCAGCTTATGTCATTATTCATTAAAAATTAAGTGAAAACCCAACACATCCCTCAAGCAACTTGTTACTCTGAGAATGACGAGGTGCTTATCTCAGTCAATGCTATTTCTCTGTCACACTCTTCCTGTTCCCATAGCCCAGTGCATGCAAGTGACACAAAAGTACAGTGGTAGCCTGGTAAAATCTTTGCTTCAGAGGGAGCATCTGGTGTAAGAAGGCACAAATGCACACACATGCAGTTCACATGCATACTAATTCTCCAGATGTTGTCTGGAAGTTGCTTTGAAACATATTTTTGTGAGAGGAACTACTTTTGTTTGTGGTGCAGTTATACAAAATGATGCGTTTCCTTTCAGGATGAACAGATCTGTTGAAATTAGCAATTTTTCCTTTTATTGCACATTCCTAATAAGACCAAATTATTTTTCAAATTATTTTATCTAACGATTAAAATATTGCTATCCAATGGAAAGAAAAATGACGCCATCATGGCAGCATAGGCACATTATTCAAGATGGTGACTCATATATTTACATACGAATGTTTGTACTCAGATAAAACCTGAAAGCATAACACAAAGCCCTGTACTGCAAACAGAATCTCACTTCCAGAAGATGATGGCGGTGCTTTGGCATTCCAGGAGCAAATAACACAAAAGTAAAATTGTTCTTGTCCTCAGGCATCAAAGATACGTACAGGTTGTCATTCAAAGAGACATAGATAGGTTTGAGCAGCAGGCCCAAGTGAACCTCAGGAGTGTCTATAAATCCAGCTGCAGGATCTTACACCTGGGTTGTGGCAAACCCCATCATCAATACAAGCTGGGAAACAACAGGAGAGAGCAGAGCTCTGCTGAAAAGGATGCATGGATGGCAAGCTGGGCATGAGCCAGCAATGTGTACTCACAGCCCAGAAAGCCAACCATATCCTGGGCTGCATCCAAAGCAGTGTGTCCAGAAGGGTGAGGGAGTGATCCTGCCCCTCTGCACTGTGCTGGTGAGGCCTCACCTGCAGTACTGCATGCAGACATAAAGTTCTCAGTACATGAGAGACATGGAGCTGTTGGAGCGTGTCCAGAGGAAGGACACAAAACTAATCCAAGGGATGGAACAGCTCTGAGAACTGGGGCTGTTCAGCCTGGAGAAGAGAAGGCTCTGGGGAGACCTGAGAGCAGCCTTTCAGTATATGAAGGGGGGCTGTATGAAAGAAGGGGACTGACTTTAGCAGGGTATGCTGGAATATGACAAAGAGAAATGTTTTCAGATGGAAAGAGGAGAGGTTTAGACTGGACATAAGGAAAGCAATTTTTTTGCAATAAGTGAGGTGCTGGCACAGGGTGCCCAGAAAGGTTATGGATGCCCCATCCTTGGAGACATTCAAGACTGGATGGGGGCTCTGAGCAACCTGATCTAGCTGTAGAATTGGAAGGTCTCTTCCAATTCTGAAGACTCTATAATTCTAGTTTGCTTTTATACTCTCGCTTCTTGATATTTTCATCCATTGAAAGCATTACATAATAATATGGTTAAGTCATTTCTTAGTCTTTCTCACTAGCTTAACAATGTTGAACTTTTATCTTGCCATCTTTGTGTTCTGTGTTTCAAGATGATATACTGGACCTTATACTGGATATACTGCAGCTAGACATGCTGCATTGCCATTAGTATAACAGGAAGTGACTGCTCAACTGCAGCAGTTCCCTGACTGTCACACAGTGGAGAGGGTGAAAGGCATCAAATGTAATGCAGCCCTGTGAGAGAAAAAACTCCAGATTTGGACTGCAGGCTGACACTGATCGTAGTTGCTTGTCTTTAATGAAAAGAAGTTTCACTGTGCCTGCTTATGCTTCCCTACTTGCTCATAGTGCCCCTCTTCTTGCTCTGCTCAGCTTTGACTTGCTGTCCTGTGACTTTCAGTGCATGCATGTAATCTATGTGCCTATAAAAGCCAGACATGAGTATTCTCATTGCCCTCATTGCGCAACAGGCTACAGCACTTCCTGCTATCGTGCTTCCCCACTGCCATTACAACATCATTTTCATCGTGAGTGAAGACAGATCATATTCTGTGTATTTTCCTCAGCTGAGCCAAAATCCACACACATGCCCAAATCCGTGTCAAACTCAGTTTGGTTGCCTCCACATTAATTCTTAAGCTATGATTTTTGCCAGGCAGGAGGGATAAATATTGGAATGTCTTTAATATTTTTGGTTTGGTTATGGATAGGACAGTATAATTTAGATTTTTGGCCTATGATGTGCACATCACAGCTTCAGATCATACTCACCTCCAGGTGGCCCACTCAAGCAAGGTGGTTTGAATTGAAACAGTTTATGTGATCCAGAGTCAAAACAGATACTTCCATACAAAACTCCTACTATGTAGCATAAATAAAGTTAGGCTGACCCCCTCACCTGTCCTAAGTTCATTACAGGCCTTAGACCTAGCTACATCTCATGCAGCCACACATCTGACAACAAACAGTGTGCCCCTCATTTACATTACTTACAGTGTGTCCCACGGATGAGAAATTCTGGATCTCTCACAGATATTCATCTGACCAGCAAGCCTCTAAACCCCATTCTGCAGCCAACCAGGCATCTCAAATAATGAAGGTTTGCTTCCAAAGGGTTGCAAGAGAGCAGACTCTATGTGTTGCCTCCAAAGCTATTGTTTACAGCAACAGCTGTAACAATCGTTTTTCTGTGTAACATATAGGAAAATATTTGCAATTCTGTACTAAAGTTTCCTTGCATTCTTTTTTTCCTAAAGTCCCACCTACGTACCTCTGCAGTCAGTGTGGATTTAGCTCACCTCTGTAGAACATGAGTTGCATGCAATAAAATGCTTATCTGCGTTGCTTATCTGGTACTGCTTGTCTTTTTACAAGATTAGTCCACTATTGATCTAAATCAACTGATTTACTGCCTGAAAAAAAATTGTACAGAATTGAGTAATTAAGAGGTGGAATAATTCTACTTTTCAGCACTATCAGAAGGAGCAAAATTGCAGCCAAGAATAATTTTGCTCATTTCTCAAGGTATCTTTCTTGTTTTAATTTTCTCTGCAGAGACTTGAAATCTTAGCACCGAACTGCGTGAAGCATTTATGTCTTGCCAATAACACTATCTGTTCAGACTCAGTGAAACATGTTCGAGCTTTCCCAACATAAGCACTATGTACTTTATGAAGTCTAAATTAGGTTCTTTATGAAATCAGTGTTGGTTATATAACGACTGTGCTGTTTCATTAAGTATGGATTATTATCAAGAGTGTTCTTCTTGGAGAATTTTGCAGGCGCCTTTCCAAGGACAGCAGAGTAGATCTTTCAGTCTGACACATGGGAAGAAAGGAAATAATTGTTGATCGTTCGTATTTAAATGAAGCTCATTTCTGTTTGGCTCGTGCTGCCAAACTGGTCTGTCTTCAGATGATGTTAGAGAGGATACTTTGAGATAGGTTCATCTGGATACAGCATAAATACATTCCTGGGCAGCTCTCCAAAGACTGGCACCCTTCAGCACACCTGGTTATTTTACAGCTCTTCCCACACTTATGGTCCTGGGTAGCACTTGTGTGGGCTGCTCAGCTCCATGGTCACATCCCTCTGTACAAAGACACTGACTTCTCTATAAATGATGTATTTGGGCTTTTTTGTCCCAGTCACTCCCAGACTTTTACAGGCTGATTACTCGCACCCCTTATAGGCTTAGAGCTATGTGCAAAGTGGGCTTTCTGCAGCCACTGGCACTGAGCAGTCGCTGCAACTGACTGAAGCTTTTCTGCAACCACTTAGTAAAGACTATTTTTGAAGTGTTTGAAGAATAAGAAGGCTTGTGAACAGATTGCACTTAAGTCAGATCTATGCTATCAAGGACAATAAACTCACTATGTTTTATAACTTAGGAAGTCCACAGACATTTCCAAAATTAAAAATTTCATTTCAAAAGCATACAAGCTTTGCTAATTCACCATACTCTGTTCTATAATCTGCAACATGCATGTTCTCAGAAGCCAGGAAATGAGCATATTATCCATGGCCCATTATATTCAAAGCTTATTAAAACCAGTGCCTTGTCTTCCCATTATTTTCAGGCTCGTGCTGAGTGGGTTTGGGTTTTTCTTTATTGATTTTTTTTAAACATAATATTCTGTGGTTAGATCCCCTGTGGCAATTTCCTGGCACAGCTGCAGCTATTTTTGTGATGAGTTGTGCAGTATCTGTCCCATCCTTCCCTCTGCTGTTTTCCTGCCCATTTTTCCCTGCAGTGCTCATCAGGCCCCAGTGCTCGTGGGCTGGCTGGATTCACCCATGAGAAGCACTGCTTGTGCAGCTAATGTGTAAAAGTCTTTTAGATAATATGGGAGACTGAAACTGTAATCCACAGAAAAAAATAAAGGACTATTTTTTCCTTTTCCATATCAGGCTAGTTTCACTAATTTGTTCTAATACATGAGACAGAAAAGGATCAACAAATGCAAATAGCATGATGCTTCAGTACCAGACTTTGAGACACATTTGTGAATAGTCCTTGAACATTTATGGCCCACAAAGGACTCAGACTCTCTAAAAGGATCTTTGCAGAAGACATAGGGATACTGGGTTGCTTGAATATGAGCTAAGCACCAGTGTGGTGCTTTGCCTCTGCTATCAGGAGAACACCAGTTTGTATGGGATCTCCACTGCGTCACTACAATAGCAAGCTTTGACTATTGACTTATTAGGATTGTTTGAGTTGGAAGGGAGCCTTAGGGGCCATTTGGTCCAACTCTCTGCACTGAACAGGAACCCCTAGACTACAGCTAGATCAAGTTGCTCAGATCCCCACCTAGCCTGACCTTGAGTGTCTCCAGGGAAGACTTCCCTCCTCTTACAAGAATGCAATGTTAGGAGTGCTGCCATAGGCTGTTTGAAGAACTCCCAGCAGACTTGTTTCTGTAAGCCAAGACAAACCTGTCACAGGTGTGTCATGACAAGGATGTGAAAGAGCAGGTTCAGCAGTGGCTGACATCACTGTGACACCTTAATGTCACCAAGGAGCTCAGCAAGCTCAGCCCAGTGTCCATAGCGATAAAAGGAGAAAAAGGGAGAAGGAAGAGGTCCAAGGACAAGAGGAGATGCAACCTGAATTTTGTGCAATTCACAGTGGTGTTTTTTGAAAAGTCAGATTTCAGTTGGGGCAGGGAGAGGGCAGAGTAAAACTCTGATGGTTGTCTAAAAGTAGCTCCAGTGCACTGCTGTAATCCAGGTAAGTCAACAATCTTGCTCCTCAGAAATCTGCTGTCCCTACAGATATCTAATGGCAAATCTACAGGGTCAGAGATGTTAAAAAGTAAAATGGCAAAGGTGAACCAAAGAAGTACCTACCTGCATCCATAAGTTTGTTTTAACAAGTTATAGGAAAGGGAAAATATAACTAAAAAACCATTACAAATACTGGGCCAGCACTATGATGTAAATAGCTCTGAAACAAATGAGAAATCTTACTTGGGCACTATAAATAATTTCTGCAATGTATGAAGGACCAACTTCATACACTGTTCACTGTTATATTAACCTGAAAAGAAGCTGTCACATAGCCCTCTGTGCTACAAAGGGAGTTCTGCTGTGGACTGAGAATAACATCCAACAATAATTTTATATCCCTCATGTTCGGTGAGAACATATCTGAGTCTTCTCCAGAAAATGAGTTTGCATGTGATGTCGTTTAGAAAGGGATAGACAGACAACAAGGAAACAGAGGAGTTCATAATTACTTATGCAAAAGCCTTTTTATGCTACTTTGGCAGTGTATGGAGTCTGTAAGCTGTTCTAATGGCCATGAAAAGCAGCCTGGAAGCTGGAACAAGTTATGGTGCAAAATATTCTTGCTGTGAATGACATCTAAGAGCCTTCTGCTTTCAGTGGCTTTGAACCAGAGCTTTCAGGACTCCCATGGGATTTGGCATTGCCACACTATACGAGAAGAACAAATTAAACTTCAGAGAGGAGGGGTACCCCCAATGGGAACATGTTAAAGAGCAACAAGTTGAAGGGTCATTCAGTGCCTGGAGAACAAAGTGAGAAATTTGTCATGTGTGGGATGAAAAGAGAGGCCCACCAGACTTGCCACCAGTGCATCTGCCCTCTGTTCCTGACTTTCCCATGTTTGATCCTTTCTTTCTCCCTGCGCCTAAATCTGTGGTGAGGAGGTTCACAAATACATCCCTTATTCACTCATGCAGAGCTTTGCTCTCATGTAGCATTGTGGTGGCCAATATTCAGCATGACACGGGGAAATCAAAGCAAGGGATGATGAACTCCATCTTATTATGCTTTTATTCTGTATGAAAACATGGCATGCAGCTCAACCCCTCAACCTCTCCCTAGCCTGGTGCTCACTTCAGTAGCAAATGGCTTTTTTAATCTTCACCCAAACCACTGGTTTTTCTACAAATACAAAAGGAGGACAAAGAGCTTGACATTGCATGGAAGTGTAAAACTGTTATTAACTACTAAACTGCGTCCTACCCAAATGGGATCTATGCAGTCCAAAAACGTGTGTGGATAAGCATTTCCACCCTCATCATTCCCTCATTGTGTGCACAGAGTACAGAAATGGAAGTCCACATCTCAAAAGAAGTGCATTTTCAGACACTCAGGTCAAGTATGCTCAGTTTGCTGCATGTTAGAATAAATGGTCTTTCAGAAATTCCGTGATGCAATAACAAATTGACATTCTATATACCCAATATGACATCAGACACAGATATCTGATACTTAAAACAAGGTCTTGCAAAGTCCTAGAACCAAATTATTTGCCTTTTGGTCTATATACTGTCTTTGAATGCTTGCAGTAAATTATGTACGGAGTGGGAAGCTTGTATTTGGGCCTATGACATCATCCCCTGTTCTTTGCTGTGCACACAGTGCGGTTACTGCTGTTTGCTGATCTGGGATAAGACTTCCTTGTAGAACAAGTGCTCTGTCAGCCTGCCGAGTCCCCCGTGGACTTTCGGTTTCTGCAGTGCTGGAGTGCTCTGGAGGATACTGCTACTGCAAATGGAGCACGTGATCACAAAATGCAGGTGTCCCACCAAGGAGATGCTGAGATCAAATGAATTTTTTTGGCATTTCAAGGAATAAATAGCATTTTTCCTGCAATGTAGTAAAATTATTAGAGTACTTATGTAAAATTTATGCTAGTTCTCCTAATTATTACTATTGTTATTATTATTAAAATACTATAGACTGACTGGAAAAAACAAAGGCTGTGGTTTTCAATGCTTGCCACTGCCAGTGCAAAGTATTCCATAGGAAATGTATCTGCCTTTTCAGAGTAGCAATTTCACAGTAATTACATCTCAGACTTCCTTAAAGCAGGCTAACCTTTCCCCACCTTTCTTTCCCTCTTGCACCACTTCCTGCCCTTTGTTTCGTGTTGGATCTAGCCATCATTTCCAATGGGAAATGTACTCATCAGAAAAGCAGCCATTTGCTTTCCAGCTAGGAAGGTGAGTGGGATCGACTCATCCTGCTGCTCCCCAGCCTCTTGTCCCCAGGTGACACTGAGAAGGCAGTGGGGCTGGCTGTGGGGAAGGTTGGGCTGCCTTATTTGGTGACCACCAGAGATGGCGTGGGATGGATATAACAATGTGAGACACTCCCACAGTCCTCCATGTCTTTAGAAGTAGTCCCTTGATCAGCAAACCACAGAGGAAAGCCACTGCTTAACTAATTGGATTATCAGCTCACTCGCTTCTAATCACTGCTTAATCTAGAAAACTAATTATGGCCTACATTGAAAGAATATGCATGAGTCTTCAATTATATGGGAAGATGTTAGATTCCCACATTTGTGTGGCTAGAACTCTTGCTCCAAGGCTTTAAGAATGGTAATTGAATATGATAATCATTTTATACTGTAAATGGGCTTTGGCCATGCACTATCTGCTCTGAGTTAGATGGCCAACTGCCATCCAGACTGAGCCCAATCCCACCAGAATTGTATAAATTTGGTACTTTCTTGCAAAGCTTGAACTTTTTCCCACTTACTTGTTGTCTTACATCTCTGGTATGCAGTGGCTTAAGAGTTCTGTATTCTAAAAACTGTCTTAGTTATAACTTCAAATTAAGCATCCAATAAAGTGAATCCCATTAGGTTTTGGGCTTAGTCAACAAGGGATGTTCACTGAAGACACCACTGTGTTTAGTGCACAGGGCATAAATACTGTCTGCCTCATGGCCAGCTACTTGGCCAGCTACAAAACAGCAGCAACACCAATATATTGACTAAGCCCATCCATAACCCCTTTAACCGTGAGCAGATGAGAATTCAATTCTGACAGATGAAAGTGCATTATTTTTAGAGCAAACTGTGACAGTTTTGAAGCAGTTCCTTTGCTGATTCCTGAATGAATTTGTCACATGGATAAATTTTGTTTGCACTTTTAGCAAAGCTGAAAAGAAGGGTGGAGATGACAGGATAATTTACAATTCAGATTTCCTTTTTGGTGCAGGATTGATTCCACTTTAAAAAGCCTTGGACAATTCCTCAGAAGCTATTCAAAGAGTAATATTTGAAGGGTGAGAAACAGTGGAAATTTCCTTGGAAATAATTCAGACAAGATTAGATCTTGCCTCTCAGCCCTTCCAAAAGCTTTTTTTGGCAGTTTGTTCCATTATTTTGAAGAAAAAAAAAAAATAGTAGGAACTATCTTCAAACCACTTAGAACTTCCTTGAAGCAAAAGTGTGATACAGATCCTGTAGATAACATACAAATACATATGGCGAGAGACCACGCACCCAGGTAAGACTGTGCCTAGTCTGAAACCCTTACTAAGGAAACATACTCTAAAATAAATCCAGTGAACTTCATGGTGCAGGCATGGAGAATGCCTACAACACTGCATTTTTTTTAACATAGAAACATACGTTTCACAAAACCTTTGCAGCTGTTTTTCAGGTTGTTTCCCCCCCCCCCCCCCCCCAACTCCCTCAAAAGAAGTTCATTCTGAACTATACTGGACTGGTGATAAATTTCACATGGTGTTTATTCAGTTCTGTAGTTTCGTTCATGGAATTTGTAGTGAGTCTCTGTAACAGAGACAATTAGATTTAGCTCTCCATTGATTTCTTGTTAAAACAAACAAGCAAACAACCACCACCAACCAACCTGCCCACCAAACAAGACTACATTGCTTCCAAGTATGTGACTTTTCTGATTTCATTTGTATGCTGTATGGATTCTGTATTAATTCTTGAAACTAATTAAAAAAAAACCACAACAACGCAAAACTCATCTGATCTAATGAAGAGAAGGTGTCCAATCTGATTTGTATACCTATCTGATGTGAGAATCTGCCTCAATACAAAGAAAGCTATTACATAGTAAATTGAATTATTTAGCAAAAGCACATTCCTTGTGACACCTGCCCAGTAGTTCCCTGCACTGACCCTACAGTCTGCTCCGAGCTCAGCACATCACCTCTGCTGGCCATGCACCACCATACAGAACTGTATAATTGCTCAGGTTGGAAAAGACCTTAAGGATCAAGTCCAGCTACAACCCAACAACAATACCCTATCTAACAGCTCTCCGCTAAATCACATCCCTGAGCACCACATCCAAACAGATTTTAAACACATCCAGGGATGGTGACTCAACCACCTCCCTGGGCAGCCAATTTCAATGCTGTGTATGATTCCCCCCCTTTTCTGAATTCAGTAATAAACCAACAAATGTGCCATGTCTACATTTTCTGCAGGGATTTGCAAAGTTTTGCCTTTCATTGAAGTAAAGAATGGCAGTATTACTCTTTAATCGATTGAAGTAAACTGTGGCAGCATGGATTACCTGCAGATACTTCGCCCAACTTTGTCCTTGTTATTAGAAGGAAACACACTGCAGGTATTAATGAGAATGAGAATACCGTGTAGGATAAATACCTTTACAAATATTTCTATATGTATATATATATATATATATATATATATATATATATATATATATAGTGTGTGTGTGTGTGTGTATATATATATATAGATAGATAGATAGACCTTTACAGGCTGGATGTGGCTCTGGGCAGCCTGGTTTAGTGGTTGGCAACCCTGCACACAGCAGGGGAGTTGAAACTAGATGATCTTTGTGGTCCTTTTCAACACTGGCCATTCTATGACGAAAAGAAGGATATTTTAGACTGGCAGATCTACAAGTCCTACAGTTTCCACCAAGCTTTTTATCGTTAATGTGTGGTCATTTTAAAGTAGGTGACTTCACACTGTAAACAACCTTGTATTGATACAACATATGCTTGCTGCCAGAAGAGAAACAGCAAGGCCCCAGTTGAACCACATGTTTTAAAGAGCAGCAGTGCAAATTAGCCTGTGTAACAGACCACAATTAAATGATTGGCATGGCTTCCAAGCACTTAGAGTATGTGCATCTGCCCTAAACTGTCTGTGTAGCACAGATATTCCCACAGACCCTGGAACTTCTCTTTGAGAACCTTTTGAGAAGCTTTTCTCCCCCAGGGATTATCTGAGCTGGATTGTTTCTACAGAATCTGGTGGGCTGGGTAGGACCCTTGGGACATCTGGAGGTCTCCAGCCTCCTGCTTGAAGCACCTCTTATGAGAACTGGCTGCTCAGGACCTTATCTTGTCATCTTTTGAATATGCCACTTCTCTGTGCAACCTGCATCCTTGCAGTGAAAAACACTTTCCACATCAAGTCAGAATACCTTGTCATACCTTGTGCCTGTCGCTTCCTGTCCTTCTGCTGTACACCTACAAGGGGAATCTGTCTCTATCTCCTCTACAGCCTCTTGTTAGGCATCTGGAGATGGCAGTAAGTATTCAGATTTTTCTTCTCAAGGCTGATTAAACTCATCTCCCTCATCCTTTTTTCATGTCATGTGTTCCAGTCATCCTGGTGGCTTCAGTATGTCACAACCTCCAGGGATGGGGCATCCACAGCCTCTCTGGGCAGCTGTGCCAGCACCTCACCACTCTCTCTGTGAAGAATTTCCTCCTGTTATCTAACCTAAATCTTCCCTCCTTCAGCTTAAAACCATTTCCCCTTGTCCTGCTATTATCTACCCTTTCAAAGAGTTGACTCTCCCTCCTGTTTACAGGCTCCTTTCAGGTACTGAAAGGCAGCAGTGAGGTCAACCCACAGCCTTCTTTTCTCCAGGCTGAACAAGCCCAGCTCCCTCAGCCTGTCTTCATAGTGGAAGAGCTCCAGCCCTCTGACCATCTCTGTGGCCCCTCTCTGGACTCTCTCCAACAGCTCCCTGTCCGTGCTGGCCACCCCTCTTCTGATGGAGTCCAGGATATCATGAAATAATAGGATATTCCTTCTTATCCACTTTATAAGCATTGCTAATACACTACTGTTATACAATGCTTGGAAGATGTGAAGAGCTGACTGCTGCGTTCCTTTGGGATTTGGGCAGGATTTAGGCAAAACAGTCAGAAAACCATTTTCACTCTACAGGCAGTGACATGTAACTGCCACATGAAACAGAAACAGCACCATCTTTTTTTGGATACCAAGAAGATTAATCTAGTGGTTGAAGCACTCATCCAGAAGAGGAGGCCCAGGTCAGCCTGAAAGGATTCAAACCTGCAGCTTGACATCCTAGGACATGGACTGAAATCAGATGGAAGCAGGGATTCTCTCAGGCTTCTGTCCAGTGTAGAAGCTGTCGGGCATGAAATAAATGAAGACTTCAGAAACCCAGAGAAAAGGAAGAAACAACGGGGATCCAGGCTCTGAGATTCTTCTGGATTCTTTATTTGGTGTTTTTTTGTTTGTTTGTTTTGTTTTGTTTTCCACATCAGGAATAGATTATGCAGTTTGCATGGAAGAATCCTTGTGTAAAATGGCTTCATACTACTAGGAGTAGGCTTGAAAGCAGTAGGGTTGTTAAGTTGTACAGTCTGGCTCCTTCCTTCTGCTCTTTCTGAGGTCCCAAGAATCCTTCACCATTTCATTGCTATCCAGTGCCCCGGGTAGGGAGAAAACTAGCAGACTGCTGTAAGAACCTGTTGGTTAAAGGGTTGGTGAAATGCCTGGAAAAAAAAGAAAAAAAAGAAAAAAGGTTGAGTTAATGTTTTACACAGTACTGTGTAGCAGAAATATGTTATTAGTCATGTTTATCATGGGACTGATGAAACAGCAACCTTGAAGGATTGTTGTTGTTGTACAAATTGAGAATGGCAGATGGCTCCAGCTCAGCCTCGTGGATTCAGAAATGAGATTAACATTAAAGGGGGGTTGTGGAGTCTCCTTCTCTGGAGATATTCAAGACCCACCTGGACCCCTACCTGTGCAACCTGGTGCAGGGAACCTGCTTTGGCAGGGGGGTTGGACTCGATGATCTCTGGAGGTCCCTTTCAGCCCCTTCAATTCTGGGATTCTTTGATTCTGTAGAGGTGTGATTCATCTGGCCAAAGAGAAGAGCTCAATATGAGTTTGCAGAAAAAATAACCACATTCATGTTGTCTTATTTAGTGCTGGAGGAAACATCTAGTAAGACTAGCAGGAGGAGGAATAACATGAAAGGAGTCATTCAGGGGAGGAAGAAGCTCTAGGAGGTGTACATCGAGAGAGGCTGTGGTGGTGGGACAAGAAGGGAGAGACAGAAAGGGACTAGTTCTTTAGTGAGAGGCATACAGAGTGCCCCTAATTTCTACAGATTTCTGCTTTGGGGTCTGTGGAGACTGTCCCTCCCTGCTTGAGCTTTGAATGCAGAACTTCCCAGCAAGGTATGAGCTTGACTGGAGGGCATCAGCTCTGGGCCATGGAGTGGTCTCTGGCTCTGGGTCCTTTTCCCTGTTGCTTTGGCTGATCCTAGGGCATCCTCTGCCAGCTGCTGCGCTACGCTCCTGTTTAACACCTGTGACTCCATCAGATAGCTGGTATCAAATTTTTTCCTTCCACTGTGCTTGAATACTAGCCTTGAATCAGCCTTCAGTGTGAAAGGGATGAAGAGATATCTCCAGGTTTAAATTCAGCTCTCCAGATGTAGCTGCTGTAGTGCTGCCAGCGTGTGGGTTTTCTCCTCTTACACTGTTTGCATCTCCAGCCAGGCAGACTTCAGACAGGGATATCTTGTTCACCCAGTATGGAGGTATCATTAAAAGGCTCCTCATTCATGCAAACATGTCTTAAGGTGGTAGGATGTTTTGATTCAAGACAAAAGAGCAATTGCTTTGAGCTGTCTGGAGGTACACACCATTTCCAAATTAACATTTAAATCTTACCCAGAGAGGGAATGTAAAAATACAAGGCAGTCGGTGGGACACTTTAGAGTGGAGGTGTATTCTTTGTGAGCATCATCTTGAAGGCAGCCTTCCCTGGCCAAATCAAGAGTCAGCCTGGAGTAACTCATCCCTTTCTCATGGCACCTGTTGACTCCAGATTAAATATTTGTGTATGTTTAAACTGTTCAAGGAGTTCCCCATCTAATGAGAAGACCTAATCTACTCCTGCTTACTGTCTTATCACCGCCATAGGTCAAACACCAAGGGAGGTGCTGCTGGCACTTGCAAGATGACAGTCAATGTAGATGTCAATGTAAGCATTCCCAGCAGTTACACCAGAGGGACAGAGAAGTCCTTGCTGATGGTAGCAGGTTTGAAAATGGACACAAGTGAACCCAAAAAGGTTCAGTGAGGTTGAGTGTACGGTGTTGCACTTGGATCAGGGCAATCCCTGTTCTGCAACATCTAAGCCTAGTAGTTATCTCCAAAGGACTAAAAGAAGATTTAAGCGTGTAATGGTAATTTGGAGAAATCACACTGACTGGATGCACGTATTGGCTTAAAAGAACTGATTAAACTTTTTCTGTGGCCAAATGTGCACTTAACATTGCTTGTTTGTTTTTTTACTAACAGTGGATTTAACAGCACTGGCTTTTATGTTTCATTCTCAGAGCATTTGAATATTCACTGTAAGCCTCTAGGTCTGCTTTACATAACCACAAGATGACTCAGTAAATGTCAGCTAATCTCAGAGTTAAAGATTCACTTCAGGGCCTCAAGGCCCAGAGATCAGCACCAAAATTAGCAGCTCACCCAAGACCCTCACAGCAATGCATTTAACTCTTTTTTTCCATGGCTTTTGCACCATGGTTTGTGGTTTTCATAGATGGATAGACACAGTTTGTTCTTTGCATTGACACAGAGGGAAGTGGGTTTCCCTTCTATATCTGCATTACCCAGTTCTTTCTCAAACACATTCCTTTTGGGATTGCTGTCCTGGTCTCACAGCTGAGCAGCTCTAAGATAGGTTTTGTAAATTTCTGTGCTATTTTGTTTTCTTTGGCAATAATAATAATTGCATTGCACACATCACAACAGCATCTCAGACAGCTCTTGAGGCCTGATCTATAAAGCTCATGAAATACCACTACGTGTAACAGATCATCTCCTGGAACCAGCTTCCAGCCATGTTGCTATTAATGCATGGCCCGTAAAGGGAAGATAAACATCCTCTGTAGGATGCTCACCCCTTTTCCCTCCCAGCTTGTTCTGAGATAGAGCACACAGCTGTGAACGCCTGTTATTGCTGATTACCTGATGATGAGCTTGCAAGTGAGGAATCTGTTCCTCAGTAATCAGGGCCTGATGGAAAGCTTCCTGGCCTGCAGATGTCTGAGAAAACCGTTTATTCTCATTCCATGCTGCACCTTGCGGGTGCTGACATTATTTTCCCAGAAGTTCACTGCTGCTTTGTGTGTTATCAGGGAGCCTCTCTGGATTAGAAATTAGCAACCTAGAGTATCATCCATCAGCTAAGGCAAGAAGTTGATTAAGTTTAATGACTGTGTTACCATGTTGTACCCAAATACCTTTAATTGATTACTTCATTTAAGTCATCTCCAATTCAGTGAAAGAAAGCCAGCTCTCCAGATGTTAGCTTTCTAGAATCCCTGAAGGACTTTGATGTTGTGTTTCTTCTGTAGCCTCTTTTTCTCTGGAAATGCAACATGTAACATGATGCTTTTTGAGGAGAAAGAAGGCATCATTGTGTTTTCTCCTACACCTTCATATCTCACTAATGGAGTGATTTGCCCAAGTGATTATAGAGGGCAAGAAACAACTGCTGTATATTATCACACAGTTGATATTACGCCATGCCATAATATGCCAGTAGCTATGAGGAATACAAGTGTTATTTCAGTTCTTTGTCACTGAGAAGAGGGAGAAGCTTGGCTTTTATCTGCGTAAGTGATGAAAGGGCTCTTCCTCATGTGATTGCTCTGCTATTCATGGTAGCCCTGCTCTGCTCGGCTGGAGTAGGACACAGCTTGCTCTGCCTGAGACACACAAGTGTTCCCCAAATCTCACAGTTCCAGGTGCTGAAAATCAGACAGACTGCACCACAGAGTCTACATGCCCTTTCCTCAGTATCTCCTACATAAGTGGGACTAATAACACTGTAAAATACTGAACAAAGGACTGGTTAATTAAAGCAGTGCTGCCAGGACTAGCTGGTGCAAGCCACTGCTCTGAATAAAGCAGTGTTCTAAGCAGCAATCTTCCTCATACCTTTGCCTGGCTCCAGGGTGAAGGAAAAGGTAAGGGAATGACTTTCAGACCCTTCCTTTGACATTGTTTTTCCAGTTGCTACCGGATTTTGCATGGGTTTCTTGGGGTATTTGCAGGAGATGACATGATAAATGTCACATATCTGAGATGTAGGTCTGTGGTAGGCAATGACTGAGACTGTTTCAGCAGAGAAGGTAGAAGTGCTGTTGGTCACTGCAGAAAGACAACTGCTGCACTAAACCACTCATCAGAGACAAGGCACAGCCTGTCAGCGTGCCATCTCTATGTCAGTGATCTCTAAAGTGCTTTCTCCAAGGCTGGCTGCCATTCCTGGGTGGCAAAGGTCTACCTGAGGTGCCACACAGGTGTTATCTTTTGTTTCCTAGGAAGATATGTAGAGAATTTGACTCCAGCACAGTAAGATAGTCACTTCTCACAAGTGTTAAATTCATTTATTATTTATTGTTCTTGCTTACTGTTTGTGGAGTGTTGGCTTTTTACTCAGCATTTCTAGGAATTCAATGGAATGTCTCCATTGAGTCTTTCAGAAATATGACAAAATGGAAATCAAGGGTCTTTCTGTTAGTGAAGATTAAAAGATGTCGTGAAGAACTGTGAAAGGACTGTTACCAGTATGCCCAGGTCCTTTTCCACATCACTGTGCTCTGTCCACGTTGGCCATTTCTCCTGTAGGGCCCTACTCCTCATCTACCTTACCTCATAATTTTCATGTCTTGATTCTGGAGATAAAGGTCAGCAGGGAATGCAGGCTCTATGGGCTCTGAGACCAACACAAATCTGCTGGAATGAATCTGCAGATGACTGCCTATGACTACACTTGTGCCTTGTCAGTGGGTCTGTTAGTGACAAAAGGTTTTCCTGTGGCTATTATCAGTGACCTCAGTATTATGAGCTCTCTTTGGCATCCAAGTTACATATTCTGCCTTTCTTGAACTTTTGTCTTTATCTCTCTGGCACTTTCTGGAACCATGACAAATGTGCCCAACAAAGTAACATGACCATATGAAGAGAGAAAATGCTGTAGTAGAATGCAAGTTTTGGGCCCATTTGTGTCTTGTGAATAGAATATTATATCTGGCATTACCAATGAAGAGGTATTTGACTGTCTATACTTATTTTCATAATGCAGAGAGTAGGTTCTGCCTCACTTCAGACTCTAGAGGAAGCAGGAAGCCAATGGGTTTCAGTTCTTGTTTCTGGGATGGCTTCCAGCTCAAAGCCATCTTTGGGGCCAGTCTACATCTTTTAGCACATCACATTCTACGCGCATTCTATGAAGGGGGACTGTAAGAAAGAAGGGGACAGACTGTGCTAAAGAGTGTGTTGAGATGGGACAAGGGGAAATGGTTTCAAACTAAAAGAAAGGAGGTTTAGGCTGGAGATAAGGAAGAAAGTTTTTACAGTAAGGGCACTGAGGCACTGGCACAGGTTGCTCAGAGAGGTGGTGTGTGCCCCATCCCTGGAGTCACTTAAAGTCAGGTTGGTTGGGACTCTGTTCACGGCAGGAGAGTTGGACTAGATGGCTTTTAAAAGTCCCTTCCAACTCAAACAATTCTATGATTCAATTATCATAGTACCCAGAACACTGAACGCAACACCACCCGTGCAGCCATTCATTCAACTGACCTGTTCTCCTACCTGGGTCCCAGTCACCAGCTGGGAGGACTGAGAACACCTGAACTCCTGATCCTTTGAACATCTTCCCATGTCACAAAAGTCCCTTTTAATATTTTGTGATTTCCTTTGTTGCAGCCTCTTGTGCCCCAGCTTGAAAGAGTAAAGAGTGAATAATAGTCCTCTGGTTTTATCATACCCAGTAGCTTCTTCTTGATGTCCTGAATGTGTGCCCCCAGCAAGGCAGTGAGCCTGTCTTGAGAGATTATTCAGGTGGCAAAAGGAGGCCTCAGTGCCTCTCAGTGAGGAGCCCCCAGTTGTTAATGCCGTTGTCTTTTTTTTGACAGCTATTTATGTCTAAAGTAACATTGTTTTCAAAGTGCCATTTTGTGCTGTTCTAAGAAGCAGGGTTATTTCTATTACTATTATTATTATTATGAACAAGCTGGCTTTATTCTTGTTGTTTTGAGTTAGAGTCTGTAGGTAATAATTTAGTCCTTTTGAATAGGCCTTTTTGAAGTCTCAGAGGAATCCTAGACACATATAATGTTTGTTCTATAGCACATCTGTGTACTTTCACCTGAGTCATTTTCCCCCTACTCGCACTGCCTTTTGTTTACTTAAAACCAGAACCCATGTCTCTGGGCAAAGCGCTGCCGTAAGCAAACCACGTGCTGCTACACAACAGCCCATTGTGACTGACTGTTCCTTGGCAAAACTGAGTGCCAGCACCAGTGGGACCTCTGCAGCCTGGAGGATGATCCAGGCTAAAATCCACAGTGAGCTCTGAGCCATCCACGGTGTATTTTTCATGAGCAGGGAGAAACTGAGGCCATTGGCCATGGGCAGGGCCATCAGACCAAGCCCTTATGGGATGTGCTCTGCAGATCCCAAACAGGAGGGTGTCCTGGCTTGCTGACCAGGAGCTGTGCAGTGAGTTTCCAGAGGATGGGTGGGATAGCAAAGCTATCTTGCACAAATTGTCTCCAGCGCTATGGATGTCTCAGGTCCTCTCTTTAGCTGATGTTTTGAAGCTTCACTGCAGCCCTGAGGCTCAAAGACCTTGCAGGGTAGCTCTAAACCATACTTCTTTTCTTCTCTTGTTCTAGTAGGTCTCTAAATGTCTGGGTTGCAGATCAGCATATGAGGTAATGAAATAAAAAGCTCTGGCTTTCTTGCCTTGGTGAACAGATAAAAGTCATCAAACTCAGACTGAGATGAAGAGCAAATTCCAGTGCCACTTTCTGCCCTGTCTCCTGCTGCCAAGTGCTTAAACCCGCAGGCTGTAAGCAAGAGATGGCATGTAAAATATGAGAAGTGGCCAAGTTTATTTAATATGTTGGCTTTTCCACTGCTCTTAGTGCTGTTATCAGAACACTTAATTTAGTTACATGGAACGACGTGGAAAAATACTGGTGAGCATAAAAAGAAAAATCTTCTTCTAAGAACAAATTAACTATTAGACCCTTTGCATTGCTGGAAATCCAATCAGGTGCTGATTTCATATAGGGCTGATTAGTTTAAAGAAATAGTGTCTTCTTTAATATACATATTGCTCAAAAAGCCTCAGGGCAGAAAAAATATGAAGTCATCTCACCAGGATGGCAGCACTGATAGCACAGGGCTTTCTGAGCCAGCTGTACAAGGCGTGTGCCCGGGCATGTGCTACATGGCAGCTGTAAAATGGCCATCGCTGGTGTGCTTGGGGTCATTCCTTCCAATCATTGCTTTGGAATTGGGCCACTATTGCCAGGAGATATTGCCACCTTGCTGAGAACCTTTCTATAACCAGGATGGGAAGATAGCTGCTCACTGTGAGTTTCTCAGGCTTGTACCTTGTAGACCCCATATGCCTGCACTTGCATCCTGGCCTGCTATTGGGCTGCATTCCTCCTCCTTTCTTCCTCCTGCTATCCTTCTGCCCATGTCCTTGCTGCTCCTCTTGTTGCCAGCTCTGGTACAGCTCTGATTACTGAGTTCTATTTTGTTTCCACTTCTCTTCCTCATCCCATGCGGGGGGAGCGAGCAAAAGTCTGTGTGGTGCTGAGCAGCTGCTGAATTAAAGCACAACAGGGCACAGCTCTCTGCAGAGGCTGCTGGTGGACTTGGTGTCATGGCTTGGATTACATGCAGAAATATCACATTTAAATAACAATGCTATGGCTGTGGCTGATCGAGTAACACTGTGCCATGAGGAAGCTGTGCTTGAGAAAGCATCCATCACACACGTTCTGCCTCTCCCAGAGTGCTTCTCTTCCATAGAGAAGACTCATGGCCAGAGGAGGAAATAAAAACTGCCAGGATGGCAGAACTCAAACTGGTCTTTCAACTTGCTGGGCCAGCTGAGCAAGAGCCTTGCACACCAGTGCTGCACAACCTTTGAAAGGATTCTCCTTTTTGGAAGGCAAAATGCCTCCCTATGAAGAGGAGAATTAGAAATTCAATTGAAGTTACTCCTGCAGGCGTTCAGTGTGTGCAACCTGTGCAGGGCAATAGGCAGTGAGGTAGGAGGCAGAACGTCAGCCTTAAAGCATGTGCTACAGGATACAAGACAAAAAGAAGTGCTGATTCTGAAATGTTCCTGACAGAAAGCCAGTGGTGACCGCACCAGCCTGCTATGGTAGGCTGGCACTCAAGACTGATATTTGATGCTCCCTAAGTTTCCTTCCTCCTCTGCTCAGGTGCATTTCCTCATTGGGTGAGGGCTTCCTGGAGGAGGAGGGTGATGTCAGCATACCAAGGCTGGGTGGGAGCTGCCGTGTGCTTACCTGCAGGGTAGGCAAGACTCACAGCGTGACTTGGTAAAACAGAAGGTATCAATTGAAATGAAAGTACACAATCCTGATAAAAGAGAATGTCATCTGCTGCTGTTTTCTTCCTGGTTTTGTTTGTTTGTTTCTTGTTTTTGTTTTTCCCCCTACCAGAGTCTTTTGACTGTCCAGGTACAAACATGACATCATTTGCAGAGGGGTTGGACTCGGTGATCTGTAGAGTTCCCTTCTAACCCATACAGTTCTGTGATTCTGTGATCTGAACTGACTCACTGACTCAAAACTCCCAGGCCCTGCAGTGCTAAGGAGCTGCATAGCTCTAAACAGATTATCACTTTCATGGAGTTGTTCCTGTCTATGTGAAGAGGAGCTTTTCCTCTCCCTTTCCCAACAGCTGTTCTCCTGTAGCTTCCTTTGAGGCAGTGCTAGTGCTTGTCTTGGCTTGGTGGTGGGCAGTTAAAATAGAAACAACAATCCAGAAGGAAGAAAATGGAGTTTTCTATTCACTGAGATGATCATGAGTATGATAGTCATGAGTGATGACCCACAGAGGTCCATCCTGGGACTGGTGCTCTTTGGTATCTTCATCGGTGTCCTATGCAGTGGGATTGAGTGCACTCTCAGCAGCTTCACTGATGACAGGAAGCTGAGTGGTGCAGTTATTCTGCAGAAAGAAGGGATGCCATCCAAAGGCATCTGGACAGGCTTGAATAGTGGGTCCATGTGGACCTAATGGGACTCAGCAAGGCCAAATGAAAGGTATTGCAGTGGGATCGGGGCAGTCCTGGATGTGAGTGTAGGCTGGGAGAAGAACTCATGGAGAACAGCTCAGAAAAAAAGGGCTTGGGATTCCTGTTGGATGAAAACCTCAACATGAGCCAGCAAAGCACACTTGCAGCCCACCCTGTCTGATCAAAAGAGGGGTGGTCAGCAGGGAGAGGGAGGGGATTCTCCATCTCTACACTACCCTTGTGAGGCTCCTTATGGAGAGTTGCGTCCAGGCTTGTGGCCCGCAGCTCATGAAAGACATGGAGCTATTGGAGAGGGTCTACAGGAGGATCACAAAGATGATCAGAGGGCTGGAGCACCTCTCCTATGAAAACAGGCTGAGGAAGCTGAGGTTCAGTGTGAATAAGAGAAGGCTCTGGGGAGACCTCATTGTGGCCTTTCACTTCTTAAAGGGAGCTACAAAATGAGCTTGGCTTGCTGCTCTGGTTTCTGTAAGGTTTATCTAATTATACTGAAATTGATTTTATCTTCAGCTTTCGTAGGAGTGGGACACAAACCTTCTTGTTTTCTTTGTTGTGTGATTTTATTGTGAATTTCATCTTTTAAGTATTTATGGTCATGGAGAAGACTTCTAAGACTGCATCCTGCTGCACTGAGTAGAATCTTTTGGAAATCACTTGGTAAAACCCAATTCACTTTTAGCTCAACCCTAAAACCGAAAGGAGAACTCTGAAAATTGACCAGTCCTTTTTGCCACTTATGGTTTTCAAGATCCCCCACTGCCAGTTGCAACTCAGCATTACACTTTATAGGATAGTTAAGTGTACTTCCAGAGTGCTCACGTAGGGGATCATAAGTTTCCTGTATTGCCTCTGCTTTGTCTCCTCCTTTATGTTCACAACAGCAAGCAAACCTCCCCACCCCACTGTGCAACGTCCCATCAAACAGGCCACTGCACATAACCATGTGCACAGGTCACCCCTAAAATAATGCCTCTTATTTATTTTAATGCAAACTACAACAGATACAATCAGGAACGGTCTTTTACAGCCTTCACTTCACTGTAAATGCCAACCAGAATACAGGAAGGATTAAGTGTTTCTAGAGGAACCAGAGCATTTGCAAACACAGCACTAAGCAGCTGCTAATGCTTTCTGCAGGCAGCTCATGGGCCACAGCCCACTCCTTGCCTTCATTTACTCCTTTGTGTTCCCAAACCCACTATGAAAGGACACAGGAACAGGAATTCTGTGCCATCTCTGCCCCACAGTAGTTTGCATTCAGTAGCAATCCCATTAGTGTGATTTTGGAAATTTCTGTTATCTCATGAAATCCTGGGGATAATGTTGCCTAACTGCTACAATTCCAAGTCATCACAAAACAGTCTAATTATGATATAGTTTATGAGTAACCAGTCCAAGGAGGATGTCGCCGCAGTCTGGTTAAGAACAGATTCAGTATACAGTGTTAACCAGTCTTAGTACAAACGGTATTGTGTATCTTTACCAGGGGAGGTATAGTTGAGTCCTGCTAAAAATAAGTTATAGGATGTATACTACTGTTGTTGTTTCAGTGAATAGCTTATTTCATGAAAATTGCATTCAATTTACAAAAGCAGAGAGACTTAAGTACTTGTATTGCTGCCAACAGCAGAGCATTTGTCTGTTTGATATCCACATTGTGCAGAAGGAAATCTGGTTTACTTCTGGCATACTTTTGCTAGGCGCTAATATGTTTTTCAAAGCTGAGTTGCTGAGTTTGTGAAGGCTGATTTTACACACCACGTGCAGAGAATCGCAGGCACTGCACTCTTTTACCTTCTGCAAATGCTCAGCTATATGGCACTCCTTACCTACATGGAGATACAACAGCGTTTCAATCTGTGGGATAAGGGAATAGCGTTGTCCTGAGACAGCACAGGCACAGAAAGGCTCAAAAGGGTGTTCAACATTTGGTGTAATCAGCTGTAGCTGAGGGCCACTTTTCTGCCCACCAGCCACTACCCGTGGTCTGTAGGCAGAAATTGCACAATTACAGTGAGAGCTGCTGAGTGGGGCTGGTGAAATGGAAAATTACAGCATCTTGGTGGGTTGATTTTGGAGTAGGTCTTCTGCAGGAGCTACCCTGGAGGCCCCAGCACAGACATGGCACAAAGCAAACAAAGAGGGAAAGGATGAGGGGTACCCGCTGCCCCTCTTCTTTCTCTTCTCTTCTGAAGAATTTTTCCATTCAAATGACAGCTTGGGAAATGACTGATGATTTTTAGCTCTTTTCCCACTTCTGGGGGCAAGGCAAAACAAGTGGATGAAGATTTAGAGGGACAGGGAGATGTATGGTGTGAGTTAAATGAAAACCACTTGGATGTTGTGGGGAAAGGTCATGGCCACTTGTAATGAATGGCAGGGTTGGAGGAAAAGGGGTAGTAAGGTACACAGTCTGAAATAGTCAGTCTTTCACTCTATGTTCTGCTGTTTCCAAGCTTAAGCACAGATTTAGTCTTGTTCAAAGGCAAGTTTTCTTTGGTAAATAACACAGAATTCAGCTCTTATACAGGTCAGCAAATACGGCAGTTTTCAGAAGGCGATGCTGAGTGAGCACTGCAGTGCTGCAGGTAAAGCTCAACTCGACTCCAGGTGTCAAGGTCCACTCAGTGTGACTTTAACCTCCCCACGTCCCCATCTGTTTGCTGTCACTGTTAGAAAAAGCCCTACAGGGCAGCCTGGCTGTTCTGTCCCTCAGTAGCTGCTGTGGTTTTGTGAACCTTAATGGGGATTTCTATAATGGTTCAAGTATCTTCGAAGGAATCAGAACTTCTCAGAAGGAGTGTTGAGGCAGTGGCACGGGCTGCCCAGGGAGGTGCTGCAGTCACTGTCCGTGGAGGTGTTCAAGAAACATGGAGATGTGGCAACTAAGGGACGTGGTCAGTGGGCACGGTGGGGACGGTCAGACTGGATGATCTGAGTGTTCTTTTCCATCCTTAATGATTCTGTGATAAATGTCCGTAAATAAACCAGAGGACAATCCAAACCATTTTCAAACCTCCTAACAAGTTTCTAAATTCTTACTTCATTTGTGCTTTAGAAATAAGCCTTATTCCTTCGTTTGGGTAATAATACGCTTCCTTTAAAGACCTGTGGAAGTCCTTAATATTTACTGCAGCTATGAAACAAGCCCTTGGTTAGGGTGTGAAGTTTCTGATGTACAAACATTCGCACTCTTTTTTTCACTCCTTACATAAATAAAACCACAAAATCCAGCATGCTGCAGGCTGGATAAATCTTTCCTATTGTGAATTGTTTTACGCAACTTCTGAGGGGGGCAAAAAACTTCGGGGTGGTTACGATGCCAACAGCCTGCGGGATTTGGGTGCTTTGCCCAGGGACGCACGTCTTCAGAAGGGCTGTGGGAGAATTGATGGGGCGTGTGGTGCTGACACTCACCCAGCTGTTCCTCCGCCCAGCCTGGGGGCTGCGGCTCCTGGGCAGCCCAGAGGGGCTGGGAGTTTGGAGGAAGTCGCAGCACCTCTGCCGTCCTCTGCGCTGTGTGCTCCTCCCGGGATCCTCAGCTGTTTGCAGGGGAAAGGTTTGCCTGTGCTGCACTTTGGACTGGTCCACGGGGAGGTAAGATGGATATTTTCCTGAAAGTTTCCTTTTCGGATACTTTTTTCTGAGTGCTTTTGCATGTGGGGACTGCTGCTGCCGTGACCCCAGAGCAGGGTGCTCAGCTCTGCCATCCTTTACAGCCTTTGCAAATTGTGAAGCATAACTCACCTTCAGGTGATGCTGTCCCCAGAGACCGGGGTTATTTCGGGGTCGTATGTGCTTGTTGTTGTGTGGGGAGACCTGAAAGCAGCCTTTTAGCATCTAACAGGGCGCTGTAAGAAAGAAAGGGATGGACTCATTGTAGGGTCTGTTGTGATAGGACAAGGGGAAATGGTTTCAAGCTAAAAAAGAGGTGATTTAATAAAGAAGCCTTTTACAGCTGGCACAGGTTGCCCAGAGATGTGGTGGATGCCCCATCCCTGTAGACACTCAAGGTCAGGCTGGATGGGGCTCTGAGCACCTGATGGAGCAGTGGGTGACCCTGTACATTGCAGGGGGTTGGATGAGGTGATCTTTAATGGTCCCTTCCAACTCAAGTGATAATGCGATTCTGTGATTCTATGAAGTCATTCCTGTTTTTATCTGATCTGCTCAATCAATTAAATGGGTGAGGAATGGTGGAAGCCACTGAGGGGAGGTGGGCGCTGCCAGGGACGAAGGCAGAGGTGCTGAGGATGTCTCTGGGCTGGTGGCTGCCCTGTGCAGACACTGCTCCATTTGCTGGCTGTGCCTCCCAGCTCAGCTCTCCTGCATTCATGCCGCCACATCCTCACGCACTGCAGCTCATCTGCTTTGGGCTCCAGATTACCCACGGGATTTTGGAATCCATCACACAAGCACATTTTTTTATAGGGGAAGTGAAGCCAGTGCGTAGCATTTTCTGCTTCGTTTACACCCACAAACTCTGCCTTCTCCGCTCCTGTTGCTGGCATCAGCAAACTCACTCTTGCAGAGACACATGGTGCCTCGTGCATCAGGACACAGAAAATCCGGCTCAGGGCTCCTATAGGAAAAGAGCAGCTGTGTGGAAAGATCAATAAACACGACCAGTTGCTCCAAGAGTCATAAAATGGAAAGACTCTGCGGAAGAAAATGTGCGGCAGGGACTCTGGCTCCAGACACTGCAGAAGAAGTCCTGGGAAAGGCAGTCATTCCTGGGAGGTCTCAGATGTGTTTTGTATCAGTGGTTCCACACATAAAAATATTTGTTTTAGGAGAGGAAATCAGAGGCGTAGGGACAAATACTTACCTATGCAAAAGGAAGCCTTGTTTACGCTTCCTACATTGGAGAAATTGTTTCTATGTGGTCTGCAAAAATGCAACATTCGCAGTGCTGCCAAGTGACTCAAGTGAGGTTGAAGTGTTTGGGGATGCTTTGGTTTTGCTTCCTCAACCCACCAAAAAAAAACATAAAAAGCGGTATGAAATCTACCATTCCGGTGCAGTTTTCTTCCTTCTACCTGTTTTCCCATGTAGCTTTTTTTATCCTGTGTATTTCAGCATTTCCACAGTGCAGAGGACAGAACAACCCCCCAGGAAGGCATGGCAGCCCCATGTTTGTTGGCTCTCACCTCTCCAGCCCTGCAGGATCCTTATGTCCTCCCAGCAGCCCTCCCTCCCACCACCTTGCTCCCCCAGTCCCTGCTGGTGGGGTTCTTCCCCATCACTTACATCTACCTTGGCTGGGCCTAGTCCTGCTCTCCTGCCTGATCCCACCACTGGTCCCTCCAGCCATCTTGGCTTAGTGTCCTCCTTCAGTCCTGTAATTCATCACATAGAGACCTGCAGTCCTATCAATATGTAGCATGTTGTGTCACCACAGCTATACCCATAATATGATGATCCTGGCTAACTTTCCTGCATGAGCAAGGGACAGTTGGTATCTTCACCAGTGTGTTCCCTCTGGAATGGGAAAGCTGAGCATTGTTTGGATGCATGCCTTCATGATTGGGTTCTTCTCCTTCTGCAATAAGTGTGTCCCAAAACAGCAGAGTGCCACAGTGACATGCTGCAGAGCACTGCATCACTGTATGGGATATACCTGAGCCAAGAGCTCTTCTATGCCAGTAAGTGGCAAACTGCCTGTCCTACTGCATGGTGGTGAAAAGGATACCTGAGCCCCAAGTGCCTTCTCACTGCAATTCTCTCTCTGATCCAAAGAAAGATGGCGTTATTTATGAAAGTCCTCAACATGACCCACAGGGGCTTAATCTACCTTTTATATATTTGCTCCTCTTTGTGAAATGGGGCTATCATTGATCTTCATCTATCAGAAAGCCACAGTCAGAGTCCTTGCCTTCCTTCCACAGAGAGTGAAGTTACATACTGCTCTTCTGATACATACACCAGACTTCTCTGACATCAAACCTAAGATAGCTGGGACAAACCTGAGGTGTGGGTATCTGATGCTGTCACTGAAAAATCAGTGAGAGTAGCTTATGTGCAGCCATGATCTGAATATGACAATGGTCTTCCAAGGACCAGCCTTAAAAAACACGAAGAGATGAAAGTACTGCCTTTCAGCTGCAAGCACAACTTAGTCCTAATTCATTGACTGCCGTGCAATTACTAAGCATCATGCTGTCATCTCACAAAGAAGGAATGTATCTGTTCAGCACATGTAACAGAAGGTGATATTTTTGGACACTCACTTGTGGACTGGTATTAGAACCCAAAGCAGTGGTGGAGACATCTAGATCTAATTGGAAAGAGAGGAGACATAAAACCACAGGAAACCCAGGAAGATGTAGGAGAGCCACATGATTCTGCCCATGGACTGGGATTTTGTCTCATGCATAGGGTGGGCTGTGCCTTCCTAAAACTTGGGACTTGCTGTGTGCCCATCATGCATCACGTTCTCTGCACAAGATGTGCACGTAGATGACAGCAACGTATCTGAGGAGCTCATAGGCACTGCAGCATCTGGTGGGCTGTAATCTCAAACTTTTTGGCAAATGGTCAAATTCTTTCTGTTCGAATATATATATATGTTTGTTTGTATATATGTATATATATATTAATATGTATATATATATTAATAGAGAAAGCAGTGCTGTTTGAGCAGGTAAAGCTAAGAAAGGAACTTAAAACCATGTTGGTTTTTTCCTTGTCCTCCTTTTTTGTGCAAATTGGCTGGCATAATTTCTAAAGATACAGCTCATCAGTTCAACGCCCAGCTTCCTAGAGAGAGCTGGATACCAGGATTTCCATGTAACCTTTGCAAGTCTCTTCCAAAATCTTTTGCCTTTCAGTGGATTAGTACAATCACTAAGCAAATCCCAAATAAATGAGGAGCAACCAAACATGTCAGAGTGGTGAGTGACTAATTGGTGCTTGTCACCATTCTTCCAATTTGCAGTGACGTTCCTACTGGTAGCACTGAGAGTCATCTGTTCTCAGAGCGGCCAGAAGTCTTATTGGAGCATTTCATATGTAATTCTATATTTTTGCTTCTCCTTTCCTAAGCACAATAACATAATCTCCTACAAGGTTTGAAAAGAACACCGACCTACTGTATCTGTTAGCATTCCTCGTTTCTTCTTCTATTTTGTCATCTAAATATGACAGGCCTTTAGATTCCGACTCATAAACACAAGGAGCAGCATAATTTGACAGTCCTCGATGCCACACTCTGCATACTCCATTTCCATAGCCTTAGAAGGACATAAGCAGAACTCACTTCCAAGAGTTTACGAAGCAGTTCTGATAAACAGAGACTGTTATTCAGATAAAAAGTTGATGAGCTGGATGGATTTTTCAGAAATACTTAAAGGGAAGGGAATAAAGGGCAATGATTTATGCCTGTTGGCAACATTCCATGGGGCTACAGCAGAAATATTTATATTTTGCGAGTTGTTTTAACATTTTATTGTAAGCAAATGAGGATACATTCTTTTTAACTGTTCCCTGTTCAACTGAATATCCCAAATCACAAAACTTATACACTTTTTTTTTTTTTTTTTCTGGCAGAAAACAGCATTGATGCAATTGATCATCAATCAGGTGATTTAGATGCTTTATATCTCATGAAGTGGTGCTATTGTAGTCTATTCAAAGCACAAATAAGAGTCAGACAGTAACACTGAGTCAGTCTGTGGGAAGATGAACTCTCCAGAGGACAGACACCCGACAGCCTTCCCTGCTTGCTGTGACACAGAAGACCACTGCATGGATGTGTTTCCCAGCTGAGGTCTGAGAGATGAACTTGAATAAGGCACTAGATGCTTTTAATGAGAGGATTCTAACACGCTTCCCACCTAGGAAGAAATTCAGCCAGTCTGTTCACAGCTGTGGGTGTTTTTGTGGCAGTGCAGCACATTAGCAGCTATCTTCATATGCTCTGTGCTACTCTCTGTGAAAGCGAGTAGCCCAAATTTCACAGCCTGAACCATTAAAATGTAATTTTAAGTTCTCTTGGTCTGATTTAGATTTAATCAACATAGCAGGTACAATTAATAATTGGTCAATTAGTAAAGTAAAGCAAAATCATGAGTTCTAATCTGCTGACTTAGATATTTTATTCCTGGTGTGACACGTTCATCTCTGTGCAGAGCTTCAGTAACTGGCAGTACTGACCAAAACAACATGAACTGCAAAATATATAGACAAGCACAACGCCAAGGATTGAACCTGTCTCATGCCATGGATGGTCAGAACTTTGTTGTAATAACCTAAGAATAACGTGGTAAACAATTATATACACACAGGGGAACATGCATACACACATACATGATTTTAATGACGGTAGGTGTGATAGGCATGTAATGAAAATATGAAGTGTATCATGGTTGCAAGCCTTCCTTATCTGAATTCCCTCAAGGCAGAGTTTTAACTGTTGCTATGTGTTAAGCCATGTGTTTGAGAGATGTGACTATGCATCTCAGCATGTTAACAGTACCTGTGCTGGGCAAGGTAGTGAGGGAACATCAGGAGCTGTTTTGTCTTTTGAGGTGTACTTGTAGTCTTTTCCCATTACCTCTGGAGAAGAAGAGATCAAACTGATTCTTTAGAATTTGTGTATTACCCATAAAATCACATGACTTTTTCCTCTCCTCTCCTCTCCTCTCCTCTCCTCTCCTCTCCTCTCCTCTCCTCTCCTCTCCTCTCCTCTCCTCTCCTCTCCTCTCCTCTCCTCTCCTCTCCTCTCCTCTCCTCTCCTCTCCTCTCCTCTCCTCTCCTCTCCTCTCCTCTCCTCTCCTCTCCTCTCCTCTCCTCTCCTCTCCTCTCCTCTCCTCTCCTCTCCTCTCCTCTCCTCTCCTCTCCTCTCCTCTCCTCTCCTCTCCTCTTCTCTCCTCTCCTCTCCTCTCCTCTCCTCTCCTCTCCTCTCCATACATAGTTCCTGTCCCCAGTCATCTATTTCTTTATAAATAGCTCCTCTTCACTGAAGCCAGTTTCCCAGCTTTCTGCCAGCCACATTTGGCTTCAGATCTGTGTGTGAAATCCCACCCAGCTCACAGTCAGACTAAGGAGTCAGCTAATAACCCAGGCAACCCTCCCCCACTTTTTTAAATTAAGCAGTGCATTTTCTTGTCTTCAATCACACAGTATTAGCCTGCATTCATTAATCATCTTTGCTAGTGCACAAGAAATGCCTCATTTTGGTTAATACTGTGTTCTGGGGGAGAGATGATTCTTTGTATTTTTTGGTCCTTTGAGAATTAGGTTTTGCTGTTCTCAAAGTATTAACACTGCATGGAGCCACGTGGTCCTGGCTGAATTGTTCCACTGGTACTAATGGGATTACCTTCACGAGCAAGAAAATGGTGTGCAGGACCGAACTCCAGTTCATAGAATCATAGATTCACCAAGGTTGGAAAAGACCTCCAAGATCACCCAGTCCAACCATTCACATACCACTGCTATTTCCTCACTCAAACATGTCCCCCAGTATATCTCAGTGCTTTTTGAACACCTCCAGGGATGGTGACTCAACCGCCTCCCTGGGCAGTCAAACAGAGTAGTGCTCAACAGTAACATGTAATGCGGTTTACCAAAAGACTTACCTGTTACAGAATTTTAAGCCAGCTGCAAGGAGTAATGGAATGCAAATTTCAACAGCCAGTCTGTCGAATAAACAAAATCTTAATCTATATGTACTTATACTGAAGGCTTGTAGTGCCAAATTAACAAGGAAATCACCTACACTGTTAGAAAGAATGAAATGTCTGAGATATGACATCATTAACTTTCTGCGTCTCTTTGCCGGCCTTGTCTCCCTGGTGGGAAAATTAAAAGGGAAAAACACTATACCTGTTGCAAAGGAAAAACAACAAAAATCTTCTGAAAAAGAGCTTTTGTCTGAAATCTCAATGCAGGAAGCTTGATTCTTGAACCAGTTAAGTTTCTCAATACGGCTTACCACAGGATCCATGGCAAAGATGGATTTTTGAATTGGAATAATTTTTAATATGTTTTATGAGGAAGAAAAGTGAGAATATTAAGCATCCCAGTAGAATGACCATAAGTGGAGGCAGACCTTTACCAAGAGCTAAGCTGCATTAGCCATTGGCTGTAATGGTGAGAGACTTGAAGACAATGGTGGGTATTTCTACCTATCTGCTGCAAGTGGGAACCCAGTGTATGTTCTGATTTCTGTGCAGACCATGCTGCACTGTTAGGAGGATGGCAGCAGGAGAGAACTTTCTAGCAAAGTGGTGTATGTGAAGGCCAAGTTTGGCAGGAGAAATGTCTTCATTGTAAAAGACAAGAAGTCCCAGAAAGAGAAAAGACGGGACTATTGAGACCTAAATAGGCTGGAAATGGAAACCGTGAAAATATTACAGTGTTATCACAGAGAACAGCTGAGGTTTTATCCTTTCCTGGAAGGTACAGACATATTTCAGTTTTCAAACCAGCTTTATCAAGGCACGTATAGTGTCTTTAATGTTGTCTTTTATGTACAGAGAAATAATCATTATCCCACCAATTAATTTAGACTCAGAAGGCAAAATGTAGATTAAATGAAGCATTTTTTTCCTTCCCTTAGAGAAACATTATTGTCAAAGTGTCATTAAACAGAAAACCTCTTTTTTTTTCATGGCATTAAAAAAGTCCCCAGAGAACTGGAGGGGATACCCCATCCATAAGTGTGCTCCACAGTTTGCATTTGGGAAGTAGCAGGGGAGTGGAACAGTGGGAATGCACAAATTCACTCGTGTGACTTACACACAGCCTCTCGCAAACTGATGTCCTTTCAGTCTGCAAAGAAATCTGGTAAAACACAGAATCACAGAAGCACAGAATCAGCCATAGCATCATAGAAGGCCTTGGGTTGGAGGGGACCTCAAAGACCATCTAGTTCCAAGCCCCTGCTAACCACTAGATCAGGTACCACTCCAGGCTGTCCGAAGTCCCATCCAACTTGGCCTTGAACATGTCGGGGATGGGGCATTAATCACTGACATTTCATCACAAATACGGTTGTTTGATACACTTTGATAAATGTATTTAGTCTCACCTCTTTATTTTATGCTTTCTAACAGATCTGTGTAGTTTTTCTAGTACAGTTTGTCAAAGGACTGTTTGTCAAAGTCTGGGGTCCGTATGAAGTGATAGAGGCTACTTAGCATGCATAAACTGCAGGGAAAAGCTCACTTAACCAAAGTCCAGTCAGGAGCAAGCTCAGTGCCTGCTAACTCCCATAGATTCCTGCAAGCTGTCTGCTGACTGTTAGGGTGTATGGAATGCCGAGGTTAGGGCTCAGACAGCTCTCCTGTTGTGTGTGGGCTCTCTCATCATGCTGTATCTTTACTTAAATCTGAAGGCCAAGCTACAGGTGTCAGGCTTGGGCTGTGGTGGAAGCCTTGGGAGCACTGCTGCTCCTGCCCTCAGAGTGAAACTCCTTGACCACAGCCTGGATTTTTCATAGGTAGAATGTTCCATTTAGTGTTTCTATGCTTTGTCATATTTCTTTATGCTGCGCAAATGGTTTATGCTTCCAGAGGACATTTGATTAATTGTGTCAAACAAACGCAGAAGCAGTTTAAGCACACTGTAACCTGGCTCTGCTTATATACACTGGGCTCACTATATGCATGATCCTGGAAGTCATCACTGCTTTTTTTGGAGGTCATTTCTCCCACTGCTGCGTGCATCAATATGAGTTAATTTGGTGTACAAGAACCAGCTGCCTCATATATATTTCTTTCCTTCCCCCAAACCAACCCTTTGGACTCGGCTGTTGCATGCTCATTGAAAGTGACCTTGCTCTAAGTACTAGTCATCAGCTGCACACTGTTAGATTTACTAAGTAATTCACTTCTTTCTTTTCTTTATCTGTGCCACTTTTCTTCATTTCTTCTTTTGACGAAATTAAGCGGATATTTTAAAGATGTTTTTGTCGCTTATTCTTTCAGCAATTTCTATTTCGTTACACTTGTGGCTCTAGCTCAAACTTCCCACCACTGCTGACACATTCCAAAGTTCTCTTTCATCCTTTCATCTCTCCTACATTTCCTACGATGAGAAAATTAAAGAGGCTTTTATACACACGCATGGCGGTAGAAAATAAAAGTCTGTTGTAATGTTCAAAGTTCAGACATGAAACAGCTCACCGAGCTGCCCACTCAGGGCAGGACAGACGCTGCAACAGCTGCTGAGCTCAACTCATATACTTTGTTAGATGTTTCCTTCCTTTTAATGAAAGAAACTTCTCACTCTGCAAGAGATCCTGCATTCATTTTAACTATTGTTAGCATTGGCGTGATGAGGAGTGTACTTCCTTATTCCTGTTCTATTTTCTACTAACTCTTAATTATGATAATTTTGTGATCTACTTGCATATGGAAGAACTCAAGTGAAGTGCTCGAATGAAACCGGGATCTGTCCCTGCATTTATACTGCTGCAGAGACTGAACTGCAGCCAGAATGCTTATTTCTAAGAGGGAGATGTCACCGTCTCCAGGCAAAGAGTCAATAAAATGGTTCATCCATTTAACAGATCAAAGAAACCAAATTAAAACCTGAATAATAATAATAATAGTAATAGTAATAGTAGCAGTAATAATAATAATAATGAGGCAAAATGCTCCAGTTAGCAAAATAAAGCAATGCAAAAGTGTTAAAGACAACACTGTCAATACTGTACAGAAACTATCTTTAAAATGAAGTTCCTGTCTGATGCCATCAATTTGCAGATCAGGGATAACTGATGGGAACAATTTGGCAGGTTCTTTCACTGCAAAATTATTGAAAGCTGACTTTTATAAATTACCAGCTTCCTGCAAAGGCCCACAAAAGGACTTCAAATTCACCCTGAGCTGAAGTGCTTCCCTTTTTGCCTTTGCAACATGTTCTCCTAGCTTATGACAAGGCTCAGCATTTTTAAGTACAGTGATTTGAAACTGTTTGATGTTCCAAAGCTATTGCCTTGTTCCAATGTGTTAACTGGGACCTTGTAATTAAAAGTAACCTCTCAACAATGGACCAAGGGTTCCATGGCTCCTTGGTATGCCGGGTGGTTAGTTGCTGTGTAAGAACATTTTTGTGTTTCTGATGGAACAGCTTAGCTATCCAGGAAGAAAGCAGACCTGGTGGATAAATACCTTGCTGCTACATGCTTGTGTAACACACTAGAGAAATGACTGATGTGGAACATGGTATTCTTGGTGTTCTGACTGCTAAGAGAGGAATGAGGGATTTGGGGGAACTGATGGCATTCATTAGCAGAGCTCTGACTGTGGGGCTTGCAGAAAGGTGGAGTGAATTAAATACATTTGTTACAACATGGATGACAGCGTAAAATATGAATAGTATGTAGAGAACCTAGGGAAGAAAATATCAAGAAGAGCATACATTTAAGGAATGAATTCTTTGTTTATGGTTTATATACTGCGGTCATTGAGACAAGGAATCCCCTCTTAATGTTAGAAGAAGAGAGAATAACCATTGTTTAAATATTTGGGCAATAGTCCACAAACCTAACTAGCTTATCTGCCTACATGCCATTTCTCATCCCCCCCACCTGGAAAGTCATCCTTTCCTGTTTCTTGCATCACCTCCCTTCCAACATGTCTGTCTGCAGTTGGAGGCACCCAGCATTCTGCTCCCTTGGGCAGGATGAGGCTTTCAAACAGACACAGCATCGCCCAGGCAGGAGATTAAAATCAAGCTAAAGGTAATGCATTTCACCCACTCTACAAGTGAATTATGGGAAGTCTGTGAATGCAGGGATGTGGAAGCCAAAGAATTAGTGAAAATAGAAAGGAAGCAAGAAAATTCATGAAAGACTGTCAAAACAGAACCAAAAAACAGTGCATTCTGGATGCAGCTGGTGATTTAGGAGGACCCCAACCTTTAGACTGCAACGAGAAAGTAAAATAGAGAACAAACATTTTTGTGTCTGTCTTGTTTCATGTTCTTCCTTAAGCCTCTTGGAGACAGGATGGTTGGTGAGATGGAATTCTGGAATTTAGTCCATTTCTAACAACTTTCTCTTGAGAAGGAGATTCAGACATCTGGCTAAAACTCTTCTACTGGATCTTTCATGATTTGTTTCTAGCGTATCTGTTTTAAATATCAACATCCATTTGGTATCTTTTCAAATTCACTATATTTTATTACCTGCACTCTAACTTAAGACTTGCTCACCGCTGGCAGTACTGAAAAGATAATGCCCTTAATGCCCTTGATGAAGATCCTACATCATCTTCCTTTTGAAATGAGCTTTTATTATTGAAGAATATAAACAGCTCCTGTGATTCTGAATGTAATCTTTTGCAGAACATCGTAACAAAGAAAAAGAGGGAGAGTGAAGATGATTGCCAGAATATTTCCATCTGGCTGCAAGGACTTTCAGGGCAAAGGACATCATTGTCTTTTTTGTACTGATGCTAGCAATATCAAAGCGCTATCCCTTCAGAATCCTGCAAAGAATATTGTGGTGTTGAAGATTCAATTAATTCATCAGTTTACCTTAGCAGCAGCAAGGTATTCAGTTGTTTGGCTGAGGAATTAATCTTCTCAAAGGCTTTAAAATGTTTTTAAAAATAAAACCAGATCACTTAGGACACCTTTTCAGGTGATGGTTGTTAATCAGATCTCCTCTGCATCCAGTGTCCAGGCCTAATTGCCTTATATGACCCTGTGATAAACTGATCTTATGAATGAGGCTATGCCTGGATTATGTGCAATTGCTAACTTACAATTCTTACAAGGCCTACTTTGTATAGCATGGAGCTGTTAAGATTGAGATGTCTTAATGTAGTTGATACAGAAACAAGCAGCCTTGCCTCTTTTTGTCCTCTTTTTCAATTTAGTGGGTTTTCATGACATAAAACATGAGCCGACAATAAATGCTTGCAGCCTGGAAGGCCTACAGTATGCTGAGCTGCAGCAGAGCAAGGGAGGGGATGATTCCTCTGTGCTCTTGTAAGGCCCCACTTGGAGTACTGAGTCCAGGTCTGGGGCCCCCAGCACACAAAAGACATGGAGCTGTTTGTGTGGGTCCAGAAAGGGATACAGGGATATTCAGAGGGCTGGAGCTCCTCTCCTGTGAAGAAAGGTTGATGGATTTGGACTTGTTCAGCCTGGAGAAGATAAGGCTCTTGGGAGGCCTCATGGTGGCCTTCCAGTATCTAAAGAGAGAATACAGAAATAGTGGAGAGGGACTCTCTATCAGTACCAGTTCTAGTGACAGGAAAAGAGGTAATGGTGCTAAACTAAAACAGGAGATTTAGATTAGATATTAAGATGAAATTCTTCACTATGAGGTGCTGGCAAGGGCTGCCCAGAGAAGCTGTAGATGCCCTGTCACTGGAGGCGTTCAAGGTCAGGTTGGATGGGGAGCTAGGCAGCCTGATTTGGTGGGAGGTGTACCTGTCTATGGCAGGGAGTCAGAACTGCATGGCCTCTTCCAACACAAACCATTTGTGCTTCTATAATTTTATGAATTTCTTTTTGTTGTTTCTCTATATTCTGATTTGTTGTGAACAGATGGTAAGTGAACCCTGGCTCTCATGGGGAACTTCATCTGTTCCTGTATCTGCTAGAGGGATGAAACGGCAGGGCACACACAGTCCAGAAGTTTTATGGAGTGCACTGAGGCTAGTTTCCAGTACTGATGACTGAGACACCAATGAGGAGAAGCACTCTACTAAGCCTTATGTTGACAAAGAAGAAAAATCTGATTGAGTTGAGAAGGTTGGGACCAGCTTTTGCTGCAGTGACCATTAGTTATGCAGTATGGGATGAGGGCACAGGATATATAGTGGCATCAGAACATTGGACTTCATTAGAGCAGACATTGTTCTCTTCATTAAAAAAAAAAAAAAACAAAAAAAAAAAAACAAAAACCAAACCAAATGTTAGAACAAGTATAACAGGCTTCACATGCTCTGAAGGCCTGACTAACCCAAGGTAGGTACTTCAAGATTCTGAGATTAGAGGTACAATTCAGGCACAAAATATAATGATCTATTGTTCCAAACAGGAACTTCATGAAGATATTTCATTTACTGAGTTGCCAAAGTTGGACTGGACTTTTCTGCCAGTGTTGCCAGAAATTGAAGTGTCATACAGCTCTATAAACTCTGGTCTGTTTTCTGTAACAGAAGTTGATGTGCCAAGCATAAACAGCAGTTCCTGTGTGGGAATAACAAAATCTGTAAGAAAACCCATTTCCCACATTTGGTTCTCAGTTGTGTATTATTTTATGTTTTTTTCTATTTCTTCTGAATCCCAAACCTTTTCTTTGTACTTGTGAGCTGCCTGGAGATGTAGTACAATCTGCGTTTCAGTTTCTCTCAACATTTCAAACCTCATATGTGATATTTTCTTCACTTCTCACTCAGAACCATAAACAAGACCAACAGTCATATGGAAACACTGAATGAGGAGTATCACAGTGACAAGCTTGCTTTCCTCTTTTCACTGGAAGCTTTGACCATAAGTCAAACATGGAGTTGTAGTTCTTATGTTAGACTCTTGTGGTTAATTTTCTTGGTACTTAGATTCCAGTAGAGCTTTCAGATAAAATGAATGTTACTAATAATTAGAGATTCAACAGTATCTGAACTTCAGATTATTGCATGAGATACATATGAAATATCATACTTCATTATAAATAATTAATAACGTTTTGAAATGCTCTTGGGATATGTAAATATGTTACTGAGTAAACCTGTTGGCATCTCTACTTTTAAGAAGTAAATGTAATGTTGCTATTAAACATTCTCTTCCTGATTATTCACAGAATAACTCCAAGAAATGTAATAACATAAACCCATTTCTCTTTGAATTAGTGTTCTCTTGCATTCAGGATTGCAGTTGTTCTCTACATTATCCTATTCAGAAAAAAAGTACACAGTGTAGTTGGAAGTTGCAGAATCACATATCAGATCTTCTGTTATATATTACTTTGTGTGGATAGGGAGGGATGTACGGGAGGGAGTGGTACACTTCCTACTGACTGGAAAGCACAAAGCCAGGGGCATTCCACATTTGTTAATGTGATGCCAGGCAGAGATCCTGGCATCAGTGTGGGTGGCTGAGTAAAGTGGTTGCTCCCTCTAGACACCAGGAAGCAAAAGCAGGGAACCATGTCCTGTCTTTCTGGTAGGTTTTCCACCCTGCATTGTTCTGCCGTACTAATAACTGAATAGTAACTCAGCGCTGCACCTGCAGTGGATTCTACACAGAGAGTTACTTTCGTGTTATGCTTTGCAGTTCTCAGAGATGTCATTTAACCTTTGATTTCTACCTTTTATTTGTTCCGGTAGACGAGCAGGTGTGATTTTGGTACTTTGTTCTGCTGCCAACACCTGTGAATACTGGAGCTAGGTAGTAATGTTTGGGGGTTTGTTCTTATTTTTGTGGAGGAGTATTTAGCATGTGCTGCTCTTAAGTCTTCCACGTTGGCTATGCTGCCAGATGCAACGTGCACCAGTAGGCTCCAGGTGATATAAACCAGCTCTGTTTATGCAATACTTAACTAGAGGTTGCAGCTTTAGGTTAGGGCTTCCCGGACTACTTAACTTCCCTTTCACCAGAACACTCCCTCAAACTTTTTGCTTTCATATATGGGAAGCATATAAATACTGTATATGAAACTATGCAGCAAACAGATTTTAATGAAACGTTTATGTGAATATACTTCCCCCTCATTACAGTTATTGCCAGTGTATGTTTAACTTGCTGATTTCACACACAGCTGTGCAGCCCTTTTGTTACATATTAACTTGAGACCGAAGCTTGCAAGATGCAGAGAGCTTCTGGTTATGTTGAGCTTCTTGCAGGGCTGTGGGCACATGGGCATGCAGCTTGCAGCTCCAGCCCTGAGCCCAGATGAGCTTTCTGGAACAAGACCCATTCTGAGCAACATTTTGTGCAGTGGGTTTTCAGATGTTTAGATTAAATCTTACCCAGAACAACAGGTCTCAAGGACAACATAGACATTTAGGTATGTATTGTGGTAATTAATTACATTTTACAGCTATGGTTTTATTAATTATTACAGTTAAGTGCAAAACCACTAGATTGAGACTAATATTTAATCTTTTGTGAGTTGGCTTCAGTGTTCTTTGCCCCTCTGTTACAGTGTATGTGGTTTTTAGAGTAGAAGGTAATCTGTGTGGCTCATCATGCAGTGCTATGTGGGCATTGATCATTGCTGCACTTCCATAACCCACAGCAAAGCACTTGGTGTGCCACGAGCTCAAGATGTTTGCACTGGCAGTGAGACATGGGGGAAGCTTCCCTGGCATTAACTCTGCTTTCTGGAGCCCTTTCAGCAAATGCCCACCCGAATGTGGATCAAAGCCAACGGCTGCTCCCCATACTGGTGTCTTTTCACTGATTGCAATTGCTCTGGGCTACTTTGCTTTTCCACACTGTTAAGTCAGGTGTTTACCAAAGGGGCATGAAGCCAATCTATTGCTTAGATTCTGGGAAAATGTATCTTAATGAGATCAAGATGTGGTGCAGCCTGAGCAATGGTAATCACTGCTCTCTCTCTCTCTGAAGTCTGCTTTGTGAGAAAAGTATGGTATTGGTCTGTGTTATGAAATCTGATGTGTTTGGCTCAGAAAATGTATTGCAATTACTGTTTCTATGAAGTTGTTATCACTGTTTGATATGTAGATGAAGACCATAATTTTCCACTGTTAGCAAGGAAAAGCAAGGGATACCTGTAAGTATCTTTTCAAAATAAGCCATCACATTATTGGCCTTTGGCCCCACTTGTACAAATCAAACATCAGTTGTGCACAAATGTACCTGTAGATTATCTGGTGAGATAGGGATGAATTTAAGCTTGCCACAGCGTAGAGCTGTGCGTGCAAAACGTTTGCAAGACTGCAGGTCCAGTTGTGTACAGAAACCGAAGTCAGGGTAAGGAAATGGATGGCGGAAGGAACAACCTGCTGACTGCGTGTTCTTGGAGTAATGGCCAACAGGTCAGCTGCTGTGTGTTTGTCATGGTTTTGCAATTTTGTAATTTTGCTATCAGTATTCCACATCATAACATCATGTTAAGCATAGATAATTTTGACGAATCTGCTGCTCACAAAAGAAGACTGAATGTCCCAGGGAGCACCACGGTCAGTCATATGACCAGGACTATATAATCTCACTTCAGTGCTGGACTAGCTCTCTCGGATCCTGCCAGCCATGGGGGAGTGTGTGGAAGCGTTCCAGCCGTTTCGCCTAGAGTTACAGTAGGCCTCTCGGTTTTGGGACTCACTCTCTCTTATTTTACTTGATTTGTTAGCCTTAATTCCAATTATATTGCATTATATTGTGTTATTCTGTATTCTGATATAGTATTTAGTAAAATAGTGTGCCTCTTTAGATCGCTGCCGCTGTATTTATTTTCTCTTTCCCTGTTTTCTTTTCCTTTTGGGATAGCGGCCCTGCAGGCCGTCTATACCCCTGTCATGGGTGCCGGTAGATTTTAGGGTAACCTTTGACATAATTGGTGGAGAATGCGGGCAAATTGCCAGCAAAAGTGGGCATAAAAGGGGCAAAAGGGGGCAAAAACTGCAAAAGCTGCTGTTTTTCCTGCTGTTCCTTTAGCTTCTTACAGAGCTATGAGTTTTTTTTTCGTTAAGGAGCTATCTAAAGTTTACGTTTCTGCACCTGGGAGCTTGACCTTGAAAGTCCAGGCGGACTGCCAATACCCCAGAATATTTTGTAAACTTTTAGCTCTGCTATCTCGTTATTGAAGAGAGAAAAAAAAAATGTGTGCTCTGTTAAAACTGCTTGTAAAACTGCTTTTCAGGGGACTGCATGCTCCTCGTCCCTTCCCTGAATCCTTTATGCAGTTTTTGAATGCCCATTTGACCACACTGTTAATTTCCCTGAACATACTGTTGGTTATTTTATTAATCTCACTCAGTATCTGGATTTATAACATTCTGAGGAAGTCTTCCCCAGAACCAGAGAATACTGAGTGGCAGGGAGTGTGGAGAGGCTTTGAGGAGACTTTAAAAAGGAAGACATCTTCAGTGTCATGGAGCTTTACTCCTGAACACTTGAAGAATCCTGAGAGCTTGATCGCATATTTGAGGCAGGAATGTTGCGGCACAGGCAGATCTCAGGAGGCACAAATGATTTGGGGCCTGGCTAATGCCTATTGGACCTTATTTAATTTTGAAGCTGAGAGAGAGAGTCTCAGAGCTGAAAAGGCAGAGAGGGAAAAAGTTTCTGAAGCTGAGATAGAGAGTCTCAGAACTGAGATGGAGAGTCTCAGAGCTGAGAGAAATGACCTCCTATATCAGCGTGACACCCTCCGGTCCGAACTTGATGCCCTCTGGTCCAGGCAAGACACACCCCAGTCTGAGCGAGATGCCCTTCGGTCTGAGCAAGATGCCCTTCGGTCCGAGCGTGACACTCTCCAGTCCGAGCGTGACACTCTCCAGTCCGAGCGTGACACTCTCCAGTCCAAGCGCAACGCCCTCCAGTCTGAGCACGACGCCCTCCAGTCTGAGTGTAACAACCTCCGGTCAGAGCAAGGCTCCTTCCCGAGCCCAGGCGAGGCAGCCTGTAGCGGAGCAGCGCAACCCCAAGCGGACGTCACCGGTCTCAGCTCTCCCGGTGGGTCTGTTCCATATCTGGAAGGGGTTGGTGCGCTTCCAGGCTGAGCAGGTGCCCACCGCTATGGCCATGGGGCAGGAGAACTGCACTGCCCCCATCCAGCCCACTGGAGGCCCGGCTGTCCGGCATGAGGGGTGGCCTTAGATGTGGCTGAACGGGAGAGGTGGCCAATGCTTCATCTTTATACTGACTCATGGATGGTGGAAAATGCCTTATGGGGGTGGTTGCAGCAGTGGGAACAAGACAACTGGCAACGACGAAGAGGTAAACCTATTTGGGCTGCTGAACTGTGGAAAGACATTGCTGCCCAAATAAGAAACATTGTTGTAAAGGTGCGCCATGTAGATGCTCACGTGCCTAAAAGTAAGGCTACTGAAGAACATCAAAATAACCATCAGGTTGATCGAGCTGCCAAAACTGAGGTGGCTCAAATAGACTTGGACTGGCAGAACAAGACTGAATTATTCCTAGCTCGATGGGCCCATGAGACCTCAGGCCATCAAGCAACAGATGCAACATACAAGTGGTCCAGAGACCGAGGGGTGGACTTAATTATGCATGCTATTGCTCAGGTCATTCATGACTGTGAAATATGCGCCATAATTAAACAAGCCAAGAGGATGAAAACTTTTTGGGGGGAAGGGCGATGGCAAAAATATAAATATGGGGAGGCATGGTAGATTGATTATATCACCTTGCCATGATCTCGCAATGGTAAGCGTTATGTGCTCACCATGGTGGAGGCAACCACTGGGTGGCTTGAAACATACGCAGTACCAGTACCCCATGCTATCGCCCAAAATACCATATTAGGGCTGGAAAAGCAAGTTCTATGGAGGCATGGTACTCCAGACACTGCCCCAGCAGTTCCACTCCTATCCCTGTCACCTGGGCAAGAAGCAGGAGCTCATGGTGAGGATGGTGTGGATGTGCCAAGTGAGCCACCCCGCAGTGAGGGGGGTCATCCCGCAGCCACGAGGCCTGGGTTCACTGTTCCCCTATGAGGGTTTGGAGCTGAACTCTCCAGGCCAGGATGTGAAGCTGCTGGCACAATCGTGTGCCCCGGTGGCGCGGTGATAGAAGTGCCGCTTGCAACACCGGAGGCCTGGGTTCGAATCCCCGCTGTGGCACAAGTGGTAGAAGTGCCGCTCTGCTACACAGAGGGCTCGAATCCCGGGAGTTGGACTCGATGATCTCTAAGGTCCCTTCCAACTCGCACAATACTGTGATACTGTGATCACCTGCTGGGGAGTTTCTTGCTGAGCCTCTCCTTGATGCTTCTGTTCCACTGAAGGGAATGGATGACTTGGAGGATGGCCATACCACCAGCAGTGATGCTGGTCTGCTTCTCCCCTCTGCTTATGCTCTGGGCTACTGCCCTGACATCCAGTGATGGAGACAGAGGAGGACAGTCCCAAGAAGTCCTCTGTGCAGTGGCCCTGTAGCTTAGGGAAAGGATGAGTGCACCTTGACGTGGGGGACGCCCTGCTAGTGCTGCCTTTCTCCCTTTCTTCCCTCCACCATTATCATGTTCCTCTTTCTGGCAGTTTTGCCATTTCCTCGATTTAGTAAATAATGGTGTGTTAAGTTACGGAGTTTTATTTTCAGCTTAAGGATTTGCATGAAAATAGATATAAGTTGTTAAGAACAATAAGCTTGCTGAATGCTCACAACTATATGTGTGTGTGTGTGTGTAATAAGCATAATGTAATGATGTAGAATAAGGGGTGGAATGTCATGGTTTTGCAATTTTGTAATTTTGCTATCAGTATTCCACATCATAACATCATGTTAAGCATAGATAATTTTGACGAATCTGCTGCTCACAAAAGAAGACTGAATGTCCCAGGGAGCACCACGGTCAGTCATATGACCAGGACTATATAATCTCACTTCAGTGCTGGACTAGCTCTCTCGGATCCTGCCAGCCATGGGGGAGTGTGTGGAAGCGTTCCAGCCGTTTCGCCTAGAGTTACAGTAGGCCTCTCGGTTTTGGGACTCACTCTCTCTTATTTTACTTGATTTGTTAGCCTTAATTCCAATTATATTGCATTATATTGTGTTATTCTGTATTCTGATATAGTATTTAGTAAAATAGTGTGCCTCTTTAGATCGCTGCCGCTGTATTTATTTTCTCTTTCCCTGTTTTCTTTTCCTTTTGGGATAGCGGCCCTGCAGGCCGTCTATACCCCTGTCATGGGTGCCGGTAGATTTTAGGGTAACCTTTGACAGTGTTTCTGAGGAATAAGCAAAATAAATAAATAAATAAATAGCAAATATGAAGGAGAAAGATTTTAGTTGTTGTTAAGTCAGGGAGAGAGGTTTCTATGTAACATGCACAATCAGCCAAGCAAGCAATACTAAGAAGTTAAGAGTTGTTTACCCATTAAAAGAAAGTGGGGGAAATAGAAGTTTATGTGACCTAGAGTGGACTGTCAATGAAGTATTTTCCAAAAGTTGAAGTGTAGGCTGAAGGCACCACGTGATCTCCTACAAGCAAGCAGTCACAAGCACTCCATATCCTTCCTGGGAAAACAGCTCCTGTTTTGGGGTAAATGAGGCTGGGGTTGGTTGCATGCTAATTCTCCTTCATTAAGACGTGTTAGCAAGTTTAATTCTTTCTATAAAGCCTGGATTTCACTCTTGTTTAATACTAGGCTAAATCTGGAATAATAAATTCTCAAAAGCTTAGAGGTTCCAGTAAAATAAGATTTGTCTATAAAATGCATGTTGGTTTCTACTGGTTACATTGTCGCTTTGGTGCTCTAGGCAGCAGGAAAAGCAAGACTGGTGAGAAAAGAGATGTACTTTACCAGCACATGGGATGATTTAATAGAAGCTGTGACCTTTTGCTGCAAACATTAGGAAATAATTATTTCTCTGGAGAGCCTGAACTCCCTCTGTCCCCCTTTCCTTAGACTTCAGCACAATGAAAAACACAGCATTCTGAAGCATTTCCACTTGATTTTAGTACTTCTTTTAAGGGTTGGGAAATGGAGATGTAGAATGTTGTACATGGCAAGTGATGGTAGTTATCTGAGTGTTTCTCAGAGTATGATCTGAGTTCTGCACGAGATCTGCTTATCAGCTGAAAAATAGCAGGACTTCTGATAAATGAAGTATCTTCTCTTGGCCTGGGAGGGTACTGTAGTATCAAACCTGGCTTGTTAAAACGGAGCATCTTGGATGCACTGGTTAAAAAAGATATATATTCTGAAATACGTTTGTATGTGGATCTTCGGGACTTTTAGAGTTAAAACTTTCATATAAATCTTGTCTGTGCTAGGAAAATTCCCCGATGCTGACAGGGGGTGTCACCAGCAGCTCGGCTCAACATATGCTGCATATGGCAAAGCAGGAAGACCCGCTGCTTCGCAGGCTGTGAGAGCAGGTTTTAAACCAGCAGATTTCAGCATTCTGCTAAAGGTTGGCCTCTACACATTACCCATCCAATTACCAGTAAGGCTGAATAGCTGTTGGAGCACAGATTGGTTTATCACATTCTTTTCTGCATTAAAAAAAATAAAATTGTATGGCACCTGTACTTGTGAGGTGTACAGCACTCTCAGTATCCCTGCACTGAGACTTTATTTGTATTATAGTTGTGGTGAGGTGGAAACTGGAACAGAATCAGAATCTGAATACAGAGCAGATTAAAATCTTTACTTGCAGTAATGACTGATTTTAAATTCTGAATATGACACAACACTTCATAGAAAAGCTTAATTGACTCATTTTCCGGAGAAAGTATTTTCCTGCTTTACAGAAAGCACACTTAATATTTCCCACTTGAGGTGTTGCCATGAGTTTTTGCATGTCTTTGTGTTTCTGTTGCCATCCTGCTCCTAGCACCCGCTGCACCCCCATGTCACACCCACTCACACCCCCCCTCCTCCATGGCACATCTCTGTCCCCCCAGCCCTTTCCAATTCACAGCACACCTGAGCAGCTCCTGAGACAAATTTGGAGTCTGAAACCATTTCAGGAGTCCTGCGTCTCCTGAAAGGAGGAGCTTCCATTTTCCTGCCTGTGCTTTCTTCCCTGCCCTTGAATGTTTACCTCTATACCTGCCTTGCATCAGTTTGGGGCAGATCAGCAAGCAAACATCACAAAAGCACAGAAGGAGTGAGGTGGGAAGGGGCCTTTGGAGGTCACCTGTCCAACCTCTGCTTTCTTAAAGATGCCCAGACTGGGGTGCCAAGTCCCACATTCATGCAGGTTCTGGAGACGTCCAAGGATGGAGACTCCACAGCTTCTCTGCATCCTGTGCCAGTGCTTGATCACCCACACAGGAGAATGAGGTTTGCTGATGTTCAGTCATAGCCTCCTGTGTTTCATTTTGTTCCCACTGCCTCTTGCCCTGGCACTGGATGACACTAGAAGAGTCTGGCTCTGGCCTCTTGGTGCTCTCCCTTCAGATATCTATGGATATTGAGATCTCCCTCTTCTTCAGGCTGAGCAGTCACAGCTGTCAGCCTCTCCTCACTTGAGAGGTGCTTCAGCCCCTTCAGCATCTTGCTGGCATTCTGTTGGGCCCTCTCCAGTATGTGCAGGTCTCTTTTGTACTGGGGACCTAGAACTGAACCCAGCACTCCAGGTGCAGCCTCACCAACACTACTGAGTACAAGGGAAAGATCACATCCCTTGACTTTCTTGCCATACTTTCCCTCCTGCAGCCAAGAATATCACAGTCACATTGCTGACCAACGTTTAGGTCAGTATCCACCATCTCATGTCTTAGCCTATCAGGAAAAAGCAGCGGAGAGGCCTGGTAGTGGCATACTCTTTGCCATCACTTCTCTCACAGAAACTTGGATTGAAGATGACCTGAACAGCAGCAGGTGTTCCATGAGGAGCAGAAGCATCTCTGGCTTGGTGTGGGATAACAGAGGAGAGCAAGGCAGCCATTCCAGTCCCAGCACAGAAACAGAGGGTTTGCTGAATTGTGCTGTGAAAATCAAGAGGTGGGAAGAGATCTGATTCAGGAAGCTGTTGTGTTCAGTATTTCCTAGGCAAAGATGGCCCTAGGATAGAATTGGTGCTCCCACGTCCAGCTTTGTATTTTAATTATATGACCCAAAGTACTGAGGGAAAGGCTGCTAAGGTATTTTGCATTAGAGCTTCATAGCCTGCACCTTATCAAGGCCTTTTTAAAAGGGCCGTAATGACTGACAGAACTTGAAGCATCCATGTGTTCCAGTGTTTAGGCAAGGACAGCTAACCAACATAAATTAACTTTGTAGTAAGAATGCATTCAATCTTTCAGTTCAGAGCTGTCCTGTGCTGTTACAACACATAAATTATCAGTCTGACCTGCAGGCTCCAGCTTAAAAGATTAATGGAATATCATGAAAATAGGCAACTGAGTCTTAAAACAGGCACTTTACTCTGAACTCCTTTAAAAAACTGGATGCTAGGGTTTGTCCTCTGCACCGGTAGATAATGGATTATTTTCTCTGTGGGTGCACTTTTTGTAGCTCTCATCACCGTAAGCATCAAAGTGCCAGAGAAGTATTGATGGATTTGTCCTCGCAGGCCCATAGGTTACAAGGTACTACTCCTATCATCACTTATTTTACACATATGGCACTTTAGCTGAGACAAGTATGCTGGACTGCCAAGGTCAGAGAGAAACAAAATCCAGAATCCCTCTTTTCCAGTCTGTCAGAAAGGCATCTCTCCAGCCTGAGATGTAGTGTTTTTCCAGATAATGTAACATTACTTCCAGGGCTGGTAAAAACACTGGTTGCTTAACCTCAGCTCATGGGGAAAAGGGTATAGGAGCCACCAGTCGGAAAAATTTCTTATGGCACTAGTTCTTGTTGTTCCTAATGAGAGTGACTGCTCCATTTTGTACCTTGGATATACACAGCAGACTCTATCTCAGGCTACTTGAGTTAGATTTTCTTCCTTGTCATTATCAGAGGACAACTGCAATAGCTTACAGACAGGTAATATTCATTACTTATACTGCTGCCCAGAAATAGATATCTGCACAAATAAGTTTTCAAGTGAGCATCGTTATGTGTTTTCTACATCTTTAAAATTAAGTAACTTCTTTTCCTGACAGAAGGAATGAGCAGTTTGATTAAATTTGATCATTCATGTTTAAAAAATATATATATTCCTGATGATAGTGTTACTAGTGAAGAAGGTAAAACATTAACACAGCACCAAAGGAAAAGAGGGATGAGTATTAGCTGAAGGCTTATCATTAGTTGGAAGTTCTCAAATAGATTAAATTCATAGCATATATATATATTTAAAAAGCCTTAGCATTATGAGAAGAGATATTCCCAAGCACACAGTTGCTACTGTAGCACTGCACCGGCATCCACTCTATTCAGACTGGTAGTTCTTATAGCTTTTCCACTCCATAAGATTTTTTTTGTTCGTAAATTCAAACCAAATCTAGAAGTTATTGACAAAATAGAGGGAGAATTAGTAAGAGGGTTTGTTGGTTTTTTTTTCTCTCTCTTTTTGTTTTGCTTTCCCCTGAAAAAAAAAAAAACAACACAGCAGAGATGACTCAGTTTTCTTACCAGAAATGTGTCCGTGAACATCACTTGTAGTTCAGGCCATCACAAAGACATTACGTTTGTCACTGCAAAAAGAGACTAAACAAAGGAAAGTGTTGATAACTAATTGAAAACACCCATGTGGTTCTGGAAGCACGTGGCTGGGGCCAGCCTAGAAGCCACCTCTGGTTGCACCAAACCCGATCCTCCCCACAGATTGCTGCCTGCTCGTCCTTTCCTTATTGCCAGTGAGACACTCTCTGCTCTCACCTCAGGAACAAGCCAACAGCTGTAATTGTTCAGGGCTTTCTGCCCTGTCCACCGTGAAGGCAATGAATGTAAACAGCTGCCTGCCTAGAACCAGCTGGGTATTGCTATTGCATCACATTGGGCCACTTATTCTCCCGAGACCTGTTATTTTATTTTAATAAGCATCAGGAGATCTTACATAACTCTGCATAATTTTTCCCAGTATGGTTTTGCTCCCAGGAGAGCACTACCCACTTCACTTCTAAAGCACCTCCATCTCTGCTGGTGCCTGTGGGACTCTGCGTTCCTGTGGTGCTGCCGTGTCCTTGCTCCCTTCTGCAGAGCCATGAGTCAGGCAGGGCTGAAGGGCAAGGCCTGCTGCCCCTCCGCTCCCTGTGAGGAGCTGCAGCCGCCATCAGGCCTCCCCGCAGCCTGCTTCGCTCTGGGCTGAGCACAACAGGGGCATCAGGAACAACTCATACGTCCTGTCCTCCAGACCCTTCACATCTCTGTAGCCTTCCTTTGGACTCTCTATTAGCTTTATACTGTGGGCCCAAACCCATTCCTGGTGCTGGAGGTCAGGCTGCACAGCACAGAGGGGACATCCCCTCCCCCTGCTTGGTGACCGTTCTGGGCCTGGGGTACCCCAGGGCATGGCTGGCCTTCCCGGATGACAGGGCACACTGCTGCTTCATGTTCAACCTGCTCTCAACTGAGATCCCCAGATCTCTTTCAGCAGGGCTGCTCTCCAATGAACTGATGCTGGGAAATAAAATACATTGCCCCTTGCTATTGCTCATGCAGAAAAGTGAATGAGACCTTCCCATTCCTGAGTCCTGAGCCTGCACCTGCTGCAGCTGGTCCTCAGTTCTCCTGCTCCTCAAATCCCTTTCTTATGAATTTTTCGTTCTAGTTTTTATTTATTTATCTTTTTTTGGCTTCCTGGTTGGCTAACAGGGCACCTTCATATCCCTGGGTAACTTCGGAAGGCCACAGTTTGAAGCAGAGAGGCTGGGACAGCAGGGTAATTATGTGGGAGGGGAAGGAGGCTGATAAAGAGCTCCTAATAGTCACTCTTACATGCTATTATTTCAAGCAAGGAAAATAAACACAGAATGGTTGTGGGGCAGTCAGACAGGAGAGTGAGGGATGTGACATGAAGGGATGGCAGAAAAAGCCATGGAGAGAGATGGAAGAGATGACAATTGGCAGCAGGAAGAGATGACAATTCCAGCTCGCAGGGCTTGTACCCTTTCCTCTCAACTATTCCATATTACTTCAGTGCAAATCTGTTTAACAGAAAATCTAGATATTTTTTTTTTCAAGAAAAAATAAAAATATATGTTATGAGAAAATATATATATGTTTTACTGAACTCTTTTCCTTTTTCTGTCTCTTATTTTCCATTTCCATGATCACTTTCCTTCTTATCTCCTACACTCTGTAAGACACAAAATAAAGGTGGAATTCAGCCTTCCTAATTGGTAACTGGAAGTCTTCTTTATGTCTCAGCACAATGGTCTGTTTATTGGGAACTGCCCTTCTGTAGTACCAGGCATCTCTTCACGTCACGCTGCCTGAATAATGCCTCTTGAGGATGACCAGAAAGAATAGCATCACAGCCAGGCTCTGGGGGGCTGTAAATAGCATTATGCCTGGCTGAAAGGCTGAGGCCATCATTAAGTTGCCTGCAGCTGGAGTGGTGTAGGTGGGTGAGTAAGAGCAACTGGGAGACGGGACAATGGTAACCTGGTACACAAGGGTCATTTTTCTTTGGTGGCGTCGTTCCACTGGGCTATTGTGCTCCCCCTAAATTGCAGCTCTGTGTTCAACAGAGCTGAGCAAGCTCCGTGAAACAACCTCAGCAAAGCACATTTAAAAGAAGATGTTGAATGACTGAAGCAAAAAGAACTGTTTATTATGTGTCGTGATTTCGACCGAGCTGTGGTAAACTTCTACTTTGCTCAGTAATTGTCTTTATAGATATTGAACTGGTTGTGAGTTAAGAGCATACAGCGAAATAAATGCAACAGGAACTGGTCTTTAGAAAGCAGTATCCCAGCTCCCTGTGCGCTGGCAATGATGGCTTTCATTGGGCAAATTAAGAAGTTAATCCATCAGTTTAACCCAGGGTGTCCTTTGAGTGTTTTCCGTAGCAACATGATTCATTTTCTGGAATGGAATTTTTCAGTGCCAGGATGACAGAGCTCTTGAATTTGGAAAATCCCCTTTGATTTGTTATTACTGATTTGGTTACAGATATACACAAATGGAAAAATCCTACATTAATTTCCCACACAGTTTACATATAAAATGGACAAAAATTACTTAGTTCAGGTTTTCTTACATCAGCCATACTATTCTTCCCTCATTTCTAAGCCATACAAATGGAGATCTTGATCCTGCTCCCATTGAAGTCAGTGGGGGAGTTGCCCTTAACTTCGGTAGATATATGACTCAGTTTAATTCCCCCTGTGGGACCTGTCAGTGTGCAGAGATTCCTCGGAGGTTAATTGCTTGCAAGTGAGTCCTTCCCTGGGATGTAGAAGGAAGGTGCAAATTTCAGAACTGCTGCATTAACTAAATCCTGCAGCCTAGGAAAGACATTGTTTAAAGCAGGGATATCTACTTTAGTAATTCTGCATCTTAATAATTAAATTCAGCTACTCATTAACTTAAAAGGTGTGTTACTTCATTTGCCATCTTGCTTAATGTCTGTTGAAGTATGACTGATGTTTTTAGCATGTTATCCTGGAAGTATTTCTTTTGGCTTTTTTTTTCCACACTCTTTTAAGAGTACAATTAAAATAATAATAAAAAAAGACTACTTTAAAATGGGCTTTTAGAAAGTATTTATAAAAGAACCACTAAGGAAACAACAACTGTGGGAGTGGAAGAGGAGATTTCTAAACTAATCAGGGAGAATCATTCTTTAGACTTTTCAGATTTAGATGAATGACTTTCTTATTACTTAACTGTGCTCACTGCTGTTCTGAGAATGCTAAAAGGTGCATCACAACTTACTGAAAGTTTTTAGGGCTGTTTCTTCATTAAAAATCTCGGTATTCTTTCTCCCACGTCAGATTTTTTGTAATCCTTTCCCACCTGTATTACACTTGGAATAATCCTTCTCATTCCCTGTCACATGCACATTAAACCTCTTTCAAATTAGAGACTTTGAGCTCCTAAAACAAGCATTTCATTTTTGTTGCGAGGGGTGTGATCACCATTATCAAGCCATTATTCGAAATCTTATATCTAGTGAATATATCTGAATACTGTTGGGTGGACAAAGGATGGAACTGAAGTAGCAGCTCAGTTCAGTTCCAGCTCATTAGCTTTTTCTGCTTTTTATTTTTATCCATTTGTTAGATGGTAGAACTGAGGATCCCCCTCCTCTGAGGGGACTCGTGGATTGAAAAGGCCTCTTCTGGATTCCTCTGTCCACATCTAGAGTACTGTGTCCAGATCTGGGGCCCTGAGCTCAAGAAAAATGTGGAGCTTTCAGGATGGGTCTGAAAGAGGAGGCCATGAAAGTGATCAGAGGGCTTGGGGCACCTCTCTTAGGAAGACAGGCTTAGGGAGCTGAGCTTCATTGTGGCCTTCCAGTGCTTAAAAGGAGATTATATACAGGAGGGAGGCTGACTTTTTACACAGACTGATAGTGACAGAACAAGGGGGAACAGTTTTAAACTGAAAGAGAGGTGACTTAGATTAGATGTCAGAAGAGCGTTTTTCAGTGAGAGAGGGCGGTGAGGCACTGGCACAAGGCTGCTCAGAGAAGCTGTGGATGCTCCATCCCTGGAGGCCTTCAAGGCCAAGCTGAACAGAGCCCTGGGCAGCCTGATTTAATACCTGATTTAATGGTTGAAAACCCTACCTGTGCCATGGAGTTTGAAATGGATGATCTTTGAGGGCCCTTCTAGCTCAAACTATTTTATGATTCTAGGATTCTATGAAAAGGCAATTCAAAAGGAAGACACAGGAGCATAGGAGCATGAATTCAGTGAAAACTGGGCTTGAACATCTCTAATTAGGAGTTTTTAAAGGGGCAAGCACAAACCTCTAGAGACAGTAGGGAAGATCAGTTTGCAATACTGTTGAAAGCAGTTTCACAGTTGACATCTGATAGACACGCACATTGACTTTTTGCTGTTTCAGCCCTAAGTTCCCCCTTAGAGGCTTCTTATCCAAAGACCTAAAGCAGATACTTATTTGCACTGACCTGAGAACAGCTCCTGGATAGTCTCAAGATGACACAGACCACCAGAATCAGAGAATCGTAGGGTTTGGAAGGAGCCTCTGAAGATCATCTAGTTCAACACTCTACTAAAGCAGGTTCCACCACATAGGTAGCACAGGAAAGCATCCCGGTGGGTTCTGAATATCTCCCAAGAAGCTGACTCCACAACCTCTCTGGGCAGCTTGTTCCAGTGCTGTCACAGTGGAGTCTTTCCTCATGTTTGTAGAGAACTTTGTGCCCATAGCCTCATGTTTGGTTACCTGGTACTACTGAGAAGAACCTGCTCCCATCCATTTGACTCCCATCCTTTAAATACTTATTAACACTTGTGAGATCCCCTCTCAATCTTATGAAAAGACTCTCTCAGCCTTTCCTCATAAGGGTGATGCTCCAGGCTCTTCATCATCTTTGTGGCTCTCCGCTGTACTCTATCTAGGAAATCCTTGTGTTCTTTGAAGTGGGGAGATCAGAACTGGACACAATACTCCAGATGTGGCCTCACCAGGACAGAGCAGAGAGGGAGAATCACCTCCCTTGACCTGTTGGCCACGCTCTTTGTAATGCATCCAGGATAGCATTGGCCTTCTTGGTCACAGGGACACACTGCTGGCTCATGGCCAGCCTTCTGTCCACCAGGATGATCAGGTCCTTCTCCACAAAGCTCCTCTCCAGCAGGTCATCTCCCAGCCTGTACTGATGCATGCTGTTATTCCTCCCCAAGTGTAAGACTACACCAGCCACGGTTACTACAGACATTTCCAGTCTTACCCTCCATTTGCCTGTGCCCAGCGCTGTAAAGTACCCAACCCAACACTTCACCCACTTGTTTGAGTCATTCCTAGAGGTTCACTTCTCAGACAGGTGTACACAAAGCCAAGCCAGGCAGGTGCCAAGCTGTGCCCTCTGCTGACTGCCCAGAATCCTGTGGTCACTGCCAGAGTTATTTGCTGCCTCATTTGACCTACATCCCTTAAGCCCATTCGTTTGCCTTATCCCCTAAGTACACCATGCCTTGGAAAGGACGTCACTGCTGCTCTCCAGAGATGTAATTACAGTGTGCAGTCACAGCCACAGTTCTGAAGGACAGGCTGATGGCCTTCATTCCTTTGTCAGGGTGTCGGTCCTGCTGTGAACTGTGCTGCCCCTTTGTCATTGTGCCTTTGACCTGAGACACATTCAAACTGTTTTAGTTATATCGGCGAATCCAGTCCATGTGTAGGAATATGCTTAGACCATAAACAATTTGAGAAGGAAGTACCAGTGTTTATGTGCCTTTACTGGGCATCCTGAAATGGGATGTATGACAGACTTGTGCTTTTTCTTTTTTCCTATAGTATATGAACACTGTTCAGAATGAGGGTGAGTTCACCCTGCCATGTCTGAAGAAAAGCAGCAAAATTGTGGCTGGTCCAGGACCGCCTGGGAGCTGAGCGTGGCTCTGAACAAACTTCTCTTGGAGAAGAGGAGGCTCCGGGGAGACCTTATGGCTCTCTACACTGCCTGAAAGGAGGTTGTGCTGAGGAGGCCAGCCTCTTCTCCCAGGTAACAGCGTTAGGACAAGACATAACAGCCTTAAGCTGCATCAGAAGAAGGGCACCAGGGAAGGGTCAAGTTGGATGTTAGGAAAAACTTATCCAGAAGTGTGGTTGAACGCTGGAATAGGCTGCCCAGGGAGGTGGCGGAGTCACCATCTCTGGAGCTTTTCAAGCAGTGTGGAGATATGGTACTTAGGGACATGGTTCAGTGGACAGTACTGGTGGTAGGAGATGGCTGAATCGGATGATCTTAGAGATCTTTTTCCATCTTTGCGATTCAGTGGTTTCAGACATGTGGGGCTTACCAGGGCCGTGTAAGGAAGCGAACCCTCGCGTCCACCAGGGCCGTGTAAGGAAGCGAACCCTCGCGTCCTCGGTCAAACTCTCCGACGGCAGCTCAAGAGGAGCCGATGGAGCGGGGTGTCCTCGCTGCCGGGGGTGTCCCTGGGGCCGGGCCGCCCCGCCTCCCGTCCCCGCCCTCCTCGCGGCGCGGCGCCCGCTGCCATAGCGATGCGGGAGCGGGCAGCGGCGGGGCCGAGTGCGGGCAGCGGGGCCGCGCGGCTGCCCCCAGGTAAAGGCGCGGGGCTGGGCGCGGGGTGGGTGCGCGCCGCGCGCTTCGCTTCTTTTTTTACCGATCCCTTTGCATTGCATTTGTTCTCCTCCCTCTCGCTGCCGCCCGCAGCGAGGTTCAGGTGCAGAAAGCGGCTTTCTTGGGGAAGTTCTCTGCGGGGAGCAGCGGCGGGTTCTCGTCCTTAGGATTTTTCGTATTTGTTTTTTTAAAAACTTTTTTTTTTTTTTTTTTGAATTATTGTTTGTTATTATTATTTTTCCCTGAGCGGTTCGGGCCGGGGCCCGGAACTTTGTCCGCTCCGCGGTGCGGGGCCGAGCGGAACCTCTCCACGCAGGGCGGGTTCACGCTGCGACCGTGTGAATGGAGGGGATTAAAAGCGGTGATGCGGAGGAGCTCCGGCGTCTCTCTGAAACACGAGAAAGCCCTTTTATCCCCGGAGGTTCGGCAAACTCCTTCTAAAGTTGCACTCCGGAGGGAGCTGCCGGCCCCAGCGCCGCCGCTCTCCGTGCGCTGCCCCGCGGCTGCCGGCCCCATTCTTATGGAGATTCGTAGCCCCGCTGTGCCCCGCGGAGGGGGGAAGGGGCCGCGGCCCGGGGGGACTCAGCCCCCGCCCCGCCTGGTTGCCCGGAGCCACCTCTCCCCCTCTCCGAGCCCTCAGGCCGCCTGGCCCGGGTTCAGACAAAGAGGAGGAGGGGGCAGCGCTGCTTCCAGCACCGCCGCTCCTCGCCGCGGTCTGGGGACGAATCTCCGCAGCCCGTGGTGCCCCGCAGCCCCCCGCCCATGCCTTTGCCCCCACGTATCCCCCCCTGGAGGCCGTGTGCGTGCTCGGCTCCCGGACACCCCGCCCGGTGCAGCGCATCCCGGTGGCTCCGTGGCACCATATTGGTCGCACCACCGTTGCAGCTGCCGGCACTGCCTGAGGCCAGAACTGTGCCCCCCGTGTCACTCCGGGGTTACCTGCATGGGGACAAAGGCGGCTGGGAGTAGTGCAGCCAACCCACGGCAGCAAGTGCTGGGAAAACATGGGTCTGGCCTTTCACTGTTTGAGTGCTGGATTGTAGTCCGTGACCAAGCTCAGTTCTTTCAATGAAACTTCTCATCTGTGTTGCCAAACAGTTTTTTCTCTCTATGTGTGAGGATTACACGTAGTGTTCTAAGGTAGGTGTGGTAATACTGTCGAACTTATTAGCTCATTAAGCCTTAGAAAAACAAGCACATACTTAAATTATTCTGGTCTCTTAAATTGCCAACAAATGCAATTATACTTCGAGGGTGTTATTAATGACCTCTCCCTGCTGCAGTGCACCTTTGTGCGGCTGGAAGGAACTCCTTGAGCTCACTCGTGTCATTAGTTCTTACAGTGAGGTCCAAACTTCTTTTAGCAGGAGACTTTGTACTGAAATTTCCCTAATGGTCACCTTTGTGTTCTTGGCACAGGCGGTGCAGCCGGAGGAGCTCAACTCAGCTGGTGAACGTGGGAGCAAGAGGAGTTTGAGTGCAACAGATGTGGGCCAGGCAGCGAGGGCAGCTGCTGGGGATGGCAGCGTGGCTGTAAGCTGCCCCAGCCTCCAGCCCCATGCCATTGAGGGCATGACCACATTTCAGAATGGCTATGGGAACAGCAACGCCATCACTTGTATCATGATGGATAATAAGGAGCCTCCGAACCTGACGACCTCTGTCAGTCATAATGGGGGTTACAGCACCAGTGGCAGCTGCGAAGAGGAAACACAAGATGAGAAAATCAGCCCTTCCAAAATCATGCGCTTCTTCTCCACCCCTCGGAAACCAGCGAATTCCAGCTCTGACAGGCCTCGCTCTCTCATTTTGATGGGCAACTCTTCCACGTGGAATGCTTTATCTTCCATCAGGAAAATGGGATCTTTCAAGAAGCTGAAATCGTCTGTTCTGCAAGGGATTCAAGCAAGGGAGTGCCCCGATATCCTAAATGAGAATGGTGTAGGCAAACACAACTCAAACGGGGCAGTGGTGAGAGTTCAGACTAACAGGTATTCTTATTCAGGGCCTTTGCAGGATTTCCAGAGCGCAGTGGATGGTTTGGCGTCTGACTGTTCTGATGCTGAGGAAGGTGATGAGTCCTTCCTGAGGAACACGCACCGCTCACGCAGCATCCGACGGGCTTACGGTGCTGGCCGCATCAACCTGCTTGACACGGATAAGGCTCAGAGCCAACACAACGGCACCAGACCAACATCTCCTGTCCTCGCAGAGCCAAAGATCTGTGAGATTTTGGTGAAGGACTCGGAAAACAACAGGATCATCTATCGGAGAAGCAAAAGTTCGGATAACTTGAACTTTCTGAAAAAAAGCTCGTTCAAAAGGAAGTCCACCTCAAACCTGACCGACCTCAAGGCTGCCAATGAAAAACAAATGCCGGCAAGGACTGTGAGCGTTACTTCTGCTGACTCAGACAAAACAAATGGGAACCCTGAGAGGAGATCCAAGCGATGGAAGAGCCCCATCAGGGCAAAGGATTTTGACCGAGTTCTGAAGCTTGTCAGTAATGTTACAGATGTTGCATGGAAGAAGGATGGCCCTAAGAGCACAGCTCCTTCTCCCAGTGAGCAGTCCCAGAGAACAAGGTCAAACAGCAGGCTGCATGATGACTACTCCCGCAGGGTTTCCAGTAGCACAGATCATGACAGAAAGAGATGCACCTCCTCAGTGTCTAGTCTAGATTCTTCATCACCGGGAACACCTTGTCTACAAAGCCCTGTGGCTGCTCAGGATAAAGAGGCTGAAATGAATGTAGCTCGTGCTGAAGACAAAAGCCTCAGGACATCTTCAGGTATTGCAGAATCTGATAGCTTGTCCCCTACTCTGAGTGACATCGGGCCATTTCCCAACGAAGTGTTTGATACAGACTCGGACGAACCAAAAGCCTCCCAGCAGTTTGTATGTGATGCTGAACATCCTCACATCCCTGTCAGGCCGACTGCTCCAAAACCTCAAAGTCCCAGCACAGAGAAGATGATGTGCAATATGGATTTGCAGTGCTCAAACCATCATAGCACACTGTCGTTGAGCTCCACAGAGAGTGAGGAGAGAGGTGAGGTTGGGCCAAAGCTGAGCAGGAATCCTGTCTGCTTCCAGGACACTGTGCAAACCGTCTACTATGACGATGGAAATGAGGACAGTGGCATCAGCAGTCACTCTCAGCTGAGCCTCAATTTAGCCCCCGGCGCAGAAGAAAAAAAGGAAGAGGTAAGAAAGAATGCAAAATCCTTTAGAAGTGATGTATTTATCCATCAGGTTTTCTCTTTATTAATGCAAAACAATGCAAACAATGCAAAATAACCGGAATACTAATGGCTATTGCAGCTTGTTATTGCTAAAATACGCTGACAGTAATTATTTTCTTTAATATATTCTCTTTGGAAGCTAACACCAAATTATTTTCCCTTTGTGCATTAGCATCCAAGAAAGTTTTGGCAGCCAAGCTGTTCACATACATTTTCAAGGGCAGCTTATTACACCCTGCAGTTATACCAGCTTGTCATGTGGGCTTGTCAGATTGTACCAGCCCGGGCAGGGTCTGGCTATGTTTCTTCCAAGCCAAAAGGTCTCTAAGAAGCCTGTACATTTGGAAATAGTGTTGATTCAGTGTGAAATGCTTCTCCTGTGGCAGCCTTGCAGAACAGGATGGTATTTGTAGAGCAGTATGTCTTGAAATATGATAGAGAAAGTTAAACGTTCAGTTGTTGTCAGTGTTTTCATTGTGCATTGGTGGCTGTGCTGAGTGTAGGCTATTTGGATATTTGCTTGCCAGCTTTGAGCAGCAGAGTGTGTTGCCACTGAAGCATCAGAGAAGCTACCAGCACCCCGCTATATCGAACTGATATTTCATACTCTCTGTAGATTAGTAGCTGTGCTGAAGTAAATGCAGTCCTAGGTCTGTGTAAAAATCATTTGCAAAATTAAACTGCCAGCGCTTTTATGCCACCTTGGTTTGGGGAGACACTTCCATGCGGCCAGAGGGGTTAGAAGCTTTGATGCATCCATGTGCCAATGATGTCTCTCAGGAGCAAAATGGGAGGATTAATGCTACTCATCTACCATCTAGTGGTGATCTGGGCTCATGACACAAAAGAAATTCAGCTTGTCCTTCCCCTTGATTCCCCAGAAACAAGTATGCCTTTCCGAAGTTCTTAAATGAATGTCTGCATTGGATAAAACTGTTTTTGGGGGTGGGTGCAGGTGAAGATTGGAAGCATGAGGTGTGCAGGACTGGGTTACTGCTGTCATATTGTGCAAGGGGTGTAAGTGCTGCCCTCTCTTTTTCCAGACCTGCACAACCCTACAGCCACGGCACTCAGCATTAGCATGAAGCAGGAAGAGCAGCGTGGTTTCTCCCTGCCATGTCTTTGCAGGGTTGCATTGTACATGTACTCCTCCTCACTATTATGCATAAAGGTACCTTGGTACCAGAGATGCCAGTTTTTTTAACTGGAGCTTATTCAGCCCACAGGCACTGCGGCGAGTGCCACATATTCACACAGTGAGGTCACCAAGGTTTGAACTTTTGACTATAATTCATTTTTAAGTCTACCTCACATCTCTGCATTGCAGAGCTGTACCCACTCACAGCATTGTTTCCTTGACAGTCAGGTGCTTGATTTGTTCTCTGCAATTATTTGAGTCATGAGCAATGCAAATCCAAAATGTTAAAGACTGAACCTTAAGCTCCCCAGCAAATCTACAGTTACCCTGTTTCACTCATCTTTTGAATGTGAATTTCATGTAAAAGCCAGCATGTAAAAGCCATTAAAATCACTGTGGCTGGGAGATGTATTTCTCTACACAGTGCTAAGCAGCCAGGCTCACATCTCCATTCATGGCCCTAAGATGTGGAAGCTACCCAGCATTTCCTTAACGCTGTGAAGATGATTTCACACTATTCTCACAAGGGCATCTACCGATTCCTTTGAATTAGTGTCGTGTTTTCTTTTTCCCCACCGTGATTCAGGTTTGACATCTTGTCACTGCTGTCCTATTGGTTTCACCTGAAGACCGCAGCAGGTGAGGTGTTTGGCCTTCTCAGTTGCTGGTCTCTGCAGGTGGTGCTTGCCAGGGAAGAGCTGACTAAATGCAGGGTGGCTCTGTGTCTCAGCACGTGTTAACTATAGCTGTGAATCACCAAAGCTCATCTGTGACAGTCCATGCTCTCTCAGCCTCTGCTTTTGACAGTGTCTCCCACACCCCAGTCGCTTTTGAATAGCATCAGGAGGTGCTTAAGCACAATTTCATGTTTGGACTGTTTTACACAGTTTGTATTTTCCTGAAGAAAAGTCCCATGTCAGTGTACATAACAAAAGCTTTTCTTTGGACTGGTGTTCGTCAGCCATGAGCCGCAAAAGCAACACGCTCTTCTGTGCTTGTGACAAAGACCCAACAGTGAATTATTTGACATATTACCTCGTGTTTCGCAAGCTCTTGGAGCACCTGATGTTTAAGTTGCCTTGTTGGCATCTGGCTTCATGTTACACTAGACTTTCTTACTTAAATGCAACACCTTATCTGCATGACTGTAAGTGAATGATAGTTTATAGTGAAGAGGCAATTCTGCTTTACTCAGCTGGGTCATATTTTGTTTGCAGATTATATTTTAACTGCTCTAAGATCAGTCTGTAGACTCACTTATGCCCATGCCATGCAGCATTCAGTGGTCCTACCTCATCCACACCATGAGTCCCCTTGAGCTCAGCTGTTTGCAGGGCCATATGGATGTAAACTGCTGTAACACAGGACTAGGATGGAGTCGCCTCTCCCGTCTTTTCCTTGCAGATCTCTGGGGTCTGAATATTGTGCACAGATGGCTTAATTTGGGGTAAAGCTCCTGGAAGAACTGTTGGAATGGGAACATGAAGATTCAGCTCTGTCCTCAGAGTTCATCCTCTCCCACAGTGCCAGGTCAGCTGCTCTCAGCTTCCTGAGCTCTCAGTGCTGTTATTCATCTCCAGGCCATCCACTGCAGTTAGGAGTGTGGCTTAATCACCTTAATTGCTATGACTGAAAATGGGCTAAACTCCTAAGGATTAAGTAAAAAACTGTGAGAACTTCTTCAGCTGGGTTGATTTCTCCCAGCAAGTCCTAAGCACTCTGGTGTCACCACCAGTGCTGCTCTGACCAGGGGCAGCAGACAGCACTGATAGCAAACAAAGATTTCCATTAGACTGCATTTGCTCTGAGCTCTCTGGGCTGCCTCATACATTGCCACACAACAAGGTGCTCAAAGGACAGTTTCCACACGAAATAACCCCAAATCCAATCCCAATGTCTGAGAGCGCTGTCTAGATGCTCTGAGCTCTGGCACTTGGGGCCATACCCACTGCCCTGTGCAGGCTGTTCCATGCCCACCGCCCTCTGGTGCAGAGCCTTTCCCTCACCCCCAGCTGCCCCTCCCCTGCGATGGCACAGGTTGCCCAGAGGCTACAGGTTCTCCCCCTTAGAGACCTTCCAAAGCTGCGTGGACATGGCCCTGGGCACTCTGCTCTGGGGGTCCCTGCTGGAGCTGGGAGTGGGCCTGATGGGCCCAGAGCCTTTCCAACCGCAACCATTATGTGGTTCTGTTGTACTGTGATGTGATATCTGAACAGAATGGAGGCAGCCATTGGGTTTCCTCTGAGCCACTGGCACTTGCTCTTTCTGGCACCCAGGGGCTGCTGGGGGTGCAGCTGAGCCCCTCACTTATGGAGCAGAGGTGGAGCACAGCAGGTTCAGCTCCTCCAAGCCTGAGCTCAACCACAGCAGCCTCACCCTCATGCTGTTCTCTAGTAACTAATAGTTTGCAGACTTCCAGTTGCCCAAGGCAGCTCCACCCACTGCAGGCTGTGACTGTTTTTGGGACCTGCTGGCTGCTTGGGCTTGGGTTTGGACTCCAGCAATGGGACTGTGCTATGGAAGGGTGGGGAGAAGGGGAGCCAGGGAACCTCCTCCTGGAAAGATACGTAGGAGTCTGACAGCTTTTTATGTTCCGCTTTGTTTGCAGAAAGTTCCACTTTCAAGCTGTAGTTAACATCTGGCTTTTGAGGTTTGCCAGCGGATGTTACAGAAGCTGCAAGCAGACTATTACAGTTGTTTCACCAAATAAAAGGAAGATGATGGCTATTTTTAGTCCTCCTACGTGCTCTGGGGTGTTCCAAGTCTTGATTTAGACGCTTTATCGGGATTATCTGTGGGCTATTAGTGCTTGTACATCTTGAAAGTCTCAAAAGATATCAGTGCTGCTTTACTGTATACGACACACTAGCTTCTAATTTAGATACTGAATTAAGAAAGAAGCAGTGTTAGAGCATCACTTGGCTTTGGAAATGAGTTAAATGACAGAGGGGAAGATGAAGGAAATCCTTGAGGCTGAAGAACAGTTGGAATCAGGAGATCTGCTGGTCATTTCCAGCTCAGCCATGCTCTTCTGTGTCACTTGAATCACCAAACTGCTTTGTGTCTGCTTCTTATCTGGCAAATGTGGATATTACAGAGGTGAACTCAGTAACCTTTGTAAAGCATGTTGGGAAAGCATTAGGCTTGTTGATGGCGATAAGCATGCTTTCAAGGCAGGTGAAAAGAAGCAAACCTGCATTAAATATGCCTTTGAAACATATGGCCATCCTTGATTTGGGACTGTATCTGTACAGATCTTCTGATGTGATTTATTGGTAAATTTATTAGTTAAAATTCCACTAATGCCAGCAAACCCCTCAAGTAGAATTGTACACATTTTTTTTCTAACTTTGAAACAAGCACTTATTGCAGCAACACAAGCTAACAGGGGTTGATTCTTAGCACACTGAGAATCGAAGTAATGTGATTTTTACTGTCTTGCAGTGCAGATCTTTTGTGCATCCATCCGAGGAGCTCTCACTTGCACAGTGAATTCAAAAGGAATTCAAGCTACGGCAGAGGAGATTCAGGCTGGACATTAGGAAGTATTACTTCTCAGAAAGGGTGGTCAGGCATTGGAATGGACTGCCCAGGGAGGTGGTGGAGTCACTGACCATGGGGGCGTTCGAGGAAAGACTGGATATTGTGTTGAGGGACATGGTTTAGTGGGAGCTATTGGTAATAGGTGAACGGTTGGACTGGATGGTCTTTTAGGTCTTTTCCAACCTTGGTGATTCTATGATTCTATTTTTCTAAGCGGTGCTTTGCAAAACTTCAAACGGATCCACCCAATTTTAAAAAAGAAAACTGACGAATGATCCTGTAATGTAATGCTGTAATGGCTTTGATTCCCAAGCAGCTACAGTTTGCACTAAAAGTCGAATGTTGAGTTACTCTGATTTCTTCAGCCTTGCTTGCTAGTATGGGTGTCAATGCATATACTTTTATACAGCATTTTTGCAGCTGTTTCACAGATCTTACAGAGCACAGGTCAAATAGCAATCTATATATTCCAGGGACAGATAATCAATGCATTTATTTAGTGCTTATTAGAAGGAGATGTGTATGAGCCACTGGAACGGAAAGACAAAGGTTATAGTGCGACTGTCATTTAATGAGAAAGGAGTAGATGAAAAGTTTCTTTCTGTAAGTGAATTGAACGGGTCTAATAATTCAGGTTGGTTTCTGCCAGAAGATGCGTACACTGACTAAATAAGTGCCTTATTTTTTAATACAGTAAAAACAGTCATTTCCGTGATAACCACTGCTGTGATGGCAGCACTGGAAATCGTCAGTCCTGGTGGATAAGTGGAAAGTATCTGGGCTCTGATTGCACTTTAGGACCTTGTAATGAAATCTGGAAGGCAAGCAATAAATTCACTTTCTCTAGGAGGCTCTGTTGTATCCGGAGTCTCCTAATCTCTGTGTTTGTGACAACAGTTTGGTAATAAAATTATTGATCGTGTCCATAAACAACCTTCTAACCTCAGTTAGTAGTGATGATAAATGAACTACAACTAGCATTCCCCTGCTGCTATTTTGCAACAAGAAGAAGTGCAAAGGTTCCCTTTTATCATGCTCCTGGGTGGAGACACGCTGCTTGGACTTTTACTTAGTTAAACAATGGTGATAAATCTATTTATGACACTTAGGTCACAAGCACTTGGCCCTGTACATTTCTGCTAGCTCATATGAATTGAAAATCATTTTTAATACTGCTGCTAAGTTCCAGGAGTTTGGCAGTTCCTGTGTTGTACAGTGAGAGTTAATGGATTATGCAGAAATACCAGCTATTGAATAGTCACTGATTATAATACTGATATATAGTTGTTGTTGCTAGTACAGTGAGTTTATACAGTATAATGTACAACTCGAAGTGAACACAGTAACATGCACTTGCAATGAAAGCAGAGATACCTACATGAAATAGCACAGATCCCACAGTTTTTCCCTATAAATACTCCAGAATCTCTCTTTCCTTATCATTTACAGAATGTGACCAATTCTCCATCACGTTTCAGCTTTCGCTGAAAATATGACATAATAAATTGTGTTAAAACTTCTCAGATGTTCTTAAATTTGGATTTTCTCTCCTGGCAGAGGGAAGGGTAATGGAGAAAGGAGATGGGAAAAGTCTTTCTAGAGATTAAAGGGTCCCCTTGTACTCTTATATATTTATAAATGATGAAGTGTTAACTGTGCTGGAACATACAAATACAAATAAGAAGTCCCTATCATTGATGGTAGGGCTTGGGAATGAACATGAATGTGCAAGGACCCTCAGCTGTGCACCATGTTTATAATGTGATTTTTACTGGGGAGCTTATTGGCAAAACCAGAGCAACAAAAGCACACAGGATTGTTTGTGCACTGCCAGCATAACAAGTGCATCAGTGGCAGGTGTGTGTTGTGTTGCATTTGTACTTGGGTTTTTTTTCTGCAGCCAAACATGTCTGTCAAGTATGGGATGTCATGAGCGGTATAACTGTGCCAGCAGAAGTCCCTCTGTGCAGTTTCAGGTAGTGGCACATTTTTGCCATTTCAGTGATAGAACTTGCATCCTCATCAGCAAGACCATCCATAGTGCATAGATCAGGTCATAGTCATTGAGGAGAGTCACAGAATTGTTTGAGTTGGAAGGGACCTTTGGAGGTCAGCTAGCCCAGCTCCCTGCAGTGTACAGGGACATCTTGTGCTGCTCTGGAGAGTTACCCTCACCTTGTGTAACACTCCCTCTGGAGGCAGTTTTTGGTGCCAAGTTTATAAAATGTACTCTGTAGTCTAAATAGTAATCACAGAACCTGGCTCTTATATGGCTGCAGTGGCTAAGTGAAGATTTCAGTGGTTAAACATCTGCGTTGATCTTGTGTACTCTGGTGTTAATGAGTAACAGAGAATGGCAGTGGCAACAGCGCTCCTCTGAGTGCAGCTGGGTTGTACTTGTGCCAGATTGAGGTCAGAGCTGAGCTGAGCCCTTGAAGCTGCCAGACCTGCACTGGGAAATCAGTTTGGGCCAGGTATAGGAGAAGCACATCCCAGCTGGCTGTGTGCTCTGTGATGCAGGCATCTCTTGGGTTCCTCACAGCATTTTGGCCTTTGGCTCCTGGTGTTACATGGCTGAGTTGTTTTGTATGCTGTGCTGATTGTAGGTCCCACAGACCACAGATGCTGTTGTGCGGGAGCTCAACTTGATTGCTTGAGTGTAAACACTTTTGGAGGAGCCCTAGGCAGTTCCCCTGCCCTGTCTCCAGGGGCTGCTTCAGGATGGCTCTGGCCTCCTATAGGGCATGCGCTGCACTGGCATGATGCATATGGGGCATAGAGATATTGCAGGTCCCTTAGGATGCTAAGTGGTGAAATATTGGTAGTAGGTGGATGGTTGGACTGGATGATCTTGGAGGTCTTTTCCAAGGTTGGTGATTCTGTGATTCTCTATGTTTGACATGGCATTGGGTGACTGCGTTTGGGCAACAGAATCTTGCCCGAGGTTTCTACAGATTACAGTGAGAGCTTTAACATCTGGCTGATATATAGACAGATGTTGCAGACATCTGCACTTAGGTGTGGGTTATCTGGGGCTGAATACCACCCTAAAAGTTAAGATGGACATGTTGCATGGGAACAGTAGCCAATAAAAGCACGTAGACTGGATTGAGGTCAGTGCTCATTTTAAGTAGTTGTATCTGTAGAAATACTACTGGCAGGAAAAGAAAAATTGTTGAAATATAACTCATGCACTTTTATAGGAATGTCCAGATAAAATTTATGAATCTGCACCACTATGAATCGTTAGATCTCTTTGTGTTTGCAGACTTACAAACCTTAACTGAGGACACAGCCTTAAAAACAAGATCTTGCTTGCTAACACTGGTAACCCTGTGCCACAGCCTGCCTGGCAGGCTCTCATTAGACCTTCAGTTCTTGGGAATCTTTAAAATTCCTTGAAATTTCTGACCAGCACTTAAAATTCTGGAGTCAGTTTGTGACACTTTGGTCTTCGCCCTGCATTACGTGCCATGCATATCTATACCCATGTCTGTAAATGCCAAATATAAACGCAATTTCACTTGTAAAGGATTAATCAAGAGAAGATCATTTGAGGTCAGTGGTGCTACACCAATGTGAAGCTGGTGATAGCTGGAGCTTGCTTAAGTACCCGAAGTATTGGAGTCTATGAATTTCACATTGGGTATTTTATTCCTGACAGTCAGCGTCTCTTATCAGGTCCCTCCTGCCTGAGTAGGTCATTTACAACAATGTGAGATTATCAGTCTGGTTTCCTCTTATTTTTTGCTAGGATAAGGTTACTATTTCTCTGTTATTACTATTTTTCAGTGCAACTTATGGGTGTAAACCTAAAAATACATCTCCTTCAGGATTGTTTATTGCACAGCAGATCAGTCTCGCTGTCATTTGAATCAACTACTGTAGGTGGAGTGCTACAGAAGGGGAACAGTCCTCTCTTTGCAAATGTTATTGCTCAAGATAAGTGTGTAAAAAGCAGATTAGGAGATGACATGTGACGTGTCCTTCCCTCAGTCTAAAAGTGCAGGTCATGAGGTGAACTTTGCCTGACTGGTTATGCAGGGAGTTTATTTGCACTCGTGGTTCTTAGTGACAAGACTTTGAAAAATAGAAATATAAAATGACTCTGATGAACTCCTGTCTCAATTACTGTGTATGTGGAGACCCTCTACCTGTGTCTGATTCGGAGGTAAGAACCTTGTTTAACCAATGCTTTTGCTGCCGTGACCTTGGAGGGAGCTTAGGGCCAGCCTCACCTGCTGTGCTGAAGCTGTTGGTGTGGCAGCTGGGTGCTCAGTTTCCTCTGAGTGGCTTCAGCTCAGCCAGTCGTGGGCTGAAAGCTGGAGGGAAGCTCAAGTGTTCCTGGGTGATAGCTGTGACGCCACAGAATTCAGAACTTATGGAAGTGTTCTATTTAGGGGAAATTTCCTGTTCTGAACGGAGGGATTTAATGTAGAATAAAGGATGTGGATCATTTTTCACATCTCAATTACAGCAATCATATTAAAATGCTATTTAATAATGCTGCCTACTAGTTAAAGTGGTTTCATACAGTGGAATTTCTCTTAAGCTGTCAAAATCTGCCTACTCTGTCAGGTGGTAGCAAGGGCTGTGCTGGTTGAAAATGTCACGTAGAGCAGAAGGTAACAGAGGATGAGCCATTTTATACAGGCTTCATTGTAATCAGTGGTTCCAGGCTAATTGTTGCTTTTAATATGCAGTACCCGAAATGCTTTCATCTCATCTAAAACAAACAAGTGGTAGCCAGAGACAATCAAAACGTAGCCTCTCTTTTTGGAGTATTTTTTAGCTTTGAACGTTGTAAGAAATGCACTTGGGCAGTGTAAAGATTCTTGATGAGGAAGTAGGCTGATTTTTATTACAAAAAAAGTCAGAATTAGTTCTTAATTCGTTTCAGCAGGGTTCAGTTGCTCACAGTGAATTGGAGTTTATCATTTGTTCCAGCAGGCAGTCACGAAAATCAAACCCAGAAACACCTGTCTTCCTCTCTCTATTTTTTTTCTTCTGTTCTGTATAGTAGAGTCAGGAAAGGCCAAGGAAACACTGAGAATTTGGAAATTTAAGGCAAAAGTGAATACAAATTTTTAGGTTCAGTATTTTCTTCTCAAAAGCTTCAGAAGTTATGATAGAGAAGCTTACAGCAGCTTTACTCCATGTGGACTGAAGTCCTTCAGAATGTTGCCACCAATAGGTATTTCAAGGCTGTTTTGAACTGAACTTGCAGTGCTAGTACAGATGTGACATGTATGAGCATTAACCTCAGTGGGCCAAATGGGCTGCTAGATACAAATGACATTTGTGTTTTCTTAGCTTTCTTTCTGGAAAGATTCATTTTCCTGTGTTTGTATTATAGCATCGTATCACTCTTTCTGCTCTACCTGACTGGGGTGATAAGTAATTTCTCCCTTCCAAAATGAATCATCTCACTAAACCAATTCGCACACAGCCGCGCAATCTGTAGATCTGACACTAGAAAGTGTGGGAAGGGTGGTGGGAGGAATGTGATCGCCCGTGTTGGTTTCACATACAGTCACCTGACATCAGCAAACCTTCACACTGAGACTCACAGCTTGTTTCCATCACTGGGTGGTGGTAAAGCAGGGGAAAATGTGTGGGTTTATCTATTTATTTATTTAGCAAATGTTATATTTAGTGTTTCCTACGTCTATGAAGTTCTACAAGGACTAAGGGAATGTTAGTATTCATGACAGTGTCAAAAGTGCCTCTAGGCACTGCAGAGGTCATAGATGGGTTATAAATGGTATCAGTGATGTTACTTGCCTAAGAAGTGCTGCCAATGTCGTGTTAACTTTACACGGCACAGACAGCTTGTGATATCTTTCCTTTGCAAAGTTACTGTCTTCCTGAATCGTCAGCTGTATTTGTTGTATATATGGTGACACTTTCTGTTTAGCAATGTTAAGTTGATCTGCCATGTGAAAAACAATTCATTTAAGTACCAGAAAATTCTGTAGCTTATTTGACTTGTTCACATTTAAAAAGGTTGTTTCTGATGACCATTGGAAGAAGTCCCCATCCCAGGATGAAGAAAAGACAGACACGCAAAGGGTTACGCCCAGGAGATGGGGCTCTGGAAAAAGGTCTCGGCCCAGACCACTCTCAGACTATGGCCAAATGTCAATCAGAAGTATCTCTATACCTGAAGATGCAGTTGCTGTGGAGTCGCAAAAGACAGACTGCATGGATGGAGAAAATCAGCCAGGACTGGCTCCTGTTGGGTCTGTGATCCAGAGCAATACAGTAGGCTACTCCAGAGGGCGAAAAAGAAGACCCATCTCTGTAATAGGTGGGGTCAATTTCTATGGAAGCGGTCCTGCAGAAGAAATTGAAGGTCTGCTGACACAAGTAAGATAGTGATGTGCTCTCTGCAAACTGCATAAGACCCTTTCACTTCCTTGTCTTTACCTTCAGCCTAGAAAATAGAATGGATGCTTCCTTTTCTTCCTTCCCTCTTGTCAAGCTGACAGCATATACTCAAATTTCTGCTTTCCTTGTCACTAATTACTTTGTCTTGTTGTTAAAAAGCAAAGCAGCATGGAATAAAACTGATACTGTGTTTGGAATATCTTTTTTGTATTGTAAATTAACCTCATTTCTTTCTTGTAGTGATTGTTACTTCTCATGTTGGTGTGTAAGAGCTCATTTGTGTGTAATACAGCTCTGCATTTAGTTACTTTATAGGGTGTAGACTCTGAGGAACAAAGGAGTACAAACATAGGATAGTAATGTATTGTTTGCCAGTCATTGCAAAATCTCCAAGAACAGATCTGTGCAAACCTGCAGTGATTGTTGTGGTGTTCAGAATCCTGGGATTATTAAGGGTTCTATAACAGGGAAGTTACTGCTGAAAACTAATGGGTATTTCTTCAAGCCGTGCTCAGTTTATTAAAGAAGGACTATCCATCAGAGCAGCTATTTGAGTTGACTCTTTCTTTGCTCGGATGCTGCTGCAAGGGCTGGCCTTCAGTGAGCACATTGCTGGGACTGCAGTACTGTGGCTATGACCAAAACTTTGGAGAATTCCCAAGAGGGGCACATTTTTAAGCCAAATGATGGCTTTCACGGGTCTGCCATTGAGTGATAGCACTAGGGAGGGAAGGAATCTGGATTAATGCCTAACAAAAGAAACATTAATTGCCTTCAAATAAATAACTTTGTTGTGTATTGGCTGATTACTTGTCTGTAGTGACTATTTCTGTTAGCTATTTTAAGCAACTGATCTGACTTACTTTTTATTATTGTTTAGCGATAGGATCCTGAGACATTGCTACAGCACTGAGGAAATGAAGTTTGAAGATGAGGTCACAGTTAAATTGTACTAAATGCACACTGGGTTTTTTTGGCAGCCCTTAGTACATTTGTAGCTGAAATGTTTAAAAAAAAAAAGACTAATGAATCAGGAATACATGTTTAGATGTATTTTACATGGGACTTACCAAGACTGATCTTTACCTTGTTGATATTTTTCTTAAAAGCTTTGAAAACTCAAAGGAATATTTTAGGAACGTGAAGTTCATACCTTCTTTAATGTGTTTTGATTTTGCCTGCCAGCTTAGGTGTGAGATATGGTTCTCGAACAATACTAAATCATTGATTTCCTAAGGGAGTGTTGACAGATAGATCATAAAAAATGCCCTGATGTTTCAGATTACTTAATGAAGGGGCCTACGAACAATAACCACTGAAAGATAAGAGAAGATTAAATATGTCTTTGTAGTTTGCATGACGAGATTTTGCTGTTCAACGTGGAGAGCTTATGCCAGGTCATTCAACCTGGTTGATGTGAAGTTGTTCAGGGATGACACAAAGTTAGACTCAATTTCCAAATAGATGGTTTTCTTATCAAAATGAAGCAAATGAATTATTCAACTAAAGAAAATGTCTTTAACGTAAACTTAAAAAGTAAGCTAAATATTATCTCTTTTAAATGTGACTCTTGGGATCTTTAGAGCCAAGGGATCATTTAGACCATTATTTTAGTCTAACAAAAGAAATCTATTTTACTTATATGAAGAAAAAAAGCAGCCTAGGAAATGTACACAACTTCCAGTTGTAGCACTGTTGGTCATTCCAGAGTACTGGCCATTCATTGGTTAACCCACTCATCTGGGTATTTATCTGCAAAGTTAACCTGAAATCAGTTAGATTCCAGAGCATTTAGATGTGGAGTATTACAAGATGAAAATTACATTGTGCGCCTGATTGTAAGAGAAAACTATGGAGTTTCAATGTAACAGAGAACTATAACATTACAGAACGTGATGATAGTGAATAGTGTTTAAGAAACGTCAGGTTGTGTGAGGTGGGCAGGTCTGCTGCTCCTGTAATTAGCTGGACTACCAGCAGGAACCATCCTTCATGCCAAGTTGTGCTCAGCAGAACGCTGAGTAAGTTGGTTACTAACACTGTTTCATGTTTTCCCCACAGCCCACCACGCGGCCGCCTGTCCCTGCACACCAGGTGCCCCCCTACAAAGCTGTCTCTGCCAGGTTCCGGCCCCTCACCTTTTCTCAGAGTACTCCCATTGGCCTGGACCGCGTTGGGCGACGGCGGCAGATGAGAACATCTAATGGTGAGAAATGCAAGTCCTTTTAACTCTGCATCTCAGCTTCTTGCCCTGGTTTGGCCAGCTCAGTAGCTCAGTGTGAAATAGGAAATGGTGCAGACAAAGCTGTGCACAGTTAGGCTGCTTAGTTTTATAACTTTCTTGTCAGTAGCTTGCTCTGTGGTGCCTGTGCAAACCTTGTTCTTCACACCTCCTCTTTGCTCTGGTTTACTCTTTAGCGCCACTTGTGCTCCTGTATTTTCCACTTTGTGTTCACATACTTGCCCACAGCTAATACTGAAATATGAAGGAAATATGGTATAACATGCTTGAGTTCACACTCAAGCCATACTGTGTGTATTTAAAATATTCTTTGTTATGCATTCAGCTTCACTTCCTAGGCAGAAAAACCTTAAATAATTGAATAGCTTGTTTCTGAGAAGTGTTTGCAGCTGCATTTGCTTACTCAGAGATGAAGGTAGCCCAGCCAGATTTCTGGTCAGTGACGGGTAGATTCTTGGAAAAGTTTGCCTTTTTGGAAGCAGTGCTCTTTATCAGCCTCTGATACATGCTGTGTGGGTTTTGTTTTTCTGTAATTCTTTCCTATTAGCAATGTTATCTGTAGGTAATATAAAGTCATACTTAGTGGAACATTTCTTGGCAGATGAGAAGAGTTTGGGTTAGTACCAGTTGTGTTCTTTCACACTGAGCATAATCTGAACAGTTGTGTTCTATTGATGAGGGCTGGAAACAAGCAAATTGTTCACTTTAGAGCCTTCACTGTCACAGAGTTCTGCTGGGAAGCTTCACTCTGCTTCTTTGCACACAGCATCAGTAAAGTTGTCTGGATCAGGGCCTGCTATGACTACAACAAGTTCAGCAAGATCAAGTGCCAGATCCTGCACTTTGGCCACAACCCCAGACAATGCTACAGGCTTGGGGTAGAGTGGCTGGAAGAGCGTGTGAAGGAAATGGACCTGGGGATGTTGGTCTGTGCTTGGCTGAACACAAGCCATCAGTGTGTACAAGTGGCTAAGAAGACCAACGGCATCCTGCCTTGTACCAGAAATAGCACAGCCAGCAGGAGGTGATTGTCCCCCTGTACTCAGCTCTGGTGAGGCCAAACCTTGAGTACTGTGTGCAGTTTTGGTCCCCTTACTTCAAGGAAGACATTGAGGGCTTGGAGCATTTCCAGAGTAGGGCAAGAAAGCCATGAGGGGTCTGGAGCACAAATCTATGAGGAGCAACTGAGGGAATTGGGATTGTTTAGTCTGAAAAAGAGGAGGCTCAGTACTCTCTGCAACTACTTGAAAGGAGGTTGTGGCAAGGTTTGGCCAGCTTCTTCTCCAGTGTAACTAGCGATAGGATGAGAAGAAATGGCTTCATGTTGCACCATGGGAGGTTCAGGTTGGATTATAGTTAAAATTTCTTCTCTGAAAGTGTGGTCAGGTAATGGAATGGGCTGCTCAGGGAGGTGGTGGAGTCATTGTCCCTGTAGGTGTTCAAGAAACATTTAGATGTACTGAAGGACATAGTTTAGTGGGGAAACATTAGTGATAGGTAGACAGTTGGACCAGGTGATCTTGGAGGTCTTTTCCAATCTGGTGGTTCTGTGATTCTAAGCAGGAAATCTAACAAAAAGCATTTTTTAGTGTTTCTTTGGTAAAATTACACTTAGTTTAGTAGTTAGTATTTGGTTTATATGATTCTAAGCTAAAGTTTTGTTGAGTAATATCCAAATTCTGCTCAAAAATCTGTCAGCTACAAATCAATTTATAGAAGAATGTTTTAAACTGCATTTTCCTTCCTACATATATTAGACAGTCCTCTGCAGAAGCTGCTCTCCAAGAAGAAGAGTTTAAACTTGCTTCCTGAGTTGTATATACAATATCAGTGTTTCCATTTCTATTATAGGAAAATGGCTTTCTTATTTTGAGTTGTCCATCCATTTTGTGTTTGTTAATGGCACAAAGTGACATTGGTTACCCTGGACAACTGTCTGAGCAGAGTACGTTTCCATGTATTCAGCTTTAGCAGAGCTGTTCTCCTCAATATAACCATTGGGATGATGAGTGCTCAAAGCAAGATTTCTGCCAGTTTTCAAGGCAGTGAAGCAACATTGATTATACTAGATGGGACTTTTATGACTTGTTGTAATAAACGTGGAAATTGAACAGGAAAAACTTCTTTAATGAAAGCCCTGAAGGCAAGTAGGAAAGCAAGTGGCTTTGTAATTAAAGGGCTGTTGCACAGATCTTTTAAGTAGCTCCAGTTGAAAATAATGAAGTGACTAGTGTCACACATTCTGGTCTCTTTCCTTTTTCTCTTAAATTCACAAGGCATTTCCTTGTCTTTGAACATGTGAGAGTTTTTTGTTTGCTCATGTACAGTGAAATTTGATAACACAAAAGCCCTTTATTATAGACAGAAATTCTAGACCCAAGCCTTGAGGACCAGCGCTATCTTATTGTAGTGACTCGTTGAAGTCTAATATATTGTTTGGCTACTTTTATAACAGTGGGAGACAGAACTGGAGATTTAATTTTTTAGAAAATCAACAGTTACAAGACAGTAAATTTTCATGCCATAGGAGACAGAAATGATGTAAGGGGGACTTCACTTGTGACTCTTATTGCTACTCTTGCGCTTATTGCTACTCTTGTGCTTGTAGCATTACAGTTTAAAATCAATATGAACAAAGTTACCTAATAGTCACAATAGAAGAAATTACTATAAATATCTCAGAAATTCTGTCTTTTTTACATCCTGTGGGCTTGAGTTTAGCTGAATTTATTTGTGAACCCTTTTAGATAGCCTCAGCTCTGAGCAGGTGGAGTAGGATTCAGCCCAAGTTTAAATCACCTCAATTTAGTCCAAATGTGACTATCTACATGAAAGTATCAGTTTCAGACACCTGTCACAGGCAGTGATGGTCTGGGGCTTGATTAAGTTGCCCATCCTGGGTGTCCCATACAGTGTAAGATACCTGAGTGTATGCGCAGGACTGGCAGTTGTGACCAAGAATCTATGGGCAACCTATTCCTTTCATGAGTGGCAGCCAGAGGCCAGTGGGATATCCAAAATACATGAAATGGTGCTAAGTACCTATGTTTAAGCAACGGATGGGAGCCCTTAGTAATTTCCCTCAGAGCAGATTTGATAAGGAAATCCCTTAAAGTGGACTGAATTCCTCTCTCAGCTTGTTCTATTCATGTTGATTGTAATGGGAGTTTAGATGGTTGAAATGTGGATCTTGCCACTGAGATCAGTACATCCTTTTATTTGCCCACTCTACCATTCACCTTCCATCAAGGTTTTCACAGCTCAGTCAAGGTTTTCACTGTTCATCAGGGGTAGATTTGAGAAGATGTGCTGCCTGTGCAGAGTGAAGCTGAGGTACGGACTAGGAGAGGAAGTTTTCAGGCTCTACCCCTATCACCAGCCAGATAAAAAGCCACCCCATGTAAGTTATTGGCCATGGAAGTGAATAAGCAGATTTTATTAATCACTCCTTGAGAGAAAACAGTTTGCAGCTTGCTTCCATGTCCTTGATAATGATGTCCTGCTCCCCAGAGGAGTCAGAAGGTAAGTAGGTGAGAAAGCAGGAAAAGCATATAGCCAGGTTGCTGCTCTGGTAGCTGTCTGTGACTGTCAGCAGGTGGGTGGAACACGTCTGATCTTGCAAGCAGCTCCCGGGTGGCTGCTGCATACTGAAAAGCTCAGGGAGGCAGAAGGACAGAAACAGGAGGTTAAGGAGCATCATGAAATGCCGTTCCCTGCTGTGGGGCAGGTAGGTGCCATGGGAATGGCAGTGGACAGGAAGCAGAGCTGAAGCTGTCAGGTGAGAACTAGGAGATGATAAGGAGCCTGGTGGTAAAATTATCTGAAATGCTGCCAAATAATGTGCTCAGTGTCAGACAGAGAGGTCTTTGTAACTTCAGGCACCTTCCTGCAGAAAAATGGCATAAAAAAGGAGATTTGGATTACTTACGAATGGAAGAATATTTGAAATGAAAAGATCCTTTGTTTTCTGAGGGAAAAGAAAAGCAGGTTGCTGAGATGCAAATCGAGAGATTACAGAGTAGTTTCCAAACAAAGAATTAGGAGAAAGCTGGCAGGATGGACTAATACACATTATGGGGTAGCACATCCTTTATAAGCAATGTAAGCGATCCTGAAATGAAGGATGGGTCAGAAGATGGCAAAACTCTACTGCAAAATTGGATCTGTTGGACAAACTTGGCTTAAAAAGAATTTAGACAAACAGGAAACCCCAACGCTTGTTGTGAAAATGTAAAAGTGAGATGGAAGAATTTAAAGAATTTAAAGAAGCTACATGGCATACGGGTGTATAATAAATGTGATCGAAGAAAGATGGCTAGCAGAGCATTACCTGCGTATCCAGTGTGCAAACATATAGGGCTGGCAGTTGTGCCAGTGAAAGAATGTCTCTAATGTATTAAAGAGAAACTAACATATTCACTGCACCAGCAAGTGTCACGAGATCCATGGATTAGGATTGCCGTGCCAGAATAGGAAAAGCGTCATAACAAGATTAAATGATGAACCACCTGAGATCACGCAAATGATAATAAATGTGATGAACTAAGGAAATCAAAGAAGTGTCAATGGCAGCAAACACAGTCATAAAAGGAGACTTGTCATAGAATCATAGAATTGTAGAATGGCTTGGGTTGGAAGGGACCTCAAAGGTCATCTCATTGCAACCCACCGCCATGGGCAGAGTTGCCAGCCACCAGGTCAGACTGCCCAGGAACTCATCAAGCCTGGCCTTGAACACCTTCAGTGATGGGGCATCCACAGCTTCTCTGCGCAGCCTGTGCCAGTGCCTCACCACCACTTAAATTGCTTCTGTGTGTTGCAAGCATTATAATGGGGAACGGTGCTACATTTTTAGGTGCGCTGTAAATAACTTCGTAGTGCAGCTAAGCAGGAAACCTACAGGAAGGGAAACAAACAGTTCCTGAGTCATTCCTCAGGTGTGCGTGGAGAATTACACATAAAAGAACGGCTCTTTGAGGGTATGTGTTGTCTTACTCTATGGATGTCTGCAGCTGGGCTGGTTGACCCAGCTGAAGGAAACAAAGAATTTGGGGTGTAGTTCATGGGCCAGATTTAGATGACAGCAGCAATGGTTTACCCATTGGTAGAAAAGCACCCAGAGCGATCCAGTGAGCAGTAGACTTGTGAATCTGACACAACAGGACATAGGATGTATAAATAAGGTATATAGTACTTTGAAACCATAAGAGTAACAGCAACAAAATGGCGAACCCTTATGAAGAAGAGTCAATGTGCATTTTGTTAGAGGGATGTGAGGGAAGGTCTTCTTATGCATTACTGAGCGATGAAGCACTGAGAGAGGAGAAAAGTGACTGGCTTTCTAAAGGGGAGAGACCATGAGTGGAGATGTGAAGGATTGCACCAGTCTTCTGTGTTTGGTGTCTTCACAGATAATGGGGAAAAGGAGGTGTCTGCTGTTTTTGCATGTGGGCTGCATTATTCACGGCAGTGAAAACACAAGCTGCTTGAACAAAGTTGCAGGAAGGATTTCATGGCAGGAATACACAGCGCATTCACTGTCAGCAGGTGCAATTTGATGTTGATAAAAGCAAGGTAGTGCGCATGGAGGAAAACAAGCCCAGCTTACTGAGAAGTGGACTTTGAACAAGATGCCTTTCCAAAGGCAATTGCCTTGTGATTCTATAGATAAATGTCAGTTCAGTGCATAGCAACCGTCAAAACAGTAAATAGAAGGGTGGGAATTTGTAGGAAGGGAATGGAGAACAAAACAGAAAGCCTGACTGTGCCACTGCATGTGGGGGCCATCTGCCCGCTCCTCTGCACCTCAAAAGGCTTTTCTTACAAGGGACAATAGAAAGGAAGGCAAAAAGGGCAGGAAAATCCATTCACTGTCTCTATGCAAAAAAATATTAACTAGGCTTGGACTCTTCTATACACTGGTTGGCATGGGGAAAATGAATTGTTATTTTTTCTAATGATGTAGGAAGTAAATGAAAGTCTCAGGTAGTTAAGTTCAAAACAGAATATAGTTTTAAACTATGAAATTAATTGCTGTGCATGATATGTCAGATCCCAAAAGCTCACCGAAAGTCAGAAAACGATTTGAAAATATTGGCTCATTAAGCACTGAGATACCGCATCTGCCCCAGGAGGAATCTGATCTGCAGATAGCTGCCATGAAGGGAAGTACATTAGAAAGCACCATTACATGCCTCATCTGGTTTTATGTCCTTCACTAGGCATCTGCTGCCTGCCGCTGTCAGAGAGCAGTGGGTGGGGGGCACTTCTGTTCTGCCCTAGGGTGGGTGGGTCCCACGACATTTTCTTGTGTAAAGCCTCAATAGAATATTGAGCAAAGGACGAAGTGGGATTTATTATACATTCTGAGTGATGTTGGGATGTAATTACATGATCTGTACTTCCTACTGTCTGTTCAAATCATTTAAAGCCACCAAAAATTAGTGTTCAGACTTCCTGTGTTTTGTAACAGCAAACCACTGAGCTGACAGCAAACATAGGAGGGTACCTACAACAAGATTTTCCTGGTGGCAAACCTGCTTTTGCTGTGACGGCATTTGTGCTCTGTGCAGCATTTTCAGTGTTGTTGGTGAGCAGTGTGAGGACACACTAACTGGGCTGCCACTGCAAGGACAGCCTTCGCCTGTCCCCAGCTGATCTGTGAGGATATGAACCCACCAGCAGCTCACCCCACAGCAGTGCTTTGGTGGCAGCTGCGTTCATGGCCTCGCAGCTGGGAGCTGTGCAGGGGAGGAGGGCAGGCAGCAGCCCACAGAGTGCTGATGAGTCACCAGGCAAACACGCACTTCTGTGCCACTCTGCAAGAGTCAAATCGGATGACTGGGTTCCAGAGATGATTTCTAATCTCTCCTCTGTAAGAATGGTGTGGCGTCTGATCTGGTTTCCCTTTGGTAGTTTAGAAAGCGGGGTTTTGAGATGGCAGAGAGCTTGTGTTCAGGCTGCTGCAAAGTGAGAAGCTGATGTACCTGAATATTTCCCTAGCTGGTTTCTGTCTTTGCAGTTGTGTTTTTACCAGTTCTGAGAAGAATGTGTGGGTAGGAATATTGGCATCTTGCAATACAGAGTAGCTGCCTGCAAACCACCAAGTCTCCTCGCAGCAAGAGGTGACTGGGAAGGTTGGCAGTTCGGAAGGGAGCTCCTCTCAGCCTCCAGTCCAGTGGGGCAGGCTGGATTTCTGTAAGAGCACCTCACGGTGTGAGCCGGACCCAGGTAGTGCCCAGGGGGTTCGGAGGTGGCGGGACTTCTGTGAGGATGGTGGGTTATTGCAGCCAGGAGCTGCTGCTGAGGGCCCTGTTTTTGCTCCCTGCTTACCATTTGCGTGAGAAAATGCCTCTGCCCTCCCTTTTCTCCCTGTGTGCTGCAGCCTTAACCTTTTGGCTGCTGGTGCCCTGCCTAATGACACAGCACTTCGCTGTGAGGCAGTTCCAACAGCCACGTTAAAAAGAAAAAAATAAAACAAAACAGAAAAAAAAAGCCTTCACTGTGGATTTCTGCTGGAATCGTAGCTGGTGTAATGTTAACAGCGATGGGCTGATACTCGCCTCTGAAACTCAGGGAACTCCCCGCTCCATCCAGCGCTCCCCTCGCAGTCGCTGGGATCGGATCGCACTGAGGTGGATGCCCTCCCCGCCGCTGCGGGGCCGCCTCCCGCTGCCGCTCTGGCACTTCCTCCCCCGGCAGCGCAGCCCCGGCCTCCCGCTCAGCCTGCAGCGGGGCGAGGCGGGTGCGGGGCAGAGCTGGGCCGTCCTGAGCAGCTCCCCAGGCCCCGGCCCGGTACCCCGGTGGCAGCATGGTGGCCCGCGGGGGAATGGCACGGTTTTGGAGTCTGGAGAGCCTTCATATGGGCACAAGTGAGTACCCACTTTTCTTTTATTACGGTGTTGAATGAGGCGGTTGTGCCAGGTGGGGGGCTTGGATGTGCTCACGGCCGTGTCACTCACGGCAGCCAATGATGACACCGGTGGTCAAACAGCTGGGAGGTGGGATTGCTCCTCAGCATCCTTAAGTTTTGAGCTGCCAGGGAGCCCATCCCCAGCACACAGCCCTGCATGCAAAGACAGCATGAGCTTGTTGATTGCTGAGGAATAACAAGCAGTCATCAGCCCCAGAACTGCAGTCATTTTTCACCTGGATCTCAATGAATTGAGATGTCTTGGTGTGCCATCCTCATGTGCCATCCTTGCCGGAACAAACCAGCAAACAGCACTGGCACTGCAGAGGAGATGTATAAAGGGTCACTGCGATGATTTGGGTGTTGTTTTTGTCATCGTCGTCATCATTGATTTATAAGCTAAACACTGATTTCATGAATTATGCATTTGCAGATTTCGTGATACATTTTACAGGGTGTGTTTGAGAAGTTTATCAGTGCTCAGATTTATGAGAAAAAATCTTGTTTGTTTGTTTGTTTTTCCTTTTTTCTTTTTTAAGAAGGATTTCCCCCATCCTTGTTTGTTGTTATTATGCCATCAACATGAGTACATACTTGAAGTGCCGGTGGGTAGCAGAGCTTGGTAGTATAGCTGTGTTGCGTCACATCGAGACCATGGCATGTTTTTCCTCTTCTAAAGAAAACAAAATGCCTCTTTTATACTTAATCTGTGCGTCTCTCAGCTTTGATCTCTTGTACATCAACACCCAAATGGCCAAAGATGCTTGTAATGGTCTGAGCAGCCAGGAGTGGGGGTTGAAGTCATCCTACCCATATAGCAGATAACTGATAACGTGTCTGTTTGTGACACGGGTAAAGCAAGGGCAGAGCGGCAGGACAGGGTCTGCTGCTGTGCCTCGTGGGTGGGAGGGAGCAGCAGGTTCAAGAATGCAGCCAAGGAATCCCTTCCCCTTGGAAGGGAGAGGGCTGCTGGGCTGCTGCTCTGCTTATCTGGGACACAGCAGACATGAAAAAAGGAGTTCAGCACTAGCAGCCCGTTCTGGGTATTATTTTTGATTGGGTTTTTGAGGACTGTGTGATCTTCTAACTTTCTGGTTATTCATAGGTCAGGACAACCTTAGGAGTAAATCTGTACAGATAAATTAAGGACTAACTAGGCAGTGTATTCAAGCACTGAGACACCAATGGTGAGCACTTTATGCTCATCCCCAGTACTGTTTTGGACATTGCATTGCAGCTGGCTTTCCAAGCCAAGGGTCTGGCCCTGAGCCACATGGACCGGAGTCAACCAGTGTTATTGGTGCCAAAGCCAGTCCCTTCCACTTGTGAAGGAGAGATGATAGCCACAAGGCCCTCTCACCTGGAGATGGAGCCCCAGATAGTAAAACCCATCTGTGTAGTTTTGAGCAGTAATTCCAGACTTTTTGTGTGCACAGAGACAGTCGTTTACATGCCGTTTCTCTTGGTTTCTGTGGTTGTACAGACATGATGAAGCTCACCTTGTTTCTGATTTGTGTTTGCCTGCCAGATGTGGGCTGCCCACTCGTTTCGATGGCAGTGTGTCGAGAGGGAACATGTCAGGGATATGACAGAGCTGGGGACTGGCAGCAGCCCCTCTGAGTGCTGTCACTGTGAGATGGTAACTGTGCCCAGACCTCTCTTTTGGGTCAGATTAGTTTGTATTTCTTCAGGATTTAGTAAAAAAAAAACCACAAAAAAACAAGAAAAAAGAAAAAAAAAAGCTTGTAGTTCTGGTTTTTTTGCACACAAATAAGAGAATATCTCCATTTCATCGGATGCTAAATGAGAAAATTACAAAGAAGAGTAAAGAGTAATTCATGTCTGAAGAGTATTTTTCCAGACAACCCTACGCTTTCATCATTACTGTTATATTCATAGTAACAGGGGCAACTCCAAAGCGATTCCTCTTGCATTGTTTGTTTTTGGAATAGGTGCCTGTGTAAGAATGATTGCACAAACAGCTGTTCTGCCTTTTGTTTTAGCTGCTGCAGATGGCGGCACTGAATCTTCAGCATTGGTGGATGACAATGGCAGTGAGGAAGATTACAGCTACGAGGAGATCTGCCAAGCCACACCAAGGTACCTGCAGCCTGGAGGGGAACAGCTCGCCATTAATGAGGTAATGTCCTGGGTTACATTTCACTCTGAGGAATCTTTGCATTGTTACCACGATGGAGTGCTTGTTTTCCACACGTGGGTGGTTTGTTGTTAATAAAAAGGGCAATGGCTGTAGCCATCATAGTGAAGTATCCAGCAGCTGTGGTATTCTGCCTCGGACAGCGTGCAAGGTCAGATGCCAAGGGAAGAGCAGAGTTACAACACTTCATTGTGAGCCTGACTCATTAGCTACGTACCTGCTCTGGAACAGGACTCTGCTGGTTCTTACTGTAATGGATGTATGCATAGATTTCTGAAAATCCAGAATTTTAGTTTTATCCTCTAGGAGAATGAATCTTGGGCACTATGGTGAGATGTTCTGTTTTTTGGTTTTTTTTTTGGTAGTGTATAAATAGTTCATTCTTTATCCTTCACGTCCCTTTTCTCTTCCCATCTCAGCTGATAAGCGATGGCAGCATTGTCTATGCAGAAGCTCTCTGGGACCACGTCACTATGGATGATCAAGAGCTGGGCTTCAAAGCTGGAGATGTCATCAGAGTCCTGGAAGCTTCCAACAAAGACTGGTGGTGGGGAAGAAATGAGGACAAAGAAGCCTGGTTTCCAGCTAGCTTTGTCAGGGTTAGTGACTCTGTTTCTTTTGCACCACTGTTACATGAGGTCCTTGTAGTAGAACATGGCGGTGACTGTGGCACTAAATCTAAATGAAGGGGCAGATCCTTAGCATCTTTACATCCAAACATCAGAGGTGAAACTCCTGGTGACTTCCCACTTTATAATGTAGTAGAGGATCATACCCTCAGATCCTCCAGCTCCTCACTTCTTCCTTTGTGTGGCCCTCTTGTAGCCAACGAAATTTCACAACTAGAAATGAGGACAGCAGAAAGCTCAGCCAGGAGTGTATACAAAGAGAACAGCAGTTTGTGTGAGAGACAGGGGCGAGCTGTGCTGTGTGCTTCTGGCTTCTGATACTGCAGGGATTTCCTGGTAAAATGGCATAATTTATTACCACAGTCTTCTTTAGGAGTCTGGTTTGTAGTCTGAGCTCCCTTGTCAGAACTTAACCAGGTTATTGTGACTCTTGAATGATATAACACCAAATTATGTTTTATAATTTAATTTAATTTACTTTTTGAGAGCCTTTAATGAAACTTGAGCTACACCGTATTAAGTACCGCACAATCTGCAGGCGGTGGTTCCTGCCTTTAGCTCTCTAGCCAAAATGGACAATCAGAAAAAAGCAGACAAAGGAGGAGCTGTTGCCCAGACAGGGAGCTGGGGCAGAAGAATATCATAAGCTGATTTGGCCCAAATTACGCATTAACTCTTAGTAAGGGTGAGAAATAAACTTAATTCTGGAAAATACAAGGGCTACACAACGTGTATCTCTCAGATGCTGGGAGCAGAAAGCCATGGATTTAACCAACTGAAAAAAAAAAGTCTCAACACTTTGTTTGAATGTCTGGTGAGTAGAATGGGAACTTTATATTGTGTGGAATGCTGTCTTGTAAGGAAGGGATGGGAACATTTCTGCCCTAGTTGTCTCTTATTTGTAAGATGTTTCTAATGATTCTGTCATGTTTTGTAAAGTTTGCTGTTTTACTCTGCTCTGCTTTGTTGTGGCTGCAGCTGCGAGTTAATCAGGAAGAGCTGCCAGAAAACTGCAATAGTATCCAGGATGAAGAACAAGATGCAGATATTAGCAAGCATCGTCAGAAAATAGCTGAAAACAAGGATCAGATGAGAACCAACGTTATACAGGAAATCATGAACACAGAACGGGTCTATATCAAGCATCTCAAGGACATCTGTGAGGTACATGCTTTAAGCTGAGGGCATTCTGCTGACTTAATGGGAACAAAACATCCCACTTAAGTCGAGAAGTGGAATGGTTTCCTATGTCACAGCATTCCAAACTGCACTTCTAAGGCTGTCACTCAGAAGCTCGTTGTGCCCTTGTTAGGCTTTCCTCTCTGCAGGCTGCCACAAAGCACCACTTCCTTTCTGAAAAAACCATTCCACTTTTGACACGGAAAAAATTGTTTGCATGTCTGACTGCTATTTCCATAATAATAAGGGAGAGGAAGTGCAGTTTATTTAAAGCTTTTTATCACTTGGTTTAGATAGGAAACGTACAGTGATTGCAATAGAATCTGTTACAGTTCAGAGGCTAAACTTTTTGTAAGTAATGTGCAAGGAGAATGTTTGCTGGTGAGATTTTCTCTGGCAAAGAGACTTTGTTTGGATGCTTCAGAACTACAAAATCCTTAAAGGTGTCTTAGAACTAATTTGTTTGAGACGTGAAATAGTGAGAACGCTGTGGTTTTTTTCTACTTCTCAGTCAAATTATCTTGAAGGACCTCGTTCCATCAAGAAGCTTCTTAGTACTTTTCACCGACGTTTGCTTTCTCTGACATGGACTGTGATGCATTTGACCTCTTTTTTACGTGTTTGTGGTTAACATCTAGATGGGTGCTTAGCAACCTACAAATATTCTTACTACACTTAGTTTGCTGGTTCTCTCTGTATTTGCCATGTTGTTATCCTTCAGTCATGGCTAGATTCTTTCATGGGCCATGCAGTAGACATGGCAGCCGTTTGTTTCTTAGTGAATCAGGCCTTTTTTGTACAGCCAGGAAAGAAAAACTTGCTGCATTTGAGGAGTGCCTGCAGCCCACATTAAAGAGCCACACAGGAGCTCATTTTCCTGGCAAACCTCAATAGCAGGCTTTTTACAGCTGTCTGCTCCCAAAGCTGTTTGGGAGAACCCTGCCTGGAAGCAGCCACATGGAGCAGCCTGGTAGATAGCCCCTGTCATACCAGCTATCCTTAGGAGTCATCTGCTCCCATAACTGATAGGGAAATGGAGCACAGCTGCTGTTCTGCACACTCTTGTCCCTGCATAGTCAGAGCAGCAGGTACCTAAGGATCTGTGTGGTGACAGCAGCTGAGTCTGCAGCCTGAAGTAGGCCCCTGACCTCACATTTACCTTCTGGTTGTGGGAGTACTGATAGGATCTGGTTACTGACCTAATCCTGGGGAGTTGAATTTTCTCCGAAGGCATTTTAAAACTGATGGACTTGGTTATGCATCTACTTAGCCCTGGATATGAAGGAACTAGATCCATGTGATGTTCTTCCAAGTGAACACATAAATATTTTTATGTCAGTCTTACTGGTACTATTATCTCCTTACCAGTACTTTGAGCAAGGAGTAGCATTCCTGAACAGTATGACCTTAATTTTGCTTCCCTGGCTTAGACTGGGCACTACCTACACCAGCTGCCTAAGGAACCAGTACTTTAGCCTTTGTAGAAACTGTATATTAGTTGTTTCAGTGTTTGTTCCTGTAAAGAAGAACTGTTAAGGCACAAGATTACTATAGAAAAGCACAGCAGCTAAAGCAGTAGTTGTGCATTGGCTTGGAAGAATCGATTTGGGCATGAATCTGCAATCTCCTTGTCCAGACGTATATATGGCCAGGGAACCACTCACATGCCCGTCAATCATTGGGTTTTTGCCAGTTCAATAGGATGCTTTCAGGGTAGAAACTATTTCAGTATCTGTAAACTAATGAGGTTTTTTCTTAATTTTGCTTCCAGGGTTACATTCGGCAGTGTCGCAAACATACAGGAATGTTCACCACAGCCCAGCTAAGCACCATTTTTGGAAATATTGAGGATATTTACAAATTCCAAAGAAAGTTTCTGAAGGATCTTGAGAAACAGTACAACAAAGAGGAGCCTCATCTGAGTGAGATAGGATCGTGCTTTCTCCAGCATGTATGTTGCAGAAGTTGGTTTTATTTATGAAGTGAACAAAATCTGATAAGAAAATGATAACTGCATGAGGGGACTTTACTAACAAGTGGCTATCAAATGTTGGGCTTTAAACAGGCAGCATTTTAGAATGTAAAGTATTGACAGTGAAGTTTAGAAAATATTTAAATACTTCAGATTTCCCCTTATCTTTAGGAATTATTTGTCTTTGTACACGATTTCAAAACTGGTGATCACAGATGAGCTGGACTGTCTGCAGTGATCTCAGATTGCTTATTCAGGAGTTCAGTAACTTCCTAAAGAAAATAAGGATTGAGGGTGGTGGGGAAGGAGTCTTAATTCATAACAGAAACCTGTAGCTGTCAAGGCATTCTGATTTCAAGGATTCCCCAAACAAAAGTATTTCTTGAAGTACTGGGCTTGGTCATCCTGACATAATGAAAGCCTTTATCTCTGTGTTCATGCAGAGAATGTTCGCAGCTTTGGCAGTTAAAGGTAGATTCATGTGTAATTA